>NW_024524266.1:8147497-8887873 GCF_017590135.1 Pyrgilauda ruficollis
AATGACAATGCATACAGAACTACAAAAACAGACAGATAAGTTAATGCTTTAGACTATGTATCTGTAATACTTTAAAAACACCTTAAAAGAAAACTAAAATAGCTTTTAAAATGACAGGGAAATAAACAAACCAGAATGTTACATAATTATCAACAGACTTAATTTTCATTATTTTTGGAAAACATTAATTTCTTTCCTGTGTTTTAAGGATTCAGAGAAGATAGCTGTGAATGTAACATTTTTACCCAGCCACGTCTGTTGATCCTAGTGTGTAGAGACATCAGCATAGCATTAAGTAGCAAAATCTTGCACGTCACTAGCTTTACAAGATGGCATTCAATGAAAATATTTGCACGACCCAATGCTGATTGCATTAATTAGACTCCTTCATTGCTTTGATTAAATCCCCTCATTGCATTTTACCTTCTATCAAATATGTTAATGTGTACCCTTCCAATGTTCATTAACACATTTTGCTGAAAACAGCCAAACTTTCAAGTAGATGACAACAAAGACTATTGGCTTTCTTATTTTGCTTTGTTCATTATATCTGCTGAAAGTGTGGAAAGATTTCTCTAAGATGCTGTTCACTTATTTGATATTGATTTTCTTAATGTTGTCACTTCTTTAATGACTATTGTGACTAGTTTTAGGAGTCTGCTCTGAGAGGCAGACATCAATTGCTGTTCCAACTACTTTGCCTTTCTGAAATACATATAATTGTGTGGTAAAATTGTTGGCATCCCTTGTGATAAATAACAAGTTTGTTTGACTCCTAGGAATCATTTTTCCCTATAAAATGCTCTTGATGGTTTTGACATAAAACTAAGTGATTAATTTAAAAACCTGGATTGCAAATTCAATAGAGACACTCCTGTCTCAGAGGAGAGGAATGCTTAGTGAAACCATGTATATACACTGAAGGGACATTATCAGAATATAACTTGGACCATCTACAGCAGTTCATTGGGAACTTGGAAGATGAAAATGTGCTCAGGGAAGCTTTCAGGAGGAGAAATTAACATGGCAAACAGGATTACAGTCCCAGACCTACTAATTTCACTAACATTATCAGGAGTAGTTTCTATCCTCTGATTAAGACTCACAGTACAGGATAAAATTTCTCCCTATGTGAAAGGCCAGCACAACTCCAATATCCAGCACACTCTTCTAAAAACTAAAACTTTACATTAAGAAATAAACCTGGGATTTTATGCTGATCCAGATGGATGAATTCCAAAGACTCTTCATGAGTTTTATTCCCAAAGATCTAGAGAAACAAAATGCAGATGTAACAGTCTTTCTGCTCTATAATACACATATGGGACAGTATCCCAATAGATTTTTTTTTTCCTAGAAAATAAATGGGTTTTTTTGTTTATTAAATGATATATGTTATACCAAAATGAAAATAGTAAAAAAAAAAAAAAAAAAGGCCAGCGTAAGGATGACATAGTTGAAAATTTTCTTTGATTTGTCTTTAATTTAAGCCCTAACTTGCAAAGAAAGAGAAAAAGATTTTTCTGAATAACTTCACTGAATAAAGGAGTTATGAGAGTAAACTCTGTATCTATTTTTGGAAGTATTTACACATGCAGTATTCAGCAGAAAATTCACTGTACAGCATGACTGCAGTTGAGTATCACAGATGAGTAATCTACATCAGCCTGGGCAGCATCCCAAAGAATTCGGATGTTCAGTGTTCCTAATGACCAGGATTTTTTAGCTATCAGCTGTAGGAGAAGTTAAGAGAGGTTTGAAAATTGACAAGCTAATTGTTAATTATGAAAATGACTGTGAGGACATTCTTATTGTTGCTGTGCCCTATAGTCAATGACTGGCACTATGCAGCAGGTTCTCTGTTAGGGTAAATGATCCAAACTCCAGTTGTGTTTTGAGTACTTATGTTAGCAGAAAAAATTGCCATTTCTTAATTTGACAAGCTTTGCTGTGGGTGGCTGTATGATACTCTCTCCCATTTAGAGGGAAAAACCCCATCATTACAAATAAGCTTATTAGATCCTGGTTAATTCACATGTATACTTTTAACTAAATAAAAGGCTCCCACTGAAGCCACTGGGGACACACTGCATGCTTATACCCATAAGTAGTAAAGTGCTTTTTCTGTTGCATGGCCTTGGAAAAGGTCATCAAACCACTGCTTTTCAGTTAGCATTTATCTTTAGGATTTAGACAGAGAGAGAGAGTAGTCTTTTTTGGCAAATGCCTCCTATTCATGGAAGGCCAGCTAATTCTGCCGTTTGCTTCAGACCTCCAACTCAACTCCTGGGCAATCACTGCTGTTGGAGGGGAAGCTGGGAGGAAAGCTCAGACAAGTGGGGGTTCAGAGACAGAAAGTGGCACTGAGCAGGGCAGGGGGCTCCCCTGCACTCCTGCCACAGCAGTGCCTGGGGCCAAAGGGATCCAGGGCTTTGCTCTGTGAATCTGGATTTACATATGCTGAAAAATGATATCTATCTACATTCCTATAACACAGATTAAGTATATCTGTGGATCAAGTCCCTAAATCTTCAGATAGAGCTACTAAATCTAATCAGATTAATATTCTTTCAGTATGTTTGTATTGCTGCGAGCTCATGGCTTGAGAACATAGGAAAATTGTTTATCTGAGTTGCCTTGAGCTAGTGCTGACACTGGTAGTGCATCTGAGATTGAATCTTCAGGTCCACACTTCTTGTTCAGTGGTGGTGCTGTCAGAAAGAATTTGCAGAGTAGGTGTACTTGTGGTTGTGTAGGAGTGCTTTACTACAGCACACCCACTTCCACCCTCAGGACCTCGCCAGATACACACTGTAGTGTGCCTCAACTCCATGTTGTTCTACTATTCTCAAGAGAATTTTCCTTCAAAACATAGTTATAGTGGTAGCTCAGGAAAAGTAAATCAAAATTCTGCACATGATTCGGTCTGACTGTGTAAACACACATCCCTCTCAACTGCTTATACAGCAAGCAAAGGAGGAAAAAGTAATGCTGTTCTTGTGGTGAGCATGTTATATTTAAATTTTTATATCTCATTAAAATATCTATACATATATATACAAAGCCTATCAGATATAAACAAAGTTTTCAGTTCTGTTTTGCTTCTAACAACAAAGCTTGCAGAGGGAAAGCATTTCTAAGTGTATTGGTGTGATGACTCTGACAAATTTATGAAGGGACATATTGAAAAATACAGGGTAATCTTATTGGCACTATTTATGATTTTGGTATAATATATATTATCATGTGAAATCCCTTCTATGAATAAAGATTTTTCCAGACTGTTTTTTATTATCTAAATCACCAACCACTGAAATTCATCAAAGCAATTTTTTTAGATATTTCTATATAATTTACTGATCTGACTTACTTATGATTTCTATGTAATGGGGGAAAAAAATCCCTCTGTTTACCATAGACTTCATTATATATCAAATCACAATGAAGAATTAAAGGCAGTCTCACAACTAGTTGTAGCAATTTTATTCTGTCAGCAGTTGCTCCTGCCTTCTTTTCTGTAGAATTCAAGTCAGTGCATTCCTGGATTTATAACTAAAGCTGTCCCATATAAACTCTGAGACTCATATATACTTAAAGATAAATATAAGCTTAAAGACACATTATAAACATAAGAAACTCTCAGTTTCTAATACCAAGAAATAAGGGATGGTATGATTATGGATGGTGTATCCTCACAAGATGTGATGACATTTTATAAGCTCAGAACTGCAAGTAGCTATTTGATATTTAAATGTCTGAAACAAGAACAACATAAAAAGTACAGTGACTTGTAAAAAATAGGTACAGGCTTTTGTAAGTATCTTTAATAAATGCTATTCCTGAGACCTCTCTCAGGTCTGTCTTGCTCTGATTAGTCAACATTCCTGTTTGGAATCACATCTACCCAAGAGCAAAAGGAAAATGAAAAACAAAGAAAGAAAAGTTATCCACCTACTGAGATTGTAAAGCATCTTCCTATTGGGTTCAAAATCTGCATCAGTTTGGATGTCAGAAATATTCTGCCAGGGCAGCAGCACACCTCACTGGCACCCCATGGAGAAATGGGGGCGAAAGCTGAAGCTCGGAGGGGCTTGTTCAGAGTCTGCATACTGGGCAAGCTGCTTTCTGCAGCTCTGATCAGTGAGAACATTTATCTACATTTCAAGGGTGATAACTTCTTTTCTATGCAGTTCAGGTACCTGACTAAAACCCAACCAGCTCATACATTTTCCAAGTCAAAAGCACAGTGTTGCCATTTTAATGTGCAGCTGCAAATCCTAAATGTTAATGCTTTGTAGTATCAGCAGAATTACTTGATAAAGAATTCCTTCAGATAATACAATCAATACAAATATTATTAAATATTTTTCTTTTAGATGAAGAGTAGATGGTATTTCTAAGAGAGTGCTCATAAACAAATTAAAAATGGTAATTTCAGAGAGATTAAGATCTTATTTGTTGACTTTGGAAACCTGGGATATGGAGACTAAGCATTTCTTTCCACTCCCTGCAGAGAATTTAGAACCTGAAAGTTCTTTTCACACTCCCCTTTAATAACCAGTTGTTGACACAATGTTAATGGTGGTTCTAAATGAACCTGTAAGTAATTGCTGCCTTTCCCACTTGTGACTAGCAGACCACCAAGCAGAAGAATACAATCAGGCCAATTTTAATGGGATGAAGACAGGGAGGAGTAAATGAAGGAACATACACAGAATCATACAGTGAATAGGAAAAGGAAACAAGTAGTAAATAAGAAGTGGTGATTTAATTTATTTTATACAATTTTGGCTTCACTGGAATTAAAAACTATTCATGAGTACATTAGACATAAATGACTTACATATTAGAATAAATTTATTTAAATTGGTAATTTTCTAGCATCTTTGATGAAATTGTATATATTTAGCTGCAATATCTCTTACAAATATCTCTTAGGTAATCGACAACATTTGAAATAGGGTTACATTTAATTGTGGAGATTGTAGTTAATATTTTTCTCATCACTGAAGGAATTTTGATTTGGAAAATGTACCAGTTGTGTTTATTTGGTTCAATGCAGCACTTTGACAACTTTATTTTCAAATGACAACTCTGATGTTCAAAGGATAACACAAATTTTTGCTGTAATGGTATTGCGGTATATCTAAGAACATAAAGCAAGCTAAAGTGGGCTTCCAGATTTGGTGGCTTAGTAACCTGTTTACATGACATTTCTGTAGGACTACAGAGTGAACATTTTTTTGAGGCAGCAGTGGAATGATTCACGTCTGGCTTACAGCGAATATCCTGATGATTCCCTGGATTTGGATCCCTCTATGTTGGATTCTATTTGGAAGCCAGATTTATTCTTTGCCAATGAGAAGGGAGCAAATTTCCATGATGTTACAACAGACAACAAGCTGCTGAGGATTTCTAAAACTGGAAAGGTGTTGTACAGCATCAGGTAAACCAGTTAATTTTATTTTTTTTTCTCTTCATCCCTTTCTTTCCCTCCCTGTTTTTCTGGATGCAATGTAGATGTTTAATTTTTTGTTGTCCCGTGTGTACAACTAAAATGAGACTTAGTAATAGCAAGGTGGAAGGAAAATTTGCCTATGTTTCTTTGCTAACATTTTACTTTTTGCAAAATAGTCTCTAAGTGGCACAGTGGTACTTCTTGGTCTTGCTGAAAACTTGAGGCTGTCTAGAACTTTAATGGTATGCCCCAGTAATTCCCATTAGCATTAGCTCAAGTCACTCCTCTTGCAAAGAGGAAATCATCTCTTCAGTAGTCTGTAGGTTGCAATTTAAAAGTAAAGGAGAATATTAATTTAAATAACTGCTCAACACTTTAAGTAAAAACATGCTTGAAATGCAATAAATTTGACATGAAAGTCACTGGTTAATTGGATGTATCTAGTCACATTTAAAAAAAACCACCTGGAACTATGGAAAGCATTTGCTTTTTTTAGTACTAAGAGCACTGAAGTGTGTGTCATGTGACTAGCTTTAGCTGAATTAATAAACACTGACAAAATATGATTTGATATGACCTGATGAAACAGGACATAAGCAGAAAAACAAAATTGCATTCCACAGGCATAAATAGCAGCAAACAACCTGCTGTATTCATCTGACATTCAGCTTACTGTGAGACATTAATTGCTTAATAGAGGTAGCCAAAGATGCAAAATACTCTATTATTGCTCTTAGGATTGTTTAAAATGAAGTAATTACAGGAGTTTTTTTTCTTCCTGGGGATGGTTCTTGATTTTTTCCTTTCTTGCACTGTGGAAAGTAAACATGATAGTATTTGTTTAACAAGTTGTTTAGTGAATTTGCTCATCTGTAAAGCAGATTAGTTTAGAAGGCAGTTATTTCTGATGGGATATTGTGGTTTTGACTGCATTTTCATTAAGGAATTACTATTGATCCAGGCTTGGGATAGCTGTACTCTTTAGGATGTTAAATAAATAAATATTAGCATGGAACTTCATCCACTTACATAATTCTTGTGGAAATTCCTTGATAAGAGCCCAGTAATATTTGGACAGGTGAAGCAGGGTTACTGAGCAGGGTTTCAAATTGCTCTACCTGAAGGGTTTGAGAAAAATAATAGGATACAAGGATGGTACCAGCACTAGCAGAGTGATAAATATGCTGTCACTTACAAATATTTCCTGTTTCACCCTGAGAAAGAAATGAATGCATCTGTTTGTCTGAATGACATCAGACACCATCTTAACTGGAGGAAACAGTGCAGTTGGATGATGCTCTGGATGCAGATGGATAGTTTTCCTGACATTTGGTCATGCAGCAAAAGTGGTATTTTGAGCTGCCATATCACATTTGTAAAATTCCCACACTTAAATGAAAATTAATTTGAAGCAGAGTAAGGAGAATTCCAAGAGAACACTGAGCAAAGCTTTTCAGTTCTCACTTGTATCACACAGCAGTAACAGAGTAACCCGGCACATCGAAGGTGACATAGAATTTTTTAGCACTTTCTGGAGTACGGAAACTGGAAATCAGGAGCAATTAGAAATACTTGTCTTTACTCTCTAAATACTGGGCTAGATGCTTCTATTTGATGCCAGCTGCTTGTAGAAGAAACAAAGAATACTTTAGTGACTGGTTCCAGTACATTGGGAATGTTCACTACTGCACCAATAGCACTTTGCCTGCCATTGTGATATTTAACATTTAGCATTTAGTGTGCTTTAAGTGTTTAAAGCACTTCACAAATGCCTCTGGGATGTAGCAGGTAGGCTGTTTTGTCGTATTTTCACATTTAACAAAATCAAGATCAAATTAATACATAAATACAAATCTGTTCTTTGCATAAAGTTAGTTTCGAAGTGCTCCTGGTAATTAATGGGCAAGAAGCAAGGTGTGTGTATTATATGGCAGTGGTATCCCTCTTCCCCATATACTGCACCCAAAACATGAAAATACACCATGCAGGAGGCTGAACTGCCTTGTGCTGTTAGGTGCTCTCAGAGGCCAAACCTGCCCTTTCTGAGCAGAACTTGGAAAGTCATCTGAGACAAGAGTTCATGGTCCATATTTTGCTGAAATTAGACATTTGGTGCTCAGAAAAATCATGAAAAGGTGAGTGAGGTTCTGTGCCATGTATCACCTCCTCTGCAGTGCTTGGCTGTGGGAATTATCTCACCCTGTGGTAAGCATGAGGCTTTTCATCCTTCTCCTATATAGCTGGTCAAAGAAACAAGCCTAACACAGCACAGAAGAGGCATAATGCAGATTGCCATCAGAGTTTGCCTTATAATAATCATGATGCTCATACTTGCACATTCCTACAACTATATTTAATTCCTTGGGAGTTGTTACAGAAAATAAAAAGTTGTTGATGGTTGATGCACCCACCTCTGAATCATAACTTTAGGAAGCCTGATTTTTATATGTTTTCTGCATGCTCAGATGATTACCTTGATGCCTTTTTTGATCTCAGATAGCATGCTGTGTACAGCCTCAGGCTCTGTAGCTGGGTAACTGCTCTGCACCTTTGGGTGCTGCAGGGAAAACCAGAGCATTGTGGAGAGAACCCAGAACTACTTAGTACTGCAAATATATGCTATTGCCACTGGAGATGGAGCAACAGCTCTTAGAGACACCTGCATTTTGAGAAGTCTGCAATTACAGCAGTTATATTCAGCAAGGAAATTCACTTTAGTCAAGATCAGTCTCAGTTCCACTCATATAAAGCAATTGAAAAACTGTTAAATAGCTATAACTTTTATTTTAAAGCACTCTGTAGAGAGCAGTCAACAAGAAATTTGTAATAGCAGTGTTGAATAAATTAGTTTGTGTTTATATTGTGTGCTAAAAAACCAGTACGAGTTCAAATGATAACCTACACAGTTTCACCCCCTCGATACTTGTGACTCATCTGCTTCCAATCCTTGACTGATTTCTGCATGGATTGGATTTTGGAGGGGGTTCTGCCCTTGCAAAGTGTTGCAGCACGGTGTGATGGTACCAAGAGTCCTGTTGCAGGCACTCACATTCTGTATGACACCTGCATTTTGCATTGCACACCCCACTGCACGGGCTTTATGTTCCAGGGACAAGGATCGTGCCTTCTCTGCTCCCTGAGGACACCTGGGACATCAGGAAAATGCTAACTAAACTCACAGAAGGCTTTATATTCTCTCTGAGCCACCCATTTGTACTACCTGATTCCCACAAACTCATTTCAGGCTGCCAGCCAACTCAGAATATTAGCATCTGCCTAAAAGCTTATTTTAGCAAAATGATAGAAAGTGGTTTTATTTAAGGTTTGTGGCTTTTTTTTCTGCATTAATTGCCTCCTTCTCTTTTTAATATTTTCAGTGCATCTCAGCCATATGAGATTGATTCAGAAAGTGATATAATTCAACCGTAATATTGATCCACAGCATTGAATCTAGAATATATTGGTCAGGAATGTAAAATGTAAATGACATCGTAAAAAAAAAAAAAAAATTAAAAATATATATATATATATATATATATATAATTTTTTTAACTTTCTGCTCCAGAAAACACTCTCAGTTGAGCTTTGCTCTGAATTGTAGTGCCAGTGTATTTAGCCAGAAATAGTTACAAAGCAGATTACTACATATTTTTAAATATGAGAAGATTTTAGAATGTGTTGCATGATTTAACAAGAGAGACACTTGGAATTCTAGGGAGGAGATCTGTGAAAATTTGCAAATTACATTTCTTTTCCTATTTTTGCTATTCCTGTTCAAAGAGCAATTAATTACCTAGGAAGATTTTCCTCAAGTCTTTCAAAATACCTGTTTTTCTGTCTTTCCTTTTCTTCCCAGTGCCAGAACTGTTAGTTATGTAGACAATTAGTACCTTGTGGTTTCAACTATCGACCTAGTTTTAATTGTAAATGTTGCTGTGGCTGAGGGCAGAGTGCCTGTTTGAAAGCACTTCTGTGCTCTGGGGCACTGGAAACAGAGAAGGCTCAAGCTGTTGGATTGCTCAGTTTGTGAGGCTGTTCTGGGAATGCTTACCAGCCCTCCATTCCACAACAAGGAGCTGACAGGGCAGTAGGTACATCCCACCAGTGGGAGCTGGTACCTCCCCAAGCCCTCACCTGCTTATGCAAGCCAAGAGACCTCTCTGTGAAACAGTAAATCTATTCAAAACACTGCCTCCCATGCCAGCTGCCTTGCTCAGGAGTTCCCAAAATCAGCCCTTCCTGGTGTGGCCCAGCACTGAGGGACAGAGCATTGAGTCAACTCCCTCCTGCACCCCCACGACCCCACACAGGTCTAGGTGTTACATCAGGAGTTATGATTGCCATGTCCATCATGTAAATCATCAGATGTAATCCATGACACTTTTATAATCCAGATTTTCTGAGAGGAACTTCTGTGTTTTGTAGTTGCCTCTGTAGTCGTGTTCTTTGCCCACTGGCAAAGAAAAGCAGGTTAAGGAAATACATAGGTAGCACTGCTGATCCCTCTGCAACAGACTGCTGATGGCAAAAAGTTCACTATCCTTCTGAAATGTATTGCTTTTAAATAAGATACAGTCTGGGATTTTTTGCATGGCTACTATAGAATATGTTGTCGTGTTGCCGTAAAGCCAGGTGTAGGTTTTCTAAAACAATTTTGGGGTACAGACATTATCAGCTAAACAATATTGAGGATCCATTTACACCCATTGTGTGTAAATCATCCATGTCCCAGCACAGTCTGGCCTAGCACAGTGGTAGAAAATTTTATATTCTACAGCCCTGTGTGCATTCTGTGCTTTAATTTGATGATTTCAATTTTATTTTACAATCTAGTGTTGGGATTTAAGAGGATTTGGACTTGACTAGCATTGTCTTTCCATGTGACAGATTGGCAGAGGTGGGATCACGGAGACATTATGTCTGTTTGCTTATTAAACTGCCACCTCACACAAACATATCTATTACCCCAGGTCTTATCAGAATAACACTGGTATTGACAAGGTGGTGATTTTCCCTTGGAAGTGAATGTCAATAATCATAGGGACATTTTCACTGAGAATTATTTCGTTTTTGTGCTGGCAAAATGGTACACTGCCCCATTTTAACTACCCTGACTTTACAAAAACACAAAATTTCTTTATATACATAAGTCAAAGTAAATTTTCTACATTGAAACCAAATCAAAACACTGAAGAATACTCAATGCTAACTGAAACAGAGAACATCTAAAACATTTTGGTGTTTGACAGCTACTATGTACTGCGGGCTGGGGCCTTATAGAGCTACAATCATTAAACTTCATTATGCTGCACAGTGTTACTGGGACACGGACACTTCCCAAATGTGGCTGCATGCTATGTGAATCCAATGAATTTGACAAATTTGTCTTCCCGTAAGCATGATTACAATAATAACAATGGTTTCAGAAACTAAAAAACTGCATCCTTTTGTGGGACAAACAGCCATTCTCATTACAGCTAAAGCCAATGTCCTTGGATTATCAGTAGCTCTCTAGTTTTCACCCTGCCTTTCTCCTTCCTTTTTGCCCTTACTCCTGCCTCTCCTTCTAGCCCCACTCCAGCCCTTTCCTGTTGGGGCCTTTTAAATAAATGAACTCAGATTCTTCTCATCTTTCGTGGTTGTTTCCAAATACTCTAATGCATCACCCATTCCCCTCTTTCTCATTCCCTCCCAATCTACAAATTCAGTCTGAGGATCTAGCCCCAGGTTTCCAATACCCTCACTTTCCTGTTGGATCTAAAGTACTTGCTTTGCATAACAAACAATAAAATCTAATAAATAAATAATAAAACCTAATGTGGGTACTTTGTTATGCAACTAACATAGCTATTGTGAAAACTCCATTGATTATACTGCTTAAGAAAAGAATAATTTACATTTTAATGACACAAAATTAGTTGCTTTTCACTTCATAAGGCATTTAAAGCAAAGCAGGGATATGGGCATTATATCTGAGCATGTACTGCCTCACTTCTTCCTCTAAGGCCAGACACATCCCCAGATGAGGCAGGAGAGCAGAGGAGGTAAATACAAACACAAGAGGGGAACCTCTTAGACCAAAGGACAACGCTGCCAGGAGAACAAATGGCTCTGAACTGGTCATAAGTAAGCTCAGAGAGGAAGTTACAAAGTTTACATCCATATACACCTTGAATTCCTGCAACAATATTCCAACAGAAATAGGGACAGACACACTATAAAATGAAATAAACTTTGATCATTTTTGAAAGGGTTGAGAGGATGTGACTCTGGATGATAGCAGATGATCAGACATGATGGCAGAAATGTCACTTCTACAGCCTCGTATTCCTGTGTCTCAATTAAAAAGGAAGACTTTGTTCTAAGTAAAAAAGTGAGAAATGCTGCTGGAGACCAATTTGTACACATGAAGTTGATCTTGCCTGGCAGGATCAAAAATACTGGCAGGTGGCTACTTCTGGATGTCTGTGCCAATGGGACGGTTGCACAGGCGATAGATGTCTGTGTACCACCCTCCTCATGGCTATTGGCAATGCCTGCCCTCGACTGCTGGTGATCAATCACTTCATTTAACCAGTAAAGGTTAGGTGTAAAATGATGCAGGTGAAGGAACCCTTCCTAAATGGTACAAAAAAGCATGTTTTTCTAGAACATGGTCCCAGGGATAAAGGTCTTTTGCCAATTGGATTGAAATATATGGCTTAGAACAGAGATGTCAGCATGCCAGGAGGAAAGCAACACCATACCAAACACACACTGCAGGAAAACTAAGACAGAAAATGACAGAGAATAAAAGAAAAGGTGAAACACCGTTCCTCATGTAAAGGAAACAAGTGCTTACAGAATTTAACTGTTACATACAATCACACTTGAATTTAATTTCATAGATTTGTTTGAGCAATAATTGGAAAATCATTTGCTGGCAGCTCATGTGCTGGCATTGTGTATCTGCAGACAGTGATTGCATTACAATGAGAAGTGGGATGCCTGAAATGAGAACTCCACCACCCTGCTCTGTGCCAGCTCCCGTGTTGTTAAGCAGCACATGCAGCAAGGCAAAGCACTGGAGGGAGTGAGGACATGCTCAGAAACAGCAGTACGTGAAACTCCAGTCTGTAACTCACATTTTGCCATAGCAGACAGGGTTCCACATCTCCTCTAAGCTCGACTTCAGCCCATTCCCACCTGGTAGAAATGAAGCTGCAGAACATGACAAATATTAGAGAGGAATTCCAGGACTCCTCAAAAATAAGGAAAAAACCAGTCAGTTTGACTGTTCTGTTTAACAGGACAAAGCCTGTATACTGTGAAAATTACCAGAATTGGCATTCAAAATGATGAGTCAGGTCCCTGAAAAAATAATGAGATGGACTACAAAATGAAAAGACTTTTAAAAGAAGAATGCCACTGGGAAATTTTTTCCTTCCTTCTGATAAGTGATCAGTGTGTGTGCCCTTCTTTCAGGCACCCAAGAGAGGGGGCTGGGAGGAATATAAAGACATTTTAGATTCTCCTCCCTGTTTCAGTGTCACTAGCCTGAATGGCATTTGCTCCTGTGTCATGCAATGCTGTCATGGTTGCTGTGCAACTTCATCTCCCCTGCCAGTTTAATAGGGAACTTTATCTGCTTGTGCTTAGGTAATATTTTAATGTTATTTCAGCAGCTAGAAGGATCAGGAGTTTAATCTTTCAAAGAAAAGAAGTACCACTAAAATATCTTTAACTTTATTGTCAGCTTGGAGCTTTAAGAAAAATACCAGAAACCTTGCAATTTACAATAGCATCTTTAGACTTAACAATGCTGGAAAAAAGAAATCCCACTTGTCTCACTAAATCCAACACTGAGGGGTTTGCACAGGTATTAGTTTTGTGATAAAAATGGCACATAGCCAATGCTACCAGTGATCATGCATGTGCTATTTATGTTCTGGTATTTGCAGCATAAAATCCTAGGTTGTGAAATCTCTTGTCCCAGCAGCTGAGGTGCAGATGGGCGTAGTGTGAAAGAATGAAGGGATAAGAATAGAAACAAAATGTTATTTTTAACATGATGCCTACTCATGGTGAGGCATTTATTGCTTTTCATGCTAGTGAGGAGATAATCTTGGGGTTTTTTTTTGCAGACAGAGGGGATTTATACCCTTATCTACAGGACTTTTTAAATTCCCCACAGTATTTCTATACATAACAGGACTGATCCTAGTTATTTATCATTACAAAAAGCTCTGTGCGGAGGCTGCTGTTCTGTAGCCCACTCACAACCAACCTTTCTTGCAGAATAACTAATGAAGAGAGAACTCCCCTGTCATGATATACCATGTATTATGATCCCCAGGGCCCTTCTCTTGTGGAGCAAGTGTCCTCCTCTGGGATAAGATGTCACTGAGATCAAGGGAAGTTTTGGGTGTCTTGCAAGACATCAGCTAAGGAATGATAGCTGCTTGTAAAGGAGTGGTTAGAATACAGTGGTTGCTGCAGACAAGGCAACACATCAAATCTCAGTTAAAATTATATATTGTCCTAAATTTATTTTTTAAAAATCCTGGATTATGTAATGTGTAAACGCAATTCTCTAAATGTTCAACAAAATACTAGCATTTCATGACTTCAGATTTGTGTTGCAGACCATTCACAAGCAGTCTGTCTGTAAAGTACTCTGAAGTGTTTTTGTTGCATTGTGAGATTATCAGAGAAGTGGTGTGATGGTCAGGAGCCCCAGCATTCAAAACCCTCAAGTGAAAGAATGAGATTGGAAATAATCTTGTGAATAATCTATTTGCAAAGATTTTATTTCTATTGAATATTTTTATTTTTAAATTTTTTTTAAATTCAAGATCCTTACCCTCTACTGATGGTGCTGCTTTGGGGATTAGTTGTCAAAGGCAGACTGGCCTCACAACTCAATACTCTGAAAGCAGGTGGGAGTGGCATTTGACAGGAATTGATAAACAGGAGAAGGAGGGGGAAAGGGTGTGAGGAAAGACCAGGAGGCAAAGGAAAATGTCTGGGCTCTTTGTCATGTAGGTGTCCCTGAGAGAGATGTCGGGTAGATGGGCAGGCATAGGAGGATGTGGAGAAAATGTCTCTGGGCTGGAGAAAGAACAGGATAAAGGCAGGAACAGGATAAAAGCAGCAAACACAGTATCTCAGCCCCAGTACTGAGCCCAGGACTTGGTTGCCCTGCACATAAATACCTCTGAGCCCCCTTGGCTGCAGGTGTGTGCCACCCCTGCGGTGTCTCTTCCCCGCAGGAGGACGGCGATGCAGCAGCTGCGGTCAGGGCAGCAGCAGTGCCTGTGCTGAGTGCTGCTGCTGGCCCTCCTGGGGCCATGGCAGCTCACACCAGGAGAAAACACTGACATTGCAAAACATGGTCAGCTGTGAAAGATAACCAGCATGAAGGTTTCTGATAAAGCAGTCAGACTATTTATTTTTTCCCATGAGATGGCTTATTTTGACTCCTGTGGCAGTGGCCACAGCCTAGAGGACCTTGCCTTCCTGCTTGCAGAAATTGGGGAATTCAGACCTCTGAGTGATGCTATAAGTGGGTTGCTGGGGGGACCAGAAATTTAAAGATTTTGAGTGGGGCTGGGAAGAAAGACAGGCCCACAATCCAAGTCTTAGTGATATCTCAGCACTTGATAGTGAAACCAGGGGATGAAAGAGGGGAGTTTGAATGAAATGCTGAGTGAAGAAATCCCAGCAGTGTCTGCTGCACTTTGAAGGCATTTAAGGTGTCAGGAAGAGAGTCCAAAACATAATACAGAGAATGCTGCCCTGGAGTACTTGGATTATAGCCCTGTCTGTGCTACAGTGCTGCTCAGTGACTTTATTTATTTATTTATTAATTATTTTTGACACAGTGGCAGCTAATTGTTCATTCTTTGTTTTCTGGCTCTGATTCCGTATTTTGTTCTGTTCATACTCTTATTTGCATTATTCTAGCGTTTGATTCTTCCTTGGCTGTGGGTTGAGTGAGGGAGCAGGGAGGGAAAGAAGAGAGCATCTTTTCCTCTTCTCTAAGGCAGCTTGCTGTCCCTGGCACGTTGCCTGGTGTGCTGAGGCACTGGAGACGTGACTCTCTCCTGCTCCCTCATGAGCCCTCTCTGCTCAGCTGGAAAATAAAATGTGCTCAGCCCCAGAGCTTTCCATGAGCCAGCTGTGCCACCTGGGTCTGGCTGCCGTGGGGTGGAGGGTGCTCAGGTAATGGAAGGCAAAATCAAGTCCCTGGTCAAATTCTTCTCACTTCAGTTTTACAGATGGTTCATAAAGCACTTCCCATCAGTGTTTTATGGTTCTCCACCACCAATCTGTTGTTTATGCATGTCAAACGCCTTGGTGGCTGGATGCCTGGAAAATAAAATAATTGTTCTGTAGCAGTTTGTTCTGTTTTATTAACGATTAAAGTATTCATCAGTGTAATTCCCCATTAAATTTGCTCTTGCTCCAAACCTCCAGGGGCCCTTCTTAAATTTGCCAAGTGTGAGACATTCATTTTGCTGAAATATTTTCTGTCAATGACACTGTTATTATCAACAACGTGGGTAGCTATATCTACCTAACACTTTCCATTTATGACCCCATGTCCTTATTAATGTAGATATTTATAAGTACTGACATGGCACCGGGGTTTGGAAACATTTACAGGCTCATAGTTTTACTGAAAAGAAGTCAATTGGTATAAATTGACCCAAAACCATGGACTTCAGTGGATCTATCTCAAATTCCAGCTACTGAACATTTAGTATGTAGTAATCTTGTTGAAAATCAGTGGATCTGTGGATGATACAGGGCTCTAACCACTTGTTTCAACACTTGCATTACTGCTGCTAAAAGGGACTAGAGGTAAAGATGTTAATTCTGAATGGTTACTGTGCTGAGGTGGAGGTAAAACTTTAACTAACTATAAATATGATGTCTTGAGCTACTCTCATCAACACAGTGAATAGAAATTATTTTTCATTTTTCAGAGGGTGAGAAGAGAATAATTAAGTCTTTGTGAAAGACAACTATTAGGAAGAGAAAGTAGGACATTAGGCTTTATGTGGACCTACAAAATGAGCCTACATAATTTTCTCATCTCACCTCCAGGGAAAAAAAAAAAGATATACCTGCCTTATATCAGTGGAGATAGATTTTTTTTTTCCTTGTGAATCTTGAAAGCTGCAACTGGGTGTATTTGCTTTCTCATAAATTTGATATTAAAATAACAAGGGGTCTTCCTGACCATGTGTGTAGTCAAACCCCCAAATTACTTGCATTTTTGGGGAGTAGAAAGGGCTGAAGAAGAAAGGAAACCCAGCCAGTGTGCAGTCCACACCTCACAGTCAGTAAAATCCAAGGGGTGAATAGACCATGCCTACTTCAATGAATGCAAACAAATTACATATTTACAAAGGCTGCATTTGCATAAAGGCATGTTTGAAAAGAGCTTAAAACATCTAAGCCATATTTAGAAGATGACTGAAAACTACGGAGTTTGATATAGCAATGTTTCAGGAAAGAGACCGAGGCACTGTTTTGTTAATGCTGGGGATTAGCAACTTAATTAGCTCAATCTTTAATGCAGGAAATTACCTAGCGAAAATGAGACTAGTTAACATTTGCAAGGACTTAAAATATTTAAATCAGGAAAGGACAGATTTTCAATGACACTTACACACCTACTAGATAAACATTTTTCTCTAGGTGAAAATTTTACTTTTTTAATACTTCTGCTATTTGATCCCAAAGGTTAAATGTGAATTTATTTCCTATGGAGATGTTGAGACTGGGGACTTCATCTCACTGCCACATAAATGTGATCTCTACTTTCCTGATACTATCATCTTGTTTGCTGAAGACTGTGTCAAGATGAAAATAGTGTAACTTTTTCTAGGTAGCCCACCTGTAGGCAACAGCAGTGATGTTGAATGTGATCTTAGATCAGGGTGAGACTATTTTGATTTCAGTTACCTAAATATCATCTTTTTGTCACAGTGATTTTATGGCTAGACCACCAGTCAGGTGGTCTCTGAAACTTCACATGGTGAAGAAATAGACTGAAAGACCTTGAATCAGTTGTATGTGATAAGAACCACAAAATTATCTTTGGAGAGAGAATTTAGTCAAGTATTTCTCTGTAGAAATCACATACATTTGTGGGAGAGCACTGTTTCAAGGTGATACTTTTAAACAGGTGACCTGTGGGTCCACTGACATAATGAAAAAATTATTGTCATTATAATGTGTCAATGTTTCTGTCCCTTCAAATCAGACTTGTTACTGCCCTTCATAATAAATGGGCGCAGAGAGGCTTTTTTTTTGCATTCTTTGTTTCAGAGTAGGGTTTTTTTGTGCTGAATGTAATCAGAAATAAAAATGTACTTTAAAAATATTATTTAAAACAAAGTCCTAATATTTATACTGTTTATCAAAGCTAGTTGTTTGTAATTAGGCCATCTCAATATCTTCGTTAGCTAAAAATGGTTTCTTCTCATGCAAAAAAAAGAAAAAAAACCCCAGAAGAGACAGTCTTGAAATAGATTTCAATCAAATGTTAAAAGGGTAAATCAACTAAAAAAAAAAAGGAAGAAAGAAAGAAACATTAAAAGTATTCCCATTTAAGTAAAGTTATGCTTTATCTGGGACAATAACAACTGAAAAATTAAAAGAGAAATATATTTTGTATGATTATGTTCCTTTAGGCTTACTTTCTTCTATCTGTACTCCTTTAATGCAATGTGATTTTTTTTTACTGAATAATGTTTTTTTCCTTCTTTTAGTGGCTGAGCAGTAAGAATGAAGGCTTGGAAATGGGACTCATTCCAACAGAACAGAAGCACTCTGTTAAAACCCCATGGTTGTTGTTTCCTCTTTTTTTTTTGCTTTTCCAAGATAAAACTTAAAACCATATGTCCCATGACCAGACATTTCAGCTTTTGGATTATTTGGTTCAGTATTGTGCACAAAACATTCACTGGTGCGTTATTGGAGAGCATCTTACTAACCTGGTGTTGTCTTCTCTGCCTCTGCTCTGCTCAGCCAGGGCAGGCTGTGAGTGCCTGCTTTGTTCACATATTTTGTCTCCACAGCTCAAAGGGGAGATGAGCCCAACCTTTGAGGTGTTAAGATTTGGTCTTGATCCTTTGAACTCCAAGTATGGGGCTTTAGAGGAAACCTGTAGATGTCTAACATATTTTTTTCCCTTCTAATTTTAGACTTACTTTAACCTTGTCCTGTCCCATGGACTTGAAGAATTTTCCTATGGATGTACAGACATGTACAATGCAGCTTGAGAGCTGTGAGTGACCAATTGCCATATTTATCAAATAACAAGTTTTTACCCTAACATTCCGTAATTAGATTGTATTTACATCACCACATTTGTGTGGTGAGACTCAGTATTCCTGTTTTGTAAGGGAATTATGTTTATCATCATAATGTGAGGGTTGCCTGTTTCTGTGCTGCTCCTGCTCCCTTATCTTTCTCCCTCCTGGGTCACATCACCTTACCCATCAGAGTTGCATCACTTCCAGGGGTAAATACAGCAATTCTCCCTGTATTCTCCACCCTGTGTGGGAGAAATTACTAGATCTCAGAAAAGTGAGAACAATTATTACGTAGCCAGAGATTTACTACGTCCAACAGAGTTAGGCTCACTTTTGGGCAATGGAAGTGAAATACCCAACGAAGCAGAATTCCTGTTAGTGATAGCTAAGCTAGTGTGCTAAACCCTTATTTATTTTTTTTTCCTGTTGTTTTTGTTTGTTTGTTTTTAAATTTAGGGGAGAAAGGATTTAGCTGTATGGCTATGAACTGTGGGCTGCCACCTGCCTTTGTGCCCAGAGAATCTTAGACTGGTTTGTGCCAGCAAAGTTATGTTTTGATGGCAAACCAGGGCAGTACTTCAGAATACAACAGTGTTTACTCTTGCTTTTAATAGAGTAATGATGCAGTTATAGCAACTGAAAACCAGGAGGAATTGTGCTGTTAATTAAACAGTTTGAAAATGTAACTGAGATAACACATGTTGCAATAAAAGACATGCTTCTCAGACATTTGCTCTTTTCTGGTCAGTTGCCATCTAATAAACTCTGATTCCTTTATTACAGTTGGCTACACCATGAATGATCTAATATTTGAGTGGCTAAGTGATGGACCTGTGCAAGTTGCAGAGGGTTTGACCTTGCCACAGTTTATTTTAAAAGAAGATAAAGAACTTGGTTATTGCACAAAACATTACAACACTGGTGAGCATTATTCTATTTTTTTTTATCAGTTGTTCCAATGGTATCTATTGTCAATTTGTAATGGAAAAATATGGGTAAAATTAAAAAAAAAAAAAAGAAGAAATTAACATTTGATTCAGTCACACTTATTTTTAAATCTGAATAGAAAGAAATTTTCTCTCTGTTATTATTCTGAAAGATTTAATTTCAAAGTTCACTATAATTTCATTGAAATGTTCTAATGTCCTTAAAATCATTGAAATATTTAAAATATTAAAAAACAGATAAAATATCTAATTGTTTTGATATTCTGAAAATGAAACATTTTGAAAAACACTCTTTTATTAAATATTGATTAATCAATTTTAAAGTACTGATTTTTCTGAACCTAGTTTATTTCTCCAGCATATCATATTTCCAATGTGGTAAAATATTAAATTTTCACCAGCTTTTATATGTAGTCTAATTTATGAGATGTAGCATGTGAAAAGACAATGTTTTCATTGCTGATCTGAATAGTGGATGGACATAGAATGTTGGGAAATTGTTTGTTTAATACTCTTTTAAGTTTTGTTCTTTCATTTGCTGTTTAGGAGTCTATAATGCTGTGTTTTGTCGTTTTAGCTTTACAGGGAAGAGGAAACTGTTAAAATTTTGATTTAGCTGCTTGGAGTTTATTTAATGGGGACAGCATTTTGAGAATAGTTTTCTGGGTGCTTTCTGGGATTAAATATAATCCCTCTCATCTAAAATAGCTTTTTCATCATTTCAGCATAAGAGCTGATCTGGTTGCAGCAAATACATTTGTTTCAGTCTGTGAAATAATACAATGAGAGATGTTCTGTCTCTGCCAAAAATAATGTCACATTTATTTGTTATGAAAATTGTTTGGTTTAATTTTTATAAATGCAACCTCTCATTTTGGAGCCCAAAGTACCAAGGAAGGAAAACTTTGTGATTGGCACTCCCACTCCTGTCTTCTCTGTAGTCTTCTCCTTTAGGTTTAGTGTGAAATTAAAATGTGGATAAAACGTATTACTCAGCCTTCTCCTGAACTCACTGTCCAGGCTGTGCCACAAAAGTCTGGAGAGCCTGTGACAGGTGGTGCTGCTCATGCCACTGCTGCCACAGGTGGCCACCACAGCCCTTCCCAGTCCCGTTCTGTATGGGCAGACTGGCCAGGAACAGCCTCTGCCCAGGTCTCAGCGTCTGCCTTTCAAGTCACAGCTCACTCATTTTAGAACTCCTGGGCTGTCAGAGGATATTATTCAGTGCCCACTCCTTTGTCAAACAGCCTCTGCACTCCCCTTTGTGCTGACTCTTGCACCTACCATTCAGCATTGTAGACCAGCAGGAAAATATAGGGACATCACAAAAAGGAGCAAACAGTCTAATTTCCCCTGAAAGGGTGAACGAGGGAAAATTCATCTTCATTCATTTTCCAATCAACACAAAAGGGTTAGAAACCATTAGCATGACACTTTAGGAATGAGAGGCTTTCCTGTAGTTCCTGTTTTCTGCCTGGAGTGAGTACCTAACCCAGAGTAATTCTGAAGCAGCACAGAGTGATTGCATTAGTAGCTGATGAGCTGTTGCAGCTCAGGACTCTGCATCTCCTGCTGTACAACTCCTTCCACTGTCAGGCAAGCTGAAACCTCTGTCCCCCGGGTCTGCTGTGCCCCAGCTGTCGCTTGTTTGAAGAATCTCTCAGTTCCACGAGAGATTGGTTTAGGTTTCCTGGAGTCAGACTTTTAGCAAATTCAAAGTAGACTTTGAGTTGATTCTGCTGTGAAACATAATCCACAGACAGAGGCAAATGACGTTGTCAGAATGAGGATTGTGATCTACCCTGGGACTGTAAGAGCAGTAGGTTACAATTTGTCTGCTCAAACACAATTGCTTAATCTCATGCCTCTAAAAGACCAAAATGCTGTCCCCTTTACTTGACATTATATTTGACTAAAGTAAAAGCTCACTGAATGCTGAGAAAAGAAACATTACATTGCATTTTCTGGAGGTGAAACAATTGTGATAATATTAATTTTCTCAGTTGATATGAAGAACTGGGCACAGTATACTTCAGTGGTCCCATGCTTCCCCCAAGATAGTATGCAACAAGTGGCTGACTAGTGTTTGTGTATCAGGATTTGCTTACAGTATTAGGTTAGGAAACAGGTCACACATCTAACTTATGTTCAGCAAACAAGATAAAAATGTGCAAAAAGCATTTATGAAAGTAATTTCATGTTCTAGGAAAGTTTACATGCATTGAAGTCAAGTTTCATTTGGAGCGTCAGATGGGATACTATTTAATCCAGATGTACATTCCTAGCCTGCTGATTGTCATTTTATCCTGGGTTTCTTTCTGGATCAACATGGATGCTGCTCCAGCCAGAGTTGCACTGGGCATCACTACAGTTTTGACAATGACCACACAAAGCTCAGGATCGAGAGCTTCCCTCCCAAAAGTAAGGAAATAATTTTATACCATGAATTTGCTCTTAATAAGAAATGTTTGTGCTACCCTTTTAAATTTCAGGAAGATCTGTGTAAATATGCATCTGATAAGGATAGATGAGAAAGTGGTAACAGTGCGATGTTAAATTTGCAATACCCTTCCTTGCATTTGAATTAAGGAATGTTTTTCCTGTTTTGGTGGATGGCTGAATAGTTCAGCAGTATGAATTTTTAATGAGTTTCTACTGGTTTTGATACTTATTTTTGAGTGTTTAGAAACCAGATTTTATGAGGTATTTAGATATCTTACTGGATTTCTTTCAGACTGGGGACTTTAAAAACACTAGACTGTTAGACTGTCATATATCTTGATGTTTCTAGATATGGCACTTAGTCCAATGAATATATAAATATATACCCCAGAAATGTATATATAAAATACATGTATGTAACATATATGCAACTAAAAGATTTCTTTGGTGAAACTTTTTAGTGTGGAACTGCTGGTGTCTTTGTTTAACAGCAGAATTTTTCCATATTCCACTCATTCTGGTGTCATCTGAAGACCTTCATCCTATCTATGCACAAAAATATCCTCTCATTCAAATTTTGTGGTCTTTTTAATCCTGGCCAGATGCTGTAGATGAATTTACAGATTACAGACTGGATTCTCTGTGTAGTCAGGCTGACAGCTCTTTTCAGCACAGGCACAGCCCAAATGCTTCTGATAATAGCATTCCCAGCATAATTTAATGTGCAAGCTCAGGTTTTATACAATTTTCTGGAAGGGAGCTCAGAGGTGGGTAGGTTTGCAATAGTCTAAGGAATTATGAGATACACTCCCTGAAGAGTCCTTTTCCAGCAGTCCGGTATCAAAGGGACTGGGATCATAGTATCAATGAAAAGCACAAATTTTGAGTGTTTGTTGTTCATGATCCATTCCAAGAAAGCAGGCTCTATATTGCGGTGCTTCACCCTCAGTATCACATTTAGTCTCATTCCAAATATGCAAGTTGTTCAAGTGGAGGGAAACTTCAAAAATATAGGGAAACTCAAAACGTGCACGGATTGTCTTACTTCTTTGTTAGTAAAGAGAAAGTATCACTTAAAAATCTGGTGAGTACATTTAGTTCAGCTTCCCTTATTCACTTGGAGAGAAGCATCATTTTCCATGCAAACTGAAAGCCTCTCATATATTAACTCAGAGTTTCAAATTGAAAATTTATTAAGTGTTCCTTCAGACAATTCAGTCCATATTACCAGTGAACATTCTGAAAAGAATTTCTGAAAAAATAATCTTGACAAGAAGCATATAGGCTCTTTAAATAGCAAGTTCGGAGTTGCTGAAGACTGTGTCTAGATGGCACAACATGAATCCATGTGAAATATTCCAAGTTTATTATAAATTATCTGGCTTGAGAAGTATAGATAATAGAATCACTGTAGTGGAGATTCCCACCCACATTTCCTCCTGGGCAAACAAGCCCTGACAAAAGGCTCTGCAGTGTTGGTGTGCCCCAAATGCTTTAGAAGGTGTTTTCCTCATAGGCCTTTGATCCAGCTGAAATGTTTTCCCTTTTGCATCCTGTTGTGTTTGAGTAGAGAAGTATTTGCTCAGTGGAAGAATGAGAAGATGCAAAATATGTTGACCGTGATATGTTGATTATTGGAGAGGTTCTTCTCCAGCCTCAGGATTAAATACATTTATCTCATCAGCTGTCAGAGAATGGTGGTGCTCTGCCCATACTCCATCTTCTGCTGTGTTCCTTTGCCAGAAAACAGGCACTAAGAAAAGTATCTCACCAGAAAGCCCAGTACACATTTCAGTCAGGCTGTTGTATTTTTCCTGTGTAATTCAGCTGGGCTCTATTTTATAGCTTTGATCTCTATATGTTAGTTAATCCCTGTGGGGGCTTTTGAAGGTGTGTCACTTGACTTAAAAATGTGATTCTAAGTAAATGCCAGCATTCCAGCCAGCTGACTCCCACCTTGGATGATTCAGGTGCTTGGAGAAACATGGGCTCCATTCAGGTCCTGAATCACCACTACCTGATTCCTTATACATAGAAACAAGATTTTCTTGCTATTGCTGTTCCAGGCATTTAGCTGTTTTAAAACCCCATCTGTAACTTAATATGAAAATTGTATTTATTAATAAAATCTGTCCAGCGGAAATGCACCTAGAAATAAAAATATGAAAAGAATTGAATCAAAACAGTATCAGACCTGAAGCCTCAAAATCTCTGTTTAAAAATAATGGTTTTCTAAGCCCTGTCTACATATTGCCAAGACACAGAAAGTTAGGCTGCCAATGAAACATCCATTTAAATGTTGCTCCTAGCATGAATGTCTAACAGAATAAGATATTTCAGGAGGGTTTGGTTTTTTTTTGCAAGAATACTGAAAAACACAGATGCAACTTCGCTTTGTGAAAGCAGCCTAGGATTGAATACAATATAATTTCCCCATCCTTCTTTGTGTCCTGTACTTATTAATATAGATTTATGCAATTTAACTTTAATTTACCCAGTTTCAAGGCAAGAGTTTATTTCCATTCTTCTCTATTTTAATAGAGCTTTACCACAGAAAACGACAAAGTATCACAACTTGCCAACTTTAATGGGAATAATTTCTTTACCTAAGAAAGACAAAGAAAAGTTGTGATAAGATTCCTTAGGGTTTTTGTCTGTTTCCAAGTCACTATCTAAATGACTAAAGTGTTACTGTTTAGAAGCAATTACCTACATATTGTTCTCAACCCTGGTGTAAGATAACACAACAATGTTCTGTTGCTTAAAATCACTATTTTCCATATTAATGACTAACATTAATTTCCATACACTGATTTCATAATAGTAGGTCATGGCCACACAGACATTAGGCACTCAGCTGTTGAAAATTAACCATAAGATTGAGATTGCTGAAAAGAAAAGAAAGGAAAAGAAAGGAAATGAAATTAATTCAATCTGAATCTCATATTCGCTGCATATAAGAGAATTATCTAGAATGTACACTTCTAAATTAAATATATTTCTTTGGTAAATTCTGTAGTATTTCTGTGGGATTATTATATTTGGAGTATTTTGTAATGCTTTAATATGGGGTGAAATTCTAAGAAATATTTACCATGGAGCCATTCACTTTTAAAGTGATGAAATTATTTTGTGTATGTTACAGAGAACTTGTGAGGGGTCCTGTAATGTAGAATTGTCCTGTGTTAGGGGGTGGTAAAGAACTGATCCAGAAAGCTGGGATGGAATTCCCTACTTCAAGTTTGACTAATCCATCACTGGGATGCCCAGGAATGGTGATCCAAAATAGCAGGATTTCTATGATAATTTCCTCTTCCCACATGTTCATATGTATAAGTCTTACCCACATCTGATACTCTTATGTCTGAATTCCCTGGTCACGTCATCACTTTCCACTTAGAGACTCCATCTGGGTAATGTTTGTGCACCCAGCTGCACCGGTGGCTCTTGCTGATCAGCCAGCTGAGCAGAGGTCCTGAGCTCCAGCTGGGCCAACACTGCGACCACACAGCCACAGAGAAATCTCCAGGTAACCCTGAGCCTGCTGTGCGAGTCCTGGGCATGGGCCAGGGACATTCCCTGCGCCTGGGCTGTGCTGGGCTTTACCTCTGCAGAGGAGCTCCGGGGTGCACCAGTTGTGAACCTGGCTGACTGTACAGCCAGGCAGGGCCCTGCTTGTCCTCTGGAAGCACCAGTCCCACGGACCCAGAGGGCACCACGTATCCATCAAAACAGGGACTGAGCGTTGTCTGGGCACCACCAGGGACACCAGGACATCTGACTTGACTTACAGTCTCAGGTGTGTGTGAGCTGGGGGAGTAAAGCGGGGGGAATTCAAGGGCCAGTAGTGCAGAATTGTTAAGAAGTGTTACAAAACAGTTATTTTCTTCAGAGCTTTGAAGCACCATTTGCTTGCTGTTCTTTTTACTTGTAAATGGCTCTCCTGTTGAATCAACAGAATAAAAAGTTTGAAAGGATTTTCAAAAGAAGCATTTGAAAGAATAATGAGTTCTCTGCTGTGCTAGTTGTGTATTTTTCAGACTGCTTTCTTCTTAAAACACTTACATAAACCAAACCTTAGCAACAACAGTCCAAGAAAATGAGTTACTTTTAATGCCATAAAGCAAAACATTTCAGGATATTTTAAGTCAAGTGATGGCAACTGTATTTTACACAGTTGCATAGTATTCATATTGTGTTGCTTTAATGCACAGTGCTTAATGAATGCACTTTCTGTCCCTGGGGAACAATCTGTGCAGAAAAAAGTCTCATTCAAAGCTCACCAAAACTTCTGGGAGTCCTTTCATTCACTTCATTTTGCTTTAAATCACTCCATATATTACCAAATGGAATAAAAGCATAGGTACAGAGACTTGAAAAACCAAAGCCAAAGAAGTCTATCCCCTTTGGCAGTAAATGACTGTTTTTATGTGTCATCCGCTATCCCCCGCATATTTGGAGACTTTTACAGATTCTTTGACTTCTGGCAGGCCAGTTTTCTTTTTTTGAATGTCAGAAGCTATCAAGTAAAGAAGATACAAGAATATGGCACTTCTGATTGATTTTTTTTTTTTAATTAAGGTTAAAATGATACCATAATAAGAGGGGAAAAAAAATAAATGAGGAGAAATACCAATCAGGACAAAGGAATAGATGCTATTATCAGTGATGATTTTGTTCTGTTTTGTGTACATTTGCTTTCATAGGAAGTAGGGCACCAAAGGTGATTGCTTACTGTTTCATTAGCAAAGCACAGAGATGATACATTCTGGTGCAGCATGATGGTAAAAAAGCAATAATGAAGTAATTTGGAATGGAAGCAAATTTTTGACGAATTACTTTTAGTCTAGTCTCCGGATCTGAAGAGGAAATGTGGAAGTAATTTGGCAATCATGAGATTTGTTAATTGGCACTTGGATTATGTGGGTGTCTGAGCATTTTATACACTGCTTAAGTGATTAAGACAACCCAATTGTTATAAGCTGTTTACAAATTCCTGCTGGAGTCCTAATGGTCCTAAACCTTGATACTTTAATGTGTCTGGTCTACATCACATATTTATGTATCCTGATAATGTTACTGTAAACAAATTTCAACTTTCAGTTTAAAAAAAATTATTCAGGACCCTCGAGTATTTTACTGGTTGTCAATTTTCTGAAAGAGTGAAAGAGGGTACCCTGTCCAAACTCTTGGGCAGTCAGGCTGCTTTGTCAGGTAACCATGAGGAGCTACTCTTCAGTCATGTGCCTGCATGGAAATGTTTTAGTTTTGTTAATTTCCAGCATTCTTATATAACTTTTCTGTTCACATTGTAGTTTTGACATACAACATATATTCCTTCTTACTAATATTAAGAGATCTTGAAACCTACCTTAACTCTTTTTTTGGGAGGTTGACAAAGATAAGTAAAACTAATTTTTGTATTGAGACAATATTTTCAATATCCATTGGTGTATTCCATACAGTATTTGAATCTGGATATAGAAATCTGTTCTACTCTGTATGATGAAGGAAATCATACCGACTGAACCTAATTTTCAACAAAAAAGTTCCAAAAGTAAAAAAGCCTTTAAGTAAGTGGACATTTGTTTGCATACTGTGACTTATTGAAACAATTAAATGGGTAAAAACTGATTGGCACTAAATAGAGACTTTTGTGTGCAAATAAAAATCCTACAAAATGCTAGGAAAAAAATTATTCCTGACAAGTAGTTTATAAGTACCTACTCATAGTTCAGGAAAGGTGTTTTCTGGTTCTGCTCTACAGATGTTCATATGTCATTTCTTTATTCTTATTTTGTCTCCCTTTAAGCATGTTTTCTCAATAGAGGTTTTGAAGCAGGATATTATGTATGTGCTTGAGGGCAGGAGTTTGTTAGAATGGCAGTGGGAGACGTGGTGCATACATCAGATGATACGTGGAGTACCAGAGAGAACTTTCCAGCCTCTTAAAATATTTATAGCACTGTGGCCATGTTAGTGCCAGCTTGAAAATACATCCTTGTCCCCACTTAAAAGAATCTGTGGTGCCCAGAAACTTCTCTGCTACTTCCAGGTACAGCAGCTGGTCTTGTTAAAGACACCTTGTTTTTTTGAAAATTTTGCACTTTTGAGACCCAGGTAGGTTCTTACAGAGCTAGCCTGTGCAGTTACAACTTCACTGGGAGCAGAAATCTCAATTAAAATGATGTTGGATGATCTTTGACACAGTTCACATGCTGCGATCATGCATCCATAATAGGAAGAATTCTTTTTCTTCCATTCCACAGCTGTTTCTAGCTGTATAAAACTGAAGTATTCAGTATTCTGCATAGGCAAGAAGACAAAACCCAGCAGAACCCATGCTACTTGTAAGAAAAGCAGCAGGAAGAACAATATACAAGTTAAAATACAGCACCTAAATCTGATGCTAGAAATTGTCACATTATTCTGTGGAGTTTGGCTGTGGGTATGTGGTACCCTGGATATTCTTTGGGTCTTACAATGATGTAATGTGTGGGTTCTAGAGTTTCCCTCTGTCCTTCATTCTGTGCAAAACTGACTGATGAGATATGACTGCTGTTGTTGTCTGATTGATACCAATACCTTAGGATCTACAGCAGATTCTACTCTATGGAAGTGAAAAATGAATGACTGAGTAAATCAGTCACCTTTTCCGCTGTACTCATCTAAACTTCAAAGTTTACTTTTCACTATAGTGAAGATGGTGGTATTTACTGTACAACAAAAGCAGTAGTTGCTGTCATGTGTGACAGCTAAAAATATGCAATAAGATGTGTCTGAATACCTCTGGGATGTAGCTTGAGTACTCCTGGCACTTCCTCAGCAGGTTTCATAATGCATTCATCTGGGAGGGCTGGCATTCAGCAGAGCCTATTTTGAGCATCAAAGAAGGGTTGAAGTTATTGTGCACACCAGTCTGCTGATTGTTTCATAACCCTGGCACGATACTGGAGCCTTCAGCTTCATTGTCACACCCTTCAGGATTTTCTGGTGGCTTTTAGTGTCTCTCTGAGGAGTGCCTTCTGCTGCTCTTTCACAGACATAAGCACTGCAAACTCACTCTGAAGCAATGACTTGCTCTGTTGTGGCTCATGCGTTTCAAGTAATTGCAAGACTTGACTCTATTAGATCATCTAGAACTATTACTTATGAATATATTCTGTTAATATTTCATTTGAAATAATGTTGATGGGACCCCCTGGAGTCTGTGAAAACCGTTTTCATTTGCAGTTTACCTCAAGGCTGCTGCCTTCCAGTCTGCATATCAGTGCTCACTGCACGTGGCTGCTGAAGCAGCTGGGCCATTGACATCTTACTCCCAAAAGCTGAGTGACAATGGAGACATTTGAATTCTGTTACTTGAATGACAGATCTTTCTTTTCCCTTTGGGAAACATTTTCATGGGAAAAAAGAATTACTTGTTGATATTGATACCTAAAAGTATTAATTCTGTCTTCTCACCCACTTCCCTGCAAGGAAGAGAGAGGAAGACAATTTACTTTTTCATGGATGCATCAAACAAACTTCGCAGGAGCAGGAACTAAATGACCCAGTGTGTCTTGTTTTTACATAAAATATCTGTGTTATGACAAAACTACAACTTTAATTCACCAATAGTGTGGCACAATAGTCTTTGCTGAATTAAGATCAGCTTTGGAAATGAAACAATTCTAAACTAGGTGTTACCAAGAAAATGATATAATTTTGGTTTTTAAGGCATGCATTCTAGGATGTGTCCTTATTCACAAACCCTTGTCTTAAAGTTTTAAACCGTTATGAAATAGTGTATTTTTCTTCTTATTTCCTCTTCCTAGAAGCTTGGGGTTAATTGAGATATCTTGTCTCAAAGAAAAGGGAGCATGAGAATAAAAAGCTTTGATCCTCAGTAGCTCCTATCTGGTGTTAGGCTGCCCTGCCTGTGGAAACAGACATGGTGTGCTGTCTTCCCTCATTCCACCAAAGGTTAAGGCTCTGGAGAACAGAGCCAGAGCTTTCAGTACATCTAGAGAGGAACATAATGAGTCAGTCACAGCAGAAAGTGTAAGTTAAGAAAAAGGGAGAATACATAACAAATGTTGCTCAGCTCAGTGATTCACAGAAAAGATAGTACAATTATGTCACAAATAGTTATTGATAATGACACTTATAAGGAGAATATATCAATATTTGCCACTTATTGGAGAAACCTTTCTGTATACTGATAAACTAAAAATTGCTTTTAATTACTTCATTGATGCAAAGTATTGCATTTTCTGTCTCTTTCCTGCAGAAGGGCATTTTCCTTTGTGTGTCTAATAGCAATTGGAACAACATATTGATTGGTTTGCACTAAAATTTTGTTAACAGTTTTACTGTTTAAATTTATCTGTGGTCCTGAGGCACTGATGTCCATCCATTTCTTAAGGGATGATCAACTTGAAATCATCACTTAATTTCTGAGGGAACCATATTAGATTGGTGACAGACTGCAATGAGAGTAGCACCCTCCTGGACCACACCACACTTTATGCTTGAGTGTGCTCTGCTCATAAAAAAATTACTTAAAAACACTTTGATTTTCCATAGAACTGACAAAGAAAATATGAAAAATTAAGAAAGTGAAGCAGCCGAAATGTCAGGATTATAATAAAAGCTCTTTAGAGTTAGACACTCTGTTCTGTTTCTTTTTCTAATTCAAATAATAAAGACACTCACTTGCTTTTTAAAGGAAGCTGTAGTTGTCTGACAGGATCTATTTTATGAGTTTGTTGGCTGCATTTTGCTGTCTCCTGAACATTCTAGCACAAACAGAATCTGCTCAGAATGAAAACAAAATCCTGTCACTGGGAATGATGTGACTTAAAGCATTCAGATGCTCAGCCTTTACTGCTGCCCTTATTTTTGCCAGGGCTCCCCAAAGTCAAGGATGACAGGGTTATGTTATGAAAATAGCATAGATCAACTCATTTATATATCTATGCCTGGATATGAAAAAAACTCCATCCCAACACTGGTTTTATGTATCTCAAAAAGGATAAAATACCACTCTAGGAAGAAATGTGGTGGGGTTTTTTTTGTTTGGTTTTTTTTTTGTTTGTTTGTTTGGTTTTTTTTTGTTTTTTTTTTTTTTTTTTTTTTTTTTTTGTTTGTTTTTTTGGTTTTTTTTTGTTTTTTTTTTTTTTTGATATCTTTTCTTTATCTACCCCATCTAGTGAGAGGGAAGAAAAACACATAATTATTCTCTTAATGGTTAATTATTCCCTCTGAAGCTGGTTCATTTCTCATGTTTTAGGAATGGTGTTGTGTTGATTTTAACTGTGTATTCTTGGGGATTTTTGGTAAATGAGACTTTTTTTTCCTAGCAATTTTCCAGTGCCCCGTTAGGATCAGGATAAACACTGCATTGCTCATGGTAGAAGTGTTATGTGTGAGCTGCACAGCTGGAACAGACTGGGACAGTCTGCATTGACTGGAACAGCAAACAGATGTTTCACAAGTTAAAAAAATGTGTACTACACATCCTTCCAGGAAAGACCTGTAGCCTGGCAAATGATGTCAGGGTGAATTGTTCAAAGGTAAAATTCTCTTGGTGAGTGCAGTTATAAGAGTGGATTAGCTTCTTACATTAATGAGGTTTCAGTAAAAGCTTTTCCCAAATTGAAAGACATATCTCATTAAAGGCTGTGCATTGCCTGAATATGGGAACTGCGCTTCATGGCAGTTCATCTGGCCAGTTTCATTCATGATTTCTGTGATTAGACAGACTTCCTCCAGATGTACTTCCCTCTTTGTTAAAGCAAGGTGTTTTCTATAGCAGCTGTTGTCCACAGCAGAGTTCAAAATCATCTTACCCAGCTCCTCTGTCTGCCATCTGTGAAAGAGACTTTTAAAATACACCCTTGGCACTACTAGCTGCTGTTCTCATTGTGATTTTTTTTTCAATTTATACTCTTTTGAGATGCTCTTCTAAAGAAAAGGCAAGTGAAAAATACCCTGAAGAGAGAATGAAAGAGAATTTTCAGATATGCTATCTTCAGCTAAAAATGAATTCTGCAGTTTATAGCTAAAATCAAACAAATAGTTCTTCCTTTCTCCTCTTTGTGTAGTACACATTGTATAAGATCTGTGCTCCAGCAGTGACAAACACTTTATGTGGGGTCAGGCATTTTCTCTGAGGAACTGCTTTTTGTAAAACATATCCCTTTGTTGGAGCTATGAAAAGGATATTTTAGCATAATATTTTCATTTGTTGGAAAAATTCCCCAAATAATTTCTGTTGACTTCCAGCCACCACTGTCAGATTTCTTCAAAACATCTTTATTATTATTATCATTATTGAAATGCCTCAATACCTGGAAATCAAAATTTTAACCAGTTTAAAAATATCTGAAAGGCTTGACATGAAAAAGGAAATTATAGAAATTATTCAATTAACATTATTTAAAACCCCCAACTTTGTGGTTTGTGACTTTTTTTGCATTTTCATTTTTTATTCTAATTTTGGATACATTTCTGAAATGTCAAAAATCTTGAGGGAAGGGAAAAAACTGCATCCTACTCAGATCTAATATTTACTCAGATACTGGTAGGTGCTTTTCAAGCATGAATAATACTAAGGGTTCAGAGAAAAACTGCTCTAATTAAAAAGTTACCACACGAGATCAAGCTCAGGCACACAAACGCTGAGAAGAAGAGAATAAAATCAAACTGCCTCACATTGAGCTCCAGCCATGCTCTTTGTAGCCAGCATATGAAGCTTCAAGTTACTGGGGCATAGTTTGGACTGTTTGAATTCTGATGTGGCTTAGTGACTTGTAGAAATAATTTTCCAGCTCCAGAAGGGCCAATGTGATTTTCCAGGATAACACTAGTTTTTTGCATCCTATTTCTGCTACAGTTGTGTTTTATAGATATTCTGTATTCAGCTTCAGCTTGTCTTGAAAGTGTGCAGTCTTCTTTTGTAAATGGAATTTGGAATTTTATTTCAATAACTACCTGGGCACACTCTTAAAGGAAAGTGTTTTTAAAGAGAGGATTCTCTGGCTTTACCCTCCAGCCAGTGTTCCTTGCTATGCAATTCTTATTTGGTCTCCAAATGCTGTTCAGACCCACTGTCTTCTCATCCAGGAAATCCTATGATGAAACCAAGCGACCTTCTGAACTTTTTTTTGTTGTTTGTAAACTACAAATTGAGCTTCTTTTGTCTCTCACTCATTCAATGTCTTTGTCAGCCTTCAGTCTTGCATCTTTCTCACTGTGCCAATATAATCTTTTAAAATACAGTAACCACAAGTACGCTACTGTGGAAACTCTTGATAATAGCTTCCTTCTTCCTGCTCCTCCTCCTTTGTTCTGTTTATAGTCTCAGTAGTCATATTCATCTTTTCCCCACAGCTTTCCAGAGCTGATACTCCATTGCCAGTCCCTTTCTGTTCCTCTTGAAATAAAAACGGAAAAGTTTCATTAAAATGAGTGGTAACTTAGAAGGAGTATCAGACAGGGTTGTGAAAACGGTAGTTTATATTCATTTTAGCCACTTAAGTAGCGGTAGAGTCTTGGGCAGCTGGGAAAAGTGTGATTGCCTGCAAGCCTCCCAGGTTCCAGCCAGACAAACAAGTGGTGATTTGGGTGTATGGGAGAGGTGAAGTCAGAATTTTTAAGAACTCTTTATATCATCAAATGGGAACAATGTGGATTGGTATGGTACATGTAAATTTATGAGTTTCTTTAATTATAAGACAGAAAAGTTCCAGTGACAGCATTAGTCTGAGAGAGAAAAAGCTCTTCATGAACAAAGTGGATAGGCAATAATTTCTAACACCAATTGAAGTGAATAAGACAATGTTAAAATAGTAAAAATTTCAAAATGTAGAACTCCTTTTGGGTTAGGGGAACTGTACCAATGTAAAAAGTCACTTGTTCAGCTATGCAAGATAAAAAAGAAAAAATAAAAAACTGTTTAACAGATGGGGCAGGGTGAAGAGAGGAAGAAATATATAACAAGACTTTTAATAGTTTACAATCCACTAATGATGTATGTCACTGGTGATGTTGAGGCCACACATCCAATCTTGTGTTCAGTTTTGGGCCCCTTGCTACAAGAAAGATGCTGAGGTGCTGCAGCATGCCTGGAAAAAGAGCTGGGGAAAGGTCTGGAGCACAAGTCTGATGTGGAGCAGCCGAGGGAGCTGGGGGTGTTTAATCTGGAGAAAAGGAGGCTGAGCTGGGACCTTATTGCTGCCTGAAAGGAGGCTGCAGCCAGGTGGGTCAGCCTCTTTACCCAGGGGACAAGTGACAGGACAAGAGGAAATGATCACAAGGTGCACCAAGGGAGGTTTAGATGAGATATCAGGAAAGATTTTTTTCACAGAAAGGGTTGAAAAGCTTTGGGACAGACTGTCCAGGAAGAGGTCGAGTCACCAACCCTGGAAGTGTTCAAAAAACGTGTGGATGTGGCACTTGAGAACATGTTTTAATAGTGAATATGGTGTGGTGCTGCACTGAAAGTTTGACTTGATGATCTTAAAGGTCTTTTCCAGCCTTAACAACTTCATGATTCTATGATTCTAAACATGCACTGAAAACATGAATGTGTAGCTCTGTGTAATTATGAATAGAGGGAAATTTTTCAGCTGTGGTTTGTAATAGCAGACTGAAGAAAAATAGCCCAAAATGGAAAGAAATTGTGTTCTATTTGCATTTGCATTTCTGAAGTTGTTCAGAGAAAGCCAGAGAAATTTTTGCTATTTTTACTTGCAATGGCTATTTTATTATCTGCATCTGTTTTTTTAGCAATAATTTTAAATCAGAAAGTAAACAACTGACTTGTAAACCTGAGTGAGATTCAGCTGTCAAAACTGAGGTGTCTGAAAGTCGTTTTGGACTGTCTTTCTAGCCACCTGAGAGAGGGAGGCACCTCCACTGCCAAACTCTTCTGACACTCACATAGGTATGTGGGGCAGGTTAGGTGACCTCTTGTTTCAAGTGTCAACCAGCAATGCCAGGCTGACCAGTCTGAAAGTCAGATGTCTGAAGCAGTGTGAGGTAAATCCCATCCCAAACATGCAATATGAAATGTACTAAAAAGCTCATCATAATACAGAAATATTCAAAATTTACTTTTTTTTTTTTCCCAGACAATTAGCTATACAAGAATTTTCTTACCTACATCTGCTGTTTGTGCGTGATTAAGCTCAAACCTGTTGTATTTAGGGAAAGAAATTAGTTTTTTCCTTCTCACTCTTATTCACATGCCATGCCAACAGGGATTAGAAGAAATTAATTGTAGATGAGGTGGGATCCAAACTCTTGTTTCATTTCACCCTGTTACACGTTTGTTAATCTTAAAGACAAATAGGTTACAGGAGGTGACTCTAAGACCTGCTCAGAGGCAGTGAGGCTGCCCACAGGGCATAATTCTGTCTCCAGTTCCAGTTTTCTAGGCAAAGAGCTGCAACTGTGCTATCACAAAGACTCAGTTTGACTCTTGGAGCTGTAAATTAGAAAAGAAAATTGAATACATACAAAGTAAAAATAATTCAAACATGTGACTTCGCAGTGGATTAAAAAATCAATTCTCAACATAAACTGGCATTCTAGGAGGAAATCAGAGGCTGATATTAGTGGTTTCTTCAATGCATGCATTCCTAGATAAAAATGATTTAAGCATTTCAAGAAGGGATTGTCATCCACTAAACTTATAAAATCCTCCTGCTTATAAAATGGTCACATTTCATACTGACTGGAGCAAATATTGGTTTTCTTACATCATTTAAAGTTATGTACCAGTGTCATTTTTACATTTATGCATAGATCTGCCATGCATTGAGCATTTATGTGATGTTCTGTGAGAGCTGTGGGTTGCACTTATTCACATGGTGGATGTCACTGTGGTTATGCACGTTTGAAGGAGGGAGAGGCAAATGCAAGTCTCTGACTTAGGAGTTATCTTTCCCTCTGTGATAAATATTGTGTCCAATATACAATTTTAGAGCTTCTTGCTCACTGGGGTCATGTTTTATTTGCTATTTTTTGTGTAAATGCATGTAGAGGTCAGTACGTGAGCAAGGTTACAAGTGTGTCTCAGAATCTAATATAAAGTATTTAATTGAGTCCTTTGCTCTAGTGTGCCAACAGGCTGCATGGGGAGATTCTACAATCTGTCAGAAAATGAAAAGCTGAGCTTTGCTGGTTAAGTTCTGCAGTATTTTGTGTGGATCTGTGGATTTTTCATATGCATGGAGCAAGCACACACCATAAAACTGAGATCTGCTTTTCAGAGTGAGGCTAAATCTTCAGTTCCTTTAAAATGACACAAAACCTCTGACTAATTTACCAATTGGAGATCTTGAGTATATTTATTTTTAGTGGATTTTTTTTTCTTTAATTAAATCAACATTCTGCAGATAAGTGTCTTCTTTAAATGCAAAATTTAGGGATCCCACAAATAACCCAGGAGAACAAAGAGCTAAACCCAGAAAACATGTGGTAGTCCTTCTTTATTGGATGATTTTGATTTGTTCCAAATTTGAAAGCTGACACCTATGTGTTGTTGTGTGTGCTCTTGCTAGTTCCAGTGCTCCATTAGACAGAATCTGCTGTTAATATTTCAACACTATTGTCTTAACCATTTTTTGTGATTTACCATCTCCTTGTGCTGTCTCTTGGTCACTTCTAAATCTAGGATCCCAAAACAGCAGGAAGTTTTGCTGATTAAGGAAAACAGATCTGTGAAACCACAGCTAGTTCCCAATATGCTGTTCTTGTGAAAAATGTTTTCTTTTATTTTATTCTACTAGATAATCTCCAGTGCAAGGGTTTAGCTCTAAAACTAACAGTGGTCACATTACACCTTATTTTTCATGTGCAAATATTTAAATTTTCAGGTGTCATTGTTTATACATGAATTTGGTGATGAAGGCAGAATATTTTGTAATTCAGACTCGCAAAAAATGGATTGAAATGCAAGAATTCTGTGAAGAGATTAAACCAGAAGTGAAATTACATTTTATCTAACAAACAAGCACATACTTTGCCAACTGCAGAAAGCATTCCCCTCCTCTGAGAATTTTATCAAGGCTATTGTGCTTGTTCAACAATTCTGCTTACTGCTACATCACAAAAAGCCTTTAACTATTTCACCATTGCTACCAATGCCCAGCAATAATAGCAGATAAGAGCACTGCAACTGGGACTTCAGTGTTAGAATAAAACTGAAGGAAAGTAATTATCCTGCATCCTTTTTGCTTTTAACTGTCATTTCTAGTTCTGGGAAATTGGGTGAAAATCTGCCATTTGGTGGTTTAATAGAAAACCAAAGCTGAAATGGGGGAAAAAAAGGTACAAAGCAATCTGTTGTACTGTACATGTCAGTTTTAAAAATGAACCTGAAGTGAACATATTTATACAAGTGTTTTCAAACAGCCCCACATCATTCCCCCTCCTATCTCTCTTCCCCTCCACATAAGCACACTCCATCCAGAGTTGCCAGGATACTGTGAGAGAGGCTCATTTTGCAGGGCTCCAGCTGTTCCCAGGCACAGAACTGGGACTGCTGTGGAGAGGGTTCCCTTTGTGGTGTTTCCATGTTGTGTTGGCAGGCTCAGGAGATGTGTGTGAGAAGCACCTCCCCAAGCACTCTCAGGGTGAGGCACATCAATACAGGAGAGTCCTGGAGCACATCCTTCTGGAGATTGGCTCCTTCCGTGTCCTTCATGGAACATGAAATGTATCTTTGGCATTTGTCTCAGATAAGCTTCACTGACCTGGAGACTACCTAGCATTCATGGCTCTTGGAGGAGCAAAAAGAAGGTGATGATATCAACACTCTTTACTCCCAGCAGTGCACAGAGTTCCAAGTGATGCTGTGGACTCAGTCACGGAGCCAAGCACCAGACCTGTCTGGTGGCAAATATGGATTTTGATCTTACTGGCTGGGTTTTTTTTCAGCACGATCTTATTTTTTTTATTTGAAAAAAGTCCAGTTCAGAAAACTTTCCTTGGGACAGGATGCTGTTCTATGATCCAAGAGCAACTAGCAGAATGAAGCAGAAAACCAGGAAATAGGGATCTCTGAATCTGGTTTTACTCCAAGTATTTCCAATACAAAATTTTTATATTCAGAGTATTACACATGCATGCTCACGCTTCAGGAAATAGGTTCTAGAAATCAGTAAATCCCAGTTTTAGAAACTACAGGGGACAAGTTTAAAAAAAAAAGTTTATAGGGGACAGTTTTAGAAACTACAGGGGACAAGTTTATAGGGCACTCAAGGACTAGAGACATGCCATTTAAAAGGGACTAAACTAGTCTATGGGCAAGCCAGCTGTGAATGAGAATAGAAAGATAACTTTATGTCTTTATATAGCATTTTTATGACTAACACTTGTATAATCCCTTTTTTATGCAACCAGGGAAAATAGAACTACCTACTTCATAAGAGTAAAATTTGTACTTTTTGTGAAATGGTCCTGGATACTGTTTTACTCTCTGTTTTTTGCTGAGATTATAGGTCTCTTTTTTCACATTCTGTGTTGAAACCCTTTGACATTGTCCTGCCATTTTATACAGCAAAGCTTTGTGTGGCCTGATAGATTCATGCAGGTAGCTGCAATCAGTAAACACAGGCATCACTTATACAGACAAAATGAGCACAGGCACTGACACAAGGGATAAGAACGTTTTTCAAGTTTTCTTCCCTTTTTATTTGTCCTAAGATATGATCCAGAACTGAAATTCAGATGGCTAAATTGTTTTACAAAAATTTCACTTCTCTTTTCTCTACTTTGTGTTTTGAAAAGTGAAAGGAAGCTCCCCACCACAACCAGTTTGATGACGTTTGCTCAGCTGTCTCCAGTGTGCCGGCAATGCCCCAGCCCAGTGCCCGGCTTAGCTGCACTACTCCAACTTTGGACACGGTCAAGGGCAGCACAGTAAGAGCCAGTGGGAAACCACATTTATCTCCCAAGTCCTGTGCTTAAGGCTGACTTGCTTTGTGGCCCTCTAAGGTGTATGTGAACTCAGGGGACTATGACAGAACAAGTTATGAGTGAATCATGTAGATTATACCCTGCCAGTGTCCCCCTCAGCCTGCCCCACCTGGTCTGGTAGTAATATCACGTGGTCAGCATCAAGCAGAGAGTTTGCTTATAAGCCTCTAAAAAAGTGTGCCATGAGGCAAGGATTGATAGCATGATGTTTTTAAAGGCCCCCCCACATCATTACTTAATCCTTCCAAAGTCTGAGCTCTCTATGCTGTTTCAGCACCAGTGTCACCTCTGACCCGATAGTGACAGAGAGCTCCTGCTAAAGTCTTGGAAGAGGTGTTGGAGCCAGAATGTCTCCCCAGGCCTGTGGCATTCACATTCTCTGAAAAAATCCCTTCACCCAGGATTTTTCTCCTGGGAAGCTGAGAAGCCTCAGAGAAGAGGAAAACAATTCTGATCTCATTTGCTTCTCCTGTGTTGTGCTCGTGTGTGGAATGTGTTTGGAGATTGTTTACCCAAAGGTGATTGTTTCATTGGATTCTGGTGTGAGTTGTTTTCACTCATTGGCCAAGCGGGGCCAAGCTGTGTCGGGACTCTGGAAAGAGTCATGAGTTTTCATTATTATCTTTTCAGCATTGAGTAAGTATCTTTCCTGTATGCTTTAGTATCGTATAGTATAGTATTCTTTAACTTAATATAGTATAATAAAGTAATACATTAGCCTTCTGAGAACAGGGAGTCAGAGGCATCATTCCTCCCTGCCATGGGGGTCCCTGCAAGTACAATACAGGCCAGTGTGTGCTGTGAGCACTGTCAGGGAGGGGTGAGACACAGTCATGTCCCAGTCATGGCCAGCGATGCTTCAGATGTGTGAAAGATTTGGAATTAGCTTCTTGCTCTGCCTAGAGCTAAAGACAAGAAGCTGCTTCATGAAATGTGTTTCATTAAAAGTATGTTGTTATTTGTGTAGTAGTGAAAAACCTTGCCCTTTCCTTCTTTCTTTCTCCTTTCCCTGATCTTTTTGGACTGTTTCTATCTCCTTGAGTAGGCAGTAAATGGGAGGTAAGATGTTCAGCAGGTGCCTCTTTTTCTGCTACGCCTGGGCTTGCCCTGGTGGGAGGAGCCCTGAACTTCACTTTGAAAATGAGTGACCAGCTCTGTATGTTCCTTAAGTTCTGTCCTGGTTTCAGCTGGCCTAGAGTTATTTTTCTTCCTAGTAGCTGTTAAAATGCTGTGGTTTGGACTTAGTATGAGAATAATATTGATAACACGCTGATGGTGTAATTGTTGCTGAATAGTACTTACTGTAAGTCCAGGACGTTTTTAGTTTTGCGTGCTCTGACAGAGACCAGGTGCAAAAGAAACTGGGAGGAAGCTTGGCCAAGACAGGTGTTCTGAATGAGACAAAGGGATATTCAGTACCATACAATGCCATGCCTAGAATATAAACTGGAGGGAGTGGGCTGGAAGGTGCCAATCACTGTTTGGAGCCTTGATGGATGTCAGTCAGTGGGGGAGGAGCAGCTGTACTGTGCATCCCCTTTCTTTCCTGGGTTTTATTCCTCTTTCTCTTCCCCCTGTTCTCCTCTTCCTTCATTACTACTACTACTAATTATTATTATTAATTATAGCAGTAGTAGTGTTATTTTACTTTATGTCCATTATTAATCTGTTCTTATCTCAATTCATTACTTTTACCTCCTCCTGATTCTCCTCCACACCACAGCAGGGACTGGGGAGAGAGTGAGCAGCAAGAGTGAGCTGCATGGTACTTAGTTACTGGCTGGGTTAGCACATCTGTACCAGGCTCCGCGCCACAGAATGTTACTTGTGAGCTCCAAACCCACTCAAGTGAATAACACAATCACAAGCTGACACACAGCAGGGGAGCTGCCCTCTACTTCTCTGACCAACCTGCTATTGCATGTCTACTTAAAAAAAAAAGATATTGTTACTACTAGCACCTTACTACACCCTAGGGTTACCAAGACATCCTGTCCTGCAGAGAACTCCTGGTGGCATCCTCAGTTCTGAACCAATTGGTTTGCAAACTCATCTGCAATGCTCTCTCCTCGGTGAAGTGTGGGTTAATCCTGCCAGTGAGATGCAGGCTCCTGAGGGCTGTTTGGGGACTCCCTGGCAGACATCTCTTGGCATGCCTCTGTGGAGGCAGGAGAAGAGGTTTGGAGCACTCCCTGCTGTCTCCTGTGTGCTAGGACTCAGTCTTGCTTGAAAAGACCCAACACCAGGCTGAGGTCCCTGGTCCCCACTTCAGAGGCAGCCAAACAGGGTCTGGACAGAGAAGTTTGCTGGTGGATAAAGTGACGCAGTTCTCTGGAGACATTAATTCATTTCACTGTGGGTGTGTGCAAATGTGCTCTGCAGTTGGTGACCATATCTGTATATTCACAGGCATGGTTTAATTAATCCTCTTATGGACAGAACCTACCATGGCATTAAGAGAGCAAATATATTTAGCCTGTATAAGAAGTCAGTCCTGCCCACTCACATTAAATCCTTTAGAAGGCAACTTATCTCCTGCAGGTTAGCTAGGATGACACAGGAAAGTGAGGTTTAGATAATAGTAATTAAAATTTCTTGAGCAAAGGAAGTCTTGTGCAAAGGGACAAGAATAATTGATGACTTCACCTTTTAAAGAAAAAGAACAACTATTTTGCAATGTGCCAGTCCCTCTCCCTGCCCTCAGGGCAGAGGTCCTACTGCTTTTGATTGTGACTTTTATAAAGGTGTGAAAATAAGCCACATTAACTGCTGAGTTCCCATGGCTGACACTGGTAGAAGCAAATTGAAAGGACTAAGGCAGAAAAAACCTTGAGATAGGCAGGATTTTATATAAGAATTATGAACAGCATCTCTCACCTCTTCTTGTTTGCCAGACAGATTTATGCCTCTTCAAAATCATTAGGACAACAGCACATGTGAATTTTTAATAACTGTGGAAGTCTTAGAAAAAAATGAAAAGGAAAAGTGAGTTGCTGTTTACCCCCTCTCAAAGAAATTGCAAAATCCAACAGAATGTCTGCTGCTGATTTTCCTCTATATTCACAATTTAGGTATAGAAAAGCCCTGTATGAACACCGGAGTATTCTTTCCTGACTACAAGTAATGCTTTTGATGATCTTTCATGACTTTCAGAACCAAAATAAATTCTTACCCTGAAGTTCATATTTTATATCCCCAACTCAGCCGGGTTCTACTTTCTGGAAGAAGGAGCTCTAGCATTACATTTGAGTGTAGGGAAAGTGTTTAGAAGTGTGGGCAAAGGGAGGGACAGTCTTGCAAATACCTGGAGGAACACTGAGCCATAGCAGATACTGTGCTTAAAGTCTGTTGGAGGAACAGTGTTCAGAAACTCATATAATTGAGATTGTTTTTTACTCTTTCAATTGCAAGAAACTTTCTTTAAAGCCTTTTATGACCATTTCCTTATGGAGGGCATATACACAGCTCATGGTGAGAAAATTGTTTTCTGAACAAATAATATTTCTTTGTGTTAGAAATTCAAGCAAATATTGGGATAATGGACAAATTGAACTGACGCTTTTATAAGAAAATGATATCACTAACGAGATTTAACCCAGTTACTGTATCAAGGAAATAGCTCATAATGTTTTGGCATATTAACTTTTTTGCTGTTATTATTAAATGGAGGAAAACTATTTTTATGCATGCCTGATCAGGATAAAGACAATTTTGACTTAAACCAATGTGCTGTGCAACTTAAATACTTTGAAGGAGGACAAAACACAATTTCCAATATGAGGGCAGACAAGAAGAGGCAGAGAGAGCCATTTTCTTTTCCATTTTCCTTGCCTTTGGAACAGATCATGTATTTCCAGTTGAAAGTAGAAGGCAGCTTATCCTGGCTCATGTGTGTAAACATTCATATCAATCTGCCACGTACACAGTGGCCAGTCCTAACGAGCCTTTTGAAGCCTCTTTGTTTTGTCTTTGCCATGCCATCCACTCACCAGCCACAGAACTTTGCCCCCTCTCCTCATCCTTGCTCTGACTGAGACGGGAATCAGAAGAAGAGTCAGAGAAAAGGTGCAACTGCACCTAAAGTTCTCTTTTGCCCCACTGAAAGTGTCTGTCCCTTCCTGACAGGCTGCAGTTTCACCTCAGAAACTTCTCTGGATCACCCCTGTCCCTGCCTGTGCTCTCTCTGTGGCCACCCCTTTCCAGCAGCCTCTCAAGTGAGCTAAAGCAGGGGAGGATGTGGGAATATTGGCTCATTGCCATCAAAGGGTTCAAGGACACAAGACTGGGGAAAGACACAGGCACCTGCACCTCAGTGCACCTTTCCATCTGGTCCTGGCACGCCCTGAGGACATCCTGCCTGCCTCCTCCATCACACAGATCACAGAGGGCTGTTGGTGAGGCAGCCTCTGAGGCAGGGACCAGAGCCTTTTGAGGTCAGACTTACAGCATGAGAGAGGCAGGAGCACAGAATCACCTCAGGGAGAAGGGCTCAACAGGCACCTTTATTTTAAGTGTGCTGCTTTGTTGGATGGTGATGCTTCCTGTCAGCATTATGCTTATAAAGGTTCTCTCATTCCAAAACCAATCTCTTCTTCTTAGGAACTTTGTCTGCCCTAATAAGAGAGAACTCATCTCCTCAAACCCACTTCCTTTTAAATCTGTAGCCCATCATGGCTGCAGCAACTCCTCTGCTGTTATTTGTTTGCCTTCTGCAGAATTGCAGTAGATTTAAACTCTCAGCTGCTAAAAATTAAGTCCTTCCTTGATATTGATGGGATTATTTTTGGATGGTCCTGGAAAAATATCCTGGAGTGGCTCTGACTAAAGATATACCACCATTATCTTCTACAGTTTTAGTATTAAAAAACAGTGCAGTCAAGGCAACCCTTGTGTAGGCTGCATGGTCAGTTTAATTACTTTTTTTCAGAAAGAGAAAATCCACGTTTCAGTACCCATTTTGAAGAGCTACTGTGAGATGGATCATTTAATTGTGTTCAACAGCAGTTGAATTATAAAATACATGAGAAAAAGACTTTGAAAGTGTCAGGGATTCACTAATGGAAATTAAAACAATATGCATCTCTAGTTAGTGCTGAGTGAAATATCAAACATCTGCTGCAGGCTATTATAGAGGGGAAGCCAAATGAGAAAGGCAAATGTGTAGTCTCAGCTGCAGGGGCTGGAAGGAGACAGCAGATAAATTTGGAGGCATCCCTCATCACTCCACATTGCTCCTTGGAAAGCCAGGAGCTTTTCTGATGGACTCTTCATCTCCTGAGCAGAGGGTATGCAGAGCAGGGAATTGGCAAATGGGCTGGAGATACTGGGGAAGGGATCTGGCTGTGGGGAATGGAGAAAAACAGGCATCAGAGAGTGTTGGCTACATGTGCAGTGATCAGATGAGGAGGCAAGAGGGATCCCAGGTTGATTCCATTTGCTTTCCAGTGTGGAAATTAATTAGTTGATTGGGAAAGAAGAACGGCTCAGTAGACGTGCTTGAAGACAGGGCAGTCAGTGAGAAACAGCTGCTTCCTAAGGAATGGCTCTGAGCCTAACAGTCTCTCATCTGGGCACTGAGGAGTACTTACAGTATATCCCCATCAAAATTAATTTCTTTTCCTGGTGATTATTGTTCAGGGCTCAAGGGTTTAGATCCTGTTGTTTAGCTCCTGCCACTAATTAAGGGCATCTCTTCAGTGTGAGGTACTCTGGAAACAGAGTAGGTACAGGTCCAGATACAGATAGATACAGAGACAGATACAGATGAGGAATCCCAGCATTCCTTTGGCCCATTGTTTTCAAATTCCGGTTACCCACTCCCAACTTCCCTGAGGTTTTAGGGCATGGTTCAGGTCAAGAAGCAGATGGATTATGAGAATGTCCATACTCAATAGAGCTAACACACACTGCAAACATAGGGCTTCCACATTTACTCTTCTTATGTTTTCGTACTGCAAGCTCCAACAGGTGCAGTCAGGTAGAGAGACAGTAACTATGGAGATAGAAGCAATGGGAGATACCTATAACCCCTGGAGGTGCAGCAGGCCCAGGAAGTGTGTTAAACTGCTTGGAAAATCCTCTTCTAGCCCAGGCCTACTTGGCATGGTGAGCACATGCACTTACAAAATGTCACCGTTTCACACCAGCCACTTCCAAGAACCTGCACTCTCCCCGGGGCCCTGCAATTTTAAAACACTTGAAATGTATTTCTATTGTGTTTATCCTCTCCATTTTCACATCAAAGGAGCCTGTCAGCAATGTGCTGTGGGGATGGGTCCTGTAGAGAAACACCAGAAAATCACCTGCCACCTTTGTCACTCAGTGCATAACAGCCCCTCAGGCCAAGCACAGCTCGGTGGCTCTTGCTCTCAGGACAAGACAGAGCTGTAGATTGGGCACCTAAAGGTGTTTCCATAGGGTGGCTGTAGGAGGCTGTAGGTGCTGGCTGCACCACCTCAGCATTCAGCTTTTATTTTTTCAGCTTTAGGCAGTGTTAATCTAGGCAAGCGACCTGTACAACAGTCTTGTCTCCTGGGAATGTGGCAAACTGGCTTCTGTATACCACAGGTATATCTGAAGTGGTTTATCTGAGCCAGAATTTTTTGAAGGGCCCTGTTCATTGTTGTTGGCAATGTTTCAGAAATAAAGGCACCTTGTTACAGGTGTCTTTACTCCAGAAACTGGTACTCTCAAAGTTGCAGTATATACAAGGTATTTCTTTGCCATCATTGACATTCAAACATGTTGCACGTTTTCACATGGTCACTAGTGTGCTGATTAGTGTTGTCTCAAATGAATGTGTCAGTTTGAAACCTTATAACATGCACAAGAGAAATGAGAGAAACACTTTGTATGTGTTTTCTTGATTAGACATCAGTTTTCCTTTGTGGAGCCAAAAATCAAATTAGCTATTGCAATGCTCTGCTTGACTGACTCTTCTGAGGAACTAAACATCCAGCATCATGTCAGCTAATTATGGTTAAATAGGTGACAGAGAGATAGTTCTTTTCAGTTAATGTTGAAAATTACTGGCTGCTCTTTTGAGTCAGGTTAGTCACACCATTAAATTGTGATTAATCAGGTTCAATTTTTTGGGAAGTGTGCATGGCACACATGGATGTTCTCCAAATGATGGGGCTGACAGTCTGTCTTCTGCCAGGGCAGAGTTAATGAGAGAGAACTGGAAACTTGCTAGTTATGTTAATATTTATCTGAAGTTGATAAAACATAACTGTGACCAGTGTTGGTCTTATGGAATTTGACTAACATTTTGGGACACTTGCCTGACACACTTTCAGGGTCTGGTTATCTGTAAGGCACATAAAAGTCATGGCAGAGAAAGGCAGCAAACAAACATGATATCCAGCAAAATTACATCATGTTAGTATGTGCAGATTTTAACTTCTTTTTTTAAATTCAGGATCAGAACACAGTAAAAATGTCATGGTTGAAGCAAGAATTTCAGCAAGACATTTTTCAGGAAACAAAAAACAATGAATCAGTCTTGTAAAGAGTAAATAAGTTCTTCTTGCCCTTCTCAAGTTATGAATAACTGGTTTTGGCCTATTACTCTTATTTCTGTGTGGAGATTATAGAGTTGTCATACTCTTTCTCTTCCCACAACTCACCCACACTGAATACATGGGTCATGCAAAAATACTTACACAAAATGCAAGAAACATCTTACAAAGAATTTGCAAGTTATGTGCCAATGACACCATCACTGATCTTTTAATTCAGCATGTGTTCACATAAAAACCTAAAGGAATAGAAGGCCTGCTGTGAATCTTAACATGGTTACCCTTTTGTTAAAGAAACCGGAAAAATGCTTTTATTTTGCCCACAAACTTTGGTATTTCTAAAGTACTTTAACATGACTGTTATAGATTCATAAAACTCTTTTTGAACACTACTTCATAGGCATTTCCTTAGCATTTTCCCTATAGTAACATGAAGTTTGTTTCTTGGAAAGAATCCTTTCAAAAGCTGAGTGGTTTAAAGATGGGAATAGAGCAAGTTTAAACCTGGAGCTGTCTGCTGTACTTTTCCACAAGACAACAAAATAGATGGTATCACTAAGGTTCAAGTTTATCCTCCTCCACAGAGGAACAAAAGGGCAGGAATTTTCTAGTCTTCCATCACTATCTCACTAAAAAACCTGGCTTTATTTCTGAAACACTGCCAGCTACGAGGAATGGGCCCTTAGAAAAATTCTGGGTCAGACCTGTGGTTTATAGAACCAGTTTGCGCATTCCCAGGAGACAAAATTGCTGTATGGGTTGCCTGCCTAGTTTGCCATTGCCTGAAAGGGAAAAGCTGAATGCTGAGGTGGTGCAGCCAGCACCTACAGCCACCTATAGACACCACACCCTATAGACATCCTATAGCCACCTGCAGACACCTACAGCTACCCTATAAGCCACCTACAGCCTCCAGCACACACCCTATAGACACCCTATAGCCACCTACAGATACCTACAGATACCCTATAGCCTGTAGCTAAGCACCGACAGCAACTCACAGACACCCTGTAGACACCTTATAGCCACCCACAGACACCCTAAAGACATCCTATAGCCACCTACAGACACCTACAGACACCCTATAGACACCCTATATCCACCTACAGACACCTACAGACACCTTATAGATACCCTATAAGCACTGACAGCAACTCACAGACACCCTGTAGACACCCTATAGCCACCTACAGCCACCTACAGACACCCTATAGATACCTTATAGCCACCTACAGACACCTACAGCCACCCTATAGCCACCTACAGCCACCCTAAAGACACCCTAAGGACATCCTATAGCCACCTACAGCCACCTGCAGACACTCTATAGAAACCCTATAGACACCCTATAAACACCTACAGCCACCCACAGCCACTCTAAAGACACCCTATAGCCACCCATAGATACCCTATAGACACCCAATAGCCACATACATCCACCTTATACCCACCTACAGACACCCTTTAGACACCCAACAGCACCTACAGCCACCGCATAGACACCCTATAGCCACCTACAGACACCTGCATTCACCCTATAGACACCTAATAGCCACCTGCACACACCCTATAGCCACCTACAGCCACCTGCAATCACCATATAGGCACCCTATAGCCACCCTGTAGCCACCTAGAGCCACCTGCTATCACCATATAGGCACCCTATAGCCACCCTGTAGTCACCTAGAGCCACCTGCAATCACCATATAGACACCCTATAGGCACCTACAGCCACCCTATGGACACACCTTTAGGTGCCCAATCTACAGCTCTGTCTTGTCCTGAGAGCAAGAGCCACCGAGCTGTGCTTGGCCTGAGGGGCTGTTATGCATTGAGTGAAAAAGGTGGCAGGTGATTTTCTGGTGTTTCTCTACAGGACCCATCCCCACAGCACATTGCTGACAGGCTCCTTTGATGTGAAAATGGAGAGGATAAACACAATAGAAATACATTTCAAGTGTTTTAAAATTGCAGGGCCCCGGGGAGAGTGCAGGTTCTTGGAAGTGGCTGGTGTGAAACGGTGACATTTTGTAAGTGCATGTGCTCACCATGCCAAGTAGGCCTGGGCTAGAAGAGGATTTTCCAAGCAGTTTAACACACTTCCTGGGCCTGCTGCACCTCCTGGGAAGAAGAGTTTACAGGATTGTGGCTTATAAGCACCTGGTCATTTGCTCTGAGTGATGGAAAAAAGGGTGAATTGTGTGAGGTGAATCCTGTTTGCCCTCCTGATTGATTTGTATGCACATGGTGGAGTCAGTGTGTGGTCCTGCTCAGACCATGCTGCCTGACTACTCTTTACACCCTGAGAAGACAGGACAGCTCCTCAGTCTAGGCATTGGACTTGATTTTGAGAGCAGAAGCCCTTTCAGGATGGCTCAGGAATTTTACTGTGCTCAGGCGAGCTTGGGAGTGGCCAAATTATTCTGTCACACATGGTCAGTTCCTGTGTCTCCAAGATCAGGTGGTTTCCATGTCCCCATCCCTCTGTGTCTCAGTGCAAGGAGTATGAAGTGCACCAAGGCTTTCTTGTAGCTCAGAGATCATTACCCATAAATGCAGCATTTGAAAGGGAAGGAGCCAACTGGGCGCTGGGGAAGGTTAAACAGCATTTCTTCATCTGTGGTGCTGTTAGGACACAAAATGTTCTTAGCATGTTCTTGTGTTGGCCAAATATTCATTAAAAGGGATTCCAGTTCTTCATGTCTCCTTTTGGCAGGGAAATTTCATGTTTTACATGGAAAATATAATGGTTTGAAATTTCATATTCATATGAATTAAAAATTACTTCTTGAAAACATGTAAAAGAATAATGTAGGGAAAACTGAAATTACTTCCACCCGTCAGAAGTCACCTTGCTGGCTTTGTTAGAATCTGTTGTGTCAGGTGCTGAACCTTCCTCTTCTGTCCAAGTCTAGCCATGTTTCATTTTGGAGTGTGTGAGCTGTGAAGCTGAAGTCCTGCAGCGCAGCTGGGCACTGACTCAAGGATTCCATGAGTGTTTATGTGGAGACTGTGTGTTGCTGGAGACCTTAGCTGATTCCCATCTGCTGCAGATCAGGGGCTTCCTAGGGATGCTTCATGAGGCAGGTTACCATAGCACCAGGCTCCTCAGATGTAGCATTATCTTGTTTCACTTGTCTGAGCAGGACAAAAGAAGTGATGTGTATATTATGTTGCATTTCTCAAAGTAGTCATCTCTAGTCTTGTACAAAACAAAAATCACGGACATTGTGCCATTGCTTAAGGATAGAAATTGAGAGAGGAGGTTCTGCCATTACTTGTAAATGAAGATGAGTCTAGAAGTGACATTGGCATTGATCGAAAGGGAACTTCAGTGAGCCAGAAAATGTAAGATCAGGTAAAGAAGCTACATCAGATTCTTACAAATTGCAGTTAAGACATCTTTTCACGCATGTGATTTCTGTCAGGCTCACAGGAGTTAAGGGAAAAATTTCTGCTGTGCTGGAGCTCAGTGAAGAAGAAAAGAAAAAAAAGCTTCTACCTGGCAGAAGAAATTTCTGTGACCGTAAGGTCACTGGAAAACACAAATAAGTTTTGAAAATAGCTCTGTTTTGGAACTTCTTATATTCTACCCCAGATTTGTGACCAATGACTACTTTCAGAAAGACGATGCTCATGTTCTTAACAAATTGCTGACATTCCCCTTTTGTGATACAGTTGAACTGTCCAGTAAAAAAGCAATGATTTCACATTATATATATATATATATATATATATGTAAAAAATAAATGTTCCTGTACAGGTTACAAGTGGTATAAATGTTCATCACTACCCTTCATATATTTCATATTAGGGGATCAAAATCATATCATCCTGACTCCTTTTCTTTTCTTCTCTTGAATTTCATTCTGATTTTAATGCAATGCATTTTAAACCCCACCAAAACCAACTAACTATAGAATCTGACGGTTTCAGTGTTGTTGTTTTGAGCATACTAATACAAGAATCTGTGCAGCCAGAGGATCAAGGACAGCTGGAGGCCAGGCTGGTGGCAGGGCCCACTGTAACACAGGTCACTGATCAAAGGTCCATGCAGGAGACCTGGCTGATCAGGACCTGTGTGTGACACAGCCCAAACTGGGCTGGGGAATCAAGTGAGACTGGTCAGGGCAACCAGTCCCCACATCCCCAGAGCCCCCAGGGACCAAAGATACCTTCATTTTCCCTACCACATTTGCTACTGACCTTGCTTAAGAAGAGGCTTTGTTAAACAAACACTCTCAAAAGAATGGGCCAACATTTCAGCTGCAAATGAATGTTAGAAAGCAATGCTTCATTTGAACTTTTCTTCAGTAATCATTATTTCTGCAGTCATCAAAGGCAGTAACAATGATATATGAACAGCAGGTTAAGCCTTTGTCTCCTTAGAGAATCTAAGAAAGGCTTGTCACAGTTTGCTGTGGTCTCTCTGGCTGATTAAACAAAACCTTCCTAGTGTGGGTTCTGAAACTTTAAAAAAAAAGTCTTAAAATAATTCACTGAAAGAATAATGGATACAATGTTAATTGCAGCATGACTATATTTGCTACAATTACACCAAGAAGGATTATCATTCAAATGCAAAATATGAGGCATGTATAACTGCAGTCATGACATATTGTGCACATCATGGCCCAAGCAACTGAATAGTATTTGACATTTGTCTGCCCATATCTTTATCTCTTTCCCTTTGCTTGTGCTCCTGTTTTATCGTATACCAGCTCTTTCTTTTGGTGTCTAGGATGAATCATCAGTGCAGAAAAATACTGATGTAGTCTTGATTTCTGTAGCAAAATACTCCTTATCTAGGAACAAACTGTATGACAATGAATGCAACATCTAAGGATGTATTGCATTTCTAAATATTATATATAAGTATATGTGTGGGAGGTGGCTTTGAAATTTAGACTACTCCAGCAGAACAAAAAAGTCTGAGTAATGCTAAATGCATTCATGAGGTTTATTTTTTTTCTTTTGTCTTTTTTTTTGTTTTTTTCTTGTTTGTTTTGCTATCACTGTTTTTATCCTGCAGGGAAATTACTGCTAAGGAACTGACTTCCATCTTGGTTGCAAAATTGATTATGTTCTACCCTTGGAACCATTTAAATTAGTTGTGCTGGGGGCCTGAAATAAAATGTTATTATAGCAGAAGAAATTCTCAAGGCTTCATGTCCTAAGCTAATAACAAGTCCTGTCAAATAAAGCCTATCCAACCCTTTTAGTCTAAACAAATACTCCAGTTTCAGTTTCAGAAAACATTTGCCATTTGAGCAAAATTGTTTGGTTGTTAGGATATTTTTAAGCAAAAACAGGGACCAGCAAGGTTCCTTTCAAAAGGCAGAATCAATGGAATAAATGACATTAACATGTGCAACTGCAGTCTGGTGCATACGACAGTATTAAACATTTTTGCAATAAAAAGCCATTGGCCTGGAACAGCTCAGCTTTCTAAGCTGATAACATTTTAGTGAGAAAATAACTTTAATAATCCCCTGAACATCATATGCATGCACAAATTATTAGATTAGACTGTCCTAGTTATTTGGTTATTACAAGACTTCTGCAGGAATCACACCCAAGCCACAGGAAAACACCGATTAAAAAACTCCAAAGCCTAAAGATATCATAATTACCAGAGGAAAATCAGTTATTAAACAATAATATTTAAAATAAATGGCGGTGTTGAAAGGCTCCAAAATGTGTTTTAATAATGTTTGTCTCTGTTAAGCCTTGGAGATAAATAGACAAACCAGTACAAAAAACAGGAACTTCTCTTCCAATTAAAACACTGTTCACAGCAGGAAAGGGCACAGAGTGAATCAGGGAACCCTATGGCTTTGCAGTTTCTGAATTGAACCCCAAGTTAATTTAATTGGATTCTTCTCCCCTATATTTCTCTCTTCCCCTTCCTCCCCCCTTTCAATGCATGACCTGGTTTTCCAAATCGATTTGGCCAGCAGGTATCCTTTATCATAATTCCCTCTTCAGTGGGCAGAAATGGATACTTCCTGAGAGCCAATTCATCCCTACGGCCCATCAACATCTAAAGTGGTTGGCTGAAGTCTTCCCTGCAGCTCCTTTTCTGTTCAAATGGTGAGCTGAATCCTCCCCCCATCATTCACATAGCTGAGGACCTTTCCTCAGACAGCAGCTTGAACAGAGAACAAATAACTTACCAATCAAATAAAGTGTTTCTCCATTCTAGCCAGTGAGTGACAATATACAAGAGGCAACTAAGGCATAGCTCTTTTTCTCCTCTTCATTTAAGCAAAATTCAGGAATTTTGCTTTCTTTTCTGTGCAGAACAATTCCTATTTGAGCTTTAAAACCCCTTCTCTTCCCATCCTTGCTTGTAGTCTACTATTCACATTGTGGGAGTTAGAAGAGATGCACCAATATCCTATTAGGCTTGGAAAGGTGTTTAAGGGCTATTTCCCTCTTCCTTGACAAGTGCCAGTGCCACAGACCTTCCAAGAGAAAGACTGGCATAACTGTTTTACTATTCCTGCAGATACTGTGGCATTTCTTTAAAGGGACCAATTCAGAAACTACAAAGCCATAGGGTTCCCTGATTCACTCTGTCCTCTTTCCTGCTGTGAACAGTATGTGCTTGGTGGACTCCGAATAAACTCCTGTGCTCAGTCCTTATATGTTCCTATTGTAGCTCCCAAATCATGTTTGACCCAGGCTGGAGCTAGATACCCCTCTGCACATACAATGGGGGATTCTGGGCGTGAGCAGAACTCAGCTGCCCAGAAAATGTCAAAGTTAAACAGTGAAGGACCTGCTGAACTTGAGTTATCTCCAGGGTTAAGCAGCAGCTGAACAAGGGCAAAGTGTTTGGACTTAAGCACTTAGATCTTTTCTGTATCTGTGATCAAAGGGACTGGATAGAAAAGAAAGATGAAACACTTCCCACCAGTTAATTTTTATCCCTTTGTACAGATACTGGGTGAAAAAGAAAAGAGTAAATACTTGTGAGAACTGGATTGTTAAGGCCAAGAGAAGAACATTGCTTGAGTTGAGTTGAAAGAAAGAACATACTATGATGCAGCAAATTACTTTACAGGCCATTGGACCTAATGCAGTCTTGAGAACTCACCTGCCCTGTAAAAGTGGGTTATTTTCCTCAGGAAAGAGATTGTGAGGTCTTATTGTAGCAATGGAAAATTGGTGCCAATGCACCTGCTGCATGGCAACACCAGTGCCAAGAGGAATATTGACTTTCAGCCTTTCTGAAGATATATTCAGGAGTACTCAAAAAATAACAGATAAGAATGCAGAGAGCTTCCCAAGAGCTCAGCAGACCCTCTGTGGAGACCATTCTGTGCAGCAATGGCTGCTGCCAAACGTGCAGGGCAGCTCTGACAGTATTCACTAAGGATAAGAAGCTTTTGCTTGAGGATGCTTTGTGCACCCCTTCCTCTGGTAAAAGCACATCAATATTGACTGAATGGCACTGATGGATTTTGATGGGATGTGAGTGAAAAGGAATGTGGTGAGCATATTGTTGGAGAACCAGGCCCAGCTTGTGGCTTTTTCTAAGCTGTTCTGCAGTTAGTTGGCAGCTGAGGATGTTAAACAGATGTGGGTTTGTTAGAAACAGGAAGCTCTGTCAGCTCTGTTCCTTTGCTCCCCTCCCACCTTAACACCACTTAAGGTAATTTGTTACCTAGGACATGACCTGTGTGAGTAGGACTGAGTGGCTGTGGTGCCCTTCCTCCTTGCTGCCCTTACAGTTCAGACTGGGGCTGGGCTGCTCTGGCACACAAAGCATGTTTAAAAAGCAGCTATTAAATTTTAATTTCGGTACTTTAAAGTGTTTTAGTGTAGGAGTTTTCTGCACTTAAACTTCCTGATATGCAATCGATCAAAGTCATGGCTGCTGAAATAACTTTAGGTTCAAGGTACGCTTTAGGCAGAGTAAGTGCTGCAAAATTGGCAAATATGTTTACAACACAAACATTGTATTGACAACTTAAGCAAAAATCTCTTTTGCAGCTGCATATGCTGAAACATCTCCCTTGCCCTCCCCTCACCTTACCCATGAGTATGGCCTACTCTGAAAAAAACTAAATCTGTTTTAATTTTCTTCATTGCTTTTTGTTATGTCCAAAACCAAGCTGACAGCAACAACCAAGAAGGAGTGGGCACTATTATTGCACATTTTTTTCCCTGCCTATCTCTCGTTCTTCTCCTGTTGTGTCTGACAGTGATACAGATATGCATTTTTTTGCAAAATGCCATTTGTAGAATGTTGGTGATGCAGAGTCTCCTCAGGAAAATTCTTGTGGGTTTAGGCAGTTCTGTAGAACAGTCAGCAATGTGGATTTGGGAAGGATGATCAGAATTCTAGAACATGGATTAAGATTTCATTCAGAGCTCTGCCACTTGCTCCTTCTGAAAACCTGAGCAATGTACTTACCATATACACACCTTAATTTCCCTATTTGTAAAATGGAGCTCAGAATATTTCCCTACATTGCACATACTCATTGAGGAGCAGGCAGATTATCTTCTTTAAGACTCGTCATTAAGATCTTTCAGAGGAAAGGGGCAGAGAAATACTCCATTTTTTAAATACTTGTAATTTGAAACACTCCTTAGTCTTTGAGTCTCATTAGGTGCAATCTACTCTCTGCTAATTTGTGATATTCCATGTAAAACAGTTCTCTAATTTTTTTTGTTTGTTTTATTTTCTATCTCCACCATAATTGCAGCTGATTAAATGTCAATTCATGTGAGAAACATGTAACAGGGTTCAGCAGCCAGGCAAATACTTCCCCATAGCTCTAACATGATGGAGCAAGTGTAAATGAAATTTCTGACATCTATTAATAACTTATCAAACAGAAAGAGAGCTATTAAATATAATATGAAATGTGTCTCTTTGTATTTCTTGCCATGTGTGACTCTCCTCAGAAACTTAATAGTGGGGTTAGAGTTATTAAGTGGTAGGATTTTTCAAAAGATTTCTTTATTTATATTGAATGTGAATACTGGGTAACATGGCAATACAATCCAGGCTTCTGTACAGGACCAGCAGACCCTTCTTTTGATCTAAAAGGAGTCAAACCTGTGTAATATGTACTGAGTCATAATGGAAATGGAGATTGTAATGACCACGCGGATATAAATGATGTAGGTGTGAATTCCTACATCTAAGTTAGTAGCTGGAACATTGCATTCTTAAAATGTTGTAAGAATATTTAGTGCTGGGAAGAAACCTGGTGGTGAGCTACTATTACCCTAGACTTACCACAGAATCACAGAATCACAGAATCACAGAATAATGAGGTTGGAAGAGACCTCTAAGATCATTGAGTCCAATCTATGCCCTAACACCTCAACTCAGAATCCAGACTATAGCACCAAGTGCCATGTCCAGTCTTTTTTTAAACACATCCAGAGATGGTGATTCTACCACCTCCCTGGGAAGAGCATTCCAGCACTTTATTATTCTTTCAGTGAAATTTTTTTTCCTAATATCCAACCTATACCTTCCCTGAAGTAGTTTGAGACTGTGTCCTCTTGTTCTGTCAGTTGCTGCCCAGTGGAAGAGACCAACCCCACCTGTCTACAACCTCCCTTCAGGAACTCGTAGAGAGCAATAAGGTCACCTCTAAGCCTCCTCTTCTCCAGGCTAAACAACCCCAGCTCCTTCAAACATTCCTCATAGGGCTTGTGTTCCAAGCCCCTCACTAGCCTTGTTGCCCTCCTAAGGCAAATGCCCACAGAATGATTCAGGAAAGATACATGTTCATTTCCAATTAAGCAGATAGAATTCCTGGCTTAGGCAGTTCATTAAATCTCCTGAAAGAGTTACAGTTTGACCCTGATCTTCATGACTTAAAATTCTGACCAATGTGTTTTCTGAGCTTCCTTAGAACTTTAAGAGAGAGAGAGAGAGAGAGACTGGGGGTGGGGTGGGGGGTAACATGACTCACTTCAAAGCTTTGTTCTTCTCCAGCTACTTATGGAACTGACGAGGGAGAAAGCTATATAGGTTGTTATTTATATGTAGGCTGTTTTCTTCTCTTGCGTAGGCTGACTCGGTTTTGCAGCTTCTTTTAAGTTACACGAGTCAGCTGAGCATGCCAGAATTGCCTGAGAGTCAGAAAAACTGTTCCATTTTTCCCTTCCTCTCCCACCTCTGACACGTGCTGTGCCCAGCCCAGGGAGCTTGGGCTCATGCAGTGACTGTTCCAGGTGTCCCCAAAACTGGAGGGACAGCAAAAAACAGGCTCTGGGGTGCCAGGTCTATGACTTTGCAAGAGGGACAATCTCAAGCCAGAGCTTTGAACTGGATGTCCTTTTACCTTCTTCTCACAATGAGGTGCCACAAAGGATTAGAAGTTTTAGCTGAACTTAAAAATTACCCATGTTTCATCAGAACATGAATAAACCAAGAATTTTTATTTTTTAATGGACAAAAGTCAGAGCAACTAGATAAGACTAAGCAGGAGTGCAAGAGTTCATGCACAGCTCTCTTCCCACCTACCGTGTCCTCAATTACAGCCATCTCAATGATTTTAAGTGGCAGAAAACTAAGTTTGGTCCCCTCTGGGCTTTCAGGAAATTATTTTGGTCATCATCTCTGAGAGTTTCTCAGTGCAGTTTCTCCAGATCCCATATCATCAAGGCTTTTGAGCCTTCTCTCTTTGAGCAGGATTAGCAGCTCCCCAAGGATGCAGAAGTCTCTCCTCCTTGTAGGTTGTTCAACCTCATCTACTTACTGTTTTACAGACACAGTATATGACACAAACTAGGAATACACACACACAAACACACAGAAAGAGAAGTAAAGGGACTATACCATCAGTTGTAATGCCATTCTTGTAGCAAAAATGTAACCCAACACATCATATGCAAGACCCTATACATTTGCAAATAGAAATAAGAAAACCAGAAGTTATCTGGTCCTTACTTCCTGCACAGATGAGCAATTTTCACTGTGAATCTTCACTGAGCAGTGGTGATATCCTCAGTAGCTCCCTCCAGGATTGTTAGCTCCCTCCTGGTTGTCTCCAGACTTTTCATAAGGTGAACATTCTTCTGTCAGTATCATGAAGTCATGCTGGCAGCAAGATTTTGCTTGCCATGGAGCCACAGAGTTCAACAAGCCTTGAGCATGTGGTATCAGACTGGCATGAAAACCATTCCCTTTCCTTGTGTTGCAGTGCTTTGAACCTCGAGGGCCATCCAGCAGTCTGTCTGAGAGGTGCCTGTGCTGTCCTTCCAAGAGCTCTCCATCTGTGCTCCAGACTGCTCTGGCACTGGCACTGAGTGCTGTGGGTGCTGCTGGTGCTCAGTGGTGTGGGGTTCCTTGGAGGGTCTCTGGCTACTTTAACTTCAGCTGCAGACTACAGAACCAATGCAGCCACCATGGCTTTAGAAAAGGAATGAGGAAAAAAGAGCAGTTTGTAGGAGTAAACATTGGCCATCAGGCTAAGCAATCAAATAAACTTCAGAAAGTAATTTTCCTGTTATGAAAGTTGCTTGGCTCAAAGTTAAGTTGAGAAGGGAATGTAGATGTGCTCTGTACATGAAACTGCATTGGCTAAAAGGCTTCTGCACAAACATCTTTCAGTGAGAAGCGATGGTGTTCTTAGTTATTGCTTTGATTATATATTTGTACTGAGTTCCTAGCTATTGTGACTCAAAATTATTTCACTCAGCCTGAGTGAAACGTGTGATGACACTGTTTTGAACAAGGCTCTTGGTATCAGAGTCTCAGAGACAGTTTAACATTAGAGTATGAGTCAGAAAGTTCTCGGATTTATAGCTCAGGTGGAAATGAAATTATGTGAAAAACATGATAACTGCAAACAAAACCTCAGTACAAGGTTCTGCTTGGAAGGAAAGGTTCAGAATTTGGGACAACAAGTTTTTACTCTAAATCAGCAGAGTTTTGTTTTTGTCTTTTGAATCACTGAGGAGACAATTGTGCAGCAGCCCATCAAGTTATTGCCATAATCAAAATCTGCATCAGAAAAGGAGCATGAAAGGTGACTCTGTCTCTTCTGGGCTTAAGTAGCCTTCTGAGTCCTTGCAGATGTTCCTGCTGGTTCCGCACGAACACAAAAGGGAGCCTGCAATGATGAGTTCCTCTGCAGGTTTTTCCTGCTTTTTTTTTTTTTTTTTTTTTTTCCCAAGGGCTGGTCTTTCACAAAGGGATTGAAAGCACAATTTACTTAACAATATAAATTGATCAGACATCTCTGGCTGGAAAGGACAGAGAGATCTTGATTAAGAAGTACTACAGAAAAGAGGATAAAAAGATCACTACATTTCAGAGAATATGAATAGGAAAAACAGGGAAGAGGGTACAGGCCAGTAGTTCCAAACTGTGCAGGTCTGTGCACCACAAAGCCTGGTGCTCCAGGATCCCTCAGGCCCAGAGTTTTCTCCAAAAGAGGTGATGCAGGCTGATGCTCTGTAGCTGGTTAGTGGGACCCAAGAGTGGGTCAGGCAGGTGCTTGGTTGGAGGAGTCCATGGGAAGGTAGGGATCACTCAGCTTCCTCCATCATCCCAAGTGAGGTGAAAAACAGAGGTCTGGGCATGCAACCTGTGTTTCACCACAGGCAGTGTTGATCCCAGGTCCTGAGCCCCCAGGCTCGAGCAGATTTGGGTGTGTGATAGGTAAATTTACATTAACGCGGCAGCGCCAATCCCTCTAGGATATGGAAACTGATTCAGTTCAATTAAAAAAAAGAAATCTTTGCATGAATCTTGCTAAATGCTGCTGTTCATTCCCCTTTATCTGAATTCCATTTCCTTTCTTCTAACCTGCCCTCTTTATCCCATTTTCTTTCTTTGTGTTTATTATTACTCAGACCATCAATTTCTTTCAATGTACATTTTCACCTTTGCCATATTCTATTATTCCCATTATACATCCTCTTTCAATTCTGCATTTCCTTAAGTGCTTTACTGTACATGAAATGTGACTCACTCACAGTTACAATTGGAATTGGACCATGTTATTCTGCCAAAGCCTGTCTTCTTTGACATCAGCTCAGCTTCAAGATGTTTTTACAGATGTTTTTATTTTTAATTTTAAAACTTTTTTTCTCAAAGATAAAAAGAGAAGAAATATAAAAAGACAAAAGAATTTTTATAGACTGTATATACAGATCTATTTATTATACCATTATTGTCAGTTACAAATTGCTTAAATTATCCAAATATAAAGCATTTTTTTGCCTCTCCAGTTGAATCAGATGAGAGAAGCAATTCAGAATCCAGAGCCAGAAGATATGCTAGATAAGAATGATAAGTGGCTCAGTAAGTAATTGATCAAGTAATAGTCAAGAAAGAAGCATGTGGAGTTACTGAGTAATGTAATGATCCACCCATTCTCAGATTTTTTTTTAGTCTAATCTTATATTTATTACTGATAAGGCAATTTTCCCTGACCAAAGGCCTACTCTGATTTACCCATCTCTAATCTAGAGAGATTGGCAGTCATAAAAATAAACAAATGTCTTTTCCCACCAGTTTATATTGCTGAAAGTTCTAGGAAATCCAGAATTTAGGAGTATGATCTTAGAGAAGAATTAGAAAATTAACTCTCTTTTCACAAACAGCAGAGACCAAAAGTGGGCAAAAGAAGCCATATTGCCCCAGGCATGGTTTTATAATTTCAGGATTCTGTTGTTTGGTTGAGTGAATTGGATCACTTTTAGTGGTCCACTTAGTTGTGACTACAACAGGAAATACAGCACAGAGAAGATGTTGTAGAATGTTCTGAAGTCACGTGAGATTTAATACAATTTTTATGCTATTCAATGAAGAAATAACACTTGAGCATGTATGTATAGCTGCACATGTTCTTAGTATTGATCACAGTAGCTACTCTGCCATACTCCACTGCTGGGGTCCTTACCTGCTTTACTTGGAGGGAAGAGATTTGTTCCTATTGCTACAAAAATGAAATCCTGACTTGTTATTTGATAACAGTCATGCACTGAGTCAGTTAACTCTTCAAAGGTCAGTGAATAATGCAATTTGGTGCAATTCTTCCTAACTGAATGGCAGAGGTAATAACTGAACCTGCATGGCTGTGGCTGAGCTGAATGAAGATTACTTTTCACCTGAGGCAACTAAAGAACTTTGGGATCTACAAACAAAAATAGTTTTCTAAAGCTGAGTTAACAAAAAAAAAAAAAAAAAAATCAGAAAAGCATAATCACAGCAGGAAAGCTGGCCTTACAAAAGTAGGCACTCTGCTGTGCTCAGATACATACCACATTGAATTCTGATTTCAACTGAATCTTAAATATAAATGCTTCTTTGGTCAATATAAGCATTTGACTCTCTTTATGAATTTAATGGCATTGTTCAAAGATCAGGCCAGTGGTTCTTGCTAGCAAACATACAATCTTTCTCATTTTTTTCTCATTTGTTATTGTTTTTATCCAAGCTCTCATCCACTGAAAAATTTACCACTTAGAGTCCAAATATTCAAGTGAGCATTTCATGACATTAAAAAAATATTATCTGTTGATTTCACTGGGAGAGAAGAGCAAAATCTTCTCGTTGTAAACAAGACCCAAGACTGACATTGTCATCTGTCTGCATGGGCTGACAGGATATGTTTTTCCCCGTATCTTAATGCAGCCACATATAATTCTCAATTTGCACTGAGCTCAGCTCATGTGTGGGGGTGTTTCTGTGTGATAAATGTCTTTCAATTACTTAGCAATAAGAAGCTGCTTCCTTGTAGCAGAGACATCAATCCTTATTTGTCACCTTTGTAAACTGATCACCATGGCTGCACCAATCTGTTGATTACTTTCTTTGGTTCTTACACAAGAAACATTACAAGTATTGTTATTATTTATTTTATTTCTGCCAATATGAGCTTCGTGTATTTACAAGCCAAATGAAGGGCACTGAGATGTGCTAAGATGATAGGGCTGTGGTAACCTGTGGGGGCTGTGTGAGCACAGAGTCTTTAGGGTTTTGTGGGGTTTTTGTGGAGTTTTTTGTGGGGCAGAATAATTCTTCTCCCTTTGACTGTAGAAAGCTTTATTGGAAGTCTGGTTGGTTTTCAAGGGAAAAAAAAAACCAATCAAATGGTTGTAAGTGCTTATTTAAGACCAATTTCTTGAAGACAGAAGAAGACTAAACATACAAAGTGAGACCAAGGAAAACAGCAAAGATGTCCAGAATATGAGTGATGAGAAGCTGATGTTTGTTGTTGCAGGTTTATTCCTGTGACAGCTCAAGCACAGACTGTGGGTGTTACTGGCTTCTCTGAAGTCTGACCAAACACAGTGGTGTGATGGTGTGGGTGGTGTGAGGGGCCTCTTGGTCCCCAACACTCCTGCAGAGCGTGCACTTGATGGCCAGCTCAGCCATAATCTTTTCACCAAGAGGACAGAGAGAGGCAACCAGGCTGAAGAGTTGCAAGAACAACAAATTGCTATTTACACAGTGTTAAAGATGTGTCTGAGCTGCTGGGAGAGGTGGTGTCTCCAGCCTGTTCCTCCCCACTGTTTCTCGGGATCAGGGCAATGAGAAAAGTCAGCAGTGCCCTGGTGCATGCTAAAGTCATAATAAACAATGAGCAGAGAAAATTTCACTTTTCCCCTCTCGTTTTTCTATAGTTTCAATCTGTTTCCACAGGGGTCAAAGGTTCTGCTCAATCTCAGTTCCACTCTACCATGGTTTACAAGGCATGAGCTCAATACAGTTCTTGAGTGGGGTCACCAGAACCTCCAGTTTCCAAATAATTTAGCATTTCAATTCTATACTTTGTTAACTATTTCTGCAGTGGTCTGAGCTGGGCTGGAATTCCTGAGATATGAGACATTTCTAGACATTATTGTTATCTTAGAAGTGTTACACCGTGCAGTTGACCACCAATTTGTAAAGGTGGGCCCTAGTTATACTTTCAATTTGTATTGCTTGGTGCTCTTTGGCAGAGGTCAGCCTGTTCCTGCATCATCAGTGCACAAGAAAATCTCAGTTTGCTCCCAAGCTGAGCACCAGCACCATTATCTGTCCAAATCACAAGCCTTTGTTTTCTCAGCTGTAACCTGCTCTGTTAGAAAAAGTGCCTTAAACTATCACTCAGACTTCTTTTTCTTTGTCTGCAAAATAGCCATACTATTTTTAGAGAAGTTGACGGCTTTTGAATCACAGAATCACAAATGGGTAAGATTGGAAGGGACCACAGTGGGTCATCTGGTCCAAGCTCCCTGCTCAAGCAGGATGAAGTGGAAATCCTGCATCGTGTCTTAAGTTTACTCCACAGAAAGAATGAATTCTCACGAATAGGAAACTCAAGGCAACTACACCATATGATTGCACAAAATGACACATGATGAGTATGCCAATACTTCATATGGCCTTGGGAAAAAAGCCCAAGCAGTATTGGCTTCATCAATCTACAAACTGATTTTGTATTCATGGTATTACGTTTTTCAAAGGTGGAAATACACCATTTGGGAAGAAAGATCAAAATGTGTCAATAAACACTGCCCATGCTAAAAAGAAGTATTTTATTGCTTTTCTAAAGTGGCTTTATTACCTGGAAGACAAGTTTAGTCTTTTTTTTTTTTTTTTTTTTTTTTTAATTCCTGCAGTTTCTTGGGGTCCAGCCCCACTCTGAAATTGGGGAGTGTCTTGCTTTCTGTCTTCAGTGGGAATTGGATGGAACTGGCACAGAGGTAGCTGTGACCACTCACAAACCTGGCCTGTATTTTTGTTATCTTGGCCTGGTTAGCACAACAAAAATAGCTAGTAGGCCTACTAGTGAATTTTGTTACATGTCTGTGATCACCTCTTCTGGCCCCTTCCCACGGGGCTCTCTGAACATCTTTGGAAATACCTTAACTCGCTGATCTTCTTCCAGGACTTGAAGAAAATTTCCCTTTATCTTTGAAGGAAAAACAAACCACAAATATTTCCCATACATTTCCTAGCTTGAATGCAGTCAGCATTTATTTCTGCATCAGCAGTGAGTGGGAGGTTTAGCATCTCATGACTTGGCAGAACCAGCAATAGAAATAGGGCAAAAATGTTTGGATGAATAGTTTATTCACTAAAAAAAGGCAATTTTGGGTGGCTGGAACAACTTGTGAATCCCTGCTGAGCAAGGTGGACACTTTCATATGGAATCTGAATAATAGAGGAAGAGTAGTAGTATTTTTTTCACCCTGTTTAAATTAGACATTTCTTGCTTGTTTCTTGTTTTGTTTTGAAAATTGCCCACTTTTCATTTAAAGTAACTTTTGTTTCAGTTTTGATTTAAAATGATGCTTTGTTCTATTTCCACCTTTCCAATCTGAAAAATTCTTTGAAACCTTTTTCTTCAAGAGTTTATTTTAATGCATGGAAAAAGTTAATTTCAAATTGTAAGATTTCACAGTAGCTGAAAATTGTATTTTTTAAAAAACCTTGTCTAGAATATGGCATTGTGTAAAAACAGAGATTTGTGGCTTTACATCACAAGTAAAAGCTATTTTTTCACACCAAAATAAGTGAGTATGTGTTTTTTAACACAAACTGAGTACCTTTCACTGCATGTTGAAGTTATTTTCACAGGGCAGAACCCTGGGAGTGGTTTATTTGGCTTTATTTGGCTTTATATGGCTTTATTTCCATTTTACACTCATTTGACAGAATCAGAGAGTTAAAGCAGTTGTCTGGATTCTCATGAGACTGGCACTGTAGCAAAAACAGAGCTCACATTTGGCTTGATTCAAAAATGTCAACAAATGACAGCTGCTGAGCTGCAGGACCCATGACCAAGTTTTCCCCTGGATTCTCTCCACAAAGGCGTTCTTCATTCTGGTGGTGACACACTGTGGGAGAGTCACAGTGACAAAATAAAAAGAGTTTGAGGAGTGGAAGGTTTAATCCCCTCAAGTCCTTCACAAACAGTGTAATTCTCCTTGTGCTTTCATTTCCAGGAACTTCACTGGGGCCAGTGATGCCACAGCAGTGTATGGAGAACAAGCAGGTCTTTTTTTATCTAGTGGGTATGGCCAAATAACAAATGAAGAAAATTATGAAGGGAAAGAAGCAGCTTTGTCACATTTACTATACTTAGCCTTACCATACTTGGCTCTTGATGCAGACAGCTCTAATTCAGAAAAAAGTTCCCTCATTAGCTGGCCCTAAAACATTTACAAAGCATCTGAATAATTGATATAATTTATGGTTTTATTGGTGGGAGCCATTAAATCCCCTCCTCCCAAGCAGCATTAGGGAGGAAGCTTGGCAACATGCAGTAAAAAATGGAACAGCTATTTAAAGAAAGAAAAGGACAAGAAAATCTTATTGGGCTTTCTGAACATGATAACACTGAACAAGACAGAGTTTCCAAATACCCACTTCTAAAAGTATTCTCTAGTAAATGGAGCCAGTGTACTGTCAATGTTACAGGTTTTTCAGTGGAAGTTTTACAAGGTCTACCTTTGAAACAACCCCACTTATTTTTTATCTTATGCATGCTAACTTAATAATGTCAACTTGGAATTTGTATTGTTTCTGGATTCTGTGCTGCAAGTGAAATTATGGGAAGGGTGGCAAATGCTCTATTACAGTCTCTATTACATAAGGCTCATGTGGGGTCATTTCTGATATTCTGCTCTGCTCTGATTAGAATTACATCAAGGTACTGTCTAACAGAAATAAGTCATAGGCTTTATCTAGCCAAAGTTAGTGTATGTCAAACATACATGTATACCTGAAATAGCCTTCCAAAACTCCAGTTTTGATCATAAAGGAGAGACTGGCATTTTTAGGATACAGTTTATTGTACTATAGTGTAGATATCTACGTTCCACTTAAAAGAATTTTGTCCTAAAATTGCTTGTCTCTTAGCATTAATTGAAAAAAAATCCCCACATGTGCTTTTTAAGTTAGGTGAGAAGAAACCTCCAACAAAAAATCAGTCTACACTGTCCTACATGTACCCAGCAGTGAGTGTGGAGCTTGAAGCATGGACATGGTAGTTAAGGAAGCTGGAGAGAGAGTGCTGTTTGGTGGGTCCTTATCAAAGCTAAAGCTACAAGCCTTTAAGTTGAACAAACATATGAGTTTTAATGCTATACTATGATCTGGGGAAAACCCCCTAGCTGATAATGTTGGCTTTGAGTTTGATGGAAGAACCTGCCTGAGCAATGGATGTGTCTAGGCTTTCATGATTTACTCAGTTTTGCAGACTCCAGCTTCTATGAGCATGTCAGAAAAGTCCATAGGTTTTTAGGCTTTGAGCAGCACAATTCTGTATATACTGAAGATTCATAAGTAAACTAAATAAATTGTTTTGAAAACAAAGGTGTCAGCTTTTACTCATTGCAGGATTTTTCAGTTTATTTATTTTAATATGGTGCTGGAAGCAATTGCTTTCTGTTTTCTCATTTAAAGCTGTGCCATGGTGTGGCCCTGGCCAAACAATAGAACAAGCTATGTATCTGCCAAGGATATCGTGATTCTCTGATTCCATCCCAGCGGGCTGGAGTTAAAATAATCCAGCTGGCTCAGCAGCTATGTGGATGCCATTTATGGTAGCACAGTATAAGTGGCAGGACGACTAACTCAGGGCTTCCTTTATCATTTTGCCTTCCCTGCTTTAGGCCCACCAGGACAGGATTTGCACAGTCAGAAATGCTGATTCTTCTGACTTCAGCTCCTTGTATTGTACTGTCTCTGACAGCACAGTCCAGCTGTTTATTCATGTTTAATACATCTCCTAAGGGCTTTTGTAAAGGAAACAAACTGCCCCTTCAAGGAAAGCAGCAAACAACCTAATCTCAGCTGCATTTTACACAAATTACAGCGACTTGATTCCTACTGTGCCTCAGCCTGTGGCACAGAGCGTCTGGGACACTGTTGAGTTTTCTCTGGTTTTCACATCTGCTCAGTAAAGATGTAACTTGTACAATTTTTTGTATGTGAGGGAGTGAACTACATACCTGCTGTGTATCTAATTGAAAGGCACAATTGATGGTGTCACCTCAGCCTGCTACATGGCAGCCTGTGTGAGCTGTGTGGTGGGCACTGCCACATGGAGCTGCACTATTGCTACTGAAAGGCATGTTCCTCTGATGCAGGCTGAATAACAGTGCTTGGCTCCTCTAAAATATCCTTCTCAGTGTTGAGGATCTGCAGGATGAAGTTCTATATCCTTTCTGTTGTGTTCTGAATGCCAGTTCCTCTGCTCATATTGCTTGCTGAAGCACAAAGTGCAGTATATTCCATTTGACATTAACACAAGATCTTTTATGGACTTTGAAAAATGATGCTATTCAAGCACATGGCAAATAGGACCAAAACCTATTTGCACCTAGAGGTGCAATTTACACCTAGAGGTGAGATTCCTTACATCACAGAATGGTTGTCCAGCCAAATAGTGAGGTCATTTTGAATACTATGCAAAGGATAGAAGTGGATTTTCCAAGATGGAGATTTGGTCTCCTTAACGTGAGTGTCAGGAACACAATGTCCTTTTCTGGTGCCTTTTCAGACCTCTATATGCTTTGACTACAATAAAGTGTTTTGCCTGCAGGTTATTATTCAAATGTTTATAATATTTCGGGGTTTAGGTACAATCCATTTTGCTTATCTTGATTCATCTGTATGGGGGTGCCATGGGTCTCTGTCAAATAGAGGTGACCTTGAGTATCTGAGACATCTCCAGGGCACTGGTTAATGTGAGATACTGAAGCTTTGTGCTCTGCTAAATTAGCAAATGGATGCTAGGTACCTAATGTGTCAATTTGTGATGCTGTTATTTGGGCAACTGTGTAAAGCCCTGGATGCCTCTGCCTACAGAGGTGTTCGAAGCTCCTCCTTCCAGACATTAATAAGAAGAAAGTCTATTTGGTTGTTATTAATCTCATTGCAGAGAAGACATGTAAAACAGTTCAATGCCTTGCATCCTAGATGTGCCCATTTTTCTTCATTCCTTGATGTATTTATGTCAAAGTAGTTTATGCAACTAGCTCACATGTACATTGTAGACATTAAGTCAGATCATTATAATTTCACTCAGGAGTTAATACCTGATGAACAAAAGAGACAACCTGCTGTTACCTAATCATAAGATCTCTGCTTAAAAACTGCAAGACTACAAAGAAAAGCAGAGACCAAACACCTATGGAGAAGTAGCTTTGATATGCATAGTGTGTAGCTCATTAATTGGCTACTGTTTGGCCCAGTGTGGTTAATATTATAAACATCTTGTGACATTGCAGTGCTGTAATGTATCTGATTTTATTGTGGACCAGTCAATTCAAATCAGAATAGATTTTTACTAGAACAGACGCAGCTGGTATTTGGGTATTTTTAGTAGATAATATCTATGAAGATTTATTTTTCTTATAGAGATATTGGGTAAAGGGGTCAAGCAACTAGGATGGAATATTTAATTGGTAAAATTGTATCAGCCCATACAATAGAGTACCCTGAGTTTACTTTGAGGTTGTGGATACCAAATATAGCTAATTAAGCATTATGGTAATTGGTTCATAAAAATTTTAAAAGGTGAAACCTATAAACTTTCTACAATTGTTTTTCAGTAGGCTTTTTATCATATCTTGTATTTGTATTCTTTTTTCCAAGCTTTGATTGTGACAATAAGAACACTTGTATTTTGTTAAAGTAACTCTGTTCTTTCTCTAAAGGCAATAGCTCATTTTTCTATTCTTTGTGGACACTCATTTTCATTAATAGTTGGATTAAGTATTTTTTATCAGCCAATGAATTAACAAATCAAAACACAGAACAAGAAAAACCCACCTCATGGAACTCATGCTGTGCAAAAATAAGTGTTTATTTTTTTCACATCAATATCTTCAGCTTAGGAAGTAGTTTGAGATATAACATGCTGTGTCCTATTTCTTTCTAGGTCTCCTATGTAAAAGCTATCGACATTTGGATGGCTGTGTGTCTTCTCTTTGTCTTTGCTGCTTTGCTGGAATATGCAGCAGTCAACTTCGTTTCACGGCAGCACAAAGAGTTTCTGAGGCTTCGGAGAAGGCAAAGAAGACAAAACAAGGTACAGCTGCTCTTTACCTGGGGAGACTGAACATGCCCTGACAGCCCTGCTAACGTGAAGCTGATTTCCTACCTCACTTCTTGCCCTTGCAGGAGAGTCTTTTTTCTAAAGTTTCCTTTTCAGTGATTTACTCCTTGATAAAGAGCTCAAATTGGGTTTATTTGCAGTGTATTAAGTTATCAACAAATGTCAGTAATTGGTCGCCAGTTCCAAGAATTCTCTTCTCTTCATGGAATTGCTGAGGCAGCTGGACCTCTACAAGTACTGGGCTACATGGCAGCACCATTGGATAAGGAACTGTTGGGTGCAATGACACAGATAGAGGAATGATATTACCCAGATGTGCTGTCATCAGAACATGCCTGAGACCTGTCTTTTCTAGTGCTGCCCTAGCTAGCTATGCTAAAATGGGAGGTTCCCTAGGAGAGCCCATTGCAATGATTTGCAGTTCTGCCCTCACTGTTACACCACCAGCAGCTGGTGTCTTTCCCAGCTGAAACCAGGAAACATGGCCATTTTAAAAAAGGAGGAGGATTAGGAGAATTTCCTCTCTGATTCTGTCATTTCACAGTTTGTAACTGATGCAAACTTCAAATTTTTAGCAAAATACCTTTTTGTGAGTGTCACTATCACAGAATTTTTTGCCAGTGACTGACATGTAGAAGAGGGGATTGTTTGTAACCTAGATGTCAGTCTAGAAATAATTTTAGGAAGTCTGTCCATCTGTCCTGGATTGTTCTGTTTGGTTTTTTTCAGTAAATGGGAAGACAAGAGTAGACATTAAATTGAGTTTTATTCGAGTCATGATCATTCACATGTCTAGAGAATCTGGAACTATAAACACTACATATATATTTGCTAGGTGAAGTAAGTATTTGCTTGAGATGCACGAGTGCTTCAAGCCACAAATAATGGTTTCCTTTACAATAGGGATGACAACAATGGCACAGGGCATTCGTGTTTTGACAGGTCTGTCTAATCAATGTTCTGTAGCTAATGTAATATTTGATGGATACTCTGGGAAGAAAGCTGTTCTCTAGTTTAATATTATTGTCAGATGAATTGAGATTCCAGTGAAGATTAGATTACAGGAGAGAGCAGAGAAGCTTGCCTGTCTACAGGCCTCATGCACTGCCTCTGGAAGCCTTTGTTTTCAAACCCAGCATGGCAGCAGCAGAAGCTTCTGTATGACATCTGTAGTTTCATTTTTGGATGCAAGATCTGTTTTAGAGGTGAACAAGTAACCGTCTTTGGTAAGTAACAGTATCCAGTGACATTACTCAAGTTTATGAGATTTTGGTCCATGGAAGTGGTCATTCATCTGCTTCGTAAACTATTATTTTGGTGACTGTGAAAAGAAAGTTATTTAAGACCAAATCATCAGAAGACTTGTGTTTATCCTAAGCCACGTGGTACCCGGGTTCTTTGCAAAATAGGTAACAACATAATTAAGTACAGGGAAATATGCAGCTGAGTAAGCCAGACCTATCCATTTGCATAAACTTGCTTTTTTCCTATGAATCTGGTTGCACAAATTTCAAAATAGGGAACAATGTTACTAAGGCAGTTTCTTTAGGAGGTATTTTCTGCATCTTTGTACTTGATTTTGTCTCTCACGATTTTCTCAGTTTATTTTGCCTTGAAAGTGATTCTCATTGTTTTGCATGATGGTCTTCTCTAACCAAGCCATTCTTCTCTTTGCCTGTTGTGTGTGTGTGTGTCGTCATGCTGCTGCTGTGGTATTCCCATTCTTGCTGCTGCTATCTATGCTGACACTCTGGGGACAGGCACAGACTGTGGCTGTTGGGAATGCGAGCGTTGAGTCCGTGCGGCGCATGAATGGCTTGCGGAGCAAAGAGTCATCAGCTTACGGGACAGTGAATCAGATCGGCAATTCAAGTTTGAGGGTAAAGCTGCAGTGAGAAAGAGAAAGCAAGAGAGTTTTAGTATGTGCAACGATGCCATAAATCAGCAAAATGGACCATTTTGATTGGCATCACTAGTAGTCTCTTGCATTCTCTTTGCTAAATGCCCCCACAAAATACGCAGTACTGTCCCCAGCATGAACAGCAGTTTCATGTTGTACATTCTTATGGCCCACCCTTGTGCTTGCTTTTTACTGCGGCTGGGCTATGCCACCCCTATTCCAAACCTCTTAAGGAAAGTGCATGCACATTCAGCAGCTTGGTCCTGTGTAAAGATAGAGTGAATGGGGTGGGGGGAGAGGGCCATAGGAAATGCCTTCAGACAGTAAATCCCACATTGTGTCATCTTCCAGATGAGCGTGTTCCACCAGAATGTGGTATGTATAACAAAATGTCGTTTTGTTGCTGTGGTATTTATTCCTGAACTGTCAACCTGCAGCCTTCCTCATCGTGATGTCCTGAGCTCTGCTTAGTAGAGTATGAATAGCTATGAATGAAAAAAGTATTTCCTTGGTTTCTTTTTATTTGCTTGGAGCAGAGCCATGAAGTTGAAATCTTTTACAGTGTGTAACGTAGTAGATCAGAAGCAATATGATAGCAGCTGATACATCCAGATTAGGGGTGAGTTGTGGAGGAAATAAAATCAATGATGGAGAAAGAATGAGCTTACTGTGCAGCTCACTGCTTGCTACTAGTGGCAGAGGAATGAAATGTGTTCATTTAAATAAAATGGGACTGGGGTTTTAATCTTTCAGGACTTGATTTCCCAGAACAAAAACATTGTCTGAGCCACTCTTGAGCTGTAAAGGGCTTCCAACTTTGATCAAGCTCTGTAAAGTCGTGCTATTATAAAATGCAGATGAATTCAGTGAATTTTGTACACTGTAAAGGGACTTAGTAGCTTCCAAAATCAAAGCAAAACCCACAGTTCATATTACACAGCGAAATTAAGATAGAGAGTTTACAATGCAATAAATCATTCACTTTCAGTGCTACAACATCAAGCAGTAGAAGAGAGCCTTAATTTCTTAGTACTTTCTATTGTAGAACTAATCATATTTACATATATACAAAAACTGCATATAAAAATAAAAAAAAATCAGGGTGTCTCTAGGAGGTATGACCAGGATTAGTATGCTGCCACTGAAAAGCTGATGCATACAGCTGCCGAGGTAGTCCAAGTAAGTACTCAGTGCTGCACTCACAAAGTGCTGGCAGTCCAGTTCAAGTTTGTGTAAGCTGTGGTTATCCCCTCCTTTAGGTAAGCTTGCAGAAACCTCTCCTCTCCTTTAGAATACTGTGCATTACAGACAGCCAGGGCAGTACTCAGAGGGGCCGTGTCGCTGCAGTGCTTTTGCTGCAGAGCCCTAAGAGCTGGAGCTGCTCTGGTATTGTTTTCCCCTGGAGAACTCCCATCACATAAGTGATGCACACTTGAGAGGTCAGCAGAGGAGACATAGCAAGGCAGAGGTTTCTGGAGCAATGGTTGCAGCTTTCTGCTCAAGAGAAGGACGTTTATGCACAGAAGAGAGCATAGCAGCAGAGCCTGTGGTGCCACAAGGAGCCTCACAAGCAGGGAACTTGACTTGTTGAGGTATTGCTCACTGAACCAAAGCTTATGTTGAATGCAAATGTGAAAGTCATAGTCAAGAGAAGACTGTATAAGAGTGTGGTTGAGTATCTGTACTGCATCACTCAGTGCTAATCTAGGGAGAAGACAAAGGTGCTGAAGCACACCTGGCCATGATTCCTGGATTTGCAACTTGATCTACAGGACAAGAAAATACTCGTACTGTTTTGTAAGCCTGTATCTCTGGCACTGCTTTTTTTATTGTCTGTGCTGGGTCTTGTTCTTAGTGCTGCAACCCTCAGACCAGTTAGTCTGAGCAGACATCTTAAGAGACCATCAAATCTCCTAAATCAAGCATCAGGTTGTTAATGTTTTTCTAGGAAAAGTCTGGGTTGTATTGTTGATCATCCAGAAATTATAATACAGATGAACCATTTGAAAAGACAGCTTTAACAGGACCTGTTGGCATCTTCCACACATACAAAATCCCTATATCCTCAGGTTATCCGTGCTTCACTCTGTCTGTCTTCCCTATACAATTTTTCTTGGAGGAAGCATTCAAAGTTCGCCCTAAACGTTCATGTAGTCTTTCTACTCAAGTTAAATCCACCCATTAGTTGGAATGCTTGATTGCTGCAAGATATGGTTGCCTATTTCTTTTATATCATGGTATAATAGAGAGAATACAGGCTGCAGAAGCCAGGAGCCTAATGGTACTGAGGAGGTAGTGAAGTTTCATGATATTAAAATCTAAATTTTTATGGTGCCAGATCGCTTGACAGAAAATAAATTCTTTTAAAAATATTATTTTTAATAATTAAACATTATTTCTTAGTTTTAAAAATTATGGGCTTCCAAGGAAGCAAAACTGTTCACACAGGTTCAATCATCCCTTTTTGAAAACAATAATTATTGTGTTATATGATCAGTAGTCAAAATTACTCACGGTACATTAGTATTCATATCATCATCTCAAAGATGACTTCCTAAATTATATGTGTGATGGTTACCACTGTGACCAAGACTAGGAGTTAAGTTTGGGATTGTTATTAGTGTTAAAAGCAATAAGTTATAGCTTGAATGAAGAACTGTGCAGCTGGAAGATGTGACAGGTTTAATCCCATGTGCAGGGCACATGGAGCAATACAAATAACAATGCTGCAACCAAGGGGGTTCATATGCATGCATATTAGCAAAGGGGTCACAAATGGAGTTCTCAAATGAAAGAGCTGGGACTGGGACTAAGTGTGATTACAGAAACAAAGGATAACCCTCTAAGCAAAGCTGGAAGCACCTGGTGAAATGCTTCAGAGAATTATTGGCCTTTGGATGAAGATGCCAATGGTGAAGCAAGTACCACAAGTGCCCAAACAAAGTTACTGAAATAATATAGTACTTCTACCTTTCAAAAGGAGAATATATTTGCATTGAGTAACATCAGCTTCTATAGACCATCTCTATCATTTTAATCATACTGAAATCCCTCTGTCAGATCCCCCAAATAATATTCTAAGGTTTTCTAGACTTGCCCATTGAAAAAAATCAGTGCTTTCAGCCTGACTTTGCCTTTAAAGCACTTGGCACCGCTGTCCCTGGTGGGAATGTTTTCCTGCTGCCACCCGTGTGCGCCGCATTCGGCGGGAGGCTGTGTACGCTCCGCGTTATGTAAGGTGCCGCATCATGTGAATAATGGAAGTGCTCAAGGAAAGCCCTTTTGCTGAGCTATTTTTGGTACTCACTGAACAAGCTCAAACACATGAGTTTCATTGTGAAAAATAGGAATCTGAGTCTGAATGGCTTTTTTTCTCTCTCTCTCATTTTGCTTACTTAATGGATTAAAGTGCATGTAGCTTCTGCTGTAGATGAACACCCTCAAGATACTGTGGTTACTTTTATTTCTCCAGGATAATTGCATTAGTGCTTTAAAGTAACTGTGCAGAAAAAAGTCCAGTAGAAGATAAATACACCAAAATTATCATTTAGCTTGAAGTTATAGTCCCACATACAACTGCAGTGAATATTTAGCTGTAGTTAAACAATAGGCACAATTCACTGCATCATGTTGCCATGTCACTTTGTGGTTTCATCTAAATGTCCTTGTCTGTCTTTATATTGAGCATGAATAAGCTCACAATGAACCTAGTTAATATCAGTGAAAGTATCTGTATTGTTTATAAAATGCACATACCTCACATACTTTAAACATTTAAAAAGACCATCATCTCAAGTTTGAAAATTATCTTGATATAAATCCTTAGTCTAGCTCTAGGCACAAATCTAGAGACATGAGTTCCCAAAGAAAGAGCAACCTGTAGGAAAAAAAGCAGTACAGCCATGGGGGTGGTATCCAAGCAATGGATTAAAAAATTCTAATAAGAGCAGTCTGACCAGATGGAGAGACTAAGTTTACTGGAAACGTAGATTTTTCAGTGAAAAGCAAACACAGACAAAGAAACAAGGGAAGAGAAAAATCGGGTTTCATAGTGTCCTGTTTGCAAGGGTAATTGAAATTGAAATGGAAGCTTTTCCACCTCCCTTACTGGAGAAGGGTAGGTTAAAAATTCTAAAAAAATGGCTGTGTTTTCTGTGTTTTACTGCATCAGATACAAAAAGGTGATGGACTATATGGGGTGATTTTTCACGCCAAACCAAGAAACAGAAGAGAAAATTGATAGTTGCATTTCAAGGGAGAGAATTCTGAAAACCAAATTAAAAAGCCATGAAACTTTCTGTAACAACAGGCAGACTAATTTATAGAACATGTCATACCAGTTCCTGAGAAAGTCCCAAATATCTAAACAATAATTGAAGTGGGTAGAGTGCTAGTGTCCAAGCTGGAGTAATGGAATACAGGTACCAGAGTAGAATTAAAACCAGGAGAACAAAATCAGGAGAAAAAAATTAGAATTTCTGGGGGCAAAAACCCCCAAACAAACAGCACCAAACCAAACCAAAAAGAAGCCACAGCGAACAAAAAAACCCAAACAAAAACAAGCAAAAAAGGAAACACACAGAAAATGAGAACAAGGAAACCATGGCTAGTCTAGAAAAGGTGGAAACCAGAGAAGTGGATAACTGGTGGGGAGAAGTTAAGGCTGCAGAATGATGAATTTTTATACCCACTGAACTGGTCAGTGGTACAACAAGGAGTACTCTGTGCGCAAGGGGACAGATATTGAAACCGTGGGGACCTTGCATGGCACCAAAGCAGCAAGCAGGACATGATGCAGTATAATGACTCACATTGCCCAGCTTGCAAATACTTAAACCAGTTATTCCTTATGGTTAAATAGGATAGGAACAGGACATAAGCTGCAGAACAGCAATATTACAGTATTTCCAGTCTGGGGTGAGAAAATGGCTGTGTGTTGTACCACATGGGACAGGTAGGACTGGAAAAGTCAGGAGTACTGGATAAAGTTTTTTCTTGTTTGCTCAGTAGCGGAACTTGGCTTTAAAAACTCTGAGTCCTCTCTTGTACCTACCCAGCATGCAGTGGCTGAAAGGATCAGCTGTGAACTGACAAGCCTTAGAGACCAAAGTTTGCACTCGAGTGAGTTTGACCTGGTAGTTACTCATGAACAGCAGGACACACACCAAAAATGAACTCTGCAGTTTTCCAGCTCATGAAAGGTACTCTCCAGCTGGGTGCAAATGTCTTATTTCTTATTATACCTAGGAGAGAGTGCAAACTGAAAATAGGGCAGAGGAAGTTAGAAAGAGATGGGAAATGTTCTTAGTTTTGAAGCTTTAAAGCAACAAGTAGCTTTTCAAGAACCATCTGACACAGGCACCAGATCTTTGTTTTCCAGATTATTTTAGAAAATGGTGATTCTTTCATTGGATGTGTTCTGGCCCACCTCAATTCATGGGGAAAAAAAAAAAAAGGCAGTGAAAGAATTGTCAAATATATGTTAATGATACAAAAATACAAGGAAAGTAGACTTCAGAATGAGTATGTTTAACCTAAGCTGCCCCTACCCAAGGCTCCACATAGAGAGTGTAAAGCCATCACAATCCCAAGATGTAGGCTTAGGCAGCACAGGAGACAACTTTGTCCCAAATTCATTCCTTTGTTCTTTCATTGTAGGTAGCTTATCTTGACTCTTTCCGTGCCCAGGGTCAGCACCCAGTAAGGCCTTGGTCTCAGGGTTTCTCACTGCTGTGATGGCCAGGTCCTCTTTCCAATGGAGGAAGTGAAGACGCCAGGAGGGGAGCAGTTTCTGATCCATCGTTGCCAGGGGTCTGTCGTGATGCTTCATATCAGTTCTGAGTTCTGTCCCAAGCCTCGTTTTCAACAGCAAAAAAAAAAAGGATTTCAATGTTGGTAAATATAAATTAGTATTTCTACAAGAGAGTGAAGGGGTTGAGCAGTTAGAGCCAAGCATAACACAGGCTGAGAACGCCAGCACTCTGTACCTGTGTATTCCTACCCTCACTAGCAGCCCTGCTCGCCCTGTGGATCTCCAGAGCATACTACACCAATTGTATCAAATTACATGGAAACTGGTGAGATGGGCAAGTGTTCAGTAGGATCCATGAAATGCATATTTACATCTGACCCAATTAATCCCGTTCTCCACAGGGGATAGAAGCTGCTATTTGAATGTAATTAATTGTGAAGCATTCTGTAATGATGTTGTCCAAATGGCATTGTTCAAAACCAGATTGTATTAACCAGACTGCTGAAAGCTCATTCTCTCTCAAGTCTGAAAAACTTCATGGGTTCCAGTAAAATCCAGTTTTTACAGTACTTTAAAAAAAGTGGTGTTGAAACCATTTATCTCTCCACCTTTTTTTTTTTTTTTTTTTTTTTTTTTTTTTTTTTTTTTTTCCTGGCAGAAAACAGCCTTGTTTATAGTTATTCCTGTTCAAGTTGACAGCTTTTCTTATGGCAAACTGATCACTCCGAGCCTGATTCTGACATATGTGGCTTGATTTAATGATCAGATGTGTTTATTCCTCTTGATCCACTGCTGGAGAAAGATGCTATTTACTACAATATGATAATTTGTACTTGGGTATTTCTCGTGTGGCCTGATATTTTAATTTGGTTGGTTGGTTGGTTGGTTGGGTTTTTGTTGGTGGTTTTTGTGGGTTTTGTTTTTGTCTGGGAATTTTTTTTTTGGTGGGGCATAACACTAATCTTGCGCTCCATGTTACTGGGAGTAGATGGATAGGATAGTTGAGGAAGGAGATTTTCTTTTCTACAACATGAGGAGGGGGCTAGGGATAGTTGCACTGGAAGGAATAAACACCTTGAAACCCTACATATTCTGAGCACTTGTGGCTCAGTATTGCCAGAATCCTCACAAAGACTCATTTTGAGTTGGGAGCACCTGAAAACTCCATGCTAAGCCAAACAATAAGTCACTAAAAGTTTACTCACTTCCACTCTCTGTGAACTCCCAACAGTATCTCAGAGCTGTCCACTGGCTCTTCCCACACTTTACGTCTTTACTACAGCAGGATCAATGTCAAGAAGGACTTGCTATTGAAAAGTTCCATTTTCCAGTGGCTGCTTGAATATGTCTGGCATACTGAGCATGCCAGAGTGTTTTTAGCTCCTGGAGAAACAGATTGGAAAGGTCAGAAAACGCTACTGTGTTTGCCAATACACATGAGGTGCCAGAAGTCCAGAATCCTACCTGTGAATTTCTGCATTGATCCTGTAACTTCTCTCTGAGCAAGGACGGAACTCTTAAAGTAATTTAATTTCTAACTTGTGTATGTAATTTTTCATACGGATACTGTGTGTGCATTTGTACATACAAATAATCCACCTGCATAAGTGAATTTTTTTACCAAGGGTCCAAGGTTTTATTTTCTCTGCAATAACATGACAGGACTCTTAGGAGACAGGACACCTTTGTCTTCATGCTTCACCTCACTCTCTTCAAGTGGTTCTCCATGTGTGTTCTGATATAACCCTTTCTGCTAGTCATGTGGAAGTGTTCTGCCTGTGACTCATTCTTTTTTCTCTTAAGCCTTCCCAAGCCTGCTGGTGGTAGAGACTTGCTTTCAGGTTCTCTGTAATCTTCATCTGTCAAAAGAATAACTACTTTAGAATTGAGATCACAAACTCTGTTCATTAGATATTACCTGAGTTGCACAAATGTGAGATCTTGCACACCATTCTAGTGAAGAAAGTTGTGTATTTCCTCTTCAGATGTAATGTCTTAAAGGCATCTGCAAGTAGCATCCTTGACACTCTCTAGCACAAAGTTTCCATGAAATTTATCTATCTGTTGTCTGTTAACTTATGCCAGCTTTCTTTTTGACTTCCTCAGTGGGATCAGGCACCAAGTCTACTCCTTTGCCCCATCAGCAGAATTTTCATCTTTTAGGCTTTTTTTGTGTGCTGATCCTCACAGGCAAGAGAAATTCTAGCAAGTCTAATCAAGTATGATGCCACTACAGGCTGGTGAGATAGAGAGAACTTGTGCATCACAGGACGCTCTTTTACAGCCCTTGGCAACTTCTGTCTGGAAGTCCTTCAAGGTCCTAATGCTCTTTTTTCACCATTACATACCTAGTTAGATGAATTACGGGGTATTTTTCTGGTGCAAGTGTTTCATTGCATGCCTAGAATGGGTGGGGTGTACACCAATGAGTGGATAATCAAGTCTTCTGAAAAATCACTATGTGCTCCTGTTGAGTAGTTTTCCTGCCCTGCTAATAGACTATATGTGTTTTACAGTGGCTTCCAGTGGCTCTTGCAGAAGACAATGGCCTTTATTTCAAGATTTGCAAGCTCTTGCCCCATCCTTTCTGGAGGAATAGGGGCAAATTATGCAGCTATTTGACTGCAATTTCCTTGTTTGACCGTAATGACAGCTGATCTTCCATCAGACAGGTCCCTCCTGGGGTACAAACAAATACCTCCAAGATATTTATTTTGGAACACATGTATGTGTGTCCAAGACAAAAAGCAGAAGAGGTATAACTTATTTTAGATACTATTCTCCCTCCATTAGCTTTACAGTGTATTTCCCACAGAGGTTTCTGGATTTCTTTTGTGCCTGTCTACTTAGTAATTACCAGTTTTCCCACATATTGGCATATCCTGTCATGCCCAGGCTTCAGTTTTCCTGAATTTATTAACTCTGGTTCTCCTTTTGAGCATCTTACATTTGGGTATCATGCTTCTCACTCCAGGTAGCCTCACCACCATTTCTAGCTATGAATTCTCAAGCAAAATTAAGAGGATTAGGGTTTTTAAAATTTATCTGCTACTTTCAAAATTATTGCTCCATATAGCTTCTTTTTTTAATTACTTCTCATATGTTTCCTACCAAGCATGAGCTGAGATGCTCGTCCTCATTTGCAAAGCTGTTTTTTGGTTTTTCAACCTACTCACTGTGCTTTTCATGTAGCATTTGTATTCAGCTTTACCTTTCTAGCTAGCAACAATCTAATTTATTATCATGGACCCCATAAAACTGGATTCCTATCAGATATATCTTGTATCTCTATTACAGATTATTTTTTTAAATGCTTGTAAACAATTGTTTTAGCAATGCCTATGGAAAGGCATAACATTGAATTTAGATTCTTGTTTTCAGGTTTACATCTTAGGAAAAACAGACTTGCCACCTCTTTAAGCTAAACATGCAGCTTTATAGTCGTAAAATGAAGGGATTTTGTAGGAACATTTATTTGGGTCATTATCCAGACTTTTGAGTTAAATAGCCAGTGTAGCTTTGAAATTCATGAGGCAGTTTGTTCAGCAGCTGGCCACATCTCTGTGCTGAGGGAAGCTCCATCTGGAGATCACAAACTCCAAGGAGGCTGCCCTGTGTTGGGCCAGGGCTCTGCCTTGCACGGGAAGCTCTGTGTGGCAGCAGTCTGTCCTTGATGCATCCTCCTGAGCTCCAGGACTTTGCAGCTCAAGGACTTTCTAAACCAGAGGTGGTATTTTTGTGATGAGCAGCCTTTGCTATTTATGGATAGAGCAGTCAGTTCAATGTGATGATTCATGAATTATTAAAATACTTTTTTAAAACTTGCTATGAGTTGTTCATATTAGGTCTGCATCACCTGTGGGACTAGGCATATGTATGGCCACTGGAGCCAACGGGAGTGCAAGCCAGGAGGGAAAAAGGTATTGGAAGTGGAGGAAGACCTTGTGTGAGGTGAATCCAAAGATAGAAATGACCAAAGCTCTGCATTAGATGAAAGCAAACAGAATGACTAATGGTTTTGCCAATTGCAGCGCATTTTCACAGTGTTTGGTGGGTATTTGCCACAAGCAAAGTAACCCTGAGTTCAGTGGCTGTGCCTCCAAGGAGGGCAGGGTTGCAAGAGGAGGGAGGGGAGGCAGTTGTGTAGTTTTCTTTCCTTGTCTGATGTATTTATGTTTGCACAATTACACTAGCAACAGCAGGAACAAAATCAGCACATTTAGGGATTTATAATAAGACAATTTCATTCTGCCATTTCTGGTTTCTCAGTTTGTGGTTGGGGGTGACTGGTGGTCCTTAGCCCATGCAAAGAAGAAAAATCAATGGTGAAAACAAGATTATTTGCTCTCATAATTAAAAGCATTTGTAAAAGGAAATCATTAAACACTAAGTCAGTGCTGCTGTTCCGAACGTTCACCTTGGCTTTAGACTTTATGTAAAAGTAATTGATTATCTAGCTGTTTCAGTTCTCTTTTAAAATGTCTTTGAGAACTGACATTTTGTCCCTTATCTTGAAGATGTCCTAGATTTGTCTGTCATGAACTCTGGTGGAGTCAGTTTTATATTTTTTGCTAATGGGTTGGTCTTTTATTATTCTGCCCTTACTGTTACCTGTGCTGGATGTTCATGCAATGGAGACACAAAATGTGCTTTTTTCATAGGGACCAACCAGGAGTGTGAAGAAAAAGTAATAACAAAGTCGAGAGAGGGTAGCTTTTTTCAGACATAGAAAATGTTGTCTTGATTCCTAAATGTAAATACTCCTTTTTTTCAACTTTGCACAAAGGATGTTTTTCCCCAAAGACATGACAGCTCTTTTGAGATGCTCTGGTGCTGTATGCTGCTGTTCTTTGACTTCTAGATACTGAGGATGCCTGTTTATGTTTCCTGTCTCTTATTTGCTCTTTGATCTTTGTTCACTTTCCCTTGCGGCTTATATTGTGTTATTTTGTTGTAAAAATAATCTATTTGAATTTTACTTTTTGATGCATGGAGACTGCTGCCTTTGTTACACTTCTCTGTACTGTTACTGCTTTCCTCTTTGGTGAGTTCTCTTGTGAGTATTTGTGTAGCTGGGGTTGAATATCAGACTTATATCATGACAACAGATCTTTTTCATCAGATGCTGTATTTTAATCTAACAGCTGCTATTTCAAGAATATTTTTTGAAGCCCACGTGAAGCTTAGTGATGTTTTTATTGCATGTGGCATCCCAGCCAGTGTTCTCAGCACCTCACTTTTTTTCCTGTCTCTGCTTATGTTCCTTGCTGCCACACCTGACTCTTGTGAGTCTGTCAAATATTTGCCTCCTTTAGCTATGAAACATGAACCCCATTCTCCCATGGTGAGGTCTTATTCATCTGAGGGGCGATAAAAAGGTATTTAGCCAAAAGCATCATACCCCAGGGGTACAGGGGTGCCCAAAGGGTAATCAATATGACATGTCGGGATGTAAATTTTGACCTTTCTTTTACCTTAAGTCTTCCCTCCTTGCCTTCAATTTCAGAGTGAAGATGTCTTAGGAATTGGTGCCATATGAATCTGGGGATCTTTTCTGCTGGCAGCTTTCAAACCTTCAAAGCAAAGAGGCTTAGACTTTAGCCTCTTTGCATTTTTAAAGCATTACAATTTAGAGGAAGCTGTTTGGCCTGGACAGTTATTGATTTCTATTCTGCTCTTCAAACTACAAACACAGAATTGTAGGATGGCAGGGAACAGGACCAGAAGAACCCTTGAGAGCCAGCTGGCAGAGCCAGCACCAGGCAGTGCACTGGACAATTTACAGTTGCTGAAAATATTAATCAGTGCTGTTAAACATTCTTCTGTAATGTGCCCAGTATATCAGGAGTGAGTGTAAAAGAGATTTGTCAGGGTTTGCTCCTAAGGGAGAGTGTGAGCTGAATTATATCTTTTTGTGGATGTGCTGACCCATAGTTGAGTATTTCCAATTTACATGTTGTAATTCTCTTTGACTTGCAAGTACTTCTGGAGCAAAGGTGAGTAAAAAAGTCTCAGAACAATGATTTACCATTCTGGACAGAAATGGCGATAGGCTCTTTCTGTCCTAACAGTGTTTGCTTCCCCTTCCTTCTGCAGCAACACAGATTACAGCTGCAGATATGCTGCTGAAATACAGCTACACAGGTTTGTATTTTGTAACTCATGCCAATCTTCTACTGAGATACCTGCTTTTTTGTTTGTGGGATCTCATTCTTTCTCAGCTGCCCTTCACCCTTTAGTCCCTTTTAGAGGCTGCCCTGACTTTAACTTCTGTCTGGACTGAGGAAGCAATTTCTGAACATGTAGATGAGGAGCCAAGATTAATCCAATACTTATTTTGACAGAGATATATAACCTATAAATGCATTATACAGTCTAAAAACAGCCTGCCTGAGCAATTAGCTCAGTAATCAGATATTTTAAAACAGTGGCAGAAGAGCAGAGCTATGGATTATGATGCACAATGATTTAGGTTATTTAATAGAAAGCATGCAGAATTTTAATTACAATCAGGAGATTTTACATTTGCTGCAAGTACTCATGTGAGTTGCTAATGTGACGACCGTGGTATGACAAGGAGGGACCACACAAGACAAGACTTGAAACCTGGCAGAGAGGAATACAGAGACTATTTCATTTCAGGCCTGCAAGAGAGCACATTTCTGAAATGAATATGTGAGGGAAGTATTGGATTTCTGTGTGAGGAGCTGAAAGTCAGACAAACAGCAGCCATGTATTATCTATGACAGTGAAAAGATCAAATCACTTGCAACCTTTGAAGCAACAGGGAAACTGGACGCAGCGTCATTCTATAATGATCCAAGAGAGAGCCGTCTCTTTCCTTCCCCTCCCTGGTTATATATAGCTGTTAGAGAGAGCCCTGCTGAGTGGAAAATGGAGCATATGATCAAGGGCAGTCCAGTGAGTCAATTTACTGACTAATACTGTAGATTATCATGTCAAATATATAGCACCAGCAGTATGAACAGTAATGAAGCCTAGTTTATTTCTTTGCTGTAAATTGAAATGAAGATGTGATTGGAATTGTCACACCTTGGATTTATGAGCCATATTCTCTTAATCATCCAAAACAAATTGCTTTATTCTTTATAGTGACTTCTATTTTAGGATCCATTCCAAAATTGGCAAGCTGAAATCATCCATTCAAATGTGTCAAGCACATTTAAAATATCCTCTAGACCACTCTCCCCTCAGGTGATGGTTCAGTGGTCTCACACATTGAAATACCTGCTTCCTTCAGACCCAAAGAAGGGATAACTCAGCCTTTCATCCTGTGGGAAGAAATCATTTAGCACAGCACCTTGCAGAGACACCCTAAATGAACTCCAGTAGCATCAGTAAAACATCCAGCTGTGAAGCCAACAGGGCAAAACACTTGTGGAAACCCCAGATGGCCATTGAAGGGAGCCTTTCCTTGCCTGGTTTTCTATTTTCTTATGTGAGTGTCAGTGAGCAATTATGAGGGGGATAGTGCCAGTATTGTGCAGTCTCCTTGCATCAAACTGATCACTGCCTGAAGAGAAGTTACAGTTAAATAATCTGCTAAAAATTCCACTCCAAACAGAAGGAGTTAATTTTAATTTAGCTGTACAATACCAGACTTGTGTTTTACTGGTTTCCAAGCTCCAGGTAAAAGTCTAATTGCCTTTGGGTCTGTCAAAATTCAAGTGTGAACGAAAACTTATGGAATTAACATTTGAATTGCAAATCACTGCCATTCCTTTGGGGTTAAGAATCATAATCTATGTTATTGATTTCCAAAGTCCTTTGTCTAAGAGATGAGTAACTGAAGAGGCTTTTACTAACTGTTTGCTAACAGTAAGTTACAAAACCCAAATATTGCATGTCTGTTAAATATAATTTCCTGAAACTGGTGAGTAAACTTTTACAGAAATTAGCAGAGTGTTATAAATTTAGCATATATAAGGAAAAGCAGATGGTACTGCTGTGATTGGCCATGTCATTGGAGTATTCCAGAGCATGCCAAGTCTTTAATCTCTTACTATTTGCATATGCTACCACATTACTCAGTTTTCAGTAGACTGGAACAACATGTGCTGTGCACAAACAACAACTCTTTTTTCTGAGCTTTAAACTTAGAACAAAAATGAAATTCCATTTGCTGGTTTTGCAGCACTCGTGATCATTTTCCAAAGCCTCCAAAAGGTTCATGTGGCATATTCTGTGTGGTCAGAACACAGTCACAGATTGCTGCGTGGGCCCACGCATTTGGTGATCTTCAGCTCTCCGTGCCAGCAATGGGACAGGCTGTGTGTCATGAGCAGTAGACCAAATGAGAACCATCACATTTCAAAATGCTTTATGGTACTGGAAACTCTTTGAGCAATTATCAACTCTGTAGATTTCCAAAAGCAGATGGTTTTAATTAAAAAACAAACAAACAAACAAACAAACAAATAAACCCCAACACCAATAAAAGAAAACAAAATCTAATTCCTGGCTATTCTTAAAAAAGGGAGTAACACCTCTCAGTTTAGAGGTGGTCTCGGCATAGTGGAGTTCTGCTTTTATGGCTTGCCTTTTCTTTGGAGAAAAGCTGCTAAGAGCAGAAAGAGCCACAGCAGATAGGACTTTAGGAAGGAACTGAATTTTGCAAACAGAATGTATGGGCCACATATAAGGAAAACGGTGAGGATGAAAGCATCAGAGAGGAGGTAGGCAAAAACAGGTCTGGGAGGCAAAATGTGTCAGAGAAAAAAAAAAAAGTTAAAAAGGAGTTAAAAAGAGAAGAGGCAGTTGCAGAAATAAGGAGACAGGGAAGCAAAAGACCAAGAGTAGATATCAACTTGCCTGTGTTTCTCATTAGGGGTTCTAAGACCCCATTCATGTTTCCAGCTCAGAGGACAACAAATCAGTTTAATGCCCACCCATTCTGACTGTACAGCATGTGTGATATCCTACTGTGCAGAACTTAGGTTGTCACCAAACACCTCTTCTTGTCTAGCCCTGCCTGGTACTTATGGAGCTCCTGGATGTTCAGTGAAGTAGAAAGCTGAGCTTCCAGATCTCCCTGTCTCTCAGGGTGCTCCTGCTTTGCTTTGTTCTTTGGCTTATTGGCATGTTTTCTGAATACCATATTTCCTCTTCTCAAAAGTGGAACCTCAAGGTCAGGAACCTCAGGCCGTCACAGTGAGTCCTGACCTCTTCCATGTGCCTCATGATGGGCTTCTCCAGAGCTCTGGCACTGCAAACACTGTTTTAGAATTACTCCAGGACATAACAGATGCAACACAACATGCATGTCTCAGGAAGGCTGTTGGTATAGCAACCCTTTACTTTTGTGTTATCCTTGTGTGCTGTCTTTTAGGTAAATTAATTGGACATTTATTCTCCCATTTTCCTTGATATTCTTGAACAAAACTTCAGTTCTGATAAGCATCTGAGATCTTCTCCCAAGAATACCTTTTCCAGTGCTACAGCCATGCTTCCACATTTCATCTGTCTGTACCTCTCAGTACTGGCTTCTCTCATACACAGTTAAATCTCTTGTTTCAGGTTATCCTTGTACCAGTTTTGCCAAATAATAAAAACCATCGCCAGGAGACCTGTTGCTTAGTTACTGGCCTGGGCAGATGGTCCTCCTGGAGAAATGTCAGCACCCCACCACAGAGCATATTATGGGCAGAGAGGATTGGGAAGGTTTAATGACCATTGCCTGTGTGATCTGTATTCTTGCTCCTCAGAACTACTGCAGGAGAAAAGCTAGTGTAAAAGTTAGAATTTTGAGAAGTTATTAAAAATTAATAATTAATAAATTCTCAGGAGAGTGCCCTTAATCTTAAAAGAGAATAAAAATGTTCTCACTAGGTGAACTTGCCACTAGCTAATGCCTTCAGGGAATACATTAGAGGACTAGACTAAGTAGCTGCCCACACCTATACATAGCTATATATATCTCCATGGATGGGTGCATGCAGACTCTGTGTGTGTGTGTGTGTGTGTAATGCAGTAAAAGAAAAACTATCAAACCCATTTTAAATGAAATATTATTTAATTTCCATTGTATGCATACTTCCAATGACCTTCTAGAATTTGTGGACTTATTACTTATCAGATGAGAAAAAAACACCCCACAACAATTCCATGTAGAGATTGCACTGTCAAGTTCCTGTAGCATTGGGTGTCATTGATTTTTACCTCATGATGAATGTTTATTTTCCTGAGAATAAATAATACCAGAATTTTATACAGCAATCCTCACAGAAGCAAATAAAAAATGAAAATACAGAAGTCTATATGTGTAGTAAATTTCTAACACGTTCAAACAGTCAAGATGTTTCTAAGATGCAACAATTTATTTTGGAAACAAGTTTGAAGGGCAGATAACTGGCAAATTTTTTTTTAACCCAATGATGCTTTGGGCCTATGCAAGAATAGCTAGAGAAATCCAAATTGAGGTCTTGACTAACAATGAGAAATAAATGATATGGAAAGCCAGAAAGGGTAACTTGTGTAATAGAAGATAAGGAAATGAAACCAACCCCAAAATATTATTTATTGGAAGCCTGGTATTAAGAACTGATAACTGGAAAAGAGAGTCTTGTCCCTTCAGGAACAAAAAAACACCCCAAACAAAAAACAATTAAACAAACAAAATACCCCCCACAGCCTCCCCTGACTGAATTCATAAAATTTGCATGTGAACACTTTAAGATTATTCAAATATTCTTGACTATTTTTAGCCACAGAATTTAAATTATTAATGTAATTTGCAATATTTAATTCATTTTATTCAGTATTTGCATGAATTGAATGCATGAATGTCTGAGAAAGCCCTGCCAAACTCTGCCTGCATTTGCTGGGGTTCGTTCTGGGTGTTCATCGTAGAAAATGGCTTGAAGGTGAGAGTCCACCACCAGAGAGGCAAAAAGCCTTTTTCTCTTCCTTCCCTTTGCCTGTCCCCTTCCTGTGCCCCTTCCTGGCACCAAGCAGGAGACCTCAGCAAGGTGTAGGGATGCCACAGGTCCCAGCACTTCATCCCCACCCCTGGCCCAGGCGGGGAGGACAGTGCCTGCAGGGTGGCTGCACCTCAGCCCCGAGGAATGGGGCAGCTGAGACCACCAAAGCCTGAGCCATCAAACATGCCAGCAATGTATTGTTCTAGAGGGTAATCTGCATGAATCCCATCGTGAGTGCTGTTTGTGGGCCCTGTATGGACATATATTTCTTTTAATTTTGGCTGGCTGACTAATGAGGTACTCTGAGATGGCACAGCTAGGGCATGGGAGTGGTCTAGCAAAGTCTCCTAGAATAATTGCAGTTAAGGAAGAGGGCACTGAGAAATTTCACAAAGGTGTGATAAAAATCATCTTCCCCAAAGTATTTAAATCTTCTTTGAGAAAAGGACCAGAGAACCTGATGGGAAAAATCCTGTGTAGATGGTAGCTCAGATATTTGTGACTGGGGTATTTGTGCAGGGGTGTCCCACATGTTGCTGTGGCAGTTGTCCCATGCCTGTCACCCCCTGGGGACACTGTGTCCCCTTGTCCTGTGATATTGACCCTGCAGGGTTTTAGGGAGGGAGAGAACTGAAGCCTGAGGCTCAGGCTTGAACATTGCTGCATGGAGGAAGGTGAGAGTCTGCTCATCTCTCCTGATGTAGACATCTTGCAGACAGCAAGAGAAAATGAAGTGAATTTTAGGTACATTTCCATTGGTGTTTCAGGTTTTCGATCTAAAATTTTAGCTAATGTAGTCTTGCTTTTTGTTGTTTAGTTTGATGTGCCCATTAACATCTATGTCATGTTCTAGCTGAAATAGTCACGTATTTAAACACCATCTTTGCATTTTACTCAGCCTTGCATGCAGACAGAATGAGCAGAAGTCAGTTGCCCTTTATCCAACAGATTTCTGGTCAGAGCAGATTATCCTTCAAATCTAGGTCACCAACATGTATTTGTCTGATGTAAAACAGAATAATGTGCCATTCCCACTGATAAAGTGGCCAACCTCTTCTTTCTTTGGAGACAGACTGGCAGCAGTTACCCAAGAGCAGTCAAGTCTCCAGACTTTACTGTCCTGAGAGAATTTAACATCCAGTCAAATTAAACCTATAAGACTCACAGATCACTATATCTGAATATTTTAAGGCATAACTTTCATTTAAAATAAAGGGAAACAAGCAAGACTGTGTCAGGAATCAATCTACTGGTTTTTTAGGAGGAATGACTTCTATCATAACATTTATGGTTTGCAAAGCAGTAGTTCATCTGGTTCTTCCTCCCCTAAAATGAAAACATTCATTACATTATATATAAAACTTGAAATTACATAAGAAATTTTCATAAATTGTGTTTGCAAAATTTAGAGACAGAAGACTTTCTTTACTAAAGAAAAAGGTTTTTTTGGTTTGCCTTACCAACTGTATACTCTTTAATATTAAAATAATTTTTGAAAAAAATCAATTCTATTTACAGATATTTCAAGGCAGGAAAATATTTTTGCTCACAACATGTTTGAATTATGTTACTCTTTCAGTTGGATAATGTTCAATTCCTACATGAAAAGGGCGAAGCCGCATTAACTACCATTTCATTATTGCATTAACAACAGTTCACTTGCTGTTCTTACGGACTGCGTAAGTAAATCACTCATGCTTCAGAGACTTTTTTGCTGTTTATTTGAGACAGAACATACTACTAAACACAGGCTTCCAAAACAAGCCTAAATTTGTCCATTGGAAACCCTCACCAAAGACAACAATGACCAATTTCCCTTCCATTAATTCAAATGTCTATTTATAATAGAAGGTCTGATTTACTTAGACTCCATAAGGCATGAGGGTTCAAATGAGAGCAAAGGCAAACCTCAGTGAGCAGGAAAATTGTTCTTAAGAGAGGCAGGAACAGGGTGAATGCCACTGTCACATGCAGAATGATGGGTCCTGATGGAGTGCCATCTTGCAGTAGGATTAGTCAGAGACTGTTTATGTTTTTGATTAAACATCTTGGTGAATATTTAGGAAAAACTATATTTAAAACAAATTCTGAGGAGTATTTGGTCTATACTTTGGGCAGGATTGAAGTGAGAAGATGACAATTTTGCATCACCTTCTGCTCCTCTCAATTCTGGATTAAGAAGGAGTGGGAATGACATCTGGCATAGGTGAGCTGACATCCAGAGCTTTTCAGGCTGTAAGAAATCAGAGAAGTTTGTCAGCATCCTGTGATATCACCTTCCAAACACAGCTTTTCTAAGATGAGGAGATCTCATCTCTTTTCTTCATCCTTATGCAAAATAAAAGGCCTTTACCATCCTTGCTGCTCCTCTTTGTATTTTATCTACTTCTATTATGTCTTCACTAGGCTTGAGTGACCAAAAATACCTCTTGTGTCCAAAAACTGATTGCTCTGTGAGTAGATAAAATGGCAGAATAGCATTTTCTGTTTTGTTTGCCCATTTCCTGACTGCTGTTTAGCAGAGCACTGGTGTGAGAATCATATATGTAGTAATTTCCCAAACTCACAAAAAAGAAAAAGAAAAAACAACAACATTTTGAGTCCACTACCATCTATGTGTAATTAGGGTTATCTTCTGCAATGCTTTACCTTGCACTTATCAACCCTGTGTTTCATTTACTGCTGTTTTGTTACTTAGTCACTCATCTTTTCGAATCCTTCTGGAAAGCTTGGCTTAGCTTTGTCTGCTTTGAATATCCTGTTTCACCTGTGTATGTTCTCTTGGGAGCCTTTGTCCCAGCTTATTTATAACTGAGTTCCTTCTGAGTCCTTCTCACACAGATTCTTAGAGATCCCCTCCAGCAAATCCCCCAGTTATGAAATTGATAATTTACTGCTAAACTCCATTACTGCCTTTTAAACAGTTAATCTGTGAAAGGACCTTCCTTCTCATCTCCTCACAATTGAATTGAATTGAATTGAATTGAATTTTTTAAGAGGCTTCTGTGAGGAACCAAAGGGATTTGAAAGTCCAAATGTGCTTCTCAGCTGAACTATCTTCGTCCACATACTCAGTGACTCCTGAGAACTGAAACCATGTAAGCATGACTGTCTGCAAACCCACACCATGAATTATGTAAAGTATGAGAGATGGGAGGTGTCTCAAAGCCGTAAAGATGATTTAAGAATGAAATCTCCAAAGATATTTTGGTGTCCACTCCCTAATGATTCCATTTTGCATTCAAGTCTGAATTGATTCCAGGCTTCTAACTTTGTGCTTATGAATACCAAAAGGAAAATTTCTCTGATGTTCTCTATCCTATACCTAAAATTAATCATCTGTGTCCTTGAAATTTAATTAAATCAGATAGTATTTTAAATAGTTTTTCCACCATATGTTGGAAAAAACAGTAGCAAAATTAAAAGAATAAATCACATCAGAGAGCAAATTAAATACACTGTTTGAAGCCAGCCTCTCTCTCATTTTCCTCATTGTTAAAACTTAGTCAATGCTGACAATAAGCATTTGAAAGTGGTGGGGACAAAGCACTTCAAAATGCATTGTACAGAAGGCTGAGCATGGAAGACATTGAATGGGCTAGATTTTCTAAAGTGTTTTTTCTATTTCTGATTGCTTTGGTGTGAAACTGGTAGTATGAAATACATTATAGCCCTGCTGGAGTAGAAATAAAAGCTGTACAAAAATGAAAAATTAAAAAAGAAAACCATTTCAGAAGTATTACCCCCATTTATATGTTGCTTACTCTAAAACTAAGTCAAGCGAATACAATGCCATCAATTTTTAAAGCACAAAAAAATTCACTAAATTCATAAAGGGTAATTAAAAAATGAGAAAAATATGTAATTCTTGTTTAATGAAAATTGTTTAAAGCCAATACCTAAGCCTGTTCATTATGACATCCTAAGACAATAGTCATAAATTTACATTGTTGAAAAAGCATCTCTAGAAAGTATTTTCCCAAATCTCAGGATAATTAGTTTTCAATGGATAATTCTTCTAAAATATTCAGGGTGTGAACATCTGAAAGAAAACTATCAAAAGAACACTTTCCTCTTGCTATTAATGTATTTTCTGTTTCTCATCCTAGTTTATGACCCTTTCCCCTATGCTTTAAGGACAGATGGAGTTGTGACTCTGCTTTATGTAACACCTAACTTCACATCCCTTTAGAAAGATAAAGTTAATAACTTCAGTGGCAGTGGATTCTGCCACTCCAGTTGATGTCCGGTGGCTTCCAGCTGCCCTTTGATTTTGGTTTTTAAATCTGTAAACACATAAATAGTCTGGGATTTATGCAAGTGAGATTCTGTCCAGTTTAAAATTAATACGTTTTAAGTGTAGTCTGGTTAAAATAATGATAGAGATGTTTGAAAAGTCATTAGGACTGCTTTAGCAGTGACTAAGCTAGAGAGCAGGTTGAAGACTGTCAGTGGATGAGTGTCCATGGTAGATATGTCAGAGGGCATGAAATGAGTATGACCTTGAGAGTGAAATTGACTCTGCAGCCCCAGCAGAGGTACCCAAGGTAAGGTGTGCATTAGCTCACCAGCCCTCTAGGTCAAAGGCAGACATGTCCACTCCTTAAGGGAAAGTATTTAGGTCAGTTCTTCATCTCACATTTTGAATTATAATTTTAAAAAGGTTCTTTATCCTCTTCTGTATAGTGTATAAATTTGTTTTTCTGTGACTATTCCCCCAAGTCCTTTATATATAACAGGATGTTGGCAGATTATCTGAAATGTCAAATTGTAGTTTTGTCATAAGATTATGGTGGTTTAGAGACAGGTTTTTTTAACTACATCTCTAATGCTGAAGTAAATCAGGTGGGGGATTTTATTGTTCCTGAGGCCAGGTATCACCACATGGCTCATGATGGCAATGTGTGGCATCAGCCCCCAGTGGGGCAGATTTGTCTGGGAGAAAGCTTTTTGGTATGATCCACCCCAGAGTGAGCTAACCCACAAGCAGCATGGACAGTGAACTTCCAGCACCCGGGCTGATTCCCCAGCTCCCCTCAGCGCTGTGGAGGGAGCCTTTCTGTCCCCTCTGCTTCATTTTGGGTGGAACCAGTTTAGGGGCTCAGAGGGCCAAAAGGACACAAGCCCACTGCTGCAGTCTCATGGCAAAAGTATCCTCTTAGCACAGACATGTGAGTCTTCATATCACTAGGGTTTCATTGTTAACTTTCAACCCTATTGGCCACTTTCACTGGAAAGGGCTGAGTTCTCACCACCCTGAGGTCTTTCAGGTGATGTCTGCTCAGGTGGGAGAGCTCTGGTGGGTCAGGTCTTGCCTGTGAGACCTGGCAGTGCTCAGAGTGCAGGCACAGGCCAGGCTGCAAAGCTCCTTCGGCTCCTGGGGGATTCTCCTGTTAAAAATCCCATGGTGGTTATGGAGATGTGGCATCTCCAGGGCTGGAGGTGGGGCTGTAAGGGCTCTGGCGTTCCTTGCTTCTGGTGGCACTTAAAAGATCCCAACAGCTACAGCTTGGGTGGTGTCTCTAGTGCTGTGTCTGTGTAAATGCATCATTTCAGGCATAGTAATACGTGGGTATAGCAAGACAATGCTGTTCTCCTAATCGATTATTTAGTCTTTGAAAAAGGATTTTTTCTGATTAAAAAACCCTACATAATTTTTTTTTTTTTTTTTTTTTACAACCAAACAGCTCTGTGTTGGGAAAACAGTAACAAACCAATTCAGAGATCTATTAGGGAGAAGGAGATTAAAATCTGTTCAAGCAGAGAGGGAAACTGACCATGTATCACTCACTCATACCCTCATACTCCAGGTGAATGCTGTACCTCTTGTGCCCAGGGTAAATCCCATCTGCTGTAGTCCTAAATAAAAAAATAACATGGGTACTGAACATGCTTCCTCATGGTTTCTGTGAAAAAGAAGTGGCACAGACAACTGTCTGGTTGGAAAAGCAGGACTCTAAATCCCATTGGGACATAAGTGGCTCTTTATAGTTAAGGGCTGGGTGCTGAGTACCTGAAATAATTTGATTTAAACATCCCTGTGCCTAATGTCAGATGGCTTCCCACTCAAGTTGCTACAGCATAAGCTCAAAAGGAAGGCTGTGACATTGAAGATGAATTGCTCAACCCCATGTGACAAAGCTGTGATCCACCAGGGCACAGTGGAAGTCAGGACTCTCCAAGCTGGCGTTGAGCTCAGTACTTTTTATTCTTCCCACAGATCTCTCAGGAGCAACAGAAATTAAATTTTTTAAAAATGAATGAAGTACATATGGCAACACAGCTGCTGAAAATCTGTTACCCTTTTTAATCACCTCTCATGTCCTGGGCATGGATTTTATCCTTCAAACTCAGTAAAATGAAAAACACTGAGGGGAGGGCATCTCCCTGTACTACTGGGGGACTTGGTAGTGTTATTAAGTCATTAAGTCATGCCAGAGAAGCCTTGCCTAATAAGGCTATCCAGAACTTAGGTCTCAGTGGGTTCATCTTTAAAATACTTTACATAATTATAGTCGCTAGGACAAGCAGAGTTTTCACAGAGGTACTGCAAACTGCAAATAAATAAAATTGAAAAAGGAGAGGACCATCCTTTTTCTTAATGATGGTGAACATCCAAGATGGAAAGGTTGTAAGCCCTGGATCAGTGCTCAAACAGCCTTGCAATGATGCAATTTTCCACCTGCTTATGGATACACTGTAGAATAGACCTTCATGCTGAAGTGACAGGGTCTCCAAAGCACTGTTTACTGCCTACCCTCCTTCCATAAGCATTCAATGCCATAAGCAGTCAGAGTGACTATTTCTCATTTGGTAGCCTTGAATCGCACTACTGATTATTCGCCTTTGCGTGTCAGCTCCAAGGTAAGGACAGCAAGTTGGGTGATATATTCAATTCCAGTCCTGGAGCTGGGGAGAGAGAAAAATGCTGCTATTGAAAGAGGTTCTTCTGTGAAGGGGCAGTGATTTACATCCTGAATAGGTACAAATTATCCTCCCTTCCCACCCCCAAGTTCAGCCAATATGCTCGTTATTAAATATCTTGGTGCTGTGGTGCCTTTTTTCCTTGCAGTTTTTGATTTTCTGTTAAGTTCAGAAGGCTGTGGTTTGGTAAGAGATATGAGGATATTAAATATCTCCATGAGGGATTGGTCTCCTTATCAGCCTAAGAAGTGGTTATTTTCAGTCAACAGTGAAGCATCTGTCAGTCAAAGAAAAGGTCTTTAACTAGAACAAGTTCCTGAACTTACAATTCATCCCTGCTGGAATGAAAAAGAATAGAGCTGCTGTGTCTGTTGGTTTTGAATCCTTCATGGAGAGCTGCCAGCAACTGTTAACTTGTGTATTATTGTTCTATCAGACAGGAGAAACATCAGGGAGAATTTACCAGCACAGTCACAAGCCTTTCATCACTCAGTTATTATAGTGATAAAGTTCAGTGGTAGTTACTCACCTCTCCAAAAACAAATATCACCCACTCAGACAAGAGAGAATGGATTTCTGCAGGGTGATGCTACATTAGCTTGTGCTACTGCACCTGACTCCCAGCTACCACTAAATCCAAGTGCCCAGTGCACTTTGAAGTACTGATTGTCAGAGCACTCCTGTGAGCAAGGAGGGACCATGACCTACCCTTGTTTCACAGGTTTGAGATGGAGCTGTAAGGCTGCTGTGAGGCTGAGCAATGGAAACCCCCCAAAATGAACTTGGGCCCCTGGATCTCTGGGTCATTCAATTCAGCCTGGCTGGAGCAGACACCCTGCTACCAGCATGACCGTATTTCCTCCCCACAGAAAGCTCAAGGAGAGCAATACAAACCTGTGGAGTCAAATCTCTTCCCTATACGGCTGGGATACAGCTTGCTGCTCAGGGCACTTGATTTAGACTAGAAAAATTAAAGCTAGAAAATTATAGATAGAAAAATTAAATCTCGGATTCACAAACACTGCAAGTCACCTGATTTACACATATTTTTAACGTGGGTTTTAACTTCCTGTTTGTCTTTAAAACCCGGACTTTGTATCATTGTGTAACCAGGTAATTTGCTGAGGTGCTTTGGAGGGGTGCACCTCAACTACTCAGCTACATGGCATGCTCAATAGACAGGTGATTGTGTGTCTCATTTGTCCTCTTTATCCTCCAGGAAGACGAAGTTGCTCGTGACAGCCGATTCAATTTCAGTGGCTATGGCATGGGCCACTGCCTCCAAGTGAAAGATGGCACAGCAGTCAAGGCTACGCCACCCAACCCAACTCCAGCACCACCAAAGGATTCAGAATCCATCAAAAAGAAGTTTGTTGACCGTGCAAAAAGGATTGATACAATATCCCGTGCTGCGTTCCCGCTCGCCTTCCTCATTTTCAACATCTTTTACTGGATTACATACAAAATTATACGGCATGAGGACATTCACAAGAAATAGGCAACTCTGGTTTGCCAGGACTTCTCAGCCAAAGTGATCCACTTGTAAATAAACAGCAAAATGTCATTCTGTCATATGGACTAAGGATTTCTTCCCCACTCCCCCAGAACACTGGAGAAAAAATTAGCAAAGAGGAAAAGAAGTGTAGAAGGAAAAGTGATTCCATGACAAAATATGCCGTGAGACCAGTCAAGAGGCTCCCCCTATGTACTCCTAGTGTGTTCTTCCAGATTCAGCATCGGTCAGACATCTGTAATTGGGGCCAAATTATACCCAGCGTTATCACCAAGATATTACTTTTCAGAACAAAAGAGAACCAGAACACAAACAATTCTCCTAAAACATCTATCAAGAGACTGTGGTGGCTACAGTACAGTGAGTTATAAGAGGACCAAAATTTTTCAGGATAATGTTGCCTTTCTATTTGAAACAAGTCTACTGAGCTACATTCCATGATCATGTCTGTAGGTAGTGGTTTCACCAAGGAGTCCTTTTGTGGGTTGTAAATTATTTCTACTGATAGGGGAGAGGGAAAAAAAGGAAAAAAATTTATACTTTACTATCCTTGTGGGTGTGCATTTTAATATTATCTTGCTTTACTAGAATTGTAATTTTGGGGTTGAACTTGTGTGTCATGTGATTTATTTGATAGTTGACACTCCAGAACCAGTGAAACTGCCCGGTTTATTTCTGTTGGGAGACAGTGCACTTACTTAATTTTATTTCTGCTGATTTTACATGCAACTTGAGGTGCCAAAATGTATTTTACCTATTGTGCTACCCTGTACCACACTACTTAGTAAGAACTTGTTTCCTCAAAGGTGTAGCTCAGTTTAGCATTGAGTTTCTATTATTGCTCTCATTGTAGCTGCAGTCAATAGCTCTATAGGTAAACACAACTTGTTTACAGACCTCTAATTTATATCTTTACTCAAAGTGGCTATCATTTTAAATATCATTAATTAACCTAAGAATTTTAAAACTGTACTGTGATTTTCAGAACCTGTTACCTTTTGGTGCCGGATCTGCGTTATTCAAATCCTTGCTACATGTTTTAAAGTAGAAAATTTAAAAAAAATATTTAAAAAAGAGGAAAAAAAGATGGTATTTTTGCTTACATGGAAGAAGACAACCTGTAACATAAGATGAGTAAAACATTAAAATTTTACACTTGCTGTAAAAGGGTTTATTAAAAAAAGGTATTTGTTCAATTTCAATAAAGCTAAATGTGGTACTAACATTTCTTCACTCTCTTCCTCATTTGCAGCAGCAGCAGCAGGGCTGTTCATGCCACAGTCCAGCTCTTCCACTGCTCTGTCAGCAGAAAGAGGGTGAAAAGCAGCCTTCTGCTGACATGACTTAGCACACCAAATTTTTCTGTCTGTCCTGCAGCAAAGGGACTATTGCAGCCCCTGGGAGTACGTCAAGGACTGTCAGAAGTGTGTCTGGGATATGATGGGAGCATTTGTAGAACATTGGTATGTGCTGAGCCAGGCCTGGGGGAGGAGGGATGCTGCTCCCCTCTGACACCAGCCCTGCAGAGCAAGAAATACAGCCCAGCTTCACATATGCTGTGCCTGGCTTGGGGGTGTCCAGAACTTTCTTCTGGCTTTCTTACAGCTTCACCCCTTTGGTGAGCTGAAGGATGCTGAGATGGCCTCTGCCAGGTGCCTCTTGTAGACATGGGAATGACCAATAATTTAAAAGCAAATTAAAAACTGAATTCAGTTTTCTGCCCTTCCCTTGTGAGGCCCAAATACACACAGTGTAGCTGCCCAGTACAGGCATTTTTTTTCACTCCTCTAATGAGATGTGGCGCTGAGACATACCGAACCTTCAGCACCTCTCACTCTGCTTTTGCCACTGGTCCATCTTCTGCTGAGAGAATTCAGGTTCCACAACCCATCTGAGCCTGTATTTGTGTGTTTATATGCCTGTGTTCCCTTCTCTCTTCACATGGCTGCCTGTAGCTACCAGCCTCTGTTCCTGTCCAGAACAGGGGAGGGAATCTGGAGGTCGTGACGACTCTGAGTCCTGAACAATAAACTGGTGACAAAAAGCCAGTCATGCATTTTATCTTCCCATACCCTCCTCAGCTCTGTAGACTCTTCTGTTGCTTACACCTCTGATGAACTGGCAACATCACCTCCACCTTGTTGAGGCAGGAAATCCAGATGTGACTGACAGCCCCAGAAAGGGGGACAAGTGAGAACTCAAGACAACTGTCCAAACTATTCTGCTCTGAAAAACAAGCTTTTGATGCAAATTCAAATATCATAATATATGGTATTTATGGTATCAGATTTGCTTTTATTAATTTTTAAAGTGGAACAGTATTTGATTACAGATAATGTAGTGGAGGAAAACCCCAGCACAATCCTAGTATCACGAACTGGGGCAGGGTGAAGATACCCAGCTGTAAACCATGTCTGTATGGGAAGTTAGGAGCTTCACTGGTATGTAAACATTCAGACCTCCCTTTTACCATCCCCTTGTTCCAAACCCAGTTTTTCAAATGAAGGTGTAATGCCAGCATTAATCAGGATTAATCCTCAGCGCCCAGATGTGTTGCAGGGATTCTCATGAATGTCAGAGCCTGCTGCTCACAGCTGCCCCAAATGGCTGCAGGCCACAGCAAGAGGAATGCACACCTACTCTCAGCTGATGGATGTCTTTATGTCCCTCCTGTGGTGAAGCTCATGTGCCTCCAGCATCCACATCACAAATTCAACTGCAGTCTTTGCAATTCTTGGCTATTAGCATTTATCAAATAGTTCACTAAAATATCCTGCTGATCAGAACTGGGGTTTGCTGACAGTATCCATGGGAAGATTGCTCTGCTGTTGCCTTCTGTATAAATTTTGGTCCAGCCATGAGAATAATCTGTGCAAAAAGTCTGAATAGATCTGTCTCTCTGTTTTGAAGACAGAATTTAGGGATACATGACAATTATTCAATTAATGGATATTGAAATTATCTAACTAAATTTTGGAAACAATGTGTGCAAATGGACAAGGCCCAGCAAGCATGACAAATAGGAATGGCCACATGATACAGAAAAGTTGCCATGTGCTGCCTAGTGGCCTGTGAACCCTCTGGCACAGAAATGGTTTGATACTGGCCATCTATTAAAGACCCTTCTCTCAAAGAACATGGCTGGCACCGGAAACTGGTTGAGAAACTGCCTGCAGATAAAACGTCAATTAACAAGGATAGCAGGATACAACTATCCTAAACAAATCCTCAGTAGGGTTAATAGAGAAAAAAAATTTAAAAAATTATCACCTTGCACTCAGGGAAGCAGAAGAATTAAATAGTGAAGCAGTTTTATTCCAAGACACCATTGCAAGAGGGAAAAAAAAAGGCTTAGAAAATAACTCTGAGACAAATAGCCTTTGTGAAACAGTAGACACATCAAGATGGAAAGAAAGAGACCCAGGATTAATTCTGAAGAGATTCCACACACATTAGAAAGCTTGCATGCTACAGTTCTAACTGGTAAAATAAAATTAAGCCCTAGGGCATTTAAACTACTTGCATTTAGTTATAAGACAATTATGATGACTTCTACTTTACCAAGAAAGCTTAAAAAACTTTAAGCAACTCTTTAAAGGATGTAACATCAAGTCAGGTCATTGGGATCCTGTTGTTGCAGGCTGGACCTGAGTGATTCAGTAGTCAAGGGAAAATGTTTAGCTATCTCTCACCAGGTGCTATGATAAAACCTTACTGATAAAAGAGCTCTTTAAAAAATCTTATTACATTAGGAGGAAAGTGAGGGAAAAAATAGTGCAATATGAAATGAGAGATATCTCTTTGTTGCTCTTTCCTGGTTTTTTCTCTCCATATTTCTTTAGGTGGCAGAGACATCATTTGTGATGTACTGAATCAAATGTGGTGTAGCATAGAGGCTTTTGGAGTAACCAATATGAGATATCAGCAATTCCTACCTGCTGGAGGACAACTCCAGGATATGCAATGACCCTGGGGTCAGATGTTTTCATGTGCTGCAGAGGTGAGGAGTAAGAGTGGACCTCATCCACAGACACTGAGATTTTCTCACTTTGATTCCATTTTTTCCCAGCATGAGATGTTGAAAGCAATAGGAAAGGGCTGATGGAAAAATAATGTTTGTCTCCTGCAGGCTGAACTGTTGCAGCTCTTCATCTTTGTACAAACCTGCCTGACATGGGTGGCACAGGAGCTGCTGCCAGACATGAGGCTCCAGCCCAAATGTACAGCCTTTTGTAGCTGATGTTATTGAAAATATTGTGGGAGAATCTGAACCAACCTTTGGGATTACAGACATGGGCATTTCCTGGGAAGGGTTTTCACTGGGCTGAAGAGGTGTCTGCCTCAGCAACAGGATTCAGCATCTGCACCGATGCATAAAGTCACATTTTATGAATTTATTCAAAAGATCTGACCCAGTCCAATATTGGCATTTCTGTATTTAGAAATATATTTCCAAATACAAGAATAAATATATTTAATGTGTGGTTGTAAAAAGTATATGCACAGCTTTCTTATTCATTTAAAATTAAAACACAGCAATGAACATAGAAACAAAATCTTTGTAAAAATATCAGCTTTGTAGTACACAAAATAGTAAGAAAATAATTTTATTTAATATATTCATTTTCATCATCTATAATGTAGTAGCTGTGGAAAATTATCTTCTGCCAGACTTTGAAAGTAATTTATTCTAATGATTTTTGGCATAGAGGTTTGTGTTTTAAAGTGTTTTGGAAAACTAAAAACCAAAACCAAGGCTGCCTAGAGAAACTTCTGCCTGGGAAAATACTCTAAGCAGGAAACATATTTTCTCCCTAAATGCCCCTCACAGATTTTACATTAAAAATCAATCTTCTCTAGTTTAATAGGAAGATAAAAAGAAGATATTTTTGTCATTTAAGATACCTTTCCTAATTGTGCAAGGCAATTGTGAAATATCATCAAATTTATGGCTCAGCTTCAGAACAAGAGAAGCATCACCAGTTCCAGACGAGCCCATCTATCCAATTTACTTCCAAATCCAATGCAGTGCTCACTGAAAGCAGAAGGGAAAAAAATTCTTCAACATCTTCTAGATCAATTTCTTATAAAGGGTTGTTTTCCAACACTAAGCACTAGAAATAATTTGAGAGGGAAAATATTCAGAGTGGATTAGCTCTCTTCCTCTCAGGAGGAATCGAAAATTGAGTCAAAATAAGCATCTCAGATAATAATTAGGAAAACTGACTCTGTGAAATACATACACTCAGTTCTTTAAGTTGCCACTGAAATGAACATGCTAAATAATTATCTTTGCTATGGAGAAATGCTGTGAGGCAATATTAGGGAAAAAGTAGTGAATACCAGGGATCCTGATCACATTTTGATTGTGCTAAAAATGGGATTTTACTTGGACAAATTATATAATATCCTCTCTAGTTCTCTGAACAGCTGTACCACTGATTCAAAACCAGCTCCTTCAGCTTATCACAAGGCTTGAATCTGGTGCCCAGCAGAGTGGGCTCCCTTTGTGGAGGTGGTGGACAGTGTGTGACATGCCAGGAAGATGGCAGCTGGATGCATCCCTCCTTTTTCCACAGGAAAATCAGCAAGATCCCTGAGGGTGCACACAGGAAGTATATTCCACAGCAGTGCTTAATAACAATGCTTTAGACAGAGCAGTTGAAGGACTCACAGATTTCCTCCTTTCCTTTGCTTTGGCATGAATCCATTTTCCCTGAGGTGATGAAGAGTGCTACCCTTGACATGCCAGGGTCAGGCCTGTGGCTGGACATGTTTGGAAATCACATTTTTGTCACCTGGTTTCCAGAGAACACCTTCCCTGTTTTCCCTTTAGTGCAAAAAGAGAAAAGAGTATGCCACTGTAGGAAACACTGTGGAACCAGAGCCTTTAGCAGGGTTTTCCAGTGAGGAAATGAGAGCACCAATGACTTAATTCACACTGGAGGCACTACCTCCTGCTCTCTCTGCATTGTCAGGCAGAGATATTATGAAAAGGCAGGAGAGTCTGGCAATGAAGAAGCTGCCAATGCATGGTTAAAGTTTTCCTCTTAGCCATTGCTTAGAGTTCAAAGGGGACACGTGTATGGCTGCATTAGGTGGGGACCAAGGAGAGCAGCATGGACAAATGTCTGTGATGAGATAATTAACCTTTAGAAAAGGAGAGTGAGTGCATTTTTCCTGTAATAAGCTGATGAACTCTATCCTCTGGGGAAGATGAGGGACATAATCAATGAGGCTCCTAACAGGGAGCCAAAGATGCTCTTCAGAGGAGGGGTGAAGAGCAGGGCTGTTACTGAGTCATTAGCTTAAGAAACAAGAGCTGAAAGAGCTGCCTGCTGCAGAAAAATTGGGTTCTCCCTCCATGTGTATTGCATTACATGTAATAGGGCTTTGAAAGCATGTTTTCTGCTTGGAAGAATATCACAAATTTCCTTTAATCCATGCAAGAAGCAAAGCTAAAAAAAGAGGAAGTATCTTTTTCTTGGCAATTTTTCCTTGTAGTGCCTCAAGTCAAAACCAAGAGAAACTTTTATGCTGACCTCAGATGTAAGTCAAGCTGTTACAGGTTGATGGTGAAAGTTTCAGTATGGGCAGGGTCTCAGTCTCCATCTTAGCTGTCTGCTGTTATGGCACATTTGCTCCTCACTTTGGAGCCTGGTGACTTCATTTTCTTGAATTACCACAATGAGAGCATCACTGACCCTTCTGGTGTTGCAAGTGCAGTAAGTGATGTCAGAACTGAAGAATTTGCTAAAGAACATTTAGAATTTCAATGAAATTTTCCTGTCATCAGAATCTGTGTCTATAACAGTCTTTCAAAGGCCTTTTCAAAAGGACAGTGGCAGAGGCTAAAGAGCATTTTAATGTTTCCTTTGATTAATTAACACTAGCTCAGTTTTTAATTTGCAGAAAAGAAGTGCTTCATTAATACCCACAGTAACATTTCACATTAAACATCCTAAATGTGACATAATCTATTTTTAAAGGAACTAATTCCCATGCATTGGTTGACTTATTCCAGGCATCACCAAGGCTGAAAACATGAGGCCTGTTCCTGACATGCAGCAAGGTTTCCTTGAACAGCTGCACTGTTATTCTGTCTGTAGTTTTCTGCAGTAATATCAGTGGGCAGGTCTTGTTTAATGTCACTAATAAAACAAAGGAGGATATTTTATCATAAAAGAAATTTGCATATTTTCTGCTATAATAGGAGAGAAAATTTCACTCGAAATTGATAGCTTCTGCAAATTGTAGAGCTTGTATTGCATTTGTGCAATACACACACACACACACACATACACACACACACACACACACACACTCTCGTTTCACTTTGCTTCCCTCAGTTTTATTGCAGAATTTCTGTGACTGATGTCCCTGAAAATTTCATCTGCTACACAGTGCTAGCTAGTGTGGTAGCACAGAAAAATATCTACCTTCTTTTTCTCTGACCTAGATGTGGAAAAGGTCCAAAAGTTATCTTTAGCCTGATTAATCTAAGTCTGATCTGCTAATATGCTGCCATGGATTAAATATATATATATGTCATCTGAAACAGCTGAGGCACAGCTCAGGCATCCTGTAAATGGCAGTACTGGGATGTACCTGCAGTGGGCTTTGCTAAGCAGGCACTCTGCCCAGTGCTCTCTGATGAGGTTTCTGGGTCACATCTGAAGACTTCAGCAGGAAATGCAGTTGTGGTTACTACTGATGGAGATCCTTCCTGCAACTTAAAATTCGAGCTGATCTTAATAGATCGCAAGGGAAACGTACTAAAAAGGGGGGATCCTTTAACCTCTCCCTCTGCGTGGTGCTGGCACAAGAGCCACAGCAATGCAGAAGGCCACCAGAGGCTCCTGTTGCAGCTGGGGAGGTCTCCCTGGCACTGCTGCCTGGGGAAGCAATCCCCACCTCCCAGACATCCTGCAGGGCATAGAGGGGCTGCCTTGTAGCAACAGACAGGTCAGGGACATCCAGACCCCACTATCAGCAATGGTCACCCTTGGAGCAGGCCTGGAAGAGGCTACTTTGCAAGTGCTTTGTTCTCCTCACCATGGCTTGATCAAATTGTCTTTTCAAGGTTGCCCAAGCCCTAATGTTCACACTTCAGTTTTCAAGCTATGGTTGCACTCTGGTGCCTTTTGCAATTGAGTCATGCACATCTCACCTCTGGCCACGCCCTGGGGTGTTCTAGCTGCCCTCTCTTTTCACTCCCTTCAGGTTGGGCAGAAGAAGTGAGCCAGGTCATCTGTGAAATTAGAAAGATGGAGAAAGAAACCTTCCTGCCAACTCCAAACCACCCAGAGAGCTGCTCCCCAGCTCAGCCACACAGGCTCCCTATGAGCTGATGAGGGCGCAGCTCTGTGTGTGCAAAAACCCCAAATGTAACTGCAAAGCAAAGGGGAGCAGATTTTGGAGACACCTCAAAAAACATCAGAGACTTCAAGACAGTCCCAACAGCAAAAGGAGAACTGAAAACAGAGAGAAATGATCCTCTTGCTCGTTTCAGTGGTGATATGAGTAAGACAAGCAGATCTCCACCTCTCCAAGGATATTGTCACCAATTGCTGCTTTTAATGAAAATTGCCTGGCAGATCCCCAGTATCAGCTACTCACTCAGAGGGGCTTTTCTATTATTAGGACAGTCAGCTGGCAGAATGGCCCAAGGTTTATATTATCTCCATTACCAGCTAGCTTTAATGGTACTGGAGAGAATCTTTGATTTTTGGAAGTATAACTGCATCCTTTGGACACTACTCCAATATTCCTCTGTTTCAAGAAGGTCAGCACTGGCCCCTCAAAAGAAAAATTAAGACTGAAGTAATGAAAAATCAAGGTTTGAATGACCTTAAGAGACTGAAAGATGTATTTTGGCCTCTAAGGAACTGGCTGAAGATGGAATAATGGGTGTGTGTTCCCTGGAACCTCCTTTTAGTTCTGCTCTGTCTCATAGCAAACTTTTTGTCATGCACAGCATTTTCTCATTTATATATCCCCATGAGAAAAAAAATCAGTTTCTCCCCACAGAAACTTGCATGATCTTTACTAACTTCCCCTGTCTCGTGGGGGTTTACAAAAGCAATTGTTAAATTTTAAAACAAAGTCATTCAGCAAATAAATAGTTTGCTAGAGAAAGTACCATAAAGCTTTTTGGTCTTGAATATACAGGTGTTTATCTAAGCTATAGAGCATACTTGATTGAAGAGTCCCTGAAACCCCATTGTTCCTGCTAATTCCTGTAGAATTGTTATTTTCTAAACTACTGCATCTCTGTTCCAGAGGAGTGGCTTACTGGGAGATTTTTTTCCCTATTTTTTAATTATATGTTTCCAATTATGATCACTGGGCTTCAAGGACAAAGGATTTTTTTTTATTATTATGCTTTTCATGCATCATTGGAGCACCTAAAGAGCTTCCAACAGATTCAGAAAATCAGGCTGCCTGTAGTGAATGAATTCTTCAAAAACAGTGATATTATTAGCTCTTCTGTGTCATTGAACAGACAACCTAAATGCTAAAACCAGAAATTTCATTAAAGATTAAAGAAATATCATTTCATGTTTCACCTGCTCCATTAATATCAAATATGAATTCTATCTTTCATGACACAACTGAAGTGCAGTGTAAGATTTCAGATATACCATTATTTAATCTCTTTCAGAAAAAGGAAAAAAATGTTCAAAATCCTTGAAGAGCTATGTCTGAGCATGACAATATGCTTTGTCTGACCATTTCAAGTCACTAAAGAATATCTTGGCCTTGTGATTTCTCAATACCTCCTGTTCTTCATGCACCACTTGAAATATGTTAATGGAGACATAACTTTCAGGAAATGCCAAGCACTTATTCTCAGAGTCTGACCTCCAAAGACTTCTCTGCAGGAATACCCAAGAAGTGGCATTCAAAATCACTAAGTGCTTTTGAAAATCTCAGTGTTGAATATTATGATTAAACTACTTTTACCTGGAGTTTTTCCTGGCCACTTACTTGCAGCTTTTTCCTTCTTCTCACAAAGAGTAGTATTCTGAGTATCTGAGTTTCAGATTCCTGGCCTTTTCACCAGAGGCCAAAACCCCTGGGGCCATGGTGAGTTGTATTTTATAGCTCAGCAGTAAGAAGAGGCCTGTAAAAGTTGCCTTAACAGAAAAAACTGGGAAAGATGCCTGTCAGACATTTTTCTAAGAGCAGCATCATAGCAAAAAGGCAAGTTCAGAAGGTCATTCCACCATGTTAACATTCCCTATGTACCTTATACTAGAAGATTAAAAAAGGACACCAAAATCTTCCCAGAAAACACGTCCCCATTGCTTCTGAATAATTTTCAGCAGAGGCTTTCAGAAGACTATCAATGTTCAAAAGAGAAACTGTCCCACAAGCAGAGTGTAGATCTCAGTTTTGTCCCCTTCCTGGAACTGTGAATACATATATTTGTCACACCAGTCCCAAGATCCTCTAGCAGGAGCCATGGGGTGCTCTACCACAATTCTCCATGTCACCAGCTTTTGCACTTTCCCTGTGCTTTAGAGCCCTGCTTTTCCCAGTGGCACATACTGGTGTCAGCATAGGGCAGGCCATGGAGCTTTGCACAGCAGAGAGGATGAGCCTCCCCTGGGGAAAAAGGAAACCTCCTGACAGGTTGCTTTTAAATTATTGAGGTTTTCACAGCACCCCTCTGGAAAGCAACACAGCCAGGATTCCTCAGCCAGCCTTTCTCTGCAGACATCCTTGTCCTGGCTATGGCAGAACTGTACAGCTTTCCAGTCCTTGTGGCCCGTGAAAGAAATTGAGCCTCTATTTAAAAAAAAAATAACAGCACTAATAAATAAAATGGAAAAAAGGGTAAAAGCATGCATTTTCGTGAAGCCACAGCCCCAGGGCAACTTTACAGAGACTGAGTCTCTGGAGTGCCAGGAGTGGCTTTTTATCTCCACTGTGCTTTGGGAAGTGGTTGCCAGCCTGTGGCTAGGTAGGACCTGACAGGTCTCCTCCTGCTCCTCCTCACTACCCTGGCCCATGAGATACCACCAACATTCCCCCTTTTGGGCCAGGGTACAGCTGAGCCCATGGGGGCTACCCCTTATTTCAGTTTTGGCTTTCCTTCACAAGGTGGGTGCACAGAGGGCTTGGCCACAGGCAATCCGTCCTGTCCCCCTCCCCGAGCCTGTGCAGCCCCCAGGACAGGGCCAGCTGTCCCTAAGTGCTCCCAGCTGCCGTGCACACATGGCTCAGAGTCACCGGGGCAGCTCAGGCAGCACTGCCAAACCCGCAGTGACAGGTTATTGGGCTCCTACAAACCTTAATTGATGTTTACTGCTCACACTGAAGTGCCACATGGGCTGCAAGCTGTTTTCTCTTGGCTCAGAGCTCGGAGGGAGACAACCCCAGCTGCCTGGTGAGCAGAGGCTTCTTCCCCCGCTGCTGACCAAGCAGGGCAAGAGCACATTTGCTTTTTGTTTGTAGAAAACTCCTGGCAGGGATGCGTCAGCTTCATTTCATCTTCTCACAGAAATCTCTTTCCTCTAGGTAGTACATGAGACAAAGGTTTACAGATGAAAACACTCTCAAATGTACAGCCTTGAAAAAACCCAACCACATCTCAGCTCCCTGATGTTGCAAGGAGCACAGGTATTTTCCCATGATCTATTTTCCCGGTTGATCCTGGAAGGTTACAACCATTCCTGCAGCAGCAAACGACCTCCACAACATTTGCTCCCAGATGAATTCTCCTGGCTGACCTTCAAATCCTTTTATAAAGATTCCTGATATTCTCACTGCCCTGCCAAAAAGATTGCTGGGATTGGCAAAGGTCTTGTGAGCTGAGCAGACAGAGGAGAGCAAGTGCAGCTGAGTTCCTCGATGGTCCCAACTTACTTCTCAGCCCACTAATTGCTCAGCAGTGCAAACAAGTGGAAAACAAACAGCTCCTATTGGAAGAGGGCTGTGAGCAAACCTAAATTATTTGGGAAAGAGAATCCCTTCAGAGCCCCCTGTTTTCCTGACAGAAGGCAAGCTGAAGAATTGTAATGGAAGGAAAGCTTCCTAATGTGGTTTCTACACTGAGGCTGCCATCATTCAAAACCACAAATTTGGGGTTATCCAGAAATTGTTTCACAATCCCTCAAATAATCTTTTAAATCCTCCTACAAACTCAATATTATCCTTCAAGAATGTATCAGCAAAGAATTTTTATTTTATAAGCATTGAAATCTTAGGACTAATAAATTTAATCTTCAATAGTACTATGGCAGTCATTAAAGAAATCTGAATTCATATTTTGGTAGTCTGAAAAGGTTACATTTAAAAATTTGGTTTAAAACTTTTTAACCTGCTGGTCTGGCAAGATGATGTCATAGGAAACATTATGGATAGGAGCAACCTGGTAAAAACATCTCTCCAAGCAATCTCTCCAAGCAGGGTTAACCTCACTAATTCAATAATAGTGGCAAGTTCAAGCAAGTCAATACTGATACAAGCTTAATCACAATAACAACAGCAATGCAGATATAGCAGCAATAACCTCTCCATGCTGTTCTCCAGGCAGCCAGGCTCTCAGCTGACTCAGACAACTTGGGACTCAGATCATGGGTTTCAGTGCATTGTTATCACGATTTCCTGGTTTGTTCCCAGGTGTATAAAGCCTCAGGGGGTTGTCTGCTTCTTGGCAACATGCAGGATCCATTTGAATAATCCCAATTTAAACTGCAATCCCTATTTAGGGCCTTCTTTCATGTCAGGGCCTGGGACTCTTTCCTTCTGTGCTTCAAAGGTTTGAGGATGGCAGAGATGCCTCCAGTAGTGTCTCTTTCCCTCCTGAGAAGGCTCCCCTATTCTGCTGTAGAAGTTAATATTTGGGTATAGAGGAAAAGTAAAAAAGCCTCTGAGGGTAATAAATAGGCAGTCAGGAAGGTATAATTTACGTATAGGGAATTCATGCATTCATTTCAGGTCAATACCTAACTGACCTCCTTTTAATTCAAAAAGCATCACCCTCGTTGGTATTTCAGTGAGATACCACGTTGGAGAGAACCCAGAAACTCCTTGATGCTTGCTGTCCTTTGGAGAATGGCTAGAAGGACAAACAGGCTCTGAAATGTTGTTGGATGACTTCTTTGGAGCCACTGTCAAAGGACACATTTTCATAATTGATCTAGGAGACTGAATTCTTTCCATTACCACTTGAATCCATATAACCCTCTGTAGATCTGGCCAAATTCAACTTTTGTAATTACATTTTCCAAAGCAGAGTAAGCTTAAATCAATAATTAAACAAAAATTAGTTAGCACTTTTGATTTACTTTGCATTTTTAATGTAGACCTACTGAAAGCTGACATAATTTATGGACATCTCCTTCAAGCATGTACAGTCTAAACTATAATTTAAATGAACTGGAAAAAAAGACTACTTCTATAAGTTGAATCAATATATCATGAATTGGCACACAGCATTAAGCAGGGCAAGTAAAATTGGAAGAGCAGTTATACATCCTAGAGTACAAGGTGATGGCTGTGTTCTCCAAACCTCAATATTTGCACCTTCATGAGTGCTGAAGAGTGGAACAGTTCTGGGTAACTCAGTAACTCTGGGTAACTCTGCCCTTATTTTCAGAAAAGGAAAACCATCCTTTACCTTGCGGTCTAAGTCTGGGTTGCTCTGAGGGACTTTATTTAAAAATCTAATACATGTTTTCTCCCCAGAGAAATATTGAGTTTTCATGAGTTAGGATGTTTTTCTGTTCACAAATTAATATTTTTAATTTTTCTTTTTTTTTTTTTTATTCACATTCAGAGCAAGTTACTTCATAGTGGTTGGCTCTTATGAGCTTGACAAAGCGATGGCATAGATTATTCAAATTTTTCACACAGTTGTATCTTACTGAAAATTAACACTTAGCCATGCCTGAGGAAATGAAATCATAATTTATCTAATTGATTACCAGTATTTACATTTGTTTTGCTATAAGCATAGTCAGGGACAGTTAAATTATATATGGCCCTCTTAAATTAGGTTGCTTCTTACACCTGTGATAAAATCCAAGGTACTTGCTGTAGTGCACATAGGAGTGAGCTTTGATGTAGTAGAGAAGTATGACAACAAAGCACTGAAACCCATGATCTGGTAGCTCCAGGCTGTCAGAGTCATCTGAGAGCCTGGCTGCCTGGGAACAGCATAGAGAGGTTATTGTTGCTATATCTGCACTGCTGTTGTTACTGTGATTGAGTTGCCACTCATACCAGTGTTGAATTGCTTGATCTTGCCACAATTATTGAATTAGTGAGGTTAACCCTGCTTGGATATGCCAGCATATAGAGCAATCACAGCTGTGGCTGCAATTTAGACATAAACTTTGTGGGTTATGGGGGAGTAATCTATGATGAATTTTCCTCTGAATGATTTGCACATTGATACCTTCTTGGTCTGGTGATGCCTGCCCTTCTAGGCTCATCACTGTGGGCCAGTCCAGGTTCCAGACTCTGCACACCAAGGGATTATCATTCTTCATTTCTGGCCTTTTACCAGGCAGCAAACAAATTTCACAAAAGCCCATTGTTAAATGATGACTGTGAAGTCCACCTGCCACAGAGGGTGCCTGTATGTGGAAAGACAGCAGGGAGAAATCCTGATGTGTGTCCACTGAACAGAAATCTGCAGAAATCCACTGAACAGAAATCTGAAATTACCCTCTGTGAAGAGGCTGTTGGGCTCAGTACACCCCTGTCCTGCTGAACAAGAATAATGATATTTGAGAGAACAGAACCAGAGGGTGAGAAAAGAGATAGCTGGAGGTATCTGAAAGCTGTCATGGGTGTGAACTGGGGGGTGTGAAGAAATCCTCACTGGCATGCACACCCTGAGACCTAGGATAGCAGCCACAGGGAAGACTTCGGCCCATATCCTGGAGCAGCCTCCAAGTCCTATTCTTGTGTTTAGATTTCAGTTTAGAAGGTGATTTTCAAAATATATTTAAAAAGAAAGTAATTGGAGACTGTTGTATAACATGCATTCAGGATTGCAGAGATAACCTAAATGCTGATATTTTCTGACTTCAGAGTGATTGAATTACCACTCTTAAAACACTCTCTTAATATAGTTAGTGGATGTAATTAGATCACAGCGGCTGGCTTAAAACATCACAACTGCATCACAAGTGGAGATGTTCAGCATAATAACCCCTCATTTCATATCTCTCTGTGCATCAGCCCAGCGTGCCTTAATTCAGATTCCCCCCCATAATCCCCACTGTTGATCCAATCACTTTTCTGAGAGTGCTGTGACATCCTGACAGGAAAAGTAGCAATATTAATATCTTATCATTGTCAACAACAGGGAAGTGTCACAAGAAAGAGATGAAGGGTGCAAGACAAAATGCATTCGGGAGAAGAGGAAAGGTAAGAAACAAGATTCTTTTTGCTCCCACACATTGTGTGCTTGGCTAAGCAGGTGGGACAGGGAAAAAAAATTCAAGCAGGCCTGGAGTCAAAATATCTACAAGACAGGAGTGGAATGAAAACCATGAGAACTACCTTCTCCCACCAAGACACATTTGATGTTGACATGTGTGAAGCAATGGAGGCCAAGGTGGGCCAGTTCCCATGGCTGATTGGCTCTATCACTGCATCTGCTAAAGATGAGGTGAATATTTTGGCAAGAACCATCTGTAATGAAGACACTTGTCCCCAGCAGCTGGATGCATTACATATAGAACATGGAATAACCAGGGCCTGAGCAGGTACCCACCCAAGTACTAGCAGACTCCCACTCACTTCCGTGCCAATAGAGTACTAGTTCCTTTATAGAGAATGCTTTAATAAGTTAATAAATTAACTAGTTCCTATATATAAGATACTTACCTATTCTCACACACCTCTGCCACCTGTATATGGGCAAGTAGATAAGTGATTTTACATGATCTGAGTCACACTAGAAGGAACTTCCTGAGTTCATCTACTGGATCTTTTTTATGCAGCAGCTTGGTGTCCTAAGGAAATGGTGCCTGAGAATCCCAGCTTTTGATCCCCCTGGCTAACTGCAATCAAATGTGGTGGTAAGGTCTGTGTTTAAAATACTGTAAAAGATATGTGAAAACTAAGATCTCATGGGAAAAAATTAATCCCTTCATCTCCCTGATAAAGAGTTAGGCAGATTTCAGGTATAACACATACTTGTAACAATTGCTTGCTGCACAACTGGCAAGTATCTTGCCCCCAGACTGAGCTCTCACAAGGGACAGACAAGGAAACTGAAATTACTGTAAAGCAGGGAAGGTCTACAAGTATAAGGCCTTATTTTTCCTAATCCAGTAGAATAACTGATTTTTCCTTTCAAAGGCTACTGAAGGGTCCTACCAATGGCACCACTTGAAGATGAAATAATGAAAAAAGAGTCCATCTCAATGCCTGTTCAGCAAAGAGGCAATCACTCTCAGTAAGCCTGTGTTGTTTTCCCTAAGACTTTGACCACCTTCAATGCCAGGTAAAGAGGTAGTGCTGATAGCCTCTTGGATTTAGGACTTTGACAGAAAATTAAAGGGTTCCTGGAGAGGGCTGTCAATAGCTCACTGCAGGCAGCAGCCCTACTGCACGAACAAGAAGGACATGTGATATCTCAAATCAGCTTTTCTCTGCAACCAGCAAGAGAGCTGCTTTTAAACAGGTTTAAGTCCAATCCCTTAGAAATTCACGTCTTCCTCTTCCCAGATGAACTAGACCAAGATGAAGAAAACACAAAGAAGTAAATTGAAGAGTAGCACAAGGGACATGGACATTACATGGAGATGTTGCATTACCTTCAAACCATGCATTATTTACCCAAGGTGTTTATAGTCAATGTTTTATTTCAAAGAAAGGGAAACAATTTCAGGAATGAGAATACTCAGCTGGTGTCTGTAAATAGCCTTAAGTCTACCCTGCAGTGACACCTTGAGGGGAAAACATTAAAAATAAATAACCAGAATGTGCATTTCAAGTCAATGCTAAAGAAACAAGAAGCACAAGACTACCTGGAGGAGCAGCTGCCTGGTCTCCTGGAGCAGCTCATGACACTGTGTGGCTTTATGGCACCACTCCTGACAAACAGCTTTCTGTTAAGCTGTACTACCTCTCAGCTTCTCTTGTACACATCCCATATTTCTAGTCTCACTTGCCTTTCCCTTTTTCCTCTTCTCCAGAGAAGATACAATTATCTCATGATTTTCAGAAATGGCTCAACATTTGGTTTTGACATTACTTCTGCAACTAAAAATGATCTTACACAAAAAATTGAGGTTTTTTCCAGAAGAGGCCATTTCTTATTCCTTGTATCATAGAATGAATTGCTTAGCCTCCTGGAGAGCAATGGAAGGTCCCAGGGTGACCTGGAGGTGGCTTCCCTGTGGGAGCCTGGTCTGGGCTGGCAGGGAAGGGGTCAGCCTGGTGGTTGCACCCATAGTGGGGCTAATTTGTTCTGGCCCCTCTTCTACTCACCAACCTTTTCTTTTTGTTGCCCAAAAGACTGGTCATAAATACAAGCCCTTACAGAAGCTTTCTGTAGACATGACCCAAGAATGGCATCAGGGGTGCTCCTGGAAATGGCCCGCTCTTAGGGCTGTGTGTCCCACCTCTGCTGAGTGCAAAGGCAAATGCTTGGGGAAATGTCCCCTCTTTTAGCAAACTACAATGACCATTGATCTGGGGTGTCCGAGGGATTGTTGCTTATGCAGAAGAGCAGCTGCAAATGAGCACTGCTCTTTCCAAAGGGCATTCATATGGAAATGAATATAAGTCTTCCATATGTGTGAGCTGCACCTCTGTGCTGTGTGGTCAGCACTCAAAATGCTTTATATCACCTCCAGTGGAGCTTTGGTCCAGTGAAGCTCAGCAAGGGCAAGTGCAGGGTTCTGCACCCAAGGAGGAACAACCCCAGGCACCAGCACAGGCTGGGGCCACCCTGCTGGAAAGCAGCTCTGCAGGGAAGGACCTGGGAGTCTTGGTGTACAATAAGCTGTCCATGAGCCAGCAGTGCGTCCCTGTGGACAAGAAAGGCAATGGAATCCTGAGGTGCATCAGGAAGAGCTTCTGCAGCAGGTCATAGGACCTGACCTGCCCTTCTGCTCCAGCCCTGGTGAAAATCACCTGGAGTGCTGTGTCCAGTTCTGGGCTCCTCAGTACAAACACTGAGATCCTGGAGTGGGTTCAGTGGAGAGCAACAGAGGTGATTAAAGGACTGGAGCATCTCTCTTTCAAGGATAGATTGAGACAGCTGAGCCTGTTCAGGCTCTGCAAGAGATGTCTGAGAGGGGACTTGGTGTGTTGAGCAATAGGACAAGATACAATGGGCAGAAACGAACACACAGGAAGTTCCACCTGAACATGGGCAAGAACTTTTTAATGTGCAGGTGACTGAGCACTGGAACAGGTTGCCTGGAGCTGGTGTGGAGTCTCTCCATTGGAAATATTCAAGAACTTTCATGATGCAATCCTCTGCCATGTGCTCTGGGATGACCCTGCTTGAGCAGGGAGGAGCCACTGCGGTCCCTTCCAACCTGATCCATTCTGTGATTCTGGTTTGGAGACCAGGTGACATGGAAGGTTTGTGTGGCTTGCAGTCTTCATGTTTTGTGAGTAAACACAATTGGTTTGAGTTCAGCTTGGGGGAATGGGGAAGGGGAGTGCTTTTGTAATGCTGCTAATATGTACAAAGGAAGAGATAACACTGTGTGCTTTTGCTAGGGAGATAAAGGGCACAGGCACAAAAAATTTGTACGTTAGTTTTTACGTGCTCTGGCATACTAATATGAATTAATTTTAATTTCTAATCACTATGTTTAATTTGTAAAGTCTTAATAAATACAATTGGTGTCATTTGGGAAGGACACATACAAAGAAAATGAGAGGATTTGAGTACAGAATTCATTTTAACCTTGCCTGTAGTGCTGGTCCTGACCTTCATAATTAAACTCAAATGTAAAAAAAAAAAAATCTTAAAATACATTTAAACTGAAGGTTTGTGAGTTCAGTCAAATAACATAGTCAGTACACTGTTTACTGCTGCACACAGGAAATTCTTCAAATTAAATTATATTCAAGACAGATGGTGTGACCACTGCAGTCATGTGTCATGTGTCCTGTATGTGCTGATACTGGGGAAATGGGAAATATTTTCTTTAGTCATTGCAAGATTAGTCTCAATTACCTTGAAATTACATCCTACAGGTGTGGAACAAGAACATCAGGCACTATTCCTGCCTTCTGCATGCCAGTGTCCTTCACTGGCCAGGAAATTGTGCCCCAGAGAAAATGAAAGTAAGGTATTTGATCTCATCCCAAATACCCATCCTTTGGCACGGGTGATGCACAAGCTCCATCAGAGGCATCTCATGCAGAGCCATGTTTATTAGGTGTGAACATGACTACATTGTTTCTAAGAGTGCCTTGGGAAACAGATATGCCATTCCAGCTTGGTGAGATACCTGGACCAAGCTTACCAAACCCAAGCTCACCACACACAGAACCAGACATGGCTGCTGGCACATGGTCCCTACAACTGGGCAAAGCACCACAAGCACAACTCACCCGTACCAAGCCTGCCTGGGAGGCAGCAGGTTTATTAAACCTGGGCATACTTGGATGGAAACCAATGGTACAAAACTTGGTGTAGGATATGATGGAGGATGATACTTATTTACAAATATCTGTGAGAAAGTCAATGTTCACTGCCATTCCTTTAAACATTTTATCCACACATTCCCTCACTCCACATATGTACAAGCAACAAGATGTCTGACTTGGACCACTTGTGTATGACACTAAGGACAAAGAACACAGACTGCCAAGTCCTCTATTTGTCCCTGGAGTTCTTCTTGAGGAAGATCATCATGTTCTGGAAGTTCTTCATTTTGGACAGATCTCATAGTTATTAGGAGCTATCATCTCTTATGGTGCAGTCTCTTGTATGAGCATTGTTAATTTCATGTCTTTAATCCTTTTAGGCCAGGTTGCTTTTCATTGGTTTTTTTTTTTTTTTTTTTTTTTTTTTTTTTTTTTTTTTTTTTTTTTTTTTTTTTTTTTTTTTTTTTTTTTTTTTTTTTTTTTTTTTTTTTTTGTTTGGAAAATTTTCCTTGTGGGCTAATGGAAAAAGCACATATGCAATGTTATATGGGATCTGTTGCCATGTCGATGCCACTCTCCTGTTGTTAGAATGCAGGGTCTGCTGGGGAGTCAGCTGGCCTGGGGTCTTTCTGTTCAGGACTTCTTGGCTTGGTACAACCACCCTTGCTTCCATTTTACTGCTGGAAAGTGTGTTTTTGAGGGGAGTATCTATGCACTTAACCCTTTGTTCTGCCAGTTCTTCTGGTGCTCATTCATTCTCTGTTCCTGCCAATCTCCATGTTTCTATTACAAATCTCCCCACCCTTTGGGCTCTCCTGGGCTCCAGGCAGACTCCTGCCTGAGATGAGGCTCAATGCAAGCACACAGGTGACAGGCTCAGCTGTGTACCTGGCTCACATGTTGCCTAAATTGCCCAGGAAAACTGTCTTGTGGCAATGGCAGCAGGTGATCTGCCCTGGCCTGTGCCAGATCTTTGACACCTGATGTGGAGAAGCACTTTGCATTGAAAGAAATTTGAGGATGCTCACAAGTACTTGGACCTATGCTGAGCCCTATTAAATGAGGGTCTCTGCAGAGCAGCCCCTTGTTCCCTCTGAGTGGTGCAGCCCCCATGGCTGAGCAGAGGCAGTTGGGCTCTTTGCCAAGCAGCTTCCTCACCTCTGGAAGCAGCTGGCCCTGGGAACCTCACATCTACACCTGATCCTGCAAACCCACGTGGCCAAATGCACATGGCCATGGTGGGCTCTTCCTCTTCATTTGTATGGCTTGCCTGGGGCCAGCTCTCTGTGACTCACTTGGGCTAAGTGCTAGTGAAACTCTTCACCTTGAGAGAGGGTTGAATGATAGCCAGAGCACGCTTTGGTTTACTTTGGTTTGAAGAAAGGAAAGATATGTTTCTTTATCACTCTGTATTTCTGTCCAATTGGCTTTTATGCACTGCATGGTACCCTATAAGCACCATAAAGCTTTAATATCGGTGGTGCCTTCAGCACTGCAACACAGCCTTACAAACTGAAAATTGCCATTGTACAACTCAGGCTGTATTATTGCGTGAATGGAGCTCCAGCCTTCAGAAACTATCATTTACAGTTTTCTTTTGAGTAAAGACTACTGGGTAGGCCTTTTAAAAAAGGGTGAAAATAGCTTTGAATTGAACAAATTGCAACAAATAGTGGATAGTTGTATGTATGCCAGTCTGTGCCACAGGGAAGGTAGATATTACAAATGCTCTGGGATTCCATCCTTTTATAGTACCTTTTTCTCCACCACTGCATCCTCTCCAGTAATGGTGTTAAATAATGCATATGTAATTTTGGTGTTTTATGATGTGTTTTGCTTCTAACACTGGACTGAGACTGTGTTTCCCTCTTTACCCTGAAATTCAGTTGTGGATATAGGAATTCTATCATTTGTTGCTGCAGCATGTGAAGAATTAGAAAATTTTGTTTGGAGCACACATCTCTTTTTCTTTGGCCACTCTTGACTGAATCAGATGGTCAGACACTGTCATGCCATCTGTAGTAAGCCCTGCAGGTGGATGTGCCATGCCAAGAGATTCTGTTTGACAGCCTTTATTCATCAGATGGTTTTGCAGGCAGCTCATTACAGAATGATGAACCTGCCTGTTTCTGGTTAATTATCAACTTCACTGTCCGTTGGGTGAGATCAGCTCTCTTATAAGTGACTACGGATTCCTGTAAAAATGATTTTTTTTCTCTTTTTACTGCACCATTTAAAAGTAAACCAGCATTTCAGAAGCTTTAATCACAATTGCCTTTTAGTCTTCTATAGAGACATCTCCACTAAAAAAAAAAAAGCCAATACATGTACAATGTACTGGTCATCTTTGATAAATCCTTTGTTTCTGCTCTTAGCACATGCACACTATCAAGAGGAAAGGCCAAATTCTCTCTTCCTATGACTTCATAAACATCAGACAAATTGCACAGAGAAAAGTTTGGCCAGAATGAACAATAATTTTTTTTTCTTTATTTTTTATGTGATCAATTATATAAATATAAAAATTAGTTTGAAGGAATCGTGTATGTTTCTTTTAAAGTTTGTGCTGTTTATTTGACGAGTTTCCACTTTTTCTTCTGTTGCTGGAAAGCATCTACTGCATTCTGGGTACTAGTTTATTTAGAGAAGTTATTGGGTTTGTTTACAATCTTTACCATTCAGAGCTCAAATATATACAAAGGTGGATGAATAATTCCTTTCTTAACATCTTCCTGTGGGTCAGTGCAAGAGAAATGAGTCCAGAGCAACAGGAAATTGCATCAAGAACAGTGGTGCATTGAGAGAGACTAAACAAAGAGTCAAATTCCATCAGATACAGCTTTCAAAAGCACTTCTCACACCAAGAGAGGATCAGGGTTGGTGTTTTACACCTGGAGAAGTACTGGACTTGTTGGCTTCACAGCAGCCACTCTGTACATTCATTAAATTTGTGTTCCAGGGCAAGCTATCAGGTTGTGACTAGTAAAGCATCACAGAAAGCTGTGCAAGGGAGGAAAAATTGCATCACTGGTTTGACTCTTTGCACAAGGCTTGATGGAAGGGGGTGCCTCATGCTGCCCTGTCTCAGCAGCAGTGCTGTGACCCCATGCTGGCAGTGCTGGACAGTGCCCCTGCGGAGCTCTGCCGCTGTCCTGCTCCCCACAGCGCCTTTCCTGGGGCACAGCCAAGCCCCTGATGCCTTCCTGCTCTCCAGGGGTCACAAGCTGTGGGGTGCATCATGCCAGGCAGGTGGCTCCAAGCCCTGGGTCGCACAGTCCCTCCTGTCTCGGGGCTGAGAGTCACACGATGCGCCCGTGGGTCCCGGTCCCATGGGAGGTTCGGCTCCCTGCAGGAGCTCCCAGCCAGCACTGCACTAACACACTCCCCATGAATGCAGGTGAGCCCACAGGGCTGATCCCTGCAGGAAATGGTCCTAGTTGGTATCCAATAGGGGAAAATTTGGTTAAAAAAATTACCGCAGGTTTGAGAGTGCAGTAGCCTGCAAGGGAACTCCTGGTAGGAAATCATAACAGGCAAAACAAAGCATTTTCTCTTAACAAAATGGATTCTGTCTTCACATTACATCTCCAAACAGAATGACACAACACTGGAGAAAGCACACACGAAACACAAATATAGTTAAGGAGTACACAAACGAAAATACCATGCTCTTCCATAACAGAATTCTGGGTGGATTTTCAGAAATGGCAAAATGTCACCTATGTAGGAGGTAAAACAAATGTCCCATGTTATTCAGCTGGTTCTCCATTCTGTCTATTGCAACACATCTAGAGGCATCTTGGGAAATGCTACCTATAAAAATTATAGTTAAAATGGACTGAGAAGCATTTTCTTTGGGAAAATGAAACCCAAGAACATTAAAGGATGTTTCGTAACAGTATGGTGTTCTAATGAGGAGCTAAGAAATTGATTTAGTCCCAGTAACTTTTGATTTTGTAACAGAGTTCTCGAAGCACAAAGATAAATTATCCATCTTTAAAAATTATTCCAGCAGCCAGTTTGTTGCATGCAATACAGCAGTGTAAGCCATCAAGTGCAATTCCTGCTGTAATCACTGGGTGGCATTTGGATGTGTTGGAAGAGTTCAATTTTGGATGCAAAATGAAATGGAATTGTGTATTTTATACTGAGTAATGAAATGTTAGCAGCAGATTAGTGACAGAAATAAGAGTGCAAGTGAGTGCTAGATATAGGTTTATAAAAATTCTAGAATAAATATACATATGTCATTAAAGTGCTTAAAGATTACTGTAAAGTGCTTGATGATAAGTTGTGTTATTAAGGCTAATCTTAAGATAAGCTTTTTATTATGAGAATAGTGACTATTAGTCTTGTGGCTGTGTACCAGACATCATCCCACTGGGCAGGTGGATCCAGGTACATTGCTCATCTCACTCTTAGGCTCACACAAACTGTGGAAAAGCAAACAACCACTGGGCTGCCATGCTGACCCATCCCCTGGATGGCCCCATACAGACACAGCTGCAGAGGCCACGTCAATCTGTGATGCTGCTCCTGCACAGGTTGGACTTCCATCCTTCCTTCCTTCCTTCCCCACTCCTTCACTCCCTCCCTTCCTCATGCATATCTGTCTTAGTCACTCCTCACCGGACTCAACGGGCTGTAAAATTGTAGCTGCCTCTCCAAATGCAGCCAGATCACAATGAAAGAGGCCCTACCAATTAGGAAACAACTGGGCAGTAAGTTCCCCTCTTCCCTTCTGTTGGACAAACCACTGCTTCATGCTGACAGAAATGTAAGTGCTGCTGAGCCCTCGTGGTCTGCGAAAGCATGAATTCAGTGTATAATGAGGTGGCCCCTGGTTCCAGCAAAGGATTAAAAAGAGACAGATCAAGTTTTGTTTGTCATTTGAAGGACAAAATCAAGGAAGAAAAAATATTTTCAAAAGAAAAAATATGCTTTGTCTGCTCTTTGAAAAGAAGAAAAACTAATCACAAACTGCCTCCTTCACTTTGCTTCTAGAATTACTTCTAGACAGAAGGGAAAGGGGATGAGAAGTTTTTCTGTTTTAACTTCAGGTCTGGCAGTTCTTGCTAGGAAAAAACAATCAAACTTTAAATTATTGTGAAACTGTAGAGGAAAAGAAATGGGCAAATAAAAATCTATGAGGGAACTAAACATCTTTTCTACACAGAAATCCACCTTACCTCATCTCTAATATAGAAACTTGGGCATTTTGCACTGAGCAGCAAAGTACTAGCAAAGACTTAAAAGAACATAGCTCCCATCAGTATTTCCCTATACAGTCATCTGTAGATATATGATTGTTGGGATGTCCCTTTCCCTAATATTTGCAAAAAATTGTACTGCTGGATGTAAGTCACTGTGTATTTATTGACCTGAACAAGTATGCTTTCAGAGAACAGCCCCTCAGTTTCCATCAGAAATGCTACTGCCATAATGCACATGTTATCAAGAAACCTGGTTTATGTCAAAGGAGGAGGTCATTTCTCAAAAAAAGTGGCAACAAATCTTTTATTGAGCCATTTATTTCCCTTGCCTCCATCATCATCACCCATTTTCCAACATATGCAGTCAGGGCCATGAACACCAATTGCTGAGTTAGTAAAATTGCAGAATTATGATTATTTGCTACACACTGCTTTACCTCCCTTGTGCAGGACTCTTTCTCTGGCAAAAAGCAAGAATTGAAACAGGAGGTCCATCTAAAGGTGAGACATCTGCATGAGACTAATGCATTAACCTACTCACCACAACAATTCCTGCTGCATCCTAATCATCACACGAACACGGCCAATCTCCAATCATGATGTCTAAAATATTGCCTTCCTGACATGTCTGCTCTGCAGTCTGCCACCTGCACACACCCACTGGCAGCTGAGTGCTTCAGAAACAGATCCATCAACTACTGCTGGGAGCAGAAAGTCAGTCGGTGGCGCTCCCTGTTCAAACTGGAAAGGGAGATGTTTATTTCTCAGCATTGCAAAGATACATCTAACAAAGATACGTCTAACAAAGATACATCTACACCCACTTCATAATTTTTTTTTTTTTTTCAGGTCTGAATCACAAATTCTCTGGGTCATTCCTAGCCTGGCAGCAGCTGGAAAGATGGGGGTGTGCAGGTCTGTGTGTCCTGGTCCTCTGTGTGCAAACAGATGAATCAATGCACAGTTCTTACTCTGTAAAAGCAAAAGTATTCCCAAACTGGGATCTGCTCCCAAATTTCGTAAACTGTTTTTGGTAGCTATCACTGTAGGCAAGAAACTGAGACTGATGCAGAAAAACAAGGATTTTTATAAATCAGATTGTGTTCAGGGATAAAACAATCAAAATAACTCACAGCACAAGCCTGATACTCTGTTACGAAGCTCGAGGCACTTCCAGAAACATAAATAAACCAGCAGTGTAGTACCCTGCCACCGTCACTTGGGCAGCGTGTGGAACTATTTATACATGCAGGAGAGCTATTTCTGCCACCACATCCCCTGGGGCACTGCCTGCGGCCGCGACTGCCACTGCAGCTGCAGCCGGGGCCACCTCCGGGGCTGGGGACACAGAGCATCCCCAGGGCCACCTCCGGGGTTCGGGACATGCTGCGGGACACAGAGCATCCTCAGGGCCACCTCCGGGGTTCGGGACATGCTGCGGGACACAGAGCATCCCTAGGGCCACCTCCGGGGCTGGGGACAAGCTGCGGGACACAGAGCATCCTCAGGGCCACCTCCGGGGCTGGGGACACGCTGCGGGACACAGAGCATCCCCAGAGCCACCTCCGGGGTTCGGGACACGCTGCGGGACACAGAGCATCCCCGGGGCCACCTCCGGGGCTGGGGACACGCTGCGGGACACAGAGCATCCCTAGGGCCACCTCCGGGGCTGGGGACACGCTGCGGGACACAGAGCATCCCCAGAGCCACCTCCGGGGTTCGGGACACGCTGCGGGACACAGAGCATCCCCGGGGCCACCTCCGTGGCTGGGGACACAGAGCATCCCCAGGGCCACCTCCGGGGTTCGGGACACGCTGCAGGCGCAGAGCATCCCCAGCGCCATCGAGTGCAGACTCACGGGGAGACCCTCCCAGAGAGCACAGAACTCTCTGGAAAGGCTGTCTTAAAAATTCTCCGTGCAGTTTTAAGAAACTGTGCGTAGACACAAACACCCTCACGGCATCACCTCCTATTTTACGTATTCCCAGGGGCCAGCTGCAGACAGATGTGCTTTCACTGATTGGCATCTTAGTCCACCAATGACTATTAATCAGCAGAAATGCTGTAGGCTAAAAGTAAGTAAATGCCAAAGGGAGATTTAAATACTTTTTTTTTCCCCTCCAAGAGTATTTGAAGGTTATTTGAATTAGTATTTTAAGTATTTGAATTTTGCAAATTTCAAGTAATATATTGAAATCACTTCTGCTTTTGGAAATAATATTTCATTTTTCAGGTATCAAATGAAGTTAATTATTCTTTCTTTAGTGATACAATCTTGTTTTTAAGACAATAATACAAATTCAACTCTTTTCTTCCTTCCATAAAACACTATTTTGCAGATTTTTTGTAATGTCAGGAAGTGAGAAATGAGAAGCTCAGCACAGTTTACTGAGGTAAGATTTGCTCTGACTCAGAACAGAGTGGGAAGGGATTCCAGCACAAAGGTGAGATAAATCAACACATATCACCTGCAATAAAAATAAGAATTCTACAGTGATAAGGGAAGAGTAAACCCTGTTAAAATGTATAAGAAACTACTGATAATTTTTTTTTAGTAAGTAATCTGATGTAACATTGTTTAGAACCAACAGATCCTTTTGAAGCATTTTATCAGGATCAGCTGTCTTGTAAAACTTCTAAAGCTAAATAACAGATTCTGTACTGAACAGATTCAATCTGCCCAAGACCACAGATAAAGTATATAAAGAATGCTGCAAAGCAAGGAATCTGATTCCCAAATTGCAGTCTCACAAATCATCAAAATCACCTCAAGGTACCCTACAGCTAGCTTGCTGGTGGCCAAATGTTTCTGTTCTTCACCTTTCAGATTCATAAGATATCTTATGTAGCTTAACTACATTCATTATTGCAGTGCCACTTTTTCACTTGATAGCACCTGTCACAAGGATGATGGTGATCTTTGAGTGGAAGGGTAATGCACAAAGAACTCCTTATGTTTTGGTTGGCATACTTGAAATAATTTGGTAATTCCTTCTGGAGATGTTTATTTGAATATCTGCAAGCACTATTTAGCTTTCAAGCTACTCTTTGTGTCTCTAAAACTTTGTGATAGAAGTCGGAAACATGAACTCCTAAGCATGTCTTTATTTCTTTGTTATGATATTAGAAGAACTTGAACCTAGAATGGAAAAAGACCCCATACAGTATTTCTACTACAACCTGAAGAAGAATTGGTGTTTCATTGCTCTGAAATTAAATCTAAATGTAATGGATCCTCATAGTTCACAACTGAAATAAAGTTTTGGTTTCTAGCACACCTTTGGCATTCAAAGCACAGGTATTTTAGTATTTATTCAGTCAATCCTCAAAATGTGCAGTTTGCCATGAATATATACAGCCTGAAATATCATTATCAATGACTACAACAAGCTGTACAGTGTTACCTTGTTGAATATGGGCACATTATTGGCCAGCTTTACTGCAAGCAATATCAAATAAAATCGAAGCACCACATCTGTTGCCAATGTAAATATAAAATAAGTAAGTAGGAATAGAGACTCAAATAAACATTTGAGTGACTAACTGCAGAATAAATGTAAGCCTGAATTTGTTGCTCTGTTTAGAATTTATTAGTTCTCTGCATTTACTACTTCAGAAAGGCATCCAAGTCGTACCTACCAAAAAAATTACACTAATGGCTGATAAAAGCCTGGGCAGAGGAGTAGAGCATTTATGAATCTAGATCTGTGAAACCCACTAACTCCCCTGCTAAGAGAAAAAAAGCAGGTTCTGAATCATGACAGGGATGTGCAGACCTTGGAAGTTCTCAGGAAGCCTCACAACTGTCTTGTATGAGGTTTAAGCTAAAAAGTGTAAGAGGTATAAAAATTAGTTCAGGACAGGGGAAGGGAAGCAGTGGATAGCAGGAGGCATTGAATTGGATTCCAAGTTTAAAGATTGACTCGCAGAGGGAAAGGGCAGTTAGGGCTGTATACAGATGAACCAACACCTCCCAGCCAAATGAAAACAAAATGCGAAAAGTCAAAGGATCTGTGATATTCAGAAGATAATATTCTAAATTTTTTTAGGTGTACAGCTGCAATGCTGGCATGGGGATACATGGGGCGGGTTGAAAAATCCATGTTAGGAAGGCATGAGAACTAGTACTGTATGGCTGTGTTCGAGGGTCCCAGGACAAGAGAAGAGATGAGAATCTTGACTCCATGTTAAGAAGTCTGATTTTTTATATTATGATATTATATTACATTAAAATGCTGCACTAAAACTATACTAAAAAGAATAGAGAGAAAGGATCCTGCAGAAGGCTGGAAAGGAAAAGAAAGGAATGATAACAAAACCTTGTGACTGCTCACAGCCTCGGCACAGGCTGTGATTGGTCATCAAGTGAAAACAATCCACATGGACCAATGGAAGCTGCACCTGTTGCATTCCACTGCAGCAGATAGTTGTTATTTACGTGTCTTTCCTGAGGCTCCTCAGCTTCTCAGAGAAAATCCTGGCAAAAGGATTTTTCATAAAATATCATGGCGACAGTACTGGGCAAGGTGATGGCTCAAGAATGGCACACAGCAGTGTGGGAAGGGGCTTCTCCATGGATGAGCTGCATCCCTGGGTAGACTTAACATGTGTATGAGTGGGTTGATATGCCACAAATTCTTAATAATTTCAAGGAAAAAAAAAAGCAATTCAGATGGTGTTAAGGGAATCATTAATGTAACCTCAGGCTATCCACAGTCAGTTAAATCATTCAAATCCTGGATCATTCATATCGTTAATGTGTTACTGGTTTAGACATGCTACTAATTTATAGAAGATTAATGTGGATTGTTGAAGAATTAAATTCACTCCAAGTGTTTTCAACAGCCAATAAGAAAAAAATACATATTGTAGAAAAAATCAATTTCAACATGACAGGGCTCCTCTTTTCTTTATCGTCTTTTAGATTATAACATGCCAATTTATGGAGAAAATACACCAGTTTGCACAAATTCCTGCCTCTTTGGTGGGAAAATAGAGGAGATTTATTCTTTCCCCAAGCCTTTTCATATTTTTTTTTTAATTATACAGTTAATGTTATTTTACTTGATTATTTAGTTATAACTCCACAAGACAATATATCCATCTTTGAGGAAAATCCAATAAGCAGGGATCATTTATTCAACTAATTTGATTATTTCTGCCAAGTCTACTTCATTATCACTGTCCTACAAAATACAAGGAAAAGTTTTAAAATTAGCTACTTCTTTCTGAAGTAAAACGTCCCAGTACTAAAGTATGATGGATTTTACACACTGGGTCATACATATATGGTCTATATACATTCAGAGCAAATGTTTAAAAATTAAGCTACTTTGAAATGAACAAAACTGATACATTCTTTCCAGAAAATTACTAAAATCTGATCTGTACCTAAAAAAATATCACATTTATTGGCAGGGTGGTGTATACTATTGAGGCACTTTGCATTGGAATACTATACACTGCAAAAGTAAGTGAACAAATAAATATAGTACCTTAGGAACATTTTTATTTTCATTTCTGCATTTACACATGCACTCCTCTGTCCAAGTGGCTGGTAAATTATGGAGTAAACTGAAACTATAAAATTCTTGAGTGTTTTAGTAAAACTGTCACAACACAAACACCCTTTCTAAGTAACTAAATAGAAATTATGTACTTTGAAAACAGGGACATCATTAGGAAATCAATCCCAGTGAGGAAATCAGCATTAGGTGATCAGCTATTACTCCCCACAGGAAAGTGTAATGTCAGCTCTGCTCCTGTTGAGGTCACAACTGCTGTTCTCCATAGGGTGGTGGTTGTATTCACCTTCCTGTCATTAATCCACAGACAGCCTTTGGATGGGACAGTTGTTGAAAAGGCCACTCCTATGTACAACATGACAGCTACACTGACTCTCCAGCTTGGGGAAGAATTCATAATCTAATGAATGAGATCACAAATGAGAATTATTTCTCATGGACACTGCATATTCTAAGAAAGGACATGGGATCTTCAAATCCAACAGCTGCTCTCCTGGACTGTTCTACTTTACGCTGACAAACAAACAGGAGCTGTTAAACAGGGAAGATTGCTGAACTAGCCTGTCTTTTATTATTTCTCCTTACCTTTGTGTTGAAAAAGACATGTAACTCCAGTGTAACAATTTTCTTTGCTTTCTCTGATGTAACTATCTTATGCAGCTGATTTGGGTTCATTAAAACAGCTGGTATACTATCTGCATTCAGACACATTTGGATGATTTGATAATTAGAAGGTTTCATACTACATTAAAAAAAAAATTTAAAAAAGGGGGATTCTGATAAACCCCCCAGAAATTCAGTCCTTTCTGGAAGTTTGTGTGTTAACAACTCATATCTAAATAGAATTTAAAAATTCTAGTAGTACACTAACCTGTCCAACAAGTGCTGGATTTTCCTAAGTGAGGTTGAGAAAAGGCAAAATTAAAGCAAAAGCTTAAAATGTTGTAGGCAGCATTAAGATCTATTATCAACAAGCAAAGCAGAGTTGTGAATGAGCCTTAACTTCAGAGATCTTATAAAACGAACAAAAAACCCTGTGCAGTTTATCAGCATAAACAGTCATGAAGAGCTGGTAGAAAGCTCAGGTCAGGGCTGTGGAGAGGAAATGCTTATTTCTGTGTTGCATAATTACTTGCAGCACTTGAAAATTTCATCTAGTTCATGACTTTTATGTGTAGATTCTGTGATTCAGCAGTTTGGAAAAGAATGTATACCTGTTTCCTATGGGACAAAGCATGGCAAAGTGGTTTTTTGCTTTGTTTCTTTTTTTCATTTTTGAAGTGATCGTGGTTTTGGTTTTCACTATTTGATCACTGAGGCAAGGGAAAGAGAGAAGCATGAAAATACAGTCAGCAGAGCCTGTGCAGAGGGAATAGTACAGACTTCACAGAAACAGCAGACTCCCACCAACCATAAATTTTGGAAGTTTTTGGCAGCTTCTGCATTTCCCCTCATGCTTGAGAACATTTCAAAGGCAGGATTACAAAAGCAGACATGTTCAGTTCGAAACTGGGGCTCCGGGGAGAGGGAAGGGGCAGGCACAGAGGCAGCGCACGCTGTTTTGAAGGACTCACTTCAAAGCCTTGCCTTTCTCCCTCTGTGCCAGGTGAGGATCACAGCCCGGCTCACGAGTCACCGCCTCCCCATTTAGACAATAAGGAGGAGGATTAGTTAACCTGAGACTGCTTTACCAACCTGTGCCTCTGACCTAAATACCAGAGTTAAGCACCACGGTGTTGTGAATGCGGGACTCGAGATAGGAACTGCACTGACACAAACCCGGCGCTGGGCAGCCTCTGCTCTAACCAAGCGCTTTACAAACATACTGCTGCCGTCTTGCACCTATCAATTAGGAATCTCAATATATTCATGGGATAAGTTTTTCACATACCACAAACATGAGGTCACAGAAAAGACCTAAGTAGTATCACCTCCTTAAAGCAATAATTACCGTGATTAAACAGCAGCATCAAACCTCCTACTCTTGCTTTTTCCCTGGGAGGATTTTCTTGGCTACAAACTCCTGCTACATGCTGATGTTCACCTTGTCCTTACCCGATGGCATACCTAGAGTGCAGAAAAGAAAAATACTGAAAAAACCCACAACTAAACCTCAAAATAAACGAGACTTGGCAATAAGTAAATGCTCAAATTTAGAACTATTTGGGATTTTACATCCTTGCGTTGATTTTTCTTTCCACTGTTTAAAACTTCATTTCTCCCAGGGAAGTAGAGAAGGGAGGAGAAGAAAACTACCACTGTTTGCATACTCCTTTTGCTGAGCCTATCATCTTTGTTAATAGCCTGTAATGAATAACTCACACAGGGATAAACATGCTACCATTATTATTTTGTCAGCAGAGTCAGTATGATTCAGAGGAGAGCAGTCATATGACTGTCACAGTTCCCAAGTTGTGAAAAGATGCGGGAAAACAAAAATTAGCAGCTGAGATAGAAGGCTTAACTTCTACTACTATGAACAACTGAGCAGCCTGTGACTGATTTGAAATACATACACATACAAACTTAAAAGGAAATATTAGTGTCCAACAGAAACCACTCTAGAGCAGACAGGTTTCTTTCCCCTGAGAAGCCTTAGAATGACAGAGAAAAATCACTGTAAGTCTGTCTATTTATTACATCAACTTGGTCAGAAAAAGCAGAGCTCTTTGACACACAATCCCTCTTCTTAGAGTCTTAAATCATATTGACTTTAAAAGTGCTAACATTGTAAGAGTGCATCCAGGCATGACAGCTCATACTTCCTATGTCAGACTTCCTTTTTGCACATCTGTCTTTTGAATCATGTGATAAAAGAGATTGCAAATTAAATATCTGCACACAGAACACTGCCATGGCCAGAAGACCGGAGCCATTCCTATAGATACCTGTCAGACACCACTGACATCTGCTGGTTTCCAGAAATCAGGACTACTGGGGTCAAGACAAGTTGATTCTGGGCACAATTTTACTGCTTATCAAAGGCCCCTTTGTGTGAGTTTATGTGCCAGGGTTCTCCAGCTCAGAAGAGAGGAATGCTTACCAGCAAGCAGCAGGCTGAGGAGATTATTACATGCTGAGAAGCAGCATGTGAAAGTCTCCCAGGACTGGTAAGCTCTGGAGACCAGTTGTTCTGTTAAATCCCCCAGAACTGATAAATTCAGAACACCAGGAGCCTGCTGGCTGTGTACAAAGCCACTACACACATGAGTATCAACCATGGTTTGCATTAACTTGGATCATGAACAAACAGGTAGTGGTTGCTACATGCAAACAAAAAACCCTAGAGGATTACACATACACACTTGATGAAGCAAAGAGCTTTTCAAAGGACTTTGTAAGCTACCTAGGAGCCAGAGGTCCCAGGGTGGGGACTGACCTCCCAGTGTAACACTCATGACTACTCCTACACAGGAGTCCTAAGTGTTAGACAGGGAATGTGTGGTATGAATAGTTATCTGCTAGTAGTAGCAGCTTAGCAGCAAAAAGCCTTCTGTTCCTTGGGATGTGTGTGCTTCCCAGCTTGATCTGCTATCACGAAAAGGGGAATTTATTTACAGAATCAAACATCCAACTATTTTATCAGTTATTTCTTGGCAATACTAATTCCTCCATAACTAGGACTGCTGCTGCCACTGATTTAATTTCTCAAATGACTTGTTCAGAAAAGTACTTGAAAAACCCACTTTATGAAAGACCTCACTTCCAAGACTTTCTTGGAGGTCCCGAAAATGGGACTCCAACAGCTCATGACAGAAACATGGTTAGCCAACTTTACCATTTTTCTAGTCCATGCAATTTAGACTTCTCATTTGAACAGCAGCATGCACAGATATTAATCACCATGAGAGACCAAATAAGTAGGCTAACACCTTTAGTTGCTTTTACCTCTGAAAGGCAAGTTTAGGAAAACAAATACCTCTAAACAAAATGCCTGCTGCTGCCATTTGAAGATAAGGTTCTAGAGAATCTGAGTCTTTGTTGATGTCTGCTCCATTTTTACCTTATCCCTGGCCAAAAACCACACATAGCAGCAGAAACCTTTCAAGTATTTCCAGGAGACCTTTAGATTTTGGCACATAAAAGTGAAGCACATATGCAGTACACCTGCATCACTACCACTGAAAGTTGCACCATGCTATTATGTGTTACTAGACATTTGAAGAACTGTTCCCAGGAATCCTAGAGCTGTTGGGAAAGTGTTTAATGACCTCATCTGATGATTTACAAAATAAGCATTCATGCCTCAGGAAAGTCTCTTTAGTAGGAACATGATGTTACTATTCTACTCTAATAATTTCACTTCTACACTGCTGTGATTTCACTGTTTGGTTTTTTAAAGTAACAACTCCATGGAATTAGAAACAGCCAACATTTGTGTTTATCAGCTTTTCCTCATTTGTCCCACTCTGTTATTTCAACAAAGGGATGTGAACACAAACAGAAGTTTCTCTTTCAAGACAGACCAATTGATGGTTAGTTATGAGAGCGGGCTGCTATGTGCTGACAAAAATCAACTGCTGGACTGTTTACTCTGCTTTGCAAAATCTCCTTCAAGTGCCCTGAGCTGAACAGTAGCTTTGCTGCTCTGAAGGTTTCTGCTCAGATGGCTTAGCAAGGTCTTGCCCTTAGCTGCAAGCTACAGGACTGCACCTTGAGATTTTTTTGCTTCATTTAAGTGTTTATAATCAAGAACTTCTGGAAATTCCAGTGACAACTGACTGCCAAGCCCTGACAATAGGTTCTTAAGCTTTGACTATTGCCTGATAGTGGCTTAACAAAGAAAGAATTGTAAAAAACCCTCAACTTTCTCATCCAGTAAATACTGACATTCAAATACCCATGAACATTTCTTAAGACATTCTTGACATCTTAATGGATTTCCCTTTTCTGTAGCTAAAAAGAAGTAATTTAATACTTAGAGTATCTCAAAAGGGAATCTATATCACTAAAGTGGGTTAAGGTTACAAAGTACAGCTCTCTCATTTACTGTTCTTCTAGGCAGTGTTTAGCATTTAACGCACATCAGTTTACTCCTGTTGCCAGAATGAGAAGATACCCCAGACTGAAAAACATCACCACTTAATGCTTCCAGAGGACATACATACAGAAGTTGAACTTTCTGATGAGACAAAAAGAATTATTCTGAAACATCAGCATACCTTTGAGTTAATAAATACATTCCACTTTTCCTGCCAGACTTTGTCCAAGAGAGATCATGGTGGAGATGTCAACTATTAACTCTGTTTGCAGAGAAAATGAAAAGCAAAACTCTGACAACTTCAGAAAAATGGTGACAAGCAATAAGAATGTATTACTTAGATAAAGCAGAGATAAAAGGAAGCAAATTACTGTGATTTGGGATTTTCTAACCTTTCTACCCCTCATGAAGCTAGTGGGAAAAATTTGATTAAAAATTACTATTTCAGTAAGTAGTACAGGCCATTCTCTTCCTAGAAGCATAAGCAGGATATTCCTCAAGCCAGCAAAAGGAGGAATAATAATAATAAAAGAGTTGCGCAATATTATTCAAACTACTTGAGATAAGCCAAAACCACTGAGCAGCTAGCATCAGCAGAGAATCATCTGACTCTGGGATTGAGCAAGCCAGTCTTCTGACTCTGAAGCTAGGTTAACATCCCAGGAAGGCCAGGACTTACCAGTGAGACTAGCCCTGCCACTAAAGTGTATGGGAATGGACCTCCCAAAGCTGAAGCAGCTTTATCATGTAATGAATTTTCATGAGTTCTTGAAATTTGGTTAAGAGGTCTGATCTGGTTCTCCACCTCCAATAAACACTCCATAAATCTGAGGGTGGACTCCAAAAGATAGGACTGAAAGGTACAGTTTTGTTCCTCAAGTGGTATCACTAGAAGTTATTTAAAAGGTTTGACATATGAAGACAAACTCTCTCTTCTTTGAATTTGTCAAACTCCATGCTCAAATTATGAATTACAATTGGTTGTATAACTTAGATCCTTCCTATACCTGTTTTAAAATTTCTAAAAAAGGGCTTACATTTTACATCTGTAAAGTCATCTTTCAAGTTCAATAGAAATATTTTTAAAGAGTACACACTGATTTTTTTTTTTTTCTAAAAAAAGTTTTTATAGTCCAGGAATTATGGAGTAGGAATTATTAGAAAATACCTTAAAAATATATTTTCAGAATCTGTAATAAAATAATGACTCAATCTTTAATATTAAATTCTTCCAATAATAATCAATTAAAATACCAGTATTTATCTGTAGAAACAACACAGAAATGCTATAGAATACAAAGCAGTATAAGTACCCATGAAAATAGAAATATTATTTAATGGTATAACTTTAATAAATTTTTTTTCAAAATAAATTTAGTCAATAGTTTCTAGGACTTGGCCAGTCTCCACACAATCATATCTGAACTGAGTTGAGCTTCTGCTATTTTCAAAGCAGTTTTCTGGTACAGGGCACCATTCAGTGTTTGGTTCATACTTTGCACACTCTCTTCCCTCTCTTTCTGAAGCTTCTTTCTGAATTTCAGGACTCCTTCCTCAGTGTCCAGTAAAGAAGCCAGAGAAGCATTACTGATTTTCTTGCCAGGCTCATTCCCCCATATCAAGCAGTTTCCAGCTTTAGTTTCTTTTAAGAAAAGAGAATTCTTCAAGGTGAGCATTTCCTTTTCCAGAGCCAGTGCTAACTTTTCAGTAAGCACTGCTTTGCTTCCAGATCTCACGAGTTTTACACTGCAGCTTGGAGGGAGAACTCTAGTAAGGCAGTGAAGGCACTGGAACAAGACAGTCAGATTTCTGTAAAACAAAATTATGATGGTGTCAAAAAAGTATACTCTGTAGCTTCTCCCATCACAGAAATATCCTAGCCAGATAACAGATCAATCCAAACACAGGAATAAAACATACAGAAAATACAAACACAGACCACAAACATGGGGCTCAGTAACTGTTAACAAAATGGGATCAAAAGTGAATAGTAACAAGTAAAATCACTTTTCAAAAGGAACAAAAAGTCTTGAGACTTAAAATTTTACGGATTGATTGCTTAAACATTTCAGTCTTTCCTCTTACATAGAGGAAATCAACTCCTAATTTGAGGAAATGACTGAACCTCACTACAAAATACTTTTACCAGTTACACCTTTTATATTTTATGTTTTAGCTTGAACTCTTCAAAACAGCGCCATTTGGCAATACCCCAGAAATACTTTTTATGTTACAAGCCTTAACCAGCTAAGTCATAAATTATGGCAGCTTTACTAAGTTGCCTAACCTGGCTTAGGAAATATTTGTCCAAGAATCTGCATAAGAAAGGACACCAGTCAGACTCTTCAGATTCTTTCCTTTTCATAATCATGGTAGATAGGAAATAACCACAGCAGAAACATGTACAAAAATTTATATTGCAATACTAAACGAAAAATTACCGAGCGAGAAATTTAAATTTAACGTAACTTGAGGTTTGTAGTTTGGTTGTTTTTTGTTTTAATATTAAAACATAAATATTTAATATTTAAGGTTTTTTAAAAATTAAAACACTTTGAGGAAAAAAATTTAAAATTATACATTATACTAAGAATAATGTAAGAAAAAAATAATATAAAATTATGATGCAGCAAAGTGAAAAGAAGGAATAGTACCAAGCAAGTATTAATGGAGACTAGATTTATTTGTAATTCAATGTTGCAGCCTAGACAAAATTAAACAACTCAGTTCAGGTTCTGCCATAATTCTGACCTGAAAACAGGTGTGTTATTGGTGATTGTTATCATATCATCATATTGGCAGCCTATTGGTTATGATTTCGGCTGCTGTTTATGGTACCAGGAAGAAACAGTGCAAAGATAAAAAAAGTGTATGGAAGATGAATATAAGCTATGCTTTTCAAGTGATTTTACCTGCAAAATATTGTTAGAACTCCTTCAAATGGATTTTTCAGGGCCCAATTAAAAATTGTACCATGGACATTTCCAGCTTTATGACAGAATATGTTGTCCTGGCATTCCTTAAATGGTGTGCACTCCATTTCTCCCAGTAACCATGAACTCACTGGAGTCAATGTGCAGTCACAAGACACAATCTGAAAGGAGAATCTGACAGACACTGCAAGGACAGCAAGTATATCTTCCATGGAACCTGCAAGAAAATACAGTACAAAAAGGTATTTGAACTAAATATTTTGATCATGCTGCATGCATTAGATGAACTTTGATTTTTGGCTCATATTCCCATGTTTTTTGGGAAGGATTTGCACCTGACTTCAGGCATTCTTTGGGAATTTGCTTCTCAACTAAATTTTTATCCCTGCTTCTGTCAAGAAAAACAGTTGATTAATGGAGCATCGCCAGTATAATGAAAGCTCTTAAGATAAACATCACCTTGCCAAAAGAAGACTATTAATAGCCTGGGATAGTAAGATGACATGTTGGCTTTAGCAGTGACACAGCATTAAAGGAAGAAAAATTAAAATTCATTACAAACAATAAAAAGGATATTTCATTACCTGAGTAAAAGCCCAGTTCAAAATCAATTCAATCAAGAATATTGAAAGAAATATAGAAATTGAATAAATTACCTTAATCTATGTGTAGATGAGGAAGAGTTTCAATTACTTTGGTATTATTTAAGAGGTAGTAGTATGTCAGAAAAAAACTTCTGTATATAATTACAGTATCTTATTTATGGAAAAAACATAGGCTTCAGCATTCTGTACTCAAACGTATCTTCAAAATGATCCTTTCCAGATACCCTTCATCACCAATGCTAGCAAAACCTTACAGCAACTCACTAAACATTTTTTCCATTTTGAAAAATGATCCATCTCCTCTTTCACCCAGCTTTAATTCCCAAAAAGTCTGTGCAGCTTGTGTTCAGAGAGAAACTTAGCTTGGCACCACCTAGAATAAACAGAAGAATCAAATATATATATTTATAAATCTGAAGTATATAAATCCATTTACCTGTACAGTAACTATTATCCCTTAGCATCTTTACTGAATATCTGCCATTTGAAATATCTTCCAGACTTAACAAAATTTTCCCACAGAGTACAGTAATCTTTTTGCTCTGCTGTAAACCATCATTCTGATCATTTTGCTTCCTGGCATGCAGAAGAACTACACAGCACACACGATGAAATGCCAGTAGTGGTGAAAGGCTGGTGACAGCAGTGACTGTCTTTGCTCCATCCAGCTGAATCCTTGAAGACCTCTTAGGAAATTCTTTTTTCAGATCATTCTTGCTATGCAAGTCCAATTTCATCTTTTTTGGAGGAGGTTCAATTTGACTTGAGGAGACTGCCAATGCTGAGAAGGCTTTGTTCAGCTTAATGATTTTACTTTGACACTTGATAATTGGAGAAATCGAAGAGAAGTCTTGATCCATCACTAGAGATAAACTGACATCACTCAGTGACCTGTGAAAATCCATACAATATGACTGTTCTTCCAGTTCACATTTTTGCCTTCTGACAAATAACCACAACTCTGCAGACATATGCAGACATTTAAGACAGAAATTCCAATACTATTCAAGTTTAAGTCATAGACTTTGCAAAGAGGCTAAGTCCTTCACATGACTGTCTCATATAAACCAAGTATAAAGATTTTTCAAAATGTGGACTGAATTTTTGAAGAACTTCTAGGTCAGATGCCTCATTTCAACCAAAAGAATCTGGATGTTTAATTCAGACAGAAAAAGCTGAAAAGTCCACGTAACCTATAAAAATACTCTGACATTTATGGATTATTTTTTAAAGATTTTACTTTCTTTTTAATAAAAGACTGCAGAAAATTCTGCCCTTTTGGGGACTAGAAGCTCTTCTGATACTCTACATTTTTATAGATATTCAAACAAAATTGAATGTAGAGTAAAATATAAGGTTTAAGATACTATTACCTTGAACATGCAGCAATTTCCTGAAATGTATGAAGTACTTTATTTATTCAACACAGGGCTCTTTCAGTGAAATCCTAATATTACTGTTCCAGATCCTCTCTCGATGAATATATTATTCTGTCAATCAATTCAATCTCAAGATGTCACTGACATTTGAAAGTCTTATGAATGTCTAATTTTCTTTACAGAGAAGTATCGCCCACCTCATAAATCAATCCATGATATCACTGCAATCTTGCATTAGTAGGAAGCACAAAAATAATCAATAAAGAATTACAGCGTTTGGGTTGGAGATAAAGCAAGTCCTTTTCCCCACAAACACAGGCTGCTGTACACAGTACTGAACTGGAGCTCACAAGACCCAGGTTCTGCTGCTGGCCTGTCAGGTAATCTTGGACAAATAGCTTGTCCACAGATCTTTCCTCAACTGTAAAAATGGGGGAGAAGGCTAGACTCCTGCTGGTTTTTAAAATCTGCTGAAGATTTATGAAGTTATAAAGGAATTAAGTATTTAACCTAAAAAAAAAGGCAAAGGCATCATCATGAAAGCTAAAAGAACAAACACGACAAAGGCAAAAACCAATCTTTTGCCTCAGTGCCTCTTAAGAGAGGCTGTCAAGAGGATGAGGTTAACTTCCTTGTAAAGTTACAGCAATCTGGCAGTTGAGAAAGAATACAGCCACAGCTCCAGCAGAATGGCCAGAGGGCCTAACAGGTCAGCTCCCTCACAGCCACCTGAATCATTTTCAGTGGCATCAGTAGACTTTGAGCTCAGCCTAACACAGCCTCAGCTACACTGCCTGTGGGAACATGGGTCAAAAGAGAAGTTCTGACTCCACCAAAGTTTATGTTACACAATTCGTGTTGTAATTTTGTATTTTACGTAATCCACTTTTTTTCACACTGTTTCAACTTAGTTCCCTCACTGTAAGGGAAAATGACATAAGTAGTATTTACAACTAGAACTGAGTAATTAAAATAAATAGAATAAATAAATAATTTTAAAGATAATTAAAAAAACCAACCAAATTATTTTGAAGGTGTAAGTACTGTATGGTTGATTGTTCCACATGATTTACACAAAATACAAGCTGTGCAAGCATTTTGATTAAGTACTTGACTAAAAAAAAAGAGTTCAAAAGCTAAGTATTAATTAGTTGGTAAGAGAACATATTTTCTTTTGTGCTTCTTGAAACAAATCAATTAAGAATGGAAAGTAGCTAACAGTAAAGCATCAGGAACTAAACTAAGACAGACCTTTATTTACAACACATACTGATGTCAGCATTGCTATGTCAACATGGACTACAAAGAGCCATAATTTTTGTCAAAGAAGACTCGTTTGTAAAAAGTCTCCAGTAATGTTGCAATTATACTGACACAACTGATTTCTGGCTGTATAATGTATTTTTCTGCAAAGTGCTAAAGAGCAAGCAACCAGTAGCAAAAATACTGACATTTGAAACACTTTATATGCACATGTTCAAAATGAGAAAGTTCAAATTTATTGCCGAACTTAACCCACATATTCATTTTCTATAAAACTACCAAGGAAATTATTGGATAAGTGTATATACTCACAAATAAAATGCTTCAGTTAGTTTTACTCCAACTACCAGGCTGTCACCCACAACACGCTGCCACAATTCCCCTGTGAAGTGCTCTGGGACTTCAGACGCCGATGATGTCTCTTTACTAAGAGAATCAGGAGGATTTTCTACATCATCCCAGAGAGAGACAAGGCCTTCCTTACAGAAAAATGTGGATTTTTAGATAAATTAAGCAGAGATTTTAGGTCTTTTTATACTGCATTACTTTGTGTTTTACCACAAGTGACTGCTGGAAGAGCTTTTAAGATACATAAAATATATAAACTAGTTTATTCTCTACAATAAATAGAATTAAATTTTCTTAAAACAGATATCATCATGTAGACTACAACTTATTCTCTCCTTGTAAACATCATATGTCAAAATCTTGACCTGTCATACAATTAATTGTCCAAAGATTTAAGGTGCTAGAATTTATATTATTGCATTTAATAGCTCAATACTTTGTTGTGCAAACCCAGAAAACTTGAAAGATGGCACGGCAGTAACTGAAAGAGATCAACAACGTTTCAATTAAATTAGGTTTCTTTTCAGCAATGTATTAAAATAAGATTTTCCTAACCTCCATCACCTTCTCAGCCCACAGTTCACTCTGCTCCCATTATAAAATCAATTTTGCTCACACAGTTCTATGACAACTAGCTTTTTGTAACATGTGAGATTACAGATTTTCAATATCCAGGCAACTGTGGCAATTAGATAAGTACACTCCCCTCATGTTTGTCACTAACTCTGTAAGAGGTTACTCCTCCATACCACTCAGTTGTCAGGAGGTTTTGTGCACATCAATTTCAAGTAGAAGCAACTAAATTTACTCCTAAATACATATATTGGCAAGTTAAGAAAATTAACCAGACTTAAATAGCAGATTAATGAGTTTTGATAGTGGCAACCCCTACAGGCAAAAGGGGTAAGTGGTTGATGACAGCACCCTCCACAAATGGCTTGGCAGAATTCAGCAGTGATCTGGCCCATCTCCTGCATTTTACCTCTTTTGAGTTTGGAAGAATATGGGTTCTTTCTTCAACAAGATCTATTAATGCTCTGCAAGACTCAAGAATAACCCTCCTTTGGAGTCCTAAATGCTGCTGCAGCTCTCGAACAGATGTACAACCAGCCTGTAAAAGTTAATCATTAGACTACTGCACATAAGAAAAGATATTAAAGCTATCAAAATATCTTTTCAGCTTTTCATTTTTATGCAAGAATCATAAATAGCATTTCTAAAAAATGTTCAAGTCATGCTACTCTCTTGTTAAAATATGAATCTCAGAATCTTGGTCTTTCAATATTAAACCTAGAGTTAAAGATAAATATTAAGGTAAACTTAATCAAATTACATAGATATTCAGATATATTTCTGTATATATATTTCTGAGTGATATCTTTCATTATTAATCCTGCTTCACTTTTTCATGGATAGTTTCATCTTCTTCTCAAGATTTGTATTGATTATTGGTCAAGTAAATATGCTGAAGAGTTGACAGATATATAAGCAGACACACATGTTGGCTGTGTCTCTGTTAAACAAAGCACAATGAAAAACCAATCAAGGCACATCAACCAAAAAAAAAGCCACAAACCAAGCAATAAAGAAAAAAAATCATGCCAGTTTCTCAGGTTTTAAGAAAGCTCCTCAAAGCTATTAAATGGAAAGGAACATCCTGACAAGTCCAATGCTCGCAAGGAGAGAGCTCAACTCTGGAATGCAAAACCAAAACTCCCTCTTCCCCATCCCCTTAGAAAGCCCCCCCAAACACAACACATATAAATCCATTATAAGCCTGAATAAAAAAACAGTTCTTGTAAGTAAAGTGATCTCCTCTGCTCAAGCTGCAATGGCAAAGGACATTTAGACCAACAGCACTCTCATGAAAAGTTTTGCAAAAAAATTATCACCAATTCAACTGAGATTCTAAGCATCAGATTCCAAGCAATAATCCAGGGCCAGACTTGACTCAAGAGATGAAAATGAAGAGTTAAGAATGAAGATGAGTCTACAATACCTTCCTAATTTAGGTCATCAGAACACTAAGCCATCATTTACTCCCACTGGAGCCAACTCCTGAATAAGCAACTGAGAACCAGAAAGCGAATGGGGAAGCACAGATGAGGAAGCAGTCAAAATGGCCAAATATTCATTGCTGTATGCTTGCTGACCAATCTGGCTTTTGCAAGCCCTTTTTCCTCCTAAAGCAGCACAAGAAAAAGACCTGAATTCCACCACATAGCAAACCCAAGACTGAGTTGTGTCCCCCTCTGTCACAAGTGACAGGCACATCCTTTCTGCTGTGTGCCAAGATGTACTGCACTACAAGCATCAGCAGGAGTTACAAGTTTTGTGCTGTAAAACTAAGAAAATAAAACTAGATCACCTTAGAAGAGAAAATAAACATGAACATAAAAACAAGGCAGTCCAGAGCCAAAGACAATAGAGCTGTGAGTAAATTCAGAATTAACAGTCCTTACAAAACTGTCAGGTAATGGGGGGAAGAACAGGCCAGTGGACATAAAGACACTTCTTTTTTTCTGCCAAAACAATCAACTAAAACCACAAGAAAACCTATAACCTCAGCTGTTGCAATGGAACTGCAGTACTCTGCCAAAGAATGTCTTCAGAAGACAAAAACAAAAGTAAAAAACAAAACTTCAAAGGAGAAAAGGCTGGATTCAGGCCCAAAATAGTGTATACGAAATAAACATAGAACAATTCAAAATTGCTCAAGCTGATCTATTTTTCAATTTCACTGCCTGCAAAATGCGGTTTATATATATTACTACGTATAACTTAAACACAACTTACTTATCCAGTGGACCATAATTCATTCCTGCCAAAGTTCTCATGTGGTTAAGAAAACAGCTGTGCAGATGTGAAACAAGGGTTAAGCAACAAGGATGCAAAAGGGCTGCATCTGCTATTTTATCTTGCTCTAAAACACAAGATTCCATGGAGACTGTGAAAACTTGATTTGATTGCAAATTCTAGAATACCTGAATTTTGATGATAAATATCAAGAGGCACCACTTCAAGACTAAATAACCTTTGAAAATTCCCAAGCTAAGCAGAGCCCATGCAGTATTGCTTCAAAACAAGCATCCTTGAAATTCAATTATATATCAGATTATAAAAGCCAGCAAGAGTACTTCATTGTTCAGCAAATATAATACAGAACAATGGGGATTTCAACAAGGTAGCAACAGTGAGGTTAAAAAGAAATATCTGCACCTACTTCCAAATTCATCAGCTTGACAACTTCAAAAATTTACAGCATTAAAACGCAGTAAATTTCCAACTGCTTACAATGTTTATGGCTAGCACGTGGCTTTGAAAATTGGAGATTAAAAAGATCTAAAAGCACAGAAATATTAGGTCTTGGGAAGGATTCTGTGTCTGTAAGAACTATATCAGCACACAATAGATAAAATAGACAGCCAGTGGCTTGTTTCCAGCAGAACCAGTAGCAAGTGCAAAGCAGAGAATTCATTTCATCCTGACACAGATTCACAGAGCTGTACAGCTGGAAGCCAGTTGGTGTACTGAAAGACCAAAGTTATGGAACATAGAATGTACAGCTGTCAATGGCAGGGTGGACAAGCTCATTAGATTCATGGAAGGAGCAGCCAATAAGAGACAGAAACTAATTTCTGCTTTGTAGAAGAGGAAAGTAATGTAATGAGTAGGGCAAGAATGCAGCAGCAAAGTCAGTTTTAAAATAGGACTGTCAAAAAAAGAAAAAAATGCAGAAACAGAAAAAGATGCATTTGGAAGGAAGACTGCACTTCTGTTAAGGCCAATAGGCCTCTAACATGCAAACTGTAAAAAAGGAGGATTGGAAGGGACCTCAAGAGGTCCTCAAAATTAATCCAGCTTCTATTTTCTTGGCCTTCTAGGAGGGAGAAACCATTTTATCCACTCAAACAGCTTTTATCTTTTGGATGATGCACTTTAGATATCTTGTTTGTCATTAGAATTAGAAAAGTCTTTTCTTTTTCAGTCTTTTCCTAATATGTCCTCCTTTTATTTATTGACTGGTAAACCATTATCAATTCATTTGCTTCATTTTTAAAGGCTGGAAATAAAACTGCCACAATACCCTACTCTGTTTTCACTAATTCTCAAGTGAAGGAATAATTACCTCCTATCTAGTCTTTAAAGTACCCTTAGCAAATTAACAGTAGCCTCACATCATTGACTCAGTATGAAATTCACGTTCTCCCCTAAAGCTTTTTTTTCTTAAATAGTCTTCCTCTTTGTCAATTATTACCCATTTGGTAGAGGCTAATATACACACTGCAAAAGCACTCACACTGGTGAGCATGTTGGGTGGGAAACACCCAAGTTTCCTCCAGTTTGTTTAATAAATTAATCTAGTTAAAAGAAGGATACATTTTAGCTTTATCTACAATACATCTCAAAACTATCCTTATAAAACCACTAGTAACAGGACCACAAACAGAAGGTGGTGAAATAACCACAGTCACCAATTTGTGCAAATGCACTCACTGGAAACCTGCTATTACTTGACCTGAAAGTTATCTATGTAATGGGGAGCAAAAGAAGTAAACATTCCAAATTTTTAAGCTGGTATTTAAACATGAGTAAAATGACTGCAAAGGAGCTCTGATAAGACAGCTTCAGCATTAACTCAAACTTTTAATTAAAATTAAGTTAGACCACTACAATTACCTAAATGCACTTATAACAACCAAGAGAACTGAAACAGACTACTACTGATTCAAGAATAAATACTTAACCATGTTGACCTTTTCCCTGAACCACTTCTTCAGGAATAACAGTATCATTAGCCTCACCCTCCAGATAATGCAATGATACAGAACAGTAATTTACAGAAAACATGGAGGCAGAACTGTTGAGTACAAACCTGTAATCTTGTTTCAAGGGCTCGGACAGTAAGCAAACCATTCTCTTGCAATCCTTCTGCAGCAGGAACATCATGTTTATAATTGATACCACTCTGAAAGAAAAAAAACAAAACCAAAACTCTGAATGAATTAAAAAGCTGAAAGTAATGTACAGGCTATTACACAGCATTATAAAAATCTGGGAGAAAATACAGCAAGCCAGGAGAATAACACTATGTCTTTTAAAAGCAAAATCCTGTTTTCTGAAAGCAATTAGAATTTGATAGTACATAATGGAAATACCCAATTATGAGAAGATAATTAACAAGCACTATGGCCTTAATTAAATTAAGGGTTCTTAGCCAAAAGGTAACCATTGTGGCAAAACTATTATGTATGTTAAGCATCTTCAGCTGCATTAATTTCCCAACAGAATGTTGATACAATCATAGAAGCAAAATAATGTCTTCAGATAATTTAAGATTACAGCAGGGAATATTGTATTCAAAGTTCAGGGCATTTCACAGCACACATCCAATTTCACTTTGCATCAATACTTTAATGATTTGTTGAGGTTTTCTTAATTTAGTAAGCACAGACTGAATAGCTGAGAAAAGGCAAGCTCAACTTACTGCATAGTTGACCTCCCCAAGATCTGTTATTTTGAATGTACTTAACACGTCTGTATTGGAGTCATCCTTAAAAAGCAGTAACAGCTGCTCACTTCCAGAGCCAATAAAATCATCCACCAGAACACACTTCACTTTTTGCCATTTGGAAGCCACCTACAGTAGAAGAGGTTTTAAAACACATTTATTAGAATAAATCTTGTATTTGAGATCTCATTTTGGTGAGGCTTGCTTTCCATTAAGAGAGAGTCTATCCAGTTGTGTGAAATATAATAATATTCAGAAGTTTCAAGCTCTCACTCTCACCCCATCATTTAGAGCCTATGTAACTCTGGAAAAAAAATAGCCATTTCTCTTTAAAGATCACTTTCCAGATTACAAGCTGCAGAGAGGATGACAACTTTTCAGTGTATTCAAACAGCTGAATGTTGTAACATTTATTTAGAAGCAGTATTCCTTGAAGATCCGTTAAAGGCATTGTACCTTTGATATTGAGAAACATCTTTGTTTCACAACTGTATAGACTGAACTATGTTTGAAAGTTAAAGACAAATTTTTATAATCGTGCCAGCAACTAAATAGCAAATAAATAAATAAATTTTTATTTCCTGACTTATAAAAGTCTTCCTGTCAGACTACTACAAAACCGTAGCAGAAACTTTGTCTCTCCTAATTTTAAGAAACAATAGCAAGGCCTTTTCCTGTCATTTTCATAAAACAACACTTTCTAGGAATAACTTTTTGTTATTAGGAATTAAAGCTCAAAAAGCTTTGATGTTCCAATGAGCAGTTTATACTTTGCAATGATATGAGGTTACTTCTAACACAAATCATCCAGGTACACTCATGACTGCCTTACAACTTCAAGTCTTCACACTATTGCAGTTTTAAATTAGCAACAGAAGCTTTGGTCAGATTCATAAATGTATTACTAAATGAGAGAATACTGGCTTCATTTTTCGATATATAAGCAAGCAATGAAAGCAAAACAATGCCATACTTTAGACAGGTTATTTTACCAGCAGCAACAATAATAAACAAATAAGAAATCTAAAGAACTTAAACATGCAGGTTTTAGTTGCAGGACTTTCAGTAAGACAATATATACAAAAAAGACCACAGTAAAAGGAAGCTGTTTAAAGCCAGCAGTACCTGTAAGCTGTCTCTCCTCCGTACGACACAGCTATTTCCAGAGGCAAAAGACACAGCAAACAGCAAATCCCTGCTGCTGGTTAGAGCCGTTTTTACTGAACATGGCTTTTGGTAGGGAAGCTCACAAACACCTTTAGGGGCACCATTTTGGAACCAAATAAGCTGGTTCTTGTGGGTTACGGCAACAAGTGATAGTCGGAGCTGTTTTCTCCATCTCTCACTCCTGCAGACGTGGACAGAAGACACCACTCTGCTGTAGGCATGAGGCATGAAGCACGCGCCACTCAGAAACTTCTGTGATTGGATTGCGTATCCGAAGAACTCACTGCCCCAGACAGCTCTGTCTGAAACAGAAAACCCATCTGGGTCTCCAGCCTCTGGCAGGCAAGCAGTTCTTATCCCTAAGACAACAGTGCCTTCACCTACAATTTCACCTGTCCACACCACACAAGAAAGATGAACAGGAGCACTTTGAACCACGCAGGTATTGGAAGAGATGTAGAAGAGCTTGTTGGCATGTCTCCACAACAGTGATGGGCCAGCAAACAACCTGATGTCTTCTTTCAGCTCATAATCCAATTTAAAATAAAAGGACGGCTCAAATTCGTTTGAACTGTGAAGCAACAACAAAAAGTATTTGACACTGTTTCGTTTTTTCTTCTTCATCAAAATGCAGGGAAGAATAATCCCTGTTCTGGAATCTGTTGTGCAGCTACAACAAATCATTTCAATTTTTGAGTGACTGGCTCCCATGCTGAATGCTCCAGAAGACTTCTGAACAAACAGCTTAGTGTCTCTATTGAAAGCCATCCTTCTGACACACAAATTCACCGTTTTATCACCTGCTTCCTCTGCTTGCTTTGGTTTTGACAATTGAAATACAAGGACTTCACCATTGTAGGACAAGAATTGATCTTGCTCACTCAGAAGCATCTTGATTTATCTTTGTGTATATTCCTCTATAAGAAAATAATGTGTCCCTGTTTCTGTCAGGCTTATTTCTTTGTGCAAATTTTAAACTTTCTGGACATTTTCCATCTACAAAAAACAAATAAGAAAAAAAATTAAATTGTTTTGGGACGAGCTGAACTGAGCCTTAAGAATAACTTTTACATTGCAAAGCGATAATACAGAAATGTTTGAGAATGAGGCCAGTATGTGCTTTGATCTCATAGATTAACAATGAAGTTAAACAAACTTGTGCTGAGAGATTTAACTAACAGAAACATTTCAGAAATGTTTCTTTACCAAAGTATGCATTCTGTGGCTATCAACAGCTGCACAGTGTAATATAAACTGATAAAAACCAAGCCACACACTCACAATTCATGTGATTGTATTGAAGAAGCCACAAATATACTGAGCAGACTGGAAAGTAACTGTGCTTTGAGCTCTAAAATTAAAGAGCCTTCTCTCGGGCGTACTGCTTGTTAATAGCTGCAATTTATTTTTTGTTAAAATTATAAGGCCTCGAAGGAGAAAGTTCTCTGAAGAACCATCCAGTCATTTTGCGGCCAAGTGGACTGACTCCCTCCCTCTGTCCCTCCTCGCCCAGAGAAGGCCCCGGGGGTCCCGAGGGAACCGCAGCCGTCTCACCAAGTTTCACTCCGCTTGCAGGACCCGCAGCGACGCCCCTCGCCCGGCTCAGGCCGCGACGCCGCCCGCTCCCGCACCAAGACCGGGGACAGACAAGGGCAGCGACCGCGGGCTCCGCGCCGGCGGGGCCGCTCCAGGCGGGGCCGCTCCAGACCGGGCCGTTCCCGGCGGGGCCGTGCCACGGTTCCCACCCAGCTTGGCCGTTCCCGGCCGGCGGGGCCGCTCCGAAGCTCCCGCCGCGGGGAGCATGACGGGAACGCAGGCAGGGCTGGGCCACCCCTAGGGGCGGGGCCTGCCCGCTACAGGTCTCCCCGAGGCCCCGCCCCCCGGGCGCCGCTCCATCCCCTTTTCCCGCCGCTCCTCGCGCTGCCGGAGCCGCCTCAGTGCGGGCGGACCCGCTGGATCATGGCTGAGGTGAGTCCCTGTCACTCCTATCCCCTCGCTGTCGCCTTCCTGCCCGCCTGACGGCTGTTCTCGCCCCAGCCGCCGCCCGCAGCCGCTCGTGGTTGGTGGTCGGCGGGGCGGGTGGCCGGGCCCTGCCGTACAGGTGAGGGCCTGGGGCTGTCTGGAGCCCCGGCCTTTCCCTTCCTTTCACGGCCCTCCTGTTCCTTGTTTCTTTTCAGCAGCGACAGGATAAGGGGGCGCTGATAAGCGAGACCCGGCGGCGTTTCGAGGCGGAGTACCTGCCAGGTGAGCGGGGTGCGCTGGGTGCGGGCTCTGGGGCTTGTCCGCTGTCACTTTTCCTCTCGGGGCTCCGGGTGTCCTGCTTTCCCAGGCCTAGGAACGTCTGTGACTTTTCACAGAATCGACTGGGTAGGAAAAGGCCTCCGAGATGATTGAGGCCAACCTGTGACTGAGCACCTGTCAGCCAGCCCAGGGCACTGAGTGCCACATCCAGTCATTCCTTAAACACCTCCAGGGACGGTGACTGCCACCTCCCTGGGCAGCCCGTTCAGATATCTAACCACTCTTTGTGTTAAGAGTTTTTTCCTAATGTCCAAGCTGAACCTGCCCTGGTGCAGTTAGAGTGTCTGAATCCATGGAAGGGTACGATGCATAGCAGGTCTCTGTGCTGGCTTTCGGAGCTGGGTCACTGTCTTGGGCTGCAGGATGTGCTGGGGCAAAGCTCTCGCTCCTTTTCTCCTGCAGGGTGTTTGGTTGGCTGGAGAGTGTGGCCTGGGACATTGCTGTGCTTGGTGTTCTTTGACATAAAACATGTCAGGGAAGGGGGAACAGAGGCATTCTGACCTCACCGAGTTTGTCAAAGGAAGAGTTGTTTTTCTGGAGTAACTTGCATTTGAATTTCATGCAGGCCATAATTAATATCATACTGCATGTCCAACTCGGTTCTTAAGTGCAGGTGCATTTAAATTTGTAAATTAAGGCCAGGAGATGCTGGGGATGACTAGGGGGGAGGGAAGACTGGGGTAAGCCTAGAGTGGTTTCCTTTTATTTCAAGGTTGATTTGCATTGCCTGTGTTGGAGGAATGTAGGGTATGCTAGCAACTGCAGTAAACAATATGTTTCATTGTGACTAGAGACTTTCTACTAAAAACATAAATCTATGCAATTTTTAATGCAAATAGAGTAAAAGTCCAGTAGTTGTGTTGCCTGCGTCTCCTTTAATAAGAGCCTCAGTTCTGCAAACAAATGCCTTGCTTTGATGGTTCTGATCAGAACTATTGAGGTTACCTTGCTATCACTTTTTGTAAGGGTTATGTGTTTCTTCATTGTAGTGAGCTGGAACATGCTTTTGGAAAACTCTGAAGGTCTTGAGGGTGGTACAACTTTGTCTCATATGGTTGCTCTGCTAACTTTCATAAAGGAGACTACTTTAGTCTTGGTTAGAGATGACCTTTATTTCTGATGACAAAATTTATTAGAAAGTCTTGAAGTAGACAGAGCTTATTTTACCATTTGATACTTTTAAGTGAATAAGGATATCTTTGTAAAACTCACGCTTGAATCAGTGGAGGCTCATCTTAAATTCTAAATTCTTCTGCCTCTTAATGTTTTCAATTAGTGTATATTTTCATATGGTAGGTGATTCAACTTGCTTTGTATTCTATCATCCCAGGGTCATACTCATAATTAATTATTTTAGAAAGCCTAGGACTGCTGTGGGACAGTGGTTGTGGAAAAGGGGTATTACTCTTTCAGATGATCTTGCTTAAAATCTTGGAATTCTACAAGTTTATCTAGTTGTAACGATGTCTCTGTTGGGCTGGTTGATGCAGCCATTAAATAACTGAATATTGTTGCAAGGTAAGCTGTAATCCTATTCGCAGTATTTTGAACACTTTTTCGCAGTAAGCCCATTTTTGGGTCATGTTTTTAGGATTAGGACTTTTTTTGAGTTTGTGTTGCTAAGATTCCGCCACAGGTTTAGGAATGCCCCATGCAAATTAATGTTCTCATGACCACAATCCAGAGTGAAAACCACAGGATTTTGATTTTGTACTGGTCTATCAGCCTTTACTGTGAGTGTTCTAAAACATATTCTTTTATGCTTCTTAATCAAAGGAATGTGGGGCTGCATGTATGCAGGCACCCTCAAACCTGTGACTTGGGGGTGTAAAGGTGCAAATGATTGCTTCATACCCAGGAATTTTAGTCTTTGGTCTGCTTTCAAAACTAAGGGCACTGTCACGCTACACTGAGAGGCTGATCCTTCCTGTAAAGTTTAGTGTGGTCAAAGAATTGTGGGCCTCTACAGAGCAAACTTTATTCTGTTTACAGGTGAACTGCAGTTGTTAAACTCAGAGGAAAGTTTTCAGGCAGTTATTTGTTTGTTTGGGGTTGTTTGTTTTTTTTTTTTTTTTTTTTTTTTTTTTTTTTTTCCTGGAGGTTGCAGCTGCCACTGTTTTGTTTTCCCTCTGGGGAAAACAATTTAACTGGTTATTCTAGAAACACAGTAATTCTGATCATCAAAGATTAAGTGATTCTTCCATATTCTGTAACTCATCGTTACTAGCTTCCCTCCTGCCCCTCCTCATGTGGGAAGATTTGGTAATGGTCAAAAATGGTGAGATGGCCTTACAGTAATGTTTACTTTTGTTATGAAATGAAAACTTAGAGGGTCTTTGAAATCCTACTTTTTCATTGAAATTATTTATTGGCAGAATACAATTTTTTTTAGTTTGAAGTAGAATCTACAAAAATATATAGCTGATTCAGAAAAGTCTAATATTCCAACATGTGTTATAATTATTATAATAATATGCTGTGGTCTTGATAATTTTCAAGGTTGGGTATGAAAAGTTTTGTTCAGTAATTGAAAGCACCATAAATCTGTTTTTTTTGAATGATACAGTTGTTTCATTTATGTGACCAAATCAGAAGATGCTTCTGATAGTCAGATACGGTGTGAAAGTGTCAGACAACCTGCCTCGTTTTCCCAAAATTTATACGAGAGCTTTCTTTCTGAAGTTATTCAGCTTACTTGGCCATTGAAGTGTTCTAGAAGGAAAGCTTGGCCACTGTTGCATCTTATCTGCAAAACAGTATTTATTATTAACTGAAATCTTGTGGGTTTTTTTTTTTTTTTTCCCTTCAGTTAGCTTTCTAGCTGGATTCTAAAAACAACTTCAGTTCTTGTGAGGAATGTATGCCCCAATAATTAAACCCTTGTATTTAAAAGGTTTCTCTCCAATAGTGTCCCTGTTAGTCCAATAGACTGGCAAACACTGTCTGATGTGGTAGGCAGACAGCACTTTGTCTTCACTGGTTTTGGGCCTAATTTGTCTTTTGCCTGTTTAGATTCTTTGTGGGAGTTGGTGACGTAAATGATTTTACTGGTGAAAGGAACAATGAAAACAAAAGTTTTTTTTTTTTCTAGCACTGACTGGCACTAACAATGTTTTCTAGCAAACAAGCATGTATTTTTCTATAGTGAATTTCCATTCCTTAGTGGTTTTCTAAAATTAGCTTTTATTTCTGGGCTATTATGTTCTATTTTAATGTTACAGTGGAATTTTTTTACAGTCGAGTCTTGTTTGATTTTTTTTCAGTAAACTAGTTTTGTTCATATTTTGTTTTGCATGTTAACTGTTTCTAATTGCCTGTTATTTCCTGGCCCTCCCCACTTACATCCTCTTCCTTTCTCCTTTAGGCAAGTCTTATTTTTCAGAAAAGATTTTGCAAGAGAAGTTTCCTATCCTTCCAAAGTAAAGGATTAAATTTCACCATGACTTTCTTTAAGCCTGTAGCATATGTGTTTTGTTAATCATATGGGCTGATTGCAAATAAATTTTTAGACATATGGGACACCCTTAAAAATCAGTAATAAGACTGCTGTAGAAGAGTGGTAAAGTAATGTTTTGCATACCTGCATGTCTTTTTATGCTCTGAAACGTCTGTTTCCCCTGGTTATTAGCTTTTAGGCTGAGACTGGTGGAAGGATAAGATGGGAAACATAGAAAGCTCTGTAACGTTAATGATTGAGCTTTTTATTGTAAACAGTCTTTATTGTCATTGACAGTGTTCAGTTTTGCTAAAAGTTTATCTCACTTTGTTAAGGTAGTTATTTGTCTATTGCTGCTTGAGGTTGTGAAATAATTCCTTATTGGATGGAAATAGTGTTTGGTTTGTTCTTCATTCCTGTCCCTTTATGGCTACTGACCTTCTTAAATTGTTTCTAGTCTTGCTGATTTTCTCATGTAGCAACTGAAGGCACATACCTGAATTGTTGCAGTACTTAGCTTAATGTTTGGTGTCAACAGCCAATTAAAATGGGTTTCCTCTTGGGAGCCAAAGTCAGAGAAATTATTGTGACCATTTTAAACCAAGAATTCTTGGCTGGAGTAGCCTTAAGACAGTAGATAAATTGGGTCTCTTTGTGTAATGTAACATTTGACATACTTTTCTAAGTTGCTTTTTTTCTCTGCTTTGTACAATAAAGTTTCTAGGTTTGTTCTCTATTAAAAGATACCCAGTTTCTGTCCCTGCTTAGCTTTATGTATGGCTTGTTCTGTAACACTGCTTTTCTAGATAAGAGTTTTTTCTGGAGGGAGAGGTCATTCAGGTTTTTAATTCTGAACTTCTCTGGATTAATTTAGTGTGCGACTCAGCTGTGCTGCCTGGTTTTGAGTCCTGTAGTTATTCTTCTATATTCCTGCTGAATATTCTCCAATTTGTATTATTTTTCCTAAACCATAAATTTGAGAAGAAAACACAGCAGCATGGCACTCCTCTCCTGGTAATCACAGAATAGGTCAAGTTGGAAGGAACCATAGTGGCTCGTCTGGTCCAGCCTGTTCAAGCAGGGTCATCCTGGAGCACAGGGCACAGGTTTGCATGCAGACAGTCCTTGGATGACTCCACATCCTCTCTGGGCAATCTGTTGCAGGGCTCAGTCACACACCATGAAGAAATTCTCCCTCATACTCATGAGTCTTTGCCATTGCCTCTTGCCCTATTGCTGGGCACCACTGAGAAGAGCCTGGGCCCATCCTCTGCCACGTCCCTGCAGATACTGACAGAAACTGATGGGGTCTCCTCTCAGTCGTCTTCTCAAGGCTGAAGAGGCCCAGCTCTCTCAGCCTCTTCTTGTAAGCAAGGTGCTCCAGTCCCTTAATGGTCTTTGCAGCCCTCCACTGGACCTGCTCCAGGGGCTCCTGGCATGGAAATTAGATGGCAGTGAAAAAAAGAGGAATGTAAAGGGAAGGGATTTTATAATTTGTGCCTCAGAAAACTTAATGAAATCTTCTAGTGAATGTATTGCAGTGAAATTTGTGTTCATTTAGTTTTGTGTAATTCTGCAGTTATTTTCAGAGCTGTTCTCTGGTGTTATAGAAGATCCTTTATGTTGAAACATAGTAATTAAGTGTAGAGTTTCACTGGAAGCTTCTCAGCTTGAAAAAGACAACTTTTAAAAGGGCAGAATGTGCCCATAGAAAGGACAGAAGTCCTCACTAAAGCAAAAAGAAAAAAAAAAAAAAGGAAGGCAACCCCTATAAGAAGTTGCTGTTCAAACAGATTTTGTCTTCTTCCAGTCTTTTCTCATGACCTCAAATGCCCAGTGAGAAAATGAAAGTGACTTTAACCAACTATTTTGAAAATAAGGTAAAATACCTGGTCAGCTCACTCAAATTTTCCTGAAGAGCTTTCAGCTAAAGGAATAAAGAGGGCTAATAATGACCACATCTCCCTGCTACTGTCGCTTATTTATGTGTAATTTATAATTTGGCAGATTATGCTTTTTCTTGCTTTTTTGGATCTGAGTCTTGCTTAGTTTCTACAGTTTCCTATGTCAGTGGAGAAGTATTGCAGCATCCCAGTTTTGCCTCTTCCATGAGCTGTGGAACCACTGTATGATACAGAAAGGTTTGTGTGTGTTGGACTGAGGGAGCAACCAGGTTTCCAAGCCTCTGGACTATGAAATGTTACACAAAAGTCTGGCCCTGCTGCTACACACATGGTTTTCAGTAGCTCTTTCTGAACAGAAATATCTGCTAGTGCTTTTCCTTGTGTTACCTTTGGGGTGAGTGATGTGTGTTCCAAATACCTTACAAAATTCTGTTCATTATGGACTCAGTTACAGAGATGTCTCTCTTCCTGAGCTGAGGGTGACTAAACTTAATGTCTCAGTGTCCTAGTGGCAGTCCTGCAAGTGTGAAGAAGCCAGCGCCTAATTTTCCTTTGAGAAAAGCATCAGTATATGGTGACAGGTATCTAAATAGGTAGGCTTGGAGATTGTCTGAGGTAAGTTACTTCAGTTTATAGTTCCACCTGAATTTCCATATGGGAGCCCCTCAAATACTGTTTCTTTTTTGGCCTCTTAGCTGTTGTGCAGGATGTATTTAAATTGTATTGAGAATCTCAAAGGTCTTATTTTCTTTCAACTAATTCTCATTTAACTCCAGAAGTTTCTAATAATACAGTAACTGCACCGAAGTGTTCCATGACTTATTTAAAATTAGAAACATTCTGATTATTTCACAGTATATTTTGAAAACAAGTTTCCAGATGTCTGTAAAATTATGTGGCATGTACGGATTTGAAGAGGAAGTCCTCCTCTGAACTGACACATTTTCAATCACTGGATTCTTGGAAGGACTCCATCAATTTTATATCACTCTGCTTTTTGTGTGTGACATAAAACACCTTTGTTTTGGATTCACATTCTCATTCTAAATTTTACTTATTTTGTAGCAAGAATTGGATCAAGCAGGTAAAAGTCATACAGTATTCAGTACTCAGTACTGTTGTTCTGTCAGTCTTAAGCTAACCTGATTCAAATACTGGCATTCTGCAAGTGCTTGTGGATGTAGGATTTGACTAGGTGTTTCCCCTGGTTTTAGGGTGTATTGTAGCATATATGTAAATTCAGATTACGTGTGTCTTGTTGGGAGCTTAGTTACAGGAGAGAGGAAAGATTACTTTTTCAACTATCCTTATCTCTGCAGCTTGCTTTCCATTATGTTGGAAGCTTGGATTAGACATTTTCTCTGTTTCTCTTTCACTTTCATTTTCTTAAAATACTCACAAAGTTAAATGTCTGTTTTTAAAAATATTCTCTTAAATTCGGAGTTTGGGCAAACTTGTTAGTGGCTGAGAAATGTGTTCTGAGGTTTGTTCCATGTAATGGTATGTAAATAATTTTAAATTACAGTTTGATACAAGGTGCACAAGTCTCTCATTTTGACAGTTGTGCTCTCAGACAGATACTGAAAGCAAAGAGAGCCTCAAAAAGTGGTGTGAAATGTTATCCTGTTAGTTTTTACCTGGTGGTGGGTTTTCTCTTTAATTACAGAGTACCCTAATCCCTTATTTATATAAGATACACATGGGACTGATCTCAACAAAGTACTTGGCTGATTAACTGCAGTCAGTCATAGCTGGAAGCCAGTGTGTGTTAGAGTTTATCAAACCAAGGTGAAGTGGTTAACTTGAAACTAAGTACTGCTAGCTTTTTTCAGACAAAACTTCCTAAATCATTGGGGAAATCACAAATTTCAGATGAGCAGTTGAGACTTCAAAATTTCACTCCCAGCATTTTTGCAATTGATCTAATTCCTCTAGAGCCACAGAGACCTTAAACATTTCAGTTTGGTGCTGAGTGATCACTTCACTGGGCTCAGAATATAGGAAATCAGCTCTCCAGTGCAAGTATGGAAATGACAAGAAAAGGAAATGCAATAGTTAAAAAGATTTTAGTGGATTAGAGGCTCTGGTTAGAGAAGAAAGTAGAGGACTAAGATTAAGGAAAGTGGGATTAAATTCTAGGGTTATCTAAGGAACAAAGTAAACTAGTGGAGTGGGATTAAGGGAAGGAGAAATTTGAAGCCTGATGAAGAAGGGAATTTCGTAGATGATGTATGTGAGAAGCAGTTAGATGTGAAGAGATGCATTGAGGAGTGCAGCTACAATTTAGTGAATGGACACATTTAAATTGATATATTCTTGCAGTTATATTGACTGATTTATAACAGGAAACAGCATAAATTGAAATACAAGTAAAATAGATCATATTTTTGCATGTAGGCCAGTAAATCAACAAATATTAGCAGAATTTAGTGGTCTTTTTCTTAACTACTTCCTCAGAGTTCTCTGAAATGCACATTGCCAAGCCATTCCATCACAGTTCCAGATAGTTGTAAATGGCTCTGAAAGCAGTTTGTTATTGACAGAGGAACAGCTCTTTCCAGTATGTGAAAATTAAATCTCTTTTATTAACAGTCTTAATTTTTTCCATGGTAATAATTAATTTAAGTGAATAGTTTTAGAGTTTATGGTTTTTTAATAGTTAGCAGAGATGTGTATCAGTGTCTTTTGCTTTCAGAAGCCTGTTTCTATTATGGGCTCTTGATTTGCATTCTGTTTTACCATTTTCTCAGACCATTTATTTAAAAACCAGACTTTTGTTTAAGTGTATCTACAGAAGAAATAGGTCCGCTTAGCATTTGTGTTTTACTTTCCTCTTTAAAAATAACAACTCAGAGCAGCAGCAAGTCTTGTTTCATCTGAAGTACTTCCAAAAGCATGAAAGCCTGTTATCGTGCTGCTAATGTGATACAAGAAGATACAAGAAGCCTTGGTGGCTTTTGTGCTACTCTGGAATTGCATGTACTTTTTATTGGGTTGGGTAACAATTTAAAACAAGGGTAAACGGTAATTTTATAAATAAAACCAGTTTTGTTTAATGCAGTCATGTGTAGTGCATGCTCAAAATTGTGAATTTTATCTTTGTTGTCAGACATTTTATGATCTAACATGCTGATACCTATAAGTTTGAGAACTCAAGCATGTACTTGGGATGTTTAGTATATACATTAATCAATACATAGATTCTAATACTATGTACTAATTCATGTTAATTACAGAAAAGTGGTTTTAGAGAAATTACACCTGTCCCAAATGCACCTTGTTTTTTTCTTTGCGTAAGGATCATGGAAAATATTTTTCTAGTGAGAATAATGTTGTAGTGTCCCTAAATATCATTGCAGCAGATATACCATTTTCTCAGACCATTTCTCAGACCATTCTCAGAGAATAATGTTGTAGTGTCCCTAAATATCATTGCAGCAGATAATAGGTTTTCATTAATTTCTCATACTGTGCTTTGTTTCCTTAAATTTGAAACTGCAAGAGAAGTCCTATATACCAAGTAGATGCTTACAGACATACACTTAACAAATCTCTTCACGTTTCTATAGCAAATGCTATAGACACTAACTTATTTATTTCCTAGATAAATCTGATAAATATGATTCTAGAGATGTGGAAAGACTTCAGCAAGATGATAAATGGGTTGAAAACTACTTGATTTGGCGTCATGATGTTGTGGATGATACGTTAAAAATGATTGATGAAAGCTTTCAGTGGAGGAAAGAATACACAGTTAATGGTAAGCTATGTTGTGCAGTGCTTTTGAAGGTGTGTGTTGCTTTTCTATTGAACTACAACTGACCTCTATATGTAGTTTCATTAATAACCTTTTAAAGGTTTGCAAGTACCATGGAGAGCTGAGCAAGAACTTTCAAAAAAGAAAAAAAAAGAGGAAAAGTATTGCTTTTTATGTTGACCAGTTGTGCCTCAGTTTTGTTGTGGCTTCATATGTCTATTGAAAGGGTGTTTAAGGGGAAGGAAGGAAGGCAGCTATCTCTTGTTTTGTCTCTTGCATCATAGAGTTCTAAAAAAACCAAATAACAAAAAGCCTCACAACAAACAGGACTGCCTTGTTCATTGTAATAGCACTGGTCTGGTACATTAAATAAAAGATCTCATTTTTGAACTGTGAAAATATTTTGAAGGTGAACTCTTATCTACAGGACTTCACACTTTGAGTTAAAGGATAGAACATGGTGGGGAGGCTTCAAATATGAAAAAAATAAACATTTGCAGCTTTTTCTTCTGTAGATTTAAAAAAAAAATTCTGACTTCATAAATAGATTCTACTCCGTAGCATGAGAACAAGCTACTAAAGATTTCAGATTATCTCAATATTTGCATCATAAAGACTTTGTAAAGTGGCTTATAAAGATGTTTTTGGGTTGTTTTTTTTTTGCTAGACTTCTACATTTTTAGTGACTTCTGTTAAGTGTGATTATTAATACGATTACTGAAATAATATTTCATTTGGTTTTGCAGACTTGTCAGAATCTGTCCTTCCAAAATGGTTATTTGAAATTGGTGCTCTCTTTCTACATGGATATGATAAAGAAGGCTATAAGTTGTGTAAGTTATACAGAATAAACTATTTTCAGCCTTTGATCATAGTTTTGTTTCCAGCATTTTATCGTCTTGAAAAATAAGCATTTTAAGAAAAGACATAAGTATATATTAGATGCTGTTTTTACTTAAAAGGGCAATTGAGTTGTAAAGTTTTTATTTATCAGAGAATCCACTGAGTTGGAAGGGAGCCAGCAGGATGATGGAGTACAACTCCTAACCCAGCACAGGGCAGCCTCAGAATCACAGCATGGGCCTGACTCTCAGACAGGCTTGGTGATGTGACCACTGTCTTCAACAAGAATATAATGGTTTCATGTATGTTCTGTGTTTGAATAGGGGTTTCTCTTAATCTTGAAACACAGTCTAGCTAACATGCTATATTTAAAAACATTTGTTTCTTTATGTGAAACATGGAGAAGGAATCCGGTTTTTACTTTACAACTTTCCAAGTTTCAGGGAGAAGAATATTGAGCATATCTAAAGTTATTTTCAGGCTTGTCTGACTTAGATACTGTAAAGATAGTAAAAACAGAATCTACTATTCACATTACTGCCCTGAATATTTCTTTTCTCACTTATTGTGTAATCACTAACTTGGGTTCAGACATTTTTATCAAGTCTTTACTTTGAATTATATCTGTGGGGTTTTTGTTTCCCCCATGGAAAAACAAGTCTCTGTATGACTAATTTTTTTAATTCCAGAAGAATATATACTAGGCTTTCATTTCTACAGTGTTGCTCACCTCCTGGAATTTTTCATTTTATTTTGGAAAGATCTGTTGCTTTTTATATAATTCTTAATGCATGTATAAATAGTTTTTCAAAACACATCAACTGCAGTGCTATAGGAAACCTAAGAAGAAAAGGAAACATTAATTTTACAGCAATATGTAGAATATGTGCTGAACATGGTATTGTCTGAAGACCAAGTGATTTAATTTTAAATGATGAAATACTAATCTAGGTAAACAGTCTTTAAATACACAAAAAGTGTTTTTCCACTTTGTTTCTTCTAAGGTGTAACTTTGTATTTTCAATTTCTAAAAAATGATAGTAAAAAATATGAGCAATGTGGGGTACGTGAAGAGGTGTTCAGTTGTTTTTCTGGCTGTTCAGTGGTCACAAAATCAAGACAAATATAAAATACAAACTCAGAGATGTTAATACATCAAAGTGCATCCTCTGTAGTTATTTGGATGATGTTTTCTGTTTGTTTGGATCTTTCCTTCAACTTTTGTTGTGTTTTTGTCCAAGTTTGGTTCAAAGTGAAGCATCATACGAAAGATCCTAAACAGCAACTTGACAAAAAGAAACTGGTTGCTTTTTGGTTAGAACATTATGCCAAGAGAGATCATGGAAAGCCCTTGACAGTGGTATTTGACATGGCTGAAACTGGAATCAGTCACATAGTAAGTAATTTTACTTTCTTGTCTTGATTGCTTTTGGAATTATTTAACTTGTGTTACAAGAAAAAGGAAGTCGCTGTGCAACCCTTGACACATAAATAACTTAATAGTCATTGAGATAAGTGATATGGTAGAGCTTTTTCCCATGACATGAGCAGTTTCCAAAATCTTTTGTTACATATTAAATTTTGTCTTCTGCAACATGCTGAAAACTTGCTTTTAGTTTGGTGACTGAGCTGTTTGCAAGGTTGAGATCTTGCCTATCAGTACATATTTATAGATTTAATCTAATAACTAAAAATCTCACAGATTGTCTGTAGGTTAAAAAATAAAATGTATTTCTATAGAATAACTACATTTTTCTTACCAAGTGCCATGCTGTCCTGTTGTTACAGGAATGGCAGACATTTGTGTCTTTCTGCTTTTTTGTCTGGTGATGGTGGTATAACAAGAATTAATGTAAGCAAAAAAACCCCATCCCCAAACCCGGCTCCAGAAGAGGTTGTCTATATCTGGCACAGGCAAGATTATTCATGTTGCATTGGGACCTTGCAGCTGTGCAGTACAGGGCCACCAGCTTATGGGGAGGTAATTTGACAAATAAATATGGTGTGATTCTGTTTTGCAAGGTTGGTGCTCTTACCTGTGCAGTGAGAGCTGTCCATGCTCCTAAAGATAATACTGGAACTGCAGTTTTACATAGCAGGAGTAAAAGATTGTAATAATTTCCTTGATGTGAAAGACTAATTTGATTTGGGTTTTATCGATTATATCCTGAAGCAGCTTTTTCCCCCCCTGTGTCTTTGAGACTCCCAGAGACAAAATCTCAGCAAGTGCTGTCTATAACTGTCTCATTGTACAGGCTTGCTCTGTAGTTAGTATGTTTGTCACAGAACAGGAATATTTTTAATGGCTATTTGTAGCCATGTGGAGTAATTGATAAATCTATCCTAAAGGAAAAAGAACTTGAATCTTTGAGTTCTCTTCCAGAGCATGCCTCATTTGTCTGTTCTGTTGCTATGGACATCTACTATATCACTTTTATCACTGGTATGCAGGAGATAATTTTGATAGTTCGTGGCTTGTTGCACCAGTTCAGGTAACTAGAATAGATGCAGTTATTGAATAGTCTGTGCAATCTGCACTTCTACTTCCAGACTTTCATCAAAATAATGGATCTATCCCTTCTGCTGTCTGATAGTGCTGCTTTTGGATAGGCAGCAGAATAGAGAGCAGCATCCTGATTAATGGAGATTCTAGTAATTCTAATCTATCATTGTGTTTGTGCTGTAAAATGAAAGATATTGCATTTGGTACAAGCAATAGACAGTTGAGATAAATGCTTCTATTAGAGGCCACCTTCTGCCTGTAAAGATGTCAAGTTAGTTTCTAATTGCTGAAGCCACTTAAAAAGCTTTCAGGTTGTGGGTAGACCCCTTAGACAGTGTTATTTTTTGGGGGCTTTTTTCACTCTGTCCAAAAATGTTTTGGTGGTGTGTTTACGTCACCCTAGGAGCTCCTTCCCCATTGTTACTGTTACATCAGGCTTTGGATCCTCAACCAGAAATGCTCTGTACTATTTCTGAAAGCAGTAGTAGTGGTAATTTCTGTTTAAAGGACTGGGAAAAGTACTCATGGCAAGCTTCCCACCTGAGTACCTTATTGTGGTAAGGTATCTCTTACTTTATTTCTCCACCTGTTTCATAAAAAGCCTTCCTTGCCCTTTACTGTGTAATACAGTTCCATTATACCTTGATTTTGCAAAGGAGACTGACTGTACTATTTCTGTACAGTGGCTCATTGGATAGAAGCATCCTGAAAATGGGTGGTATAGAAACAGCTCTTTTGAGCACTGTCTCTGCCCACAGTTTCTCTGCATGCCATCAACTAATACTAAACCCAGAAATGATCTTCAAAGAAAACCTGGGTTGTTTTCCTTTGGAAATATAATGCTGAGTGCAGTAGTATATTGAACAGTATGTAGGATAATTACTGAAGTGAAATTTCAGTATATTGAATACTCTTCCACCTGTCAAGCTTCTCTAGTGCTAAAGGTTTATCTTACCTGCACATCTTAAGTCCTGTTGATACCTGCAGTAGTTTAGATATCTTAGTTATTGCACTGTTCAGAGGTCTATTGACTTCTTTCTCTGATTATAAGGGGAAGTGTGACCACAATCCTGCAGCAATTTAATGGAGAAAAAAGCCTTGCATTGTGTTTTGAGGATATTTGTAGTGTATGTAAAATTGGAACACAGTTGACTACTATATATCTATCTTGTGCTTTTCATCAAATGCCTTAACTAAGCCTGTACTTTTAAATGTTTTGGCTTACTTTGCGTTTATGCTGTGATTTTTTTTTTTAATTAATTTTTTTTAAATTTAGGACTTGGATTTTGTCCGGTTTATTGTCAACTGTTTTACAGACTATTACCCAAACTTCCTCAGTAAGTATTGTATATTAAGTATTAAGCATTGTAGACTGGTGTAACAAGAGCATTTCATAATGTGATAGAAGATGGGGAAGATGAAGTTTTTTTTTTCCATGTGCTTTCTGGGGTAACTTCATGAAACGTGAATGTTACAGTGTTAGGATATTCTTGTCCTGAAATCAGTACAACTTTGCTGAATAAACTTTACTTTCATCAAAAATCTGTCTTTTTGTGAAGTAATAATGTTTATTACTAAGTAATAGCTCTTACTATATTTATACCTAGTAAGAACTATTATAAGCACATAATAGGAAGTAATTGACCAGTTTTCTTTTGCTTGTTACTTGTGTAGAAGCTTTACAAACTATGATGATAGTTTGTATCCTTTACAAGTCTTCAGTGGTCAAAGAATGAATGGCCCTGAAAATTTATGGGGAGCATGGTTTATTCTGAAAATGGTTGATTCTGAAAATTATTTATTCTGAAAAGGCATTTTTGTGTGCACACTTAGAAAAAATCTTTGTACTTGCCTGCTAGTTTTTTTATGCATAGGCAAACACTGCATAGTTTATGCTAGCTCATCTTAAATATGTTGTAAATTTTAGGTGAAAATGTCTGTGAATGTTGAACTTCCATACAGCAACTGCTTAAACTCTGAATATTAAATTTTGGCTGATCGAAGTTCAAAGCTTTGATCAAATATCAAACTTAAAGGCAAGCGCAACATTGTTTTTTGTACTTTGACTTTCAAGAGGAAAAAAAATTGGGACACTTAAGTGTTTTCTAACCTTTATGGTTAAATAAAAAATATTTGGGTAAAATACATACAAGACTTATTTGCTTCTTTGTGAAGTAAGGGATGCTGAATATACTTGTTAAACTTTCTTCTTTTCAGTAGCTGGTTTTCTAGGTCAGGTTGAGATCTTGCCTTTTTGCCTTATTTTTAAGATGAGTTATTAGTGACAAAATGTCAGAAAAGTAATATCCCAGGAAGTATATAAACGATGTGTAACTTGGAATTTTATTACCTGTTTTTCAATCAAACAGCTAATGTTTCTAAATACCAATTAGTTTGTACAAAATTGCTTTTACAGGGAGGTGAACATGGAGGTTTGTGAAAGTGAATATTTACATTTTACATGAATGTTATTGCTGTACTTGCTCTTAAAAAGAGAAATACCTAGCACTTGGTATTCAGATTTTTTTTTCTTTTCAGCAAAGATAGTAATATTTGAAATGCCATGGATAATGAACGGTAAGTTGGTTTTTTTTTGTTTTTTCTTTTCAGATTGTAATAACTTTTAAAATTTAGCAGCAAAAATAAGAAGCATTTTTCTACTCTGTGTAGATACAGATGAATAATGGAGTTTGTTAAACATGCATCTTTAAATCTGTCAGTTTAAAAGTTGCATACTTTTTATTTTTCCTTCTATCATTGTATTTTGGATCATACTTTACATGAAGTCTGCATTCATCCTGTTGTTTTCAAAGGTTAGGAGACCTTGATAAATAATCTATTCCTTGAATGCTGCTAAGTAGGATCTTTTTAGGAATCCTATCATTCGCAGTGATGGTAACTTACAACCAGCTCAAAACTAGAGTACACAGTTTAAGATAGATGGCTGACACTGGGTGCTGATGTGGTTACCCTTGTTCTGATATGGATGCTTCAATAATTAGCTGTAACTATAATGTACATATAAATATGATTCCTCTGTTGTTGCCATATGAATACGTATTTTTATGTTGGCTTTATATTTTCCTGCATATTTGTGTTTTACACAAATTCCAATTTTCCATTGCTCATTCCAATTATAATAGATACTTTCAGAGCAGGTTCTGTAATATTTTGAGGGATGTAACTCACTTGTATTATGTAAGATCTACCACTACACTGAAAAAGACCTACAAAAACAAAATAACAAAATTGCTTTCCTGTTAACTCATATATACCTTTTGTTTTGTTTGGTGTTTTGTTTTTTAAAGCTGCTTTTAAAATTGTGAAGGGTTGGCTTGGCCCAGATGCAATAAGCATGTTAAAGTTCACAAACAAGAATGACGTGCAGGAATACATCAGTGGAGAGTATCTGCCACCTCACATGGGTGGAACTGTAAGTATGAAATGTCATGCTTCTGTTGTGATGCCTATATCAATTATTGAGACACCTATATCAATTCCATATGTGGGTTTGAGGGTTGGCTCTTCAGAGATGGGTGATTTCTTGAAATTATTTTGCCAAGGATAATTTCAAAATCACGATAATATAAAATAGGTGAACTTCATGAGAATTTGGTATCTGCATTCTTAAGTACATTCTTAACTACTGCTACTATTTTTTCTGAATTATTCATCCCCTTATAAGTCACTGAAAACCACTTAATTTTTCAGACTTTCAAGAAAAATTATCTAAGTGTCATTGTCACTTGTACTTTTTTTTTTGCTGCCTGGTGAATTAGAGGTGGTGTTTGTTTATGAAACAAATTCTATGAACAGAAAGTAGGTTTCATTGTCCTCTGAGAGTTCTAGTCCTGCTCCAGAGCTAAGATTCATTAAAGTTATTGTAGCTATTTTTCCTTTGCTGACTCTAGGGCTGCATTTTAAGACATGGCTGTAGAAGATTCTTTTCAAAGAGTATAGTAGAGCTCCAAATGCGTACAAGCAGCATCACTTTAACAGAACCAGAATCCAGTTCTAGTGCAATCTAAAGAACAGAACAGCACAAGCATCTTGGACAACATTTTCACAAGGCTAGTAGATCAGTATTGCATAATCTTTAAGATTATGCTTGAAAATATTAATAGGCTATTTATGGTAGTAGAATAAGCCCACTGCAGGGGAGTTGCTTTTCGCTGTTCTTTTTCGACCTTTTCTTTTCTGAAGTACATTTGGCATTATGGCAGTAACAATATGGGTAAAAGGAGAGTTGTGTTTCAGCAATAGTAGGGGAGTATTTCTTTGTATATGAATTCAGGGCAGTGTTATTGTGGCCGGGACATAAGACACTTGTTTGGGGAACATAAAAGAATGTTACTTTGATTTTCATTTGACTGAGATTAGGAGCCTTTAAAAAGCACATGTGACTCTTGAGGAAAAGATACCTTTTTTTTTCCATGGGCAATTCCTGCCCCAGCTCCCAGTCTCATGTAACAACTTCCTCATATGGAAGAAAGCTGAAATTACCTCACAGCAGAAGTGGGCATTGAGGGAAGGGCTGATGATGTCTGAAGTGGCTTCAGTAAGGGACTGGATGTTGTTTAGCAGTGGTTCTGGACCTGCCTTCTGTGGTGTTGTCCTATTGTTGCAATAGAGGGGCAAGTTTTTTTCCTCCTTAAAGCTGAGTATCCCCCATCTGCTTTTTAGACCACTTGCCTAATAGTTCATTATGTCTTTAAAGAAAAAACTTGCGGTTTTGCTAAATATCCTCCTGAAGCATCTGCTGGAACACACAGAGTTACTGTAATCCTGCCTGGGGCCTGAAAGGTCTGATTGCTGATTAGTGATTGTTGATCAAGCTGCCTCCATGTTGTCCATCTTCTGAGAGCACTAACAAGTTTCAGATTCATGGAGGCAGCTTATCCAAATCATTTGTCTGGGGTAAAAAGTTACAGCGGCAGAAATAAAGTAGTAAAATAGTAGTAAACTTGTCTGACAAGAACTCCAGAAGTTTTGACAATTTCAGAAAAACAGCTTTATCTCTGCATATTAAGAACCCTGTATTTTGAACCAGCACATGCTTTGTCTGACTTCTGCGTTTCATTTAATGGATGTTTTGAGCTTTTAAAAACCTCAGAACTGTCATAATTTGGAAGAATTGTTAGCAAATACCAAGACTCCAAAGCTGTGCTCTGAACCTTTCTTCCTAAGATTTTTTCAGCATATACAGTAAAGCAGTGTCTTTGCATTTCTGATAGCAGGGAGTTTTTCACTGACCAGAAAACATACAACATATTGCCCTTTCTCAGAATTTAACTTTTCTTGATGTGATTAACCTTGGCTTCTCTTGAGGCAGCTAGCTAGAGTACAATTCACTATTATTACTATTGTCAGGCCTGGCTTTTTTAAAATGCAGTATCTGACTTGCATAAATTGATTCCTTCCATTTTTCTCTAGTGTTTGGTTTTGTTTGTGAGGAGCTTTATTTATTTTTTTTTTTTTTGCTTCCTTCTTTTTTTGACAGATTTTCTCTGTCATCTTTCATTTCCACACATTTAGTTACAGATCTTCACATTCACAATAAGTATAATGCCTGTGAAGAGCACAGCATATCTGTGCATCCTTTGCTGTGTCCCCTGCCAGGATCCAATTTTGAAGAGCCAAGTCTTTCCAGATGGAAGCAACTAGTGGAGCAGATCATTTGGCAGGTTAATTTGGGGAGATACCTAGATTCCACTGCACTTACATTCTTTGTATTCCAGAAGAATGTTAGAGACTAGTTCTGGAAGTAACAAAAAATCCATAGAATTAATAGTGTTGGAGTCAGTGATTGCTTAAGTAAGGGAGCTGTTCTTTGTCTCTGTTGGAAGCCTCCAAGCTTCCATGTGTGAAGTTATCTTCAAGCGTGTTTTAAGTCTATCTCAGGGTCACTCAAAAGATGAATCAAAAACTTGCCGTAGCATTAAAATCCTTTGATTGACTGTCAGCTGGCTGTGAAAGAGGAATATCACATGCTTGATTTTAGACAACTAGTGGGCAAAGATGTCTCCAGAGTACCAAAAGCATTAAAACTACTTATGGAAAACAGAAACTTGGGTTTTGCAGGACTTTGGAATATGAATTTGGTCATTCAAGTCCTCATCAGTCTCTTGTCTGTGGCTGTTACCATATTGCTAATCCATACATGCCACGTACCATGTATGTGGCTTCGAGTTGTTCTTCTCCATAGTGCAGAGGTCATTTGCTTTATAGCAGGTTTATTTTGGTAGAGCTTGTCAAAATTGCCCAAGGCAGATCTAGGAGCAAGCTGATGCTAGCCAGCCTGGAAAATTAGGGTTAGGTGCTCAAGAGCCACTTGGTAATATTTTTCATTTAGAAATAAATGTATGCTAACTCAGTGTTTTCTGGCTTTCCTATGTATTGTATCACACATTTTGCCATTTCCAGATGTTGGAACAGTCCCCTTCTTAAGGCATACACATTTCTGACTGAGCAGAGAGATTTGTTTCTTCAGTAATATTTTCTGCAAGACTGGAGTACATACCGTGTACACTTTGATACAAGACATGTACACACAGTAGGGTTTTGATTTGTTTTGCCCAGTCTTTCTTTGTCAGAAGATGGATTTAACAAGGATGAATTGATCAAGAGTCTTTCTACTGGTGCCAATATTGAACAATGTGTGCAACTGCTGTGCTCTTCACCTGGGTATCTAAATTGATAGCCCACAGGTTTTCTTGAAAGTACCTTATATAGGTCAGTGGCCTGAAGTTAAGACAGGGCTAAGCTTGCATATGACTTCATAGTCACTGTGCGTGTTATCTTAGAATATATCACTACTATGATTAAGACACCTCTACAAAAATTGCAAAAATAGTAGCATGACTTCTCTAGATGTGCTGTAAAGAAGAGTCATAGGTCTCTAGAATGGATGTATCAGGCATTGAATGGCTGAGGTTTTCACCCTGTTAGCAGATATACCCATGTCACTGAAACTTAGGCACTGTAACTAGGAAGTGTGGGACTTTGAACAGAATCTCGTCAGTGGGACAACTCAGCTCTTGAAGCTATCCAGCAGCATGGATTAACAAGGCCAAGTCAAGTGTGCAGTAAAATTAATTTCCCTCTATTAAGGTCACTTTGTTACATGCCATTCATCCTATGCTGGGAGGGAATGATGAGGCTTTGTTGGTTTGGATAAGGAGAAGCTGGATATTTCTGTCAAATGTGGGATGTCAGTATTCTGTAAGACTGCTGTAATATTTCTTGTGGACTGGAGTCTTGTCTTTTAATATGATTTAGTCTGTAACTGATACTTAAAGCTTGTCCTTCTGGCTCTTAATAGGGCATTGTTTGAGCCAGGGAATACCTGTTTTAGTCACCTAGAGGTCTTTGACTGTTGCTACAAAAGAGTAGATGAGATTTTGACCTTGATTATAATTATAGATGATCAGGAAGTATACTTTTTTGTTTTTGATTTCTTTGAATAGGTTCATCTAAGACTTTTCCCTTTTAATCTGTCTTAACAACACATTATTCCTTGTTTTGAGAAAATGTTCTTGCTTATGGAGAGCTCTCTTGAATACCTTTGTATAAATCCTTGCTGAGGGAGGCATCATTTGTGAAATGGGCATTGCTCCATTCTGCCTTTGGCAGGAGTCAAAACTATGTTATTTTTCTCCACTGGAAAAGCTGACAGACTATATCAGTTTCCTTGATTCTTAAAACTGTTTGAAAATGCAGTAGGAACAGAGATCCCCATTCAAACACTGCCTCTAACATTACATGTAATAAAACAATTTGGAGAATGTTAAGAAAATTTCTAGTCAGCAAAAATTGGTTTTTACTGATCTTCCAATGGAAAAGGTATCTTTATTGTAGACTCATTGAGAACTTAAGTATTCTGCTGCTGCATTATTCAGATGTCTTAAATATGGTCTTTAAATTGATTTGGCATTCCAAGGACTAGAGGTCTGAATTGCAGAATATGCTAAAGGTCCACACACATTATGTTAAACTTAAGGGATTATTTGGGATTGTTTTATGGTTTTGGGCTTTATTTTGTTTTTTTAAAGTATCCATTATGAAACTAACATACAAGGAACAACTGATGTTCTTCATCACTTCTGAAATATTTTTAGAAATAGCTGTCATAAGATTTAAACCATGTTTTTAAGAACTAAGAAGGGAACTTCAGCAATTATACTCTGAATGCTGATCCTTGATAGACCAGCTTCTGTAGTTCTGCTGTGAATATAAATAAAAGTTACAGTTTACTGGCTTCATTGGATGACTGTATTTATTTGTCTATTGATGATAAAATAGAAATTTTTGGTGTCAGCTTTCTGTGCAGGGGTGCACCTTGAAATGGATAAATAAAACATAAAAGTAATGTGAAATAAGAAACAAAGACAGTATTTCCATTTAAAAAACCGTAGAGAAGGCCCTTCTAATCCTCTCAAATAACTCATCTTTTATAAATCCTTATCTTTCAGGATTCCTTCAAGTACAGTTATCCTCCATTGGTTGATGATGATTTTCAAACTCCTTTATGTGAAAATGGGCCCATTACAAGTGAAGATGAGCATGAAAGTAAAGAGGAGATAGATGCAGACACCAAGGAGGCTGGGGAGCTGAATGAAGCACAAAACCTTAATCAGAAAAAGGTATCTAAGTGAAGATTTAGGCAAGACTAGCTAGATGGTTACAGAGTGGGACAATAGACATACACTTTTGGTTACTTGTCTTTGTGTTGTATTTTTTTAACAGTTTTTCTGTCTTCTAATTTAGCAAAAGAACACAGGAAAACTGAAAAATTATAGTTGCAGTTTCAGCCTTGACTTTTGGTCTGTTAAGACAAGTTTTATGCTTCAGAATGTGTAAAATGTGCACAAAGTATTTAGTCTGTCTCTTGGAATATAGTGAATTGTACAGCAAAAGGAAAGGTTTCTATATTTTACTTTCAAAGGTTGTCTTTCTAGTAGGTTTCTTTTTAATCTTGGGATATTTTTAATCTTGGGAGATTTAGTGGTGATCATTTTGAGGGATATCTAGTTTTCGCTGATGCTTAAATCAGAATGTACATGAAAAAATGTTGTTAAATATTTATGCACTGTTGGATGTTACTTTGTTTTCTTAAATTATTGATAAAATCTCAACATATAAATGTTTTCATTTATTCTCAGGAGAAATTGTATTCCTATTCCATCAATCATGTTTTGCAACATAATCTTCCTGCAGTGTTGTTTATCCAGAAATAAAGGCATTGTTTTACAGAAGTTCCTATGAAGTGATATTTAGGAATATGCAGTAATATTAACTGGGGATATTGCTCTTGAAAATTGTAGAAAAAAATTTGAAATTGACTACTTTAGTATCATAATTAATTTTGGAATATTACTTGCAAAACTTCTCTTTTGTGGAGTAGAATACAGTTTCATTTACTGTTACAGGTTTGTCAGAATAATTTGAAATGTGCAGCTCACTAAGTAGTACAGCTGTTATTTGTAACTTGGCCAGCTTTAAAAAAAAATTAGATAATTGCACTGACCTTAAGGTCAAAAGGAAGCATTGCATAACCATGGATAGACTCAGTAGCTTGTTTTTCCTTGGAGCACATGTTAGAAGCTGTGATTCTCACGTACAGAAACATGGAGAATTTCTGCTCTGTGAGTTGCCTTTGGTGCTTAAAAAGCGTCAGTGTTTGTTGGCTTTTAATTTGCTTGGGTGACTTAACTTTCTACTTAAGGTATTTTCGTTTTTTTACTTTTTTTACTCTTGAAATACCATAAAGCATGTAATTGTTTTCACTTTTATTCAGTGTAACCAAGGTGCTACTCAGATTTTTTCAGCACAGGGAATCATGAGTGCTAAACTTGGTTAGTAAGTGCCTGTCCTGTAGGTGCTTTCCATTTTGTGCTCTATAGTAATATTTTTTGTGGTAGTTTTATGTTGAACAAAGCCTAACGTATAACTAGTGCAGTGTATTTACACACCAACATTTTTCTACCACTTTTATATAATTACTAAAAAAGTTCTCATGTGGGTTCTCTTTATACAGCCTATTTCATATAAAGTTTTGTATTCCTTTCATTCCCATACTTTCAAACTTGCGTGAACTGAGTTCTCTTCATGTCCTTTCTCCATATTAAGAGTGGAATAAAAAAGCAAATTCTTCAGCCAGCTGATCTGGAATCATGATGTCACTAATACTTTCAGTCTTCTGTACCCCCCAGCACCTGCCCTGTTTTGCATGTATTTTCCTAATGTTATAGAAGAAAACCCTCAGAACCTAAGATGTACCTGCAGTTTTGAAAGCACCAATTCAATCAGTATTATTTCTTTTATGTTCTGCAATACTTCAGAGTTTCATCTAAGAGCAGTGAAGATATGTTTAGCTACCCTGCAATGTAATGAAGTGTGGAATTGGTACTGTGTTTTCTGTTAGAGTGGTACAGTATATAATACAGATTGTATTGTTTTAATCTGTTTTAATTTTAATTTGAAATGGGTGAATAATACCAGTGCTTTGTAACCTTTGATATTTGAAGTGCTATAACTTAATGTGTCTGGAGTTTTCAAAAACAGACCCGACCATCAGGAAAATATATGGAAAAAAGACAAAGCAGAATTTTTGTTTCGTACATGTTTAATGTGTTATGTATCTTCTATAGTAAATCATTTTATTCAATGGACTTCAAGTGCCTTCAGGGAATGAATATACATAAAACTTAGTCTTTAATATGTAAACTGTTGAAATAAGCCTCATCATATTCTTTGAAATACCTGCATGATTCTGTAACATGTAATCCAGCTTTCTAGTTAATCATTATAACTATCATTTTTACTCAGATGAATTCTATAGAACAAATTTCCAAATCAGAGGAAACTGACAAAACAGAGGTCAAACCAAAAAATGCAAAGAAAGCATTAACCACTTTTAAAGGACCTTTATTACATATCAGGTAATAATAATTTTCTTAAATTTTCTTTTTACAATGTTCCTTGAGTACTGAACTAGTTGGTTTTCAAAATAAACTTTTTTCAGACCGTTAGAGGAAAACAAATTATAAACAACTTTTTAAGATGGATTTTTACAAAGCTCAAAGAGTTTTTCTGGTTTTACAAGTTTTCAGTGAATCTTCTGGTGTCACCAAAAATGGATATACTTTTTGTACAAATAGGTGTATATTCCATAGAATTGTAGAAGTGTTTTATATTGAGAAACCATCTGACTCAGTTAAGCCTGTCCTTACCTGTAACGAGAGCAGTGGTTTGACATTGTTTGATTTCATTGGCTCAAGAAAAAACAATGTTTTTTTCAAGACAGTTTTCACTGTCAAATCCTGCATGAATTCTTTTGGCTTATGATGGTATAAATGTCTACAGTAATAGTTTCCACCAGTTAAACTTGATTAATGGGTCCAGTTTATTTTGTGTGGAAAGGGCTCTATAATAACGTATCTACCCAGAAGGTTTTGTCATCCAGGATGCTACATCTTGCAGTTGTTTTTATCACTAAGCTAGAATAAAGAAATCAATTAACCAATACCACTTTTTCTTTTCACTGCCTTTTAGGTTAAGATGCTTGTTTAGAATTTGATTTAGATGTTAACTTTTATTTTCACTTTCAGTTTGCTATTAGATGAATGAAGAAAATATCTAATTTTTAGGTAATTTCTTAGCTAACTTTTTAAGTGCTGTAATGAATTAGTTTTGGAATGAATTTTAATAATGACATGCTCATTATCATAAATATATTTTGTATGTGTAAATTTTTTCCTACATTTGAAATGAAAAGCCTCCTCTGTATAGCCTTAGTTTCTTGTATGGCAAGACAAAGGCGTAGACTGCAGAATTGTGATTATAAAAGAATGTTGAACATTTTCTGTGACAATCACAATGCTAGATGTGTTTTTCCAACCACTTATTTGAAAAAGAAAGCACAAATCATAAGCAGACAAGAAAAAGAAATCCAAACAAGCAGAAAGACCCCCAGAAATTTCTGTTTTTTCTCTTAAAATATTTCAAGCTGTCATTGAATAGAAGTAACTTACATGGACTGCAACACATGGAAGAATAAAGTTAGTCAAGTATAGAGGTGTTAATACTTGTAGTCTTGCTGTCATGGAAAATAAAATACTGGTGTCTCCATTGTTCTTGCTGTTTGTTTTGTTTTTAAAGTAAAATCCTGAGTGCACCTGTTGCTCTGGACATTTTACTGAAGGTGATTGAACCAATAATGTATAGTGCCATTCATAACCAGTTTTGGGCACCTATCACAGAGACCATAAGCTCTGCCACCATGATTAACGTGCATCCTTGCTCATCTCCCAGCACTGCCCAGTGAAGGGAGCAGCCCAGAGCCTGAGCATGCAGCTGAGGCACTGCCCCTCTGGCACCATAAAATGATGGGCCAAAGCTGGGTCCTTGTGGTCTTTTGTTTCTTGTATTTTTAGTCATGCTTATGAGTCAGCTGTCTCCCTCATTTAGAACACAACTGTATTTGCCTTGTATACCTTACAATGAAAGGCTGCCTCTGACTTTCCTCCTCAATAAGTGAATTTGTTTAGTCAGACAAAAAGCAGCAGCTTCCTTGTACTGTCTGGCAGAGGAGCAGCTCGTGGTGTCTTGTGGTACAAGAATTTCTAGTACAAGCTGGTTATGTCACACACATCAGAGTAAGGAAATTCCTGCATCTGTAAAAGTTAAAAAGCTTGGGTGTTTGTTTAAAAAATCCACCCTCCTACCTCCTAATAGCTACATGCCACCTACCCCCAACGCTGTGGAACTTGATTTCACTGACAAGAACCATACAGCCATGGTCCCCAAGTTTTTGTGGTTTTTTTTTTTTATTTTTTTTATTTTAGCTTTGCTCAATGACCATAATTGGTAGAACAAGAAAGATCAGGCTCTGGCAGAATGTTCCTTCCTTTGATCATGTTTGTGACTTATTTTGAGGCTGATTATTGTTATCTAGTTTTATTTCTGGTTCATCTTGCAATCACTGCAGTAATACAGCTACACACAGCTGCACTGGTACAGTATTAAGATAGCTAAGCTATGTTGTAGCTACAATCCTTCCCTTCCCTAGCACTGGTTACTTAAATTGACAATTTGGAAATGAAGGAATACTGAGAGGAGGAGGGAATTACCCTATTAAGTGGTGTTAAACCCCATCCCTTTTCTGGTTTCTACCTTATTTGGCACACTTCCTTATCCCCACCACAAAAGAAGTAGTCTTGTCATGTGGACTGAGTAATGCACTGTAAAACATCAGCACCCCAACATCACAGTCACCCCCGGAATCTGCTTCTGGTGTGGGCGTTCACACTTGCCCTACAGCACCAAGGGCTTTTCTTCTCACTCATACGCTGGTTTAAGTAGGAGAAGGATTGGTACCATAAAAGGAAGCCTTTTGAGGAGGAGGTCAAATTAACATGAAATTGTCATTCCAAAAAGAGGACATGGGGAAAAAAAATCACGTGTTTTGAAAAAGTATATGCTGTTCAGTAGTACGGAGTAGAATGGCAGTTCTTTGCGTGCTCCTCATGTGACATAATGAAAGAAAAGGTTCTTCACTTGCTGCTCAAGTTTCCTTTCCTTACATTATATGAGCATGCCCTACCTTTTACCTACTAGTGTTCATTTGAATGCTTATCCAAATTGAGTTGTGTTAGTTTGATGTGGTTTAAAATATCTCATGCATGACTCTCTTAATTGCACAAGAATATTAAAAAACAAGCAATAACTTTATTTATGCATGTGGTACCACAAGTATGTGAAGACTGACTCATAAGTACAAGTGGATTCAGCTGTCGTGGTTGAAATGATTGCCAGTTGTGGATATCTGCCTTCTCTTATGTGTGCACTATATCCCTGACAAGGTTAGATGTTTGAGGTTGAAATTACTCCCTGTTTGTGACACCTTATACTCCTTAACATGAGCATAAATTAAAGTCAGCGATGCTTTCCCTTAACACACTGCCCAAAGACGCAGTAGCTGACTCCGAGTATCTGTTGGCTCTTTCAGATGGCAGAAGTCAAGGGCAGTTATCAGCTGAGGCAGCCAGTTCCACTTGTCATGAGTCAACCCTGAGCTTCACTACATAATTTCTGCTTTTTGTTATCATAGCTTTTTTTGATGAAAATCTGTTTATGGTGACTGTAGCTGCAGGGTAGAAAGTATTTTATTTTCCTGGAGGTGTGGTCAAGTTTTTTCTGTGATCTGTTGTAAAGATAATCTGAAGAAACTAATTATTTTTAAATTTTCTGTTAGCCCAGCAGAAGAGCTATATTTTGGATCCAAAGAAACTGGAGAGAAAAAATGTTTGATAGTTCTCACAAACGTCACTAAAAATGTAGTGGCTTTTAAAGTAAGTGTTTTATGTGTGGCCTGGTTTACTAACTAACTTTTTATTGTTTTCTGTAAGGAGGAAGAATGCTATTAAATCCATTTTACAGACAAAATTTTTTATTGTGTAGTGATGTTTGAGGCAGATCAAAGATCTTCGGGTTGAATTTATGTCTACAATGTACCACCTCAAAGGGGGTAATTAGTGTTACAAATCTTTGGAGCACGGACTAAAAAGAGCAAAACTGATGGTTGTTTTTTTAGTGAGAGTAATACTTCTTGAAAGAGAAAGGCTTGAGCATTAAGTCATCTTTTTAGAATGTTTCTTTTAAAATACTGGCTGGAAACAAGTTAGTAATACTAACTAAAAAATGATGCAGATCCATCTGCAAATGCCACCTTCAAAGGAATTAATAGTTACATTTGCTTCAGAAAGATGGAGTTTACTTGCATCTTTGTGGATTTTTTCCCATGTTTTGCATTGTCTGCACATTAAAATAACTTAAAATTTTCATATTTTCATATTCATTATAACATGCTCTTGGCTGGTTTTAAATATGTATGCAAAAGAAAAATAGCAAATGCAAGAAAACAAAGGATGAACGCCATTGACAGGGAGGAAAAAGGAATATTCAAGAGTCCTATTATGCCTACAAAATGATGTGTTTTAGAGATTTGTCCTAATAGTCAAGCTTTTAGGGATTTATTTATTACAGAATGAGAAAAGTTATGAAGCAATTGTAGTTTCTGCATGCACTTACTGTGTCCTTTGTATTTCTTGTTTATAGGTTAGAACAACTGCACCAGAAAAATACAGGGTTAAACCCAGTAACAGCAGCTGTGAACCTGGCACATCATTAGATATAATAGTTTCTCTTCATGGTGGTAAGTAAAACTGTAAAACAGAGCATGTAAGAAATCTGGGCAAGTAGCATTAGACATGCTCTAGACACTGATGGTTGTGTGTGCTTGCTGGTGTGTGGGACTGACTGATGCCCATGTCTACTTGACTCTTGTATGAGAATGGTACCATTTGTTAGAAAAACATGGATGTCAGAAAGGATTTGAGTAACTGCCTGTACTGATTTACTGCTCCACTTAGGCATAAGCAGCTGTTGTCTGCAACCCATTTTGTTTCTTGCCTTAAAAAACAAAAAGTCTGAGTGGCAGTTGTCTCATGGTTCATTACTACAGTGGGAGTTTATGTGCAGTAAATCAGTTTCCTAAATTGTTGCAAGGACATGTGAATTTGCTAGAGAAAATTTTGGGTTGTCTTTGAGCTATTAAGATGAAACTAGTTCTGTTAAAATGAACATATGTAATTTTGGGGAAACTGTAATTAGAATTATTGAGCTTTAGAGAATAATTTCCTAGTTTTTATTTCTAGTTAGTCAGTGTCTGGTGTACTGCAATAAGCAAGTTCTCATATTATGGCACTTTTGTGCGAAATACTTCTATCCTCCTTGCAATATTGTTGTTTTATTTAAGCACACTGTTGTTTTTTTTTGGTTTTTTTGTCTTCCTTGAGGGCAGGTTTTGCAGCTTCTTTGCAGGATCGTTTCCTTATAATGGCAGCAGAAATGGACCAGTCTTCTGGAGCAGGTGTGCCAGAACTGACTCAGTTTTGGAAAGAAGTCCCTAGGGCCAAAGTGATGGAACATAGGTAAGCATATGGTTTTCTGGTAATAGGGGTTTGGGGTTGTTTAAGCTTCTATTATTTAGCTGACTTATAGCATTTATGTAATCCTAATCAGTGAAGGATTCACCAAATTCACTTGCGTGGTTACTGACCAAAATACATTACTGAGACTTTTGCTCTGTTTTGACTGATCAGATGTGGGCTTAATGTATAAAATGGTATTCTGGACATGCTGTTCTTTTTTTCTTGTTATTCTTGTGCTGATTAAGAGTTAAGTGGAAAAAATATGAATGCATGTGAAAATACACATGAACAATAGGGGTTCTGGTTTTTTAATAAGAATGTGTTGCTTGAGTTTTCTAAAAGGAAGCACTCAAGGAAAGCAGGCATAGTAAATGCAAAACTATTTTCTAGACAATATTAAAAATGTTCTTTTTCTTCTAGGGAAAATTGGAATTTTGTAGAAAATTTCTGTAAAACCTCTCACATGTTCATATGTGTATTTTCATTATTTAGTGGTGAAATAGTCATCTAGAAAAATTGCTAGAAAAATACATTTCCCCATAGACTTTTTTAAATGCACCTGTTGCTCTTCTGTCTCATCCAGTCACATTGGGTGATATCACTGAACATGTCTAGGAGAAGTTCCCTGCACTTTTGACTGGTTTTTTGCCTTAGATTGTTCCTGGAGTTTTGCTGTGGGTTTTTGGGGCTATTTTTTTTGGAGCTGCCTTTACCCCCTCGTGGCCAAAACTACTGTGGAAAAAGTATTTTGTGAGTCTTGATGCCTGAATCTTGTTCTGTATTTGCTTCAAGTGCTTATCCCTTACTTCCCTTTTGATTAAAATCTACATCATGTGAGTGACCTTGAGCTTCCTTGCATAAGTGGTGCAATTTATTTAGTTTCTTTTTAAGACAGACCCTGAAACAACAGAGAGAGATTATTTGATTACAAGTGTGCTGTGTACATTAGCTACTCATGAATACAAACCTGACCTTTACTTTTTGGTAAACCTAGACTAAATGTAGTGTAATTACAATTATTGTCTCTTAAATTTTAAAAGTGCAGGGATTTTATCATCTTAAGATGGATTGTTTACTCCTAATTATGCAATATTGCATTAAATTTGTGATTTTTGGTATGTGTTCTTGTTTCCTTTTTATAGGCTGAGGTGTCACGTCCTAGAAAGTAGTAAGCCCTCTTCTCTGACATTAAAAGACAATGCATTTAATATTCCAGCAAAAACTAATGAAGATTTACATATACAGGTAATAGCATATTCCTTTGTGCTGAATATTTAGCAAAATTATAGAAAATGGTAGAGATAAAATAATAGATAAAATTATAGAATGTGGTAGAGATAAAAGAATTTTTACTGAACCTTTTTGGTATTTTGTAAATTATACTATTTGAATGTCTCAGCAATTGAAGGTAACTACATCAGTGATAGTGATAGTGATTTAATTATTTTGTTTAATGATAGTGATTTAATAATCATTAAATTTTCAATTCAGTTTTCTCCTTCTTCTTGTGTATATAGAGATCTGACATATCAAGGAGTGTCAGTGGTATCTTTTGCTTCTGAATGTCACCTGCTTGATGCAGGTCATATTGGTTATCCATAAGTTAAGATGTGAAGCTCTTTTAGTGGGAGAGATTCCTGAAGTGTGTAGTGATGGAAAAGGTATTGCTGAGAGACCACTGAGAGAAGGCCATTTTTTTTCTCTTTTTTTCTTTTTTCTTTTTTCTTTTTTCTTTTTTCTTTTTTCTTTTTTCTTTTTTCTTTTTTTCTTTTTTCTTTTTCTTTTTTCTTTTCCTTATTGCCAGAATAGCTCAAAATTGCTAAGTGCTTTCAAGTGCCGTAATTCTGACTTAATGAAACTGTTCTATTTTCAGCTAACTCATTTACTGCAGATTAATAAAAGACTTGAGGAGCAGATGAATCGCTGCCTCTGGTTCCAGCAGCTGTCAGTTGTTTTATCACTGCTATCAGTTACTGTTGCTGCCTTCTGCTTCTACCTGGCGTATGCCCAGAGAAGCTAAAAAGAATTGCTGTGCCCTGGATGTGCTCTGCCTATCATGGCTCGTTGGAGTCAAAAAGATTGCAGTGCTGCACTTGGATTCTGGAACTGCCAAAATGAGGTTTGTGAGCCTACAGCAATGAACAAGGAACAGTTCACTGGGGAAAAAAAAATAGAAGAAATGAATGACCAGCCAACAAAATTACTGAAATTATTGTCTAAGTTGACACCTATGATAGGGCATGAGGAAGATGTTAAAGCTAGGACCTATTTTCACTGAACAACTCAATAAAAACTACTGAACTGGAAGGAAGAAACCAAATACAACATTATTTAAGACTGTTGTGCTTTTTTTTCCTCAATTCATCTACTTTAAATACAATATTTCATTTCATCATATTCATTCTTACATTGTGAATCACTCCCATAGAAGATGCAAGCAGTGAACTTAGTGTATTCCAAGGTTAATCTGTTCATCCAGGAAAATTTACAGAAATTATGTAGTACAGGTGGATTTTTTTATATAATCAGTGTATGTGCATATACATAAAGGAAGATATTTGTTGTTAGTAATTATTTTGATAATTCAGACTCATTGCTCTCATTGGTTAAATTCCTTATTTTTGTGCTTCTTCTAAATGAAAAGTTACTGTAAACATTTCTTACCAAGTAACATACGCACAAGACAAGACACTATTCCTATTCTCTTCTTTTTTTTTTTTGGAAAGCAACTTGTATTCAAATCACAGGAGTGTGGGAGCTGACTTTTACTGTGATGGCCTATTATTGGTTCATAAAAAGGCTATTACATAGTCAGTGTAAGAACTCACTCTGAGCTGTGCAATATGGTTAAATTCCATATGAAATTATGAAAAAAAGCAAGTCAAATCAGGAAGATTAAATGCACTTGAAGGCAACATAAAAGTATTATGTCAGCCATTTCACAAAAATTGTTGTGGAAATGGTGCATGAAGCTAGAAAGAACTTTGCTAACAAGGATTCTTTGTACTCATTGCTGTAAATATGTATATTAAAATGATAAAAACTTAAAAGGAGACTGATGGTATCTTTCATACATTTAAAATTTTCACTCTTTAGGAGATTTAAAAGAATTATGTTACTTGAATTAATTTTTGCTACAGATTGGCTTTGTAACAGATTTATTGGTTTTGTCTGCTAACTTTAATAGATGAGAAGTGATTGTTAAGGAAAAATAAAGGTCATACTCTGCTTCTGTCTTTTTGCTTACAGTGTGTTAGTGATGTAGGATCATTTCTAGAAAATAGAAAAGGGCAGTTTAAAATAATGAACAGATCAACTAATAAAGCCAGCAATATGATTACTAAAAAATGTACAAAGCAAGGCTGCATAAATGTTTGGTGCACAATCTTCTGTCCTCTCTTAATTTATACAATGGTTTACCACATCTGCTTTTTCTTAATTTTTCACTAATCTCATTTCTGCCTGTTTTGTTTCTCAGTATTTTGTATTCCTAATGATTTGGCAATTAATATTGTTAACTGCTTATAATGAAGCTGTTACTTGGGTTCTTTTTTATGTGCATGCAACTCAGATGCTTTGCTTATAATGAAATGGATTGTTGTCTTAGTGAGAAAAGTAACAAAGTAATTTGTAACCTTAAGATAACAATAACCATGCTATTAAAATGCCAATTCCTTAATTTGGGTGGATTGAATAGCACTTTACTGTAAAATTGCCAGAAATATATTCTTAGAGTCTTTGCCAATATGAATATTTTACTGTTTTGGTGCTTTCATATATTTTCAGTATTTTATTACTTATTTTATTATTGGTATTTTCTTTGTATGAATCAGATGAACATCTTTTCTATTTTAATATATTTTAGAAAAATACAGTTAAAAAATAAATATGAGAAAATACATAGTCTTTAATGTTTAGTCTTTTAAAAATAGCTGCATCTCCTGAGGTTTTTGCTTTACTATTAGTCTGCAGATACTTCATGTGGGAGGGGTCAATATGGTGATGACCCACAGTCTGTTGTGGAACAGAAGTTGTGGTGGTACCTGTCAGAGAAATGTGAAATAGGTGACAATGGCTCCTCCAACAGAATGCCTGACATAATCACAATCATAATGGATGTGATACTGGCATGTCAGTGGTGCCATGGCACAAGGGATGCAAGTCCACACAAAGTGACTGTAGGGGTTTTTAACTTGAAATGGACATCAGTCAATTTGTATTTTTCTTCTTTGAGAACATCATTGTTTCTGTCATCACAGAGTATTTTCCCAGTATTTTCAAAGCTTTCCGTAAGTAGTTTCAGATTTTGTTTGACATGGGTCTCACTGTGGAAAGTTTTGTGCTTAACGCACACTGAAGGTACAGAGTAACATGATATGATACCCAAAATCAAGAGAAGAAACAAAAGAAACAATTTTTTTTTTTTTCACGCTATGGGAAATGTGGTTTATAAACATTTTAGAACTTAGTTCACAAAATAAGATTTGATTACATGAACTATCAAGATCTAAGATTTAATTTTCCTTTCCCTTGTTGTAGATTCACAGTTAATTTAGGATTTTACAGACATTTAAGAGACAACAAAGATTGTAATCCTAAAATTAGCAATTTGTGTTCCAAAAGAACACATACTCTTTCCTAGCAAGGAATTTTTGTACCCTCTTCTGAGCTTCATTGTTCTCTTTTCCTGTGTGAAAGATCAGACATTTTGGAAAAGAAAAAACAGCAACAACAACATGGGGATTAGGGGCAGCAGGAGCAGGGATTTTAAATTACCTTTATATTTCATCAGTGATTCCCTGCTGTAACTAATTTGTCTCTGTTGTTTGCCTTCCGAATCTCAGTTTGTCCCTGTTTCCAGAGGCTGTTAATTTATATGGGGTTTTTTGACTGTATGGGGTTTTATGGGAAAGCATTTTAAGTCTCTGCAGTGTCTTGGTGGTCCTGTGTATTGCACTGGCAGCATGAGGATGTAAGTGCTGTTCTGTTGGTAAGCACAGTGTTAGTTCCCTCATGTTCTAGGGCTTTGTTGTGAAAGTGGGTGTTCAGTCACAATAACTTTCTGCCAAGCCCATCACAGGTGGCTGTAAGAATTCATGGGTTTGGGTCTGGTAAAGCCCCCTAGGGTGTTGTGGCCCAGACATGAGGGTGTCTATGTGCAGTATGTGTATTGATTTAGGAAGAGCTAATCACTTCTAATCAGCCAGGAAGAGCAGGTTGTGTCCTCATTTCTGAGGCTAAATAAGACATTTCAGTCAGCTTCTGCAGTGCATGTCTTATTTTCCCTGGAAGATGGCTCACTGAGGAATTACCAGCCTGGTGGTGTGCAGTCGCTGCATTTCCATTATGTTTGTGCTAGCACAGGTATGTGATGGTAAGTGATGATTCCAATTAGGCTTTTCAGTATCCCTGTTTCCTTGGCACAGTTCAGCATCAGCAGCTTCTGGCTCTGTGCCTCCTGCAGCTGATGAGAAACAACCTCCCTCTTTCAGTTTTCTCCATAGTTTCAGTGCCACTTCTCAATTGGAACCTCGCTGTTCTTGTTTTTGACACTTTATAGTGGTTGCACACAGTAATACAATATACGTAGAATGCAGAGACAAAACATAAAGCACAGGAAATCCATCTCTCAGGAATATGGCAGGGGTGAGTTTTCCTTCTTTGTGGAGGCACTGACTGAAGTTCCACGTGTTGGCCTTTTCTGGGCCTGATATAAGCAGCTTCCAGGCAGATCTGAGCAATTACTGCTTTGCTACTTCTGAGCAGAAGCACTGAAATTCCCAAGTTATGTGAGCAAAAAGTAAGCATCTGGACAGATTTTTTTGCAGGTAGGTATCTCGTCTCCCGGCTTTCTTTATTCCCAAGAGTGGTGCACCAGGCTATCTGTTTGTCATGTTCTAAGTCACTTCAGTTTTTCTAAACACTGAAGGAAGCGCAGTGTGCTCAATTATTGCTGGATAATGGCAGCTAATAGCCCTTGTTGGTTTTAGATTGCATTGGGCAATTCCTTCTGATAGTAATAATGAGTCCCTATACAAAGCCCTTTAAGGGGAAAAAACCCACCTGTTTATCAGTTGCCCATTGTTGTTGTCTTCACCATATCCTGAGTGTAGCAGCAGCTCACCCACAGGACTGCTGCAGTCTTTCTGATGCCAGTTCAGAGTATCTTGATCTGTTAGTAGTTCTTTATTGAGTTCTAATTCTCTTAATTCTAGTTGTGCTATACTGTATTGGAGTTGTTTGAAATGCTGGAAAACCTGGATATGAAACAAGAGTCTGTTACTTTTGGTTATTTATCTTTCATTTTCTTTAGGCAGCAATAGCATGTACTCATTATTTTACTGTCATTTGGTGGTTTTGTACTAAGTATTTTTGAAGGTTTTCCTTTCTCTTTAAAAATACCTTGTTAGAATGGTGGTACCTTATGGATTTCATTCTTGATTATTCCATAAGGTAGGCCAGCACCTGATGATGATTCAGCTTGCAAGAAACAGTGATTTCTTTGAAAGTATTCAAAGATTTTATTTTTTTCATTTTTACAAAAACTTAGAACTTCCTTCTGAATTTACACAAGTTTACTCAACCAAGGAGCAAAAATCTTGGCCTTTGGGAAGTTCCCAGAAGTAACAGGTAGTTGGATTTGTACTTTCTGTTACAGACCCAGCTACAAATAACAGCATTCATCTACTCATATTGTTCCAGTACATGTCTGTAGGATACTGAGAAGGAGCCACACAATGAACTTGCATTGCTGCCCCATGAGAAAATTGACCCCACAGGTCACTGTAACCCAGACATTCTGGAGCACAAAGTGGAAAAATGCTACATAAGGATATGGTCTTCCCCCAACAGGCTGTTTAAGGGGTCTCTCTAGAGTAAGTGCCCCCCTATTAGGCCTCAGGAAAGGGATCGCAAACAATCTTGACAGGTTCTGATTCACTGTGTTTTCCTTAAGTTTGCAAAGAAATGCAGGACAAGAGACCAAAGTCCAAGTCGCCACTATCAGCTCCACCATAACCACAAAAATATCCTGTGGACAGCCATGGTGTAGTCTAACAAAGCCTCTGTGCCATTTAATTTTTCAAAATTGTAACTTTCTTATATTTCCTCAGCCCTGTGTCTGTTAAAGTCATTGCCAGTTTTATTTTTGACAGCTTGGAGCTATATCTGAACACCTGTTCTTCAAGCCACAGGGAAAATGACAAAAATAAAGAACACTATTTAAATAAACATAAATTACAGTAGTAGTGTGAAAAAGAAGCATTAATAGAATATCTTTAACTATTTTTTGTCTAGAATGCTACAAGTGATAAATTGCTAAATGGAAAAGTGAGTCTGGGCAAACACCACAGATGCTTCATTAATCTGGTGCAACTAAAACTTACAGATTGATGCTTGACCTCCTGGCATTCTAGTAATCTGAATTACTATAATTTCCATGCCCTGCAGTACCTTTTCCTATACCCAAGTAGCATTTATCATATTTTCTTTTTTTCTTACAATTTTGTTTGGAATTTAAATTTGCAGCTGATGGTGATGATTCACAAAAAGATTTTTTAGTTCATTTTAAAGAAAGTGAAAAAAAAAAAAAAAAAAGGAAATTGCTTTGGTAGCCAAACTGAAAATTGTTTTGATCCATGCAGTGAAAATGTTGTCTTGACCAGCAAAGTCATCTCTGTGTAATGATGGGCAGGTGTCCATGTGAATATCCTTGCAGGTAAATTTGTTGTCTCTCAAGGCAAAATGCATGTTAGGGTTTTCAACCATATTCATCAATGCAAGGATCTTTCTTGCCAACCTGTCTGGACCAGTGGGCAGAACACCTGGCTTACCATGCTCCCAAAACAGAGCCTGGCTTTACCAGGGGAAGGACTGCTCTTGTGTTTTCTCCCAAACAAATTTCAGCCTAGAAGTGGGATGATGCTTCAAATACAGCTCTGTCACACCAGCAAAAATGGCCTTCATACGTGTGTAATACTGGACAATTTTTAGGCTGAATATTGACTTTATCCTCAAGAAAAGTAAAAGGAAAAATAGGGGACTCTTTACTGACCAAATTGCCATTTTTTTCAGTATTTCCCTGGTATCATTGCAGGCAATAACTAGACACAAAACCTGTCTGTAGAGGACTACAATCATACTTGCAAGAAAAAATAGGTCATATAAATACTGTAAGTACTGCAAATTGTATGACACTTCTATCTAGCTCAGCTAAAAAGAAAATAGTAGTATTTAGTAGTACCTAGCAGAGCTGGTAGTGCCTGTACTGATGTTATTCACATCAAGCTATGATATGAATGGTCAGTTTTCAATTTTACAGTAAGGGAAAATAAACTACAGAAACCCTCAATTGCTGGAAAGAGCGACATGCCTGAAACTGATGCTCTTCTTAAGTAAAAAACTTGATACCAAAAAGTAATCTTAACCTCATCTGAACTAATGACCAAAATTTAAAGCAAATTATATTTCTAGGTTTTTTTATTCTATACTAAAATATCTTAAATATTTTTACCTAATTTTTTAAAGTAAAATTTCTTAATTGGTGTATGTCTTCTCTAGGAAATGTATAGTTTTGCATCAGGAAAATGAGTTTCCTACTGTCTGTCTGGAGACATACTTTTCTGGAGTAGGGATCTGTGTCTTCTTTGAAGTTAGGGATATATTGTGCTGTTATTTACAAGCGGATTTCCTTCCAGAACACATCTGATAACTCATAGCAACTCTGCCAGAAGCTGTGGGAGAAACTGATAGACAATTCCCAATATAGTTTGCAACATAGTGCTGGAGGATAAGGGAATCAAAATATTATGGAGTTAGAGAAAATATTTGATTGCTAAAGGCAGTATGTTGCTAGGATTTAGACCTCGAGGGTCCCATATAAAGGTGGTAGATACTCCAAGAATTCTGGGGGTTGGAAAGCAATTTTAGGTTACTGCATGTAAAGGACAAATTGTTTAGCAGCTGAAATGAAAATAGTAAGCACCTCTGTTCCATGTGTCTCAGCCAAGGGGCACTTGGTGGTGCTGAAGGGAAGGGCAGGCTCCCAGGGAGGAAGGGGGCTAGTGGCCCTGGGTGCATCTTTGCTGGCCATGCCTGACTCAGGAGGCAGAAGGCTGTGTGGAACAAGGAGCCCAGCAGGCAGGGAGCTGCCTGCAGTCTTTTTTTCCTAATAGCTCTGCATCATACTTATGTAAATTGTACTATAATTGCTAGGTGATCAAATGTATCAGCTTAAAAATACAGGGCTGACATTACAAGGAAGTGTTTTACCCTGCCTGGGAAAGCTGTGCCTTTTAGAGAAAGGGAGTTCCTGAGAGCTATGTCACAGTAGTGCTGTAGTGAAAAGCAGCAGTTTTCCAAAATCCATGCTGAAACATATCTGAACTGTCCTATCAGATCTGCTTTGCAATCTGATTATATAGAAAGAAGAAACAATAAAATATCTAAGCCTTAATAGAAACCCAGAGGAGACAGGACTGAGCTCTATTAATACCATCTCTGGAAACATTCTATGTAGATATTGCATATAATAGTCATTTTACTGCCACAAGAGAGAAAAATTTTTTGCAGATGACTAAATTTTCAAGGAGTGAAGTGGAACCCTCCATTTTTAGTGCTCCCTGTCCCACAAGCCTGGTAAACAACTGGGATTGTACACTTGCACATATACCAGTGATATACTGATGTTGAGTGGTCTGTCAGCACTAATCAGAGATTCCTTGGCTGTGGATAAGCACTATTCATAATTTATAACAATCATGATGCTGCTGGATGCAGACCTGTTTGTTCTTCAGTGTGAGACTGAAAACTCTGGTATGATGAAGAGCTGTTGGGTCTCCTATTGCTCAGCACTCTGACCACAGGGTCTGACCTGTGTGAAAAACAGAGGAAATCTCTCAAAGGCATGACAGCCAGTAATGTTCTTTAAGTGGATTGATCTAAATTAGACAGATGGGATTTGCACTGATGGAATACCCAGTGTCATTGGCAAAAATTACTCAGCTGCTTTACTGGAAGTGTTTAAATCCAAAGCTGGGTACTCTTGCCACATCCACCAGGAGACTATTTGTGCCAAGCAAATTTCACGAACGTTTTAAATACTGCTCTCTGTTGTATCAACAAAGTCTGTGTGAAGGCATTTCATTTCAGAGAGATTTGAAAAAATGACAAGCTGGGGAAATGAGTGCTCCTTTGCAATCCTTGTTGGCTGTCAAAGAGAAAAGCTCTTGAAAAGTCTAGCAACTAAGAAAACCAGTGCTAAATTTTCTGATGGAGAGTGAATGTGCTGAAGACTGCAGGCTACTTGAAGAAGAAGAGTGGAAAAGCAAGCTGGCTTTGCTCATGGATATTTGTTTTTTCTCTTTGTGAGCTCAATATGAATCTCCAGGGGAAAGATTGCCTTTTGCAGTGCTGTGTAAGGCAGTTTCTTCTCTCATGAAAATATGTAGACTTCCACATAGCAATATAAACCACTTTTTTTTTTTTTCCCCACAAACTTTGGGAAATGAGACTTTTTCCTCTTAAATTCATTCAGCTCCAAGCCTAAGGATTTTGAGGCAGAAAGGAACTGTTTCTGTTTACTGCCTCAGACATGGGTGCTCACAAATGCAAAATGCTGGGATGGATGGACCTGTCTGACCTGGCATGGCTGGGAGAAATTGGGCTACAGCATCAGGAGTGAGTATCTGCAGGTTCTACTGCATGGAAAGCTGGCCTACCAAGCAAAGGCACCGGTCTTCAGTCTGTGGAGACCAGATTAGGGTCTGTGCTCCAGTCCAGAGGGACTGCAGTTCCTGCAGACACTGTGCATCTTCGTGGAGGGGAGACTCCCAGTACATGCACAAAAAGGGAGAGAGTTTCTTCACACTGCTGCAGGCTTTGCTGCCATGCCACAGAGAGCTTAGTGCTCACTGCATGTGCTGCTGCTTCCAGAGCTGGCAGGAGCTGAAGTTCTGCAGGGCAGGAGTGGGGCTGTGAAACACAAACTGGGAGAGCAGGGGAGGAGTGGAAATTCTCAGCCCAAACTCACAGGAGATCCACGCCTCTTCCCATGTCAGGTGTGTCCTGTGCTCCCGGTGGAGACAGGAGGCAAGAGGGAGCTCCCATTTTCCCTTTAGACAGCATGACCTGTGAGCAGCACTGCTGGTGCTTGTGCCAGTACAGAGCAGTACATGAAAGTCTTTGGGCCCAGGATGGAGGCTAACATATATCAGCATGTTTTTTGCTGCTGGATCTGGGGATGCTCAGCACCTCCGAGGAATCCTGCTTATCCTTTCTTGCATTTGACCCCTAAGGAGTCTCCCCTTCCCCAGACCCTGAACAAAACTTGCTCTTCACATATCAACTCATAGTTTTGCAGAAATCAAGAGTAACATTGGGGCTGTTGCAAACATTTTGTTCACTATTACACAGGTACACATGCATACATCTGTATCTATTTATCTGTGCACTTCTATTTGCAAAAATATCTTATTTTTACCCATTTCAACAGACTCTGGAGCATAAATGTCAGTGATTGTCTGTCAGCAGAAAAAGAAAAATTGGGAAATAGCTGTCTTTCTGAAAATGCTTTTGCCATGACACCACTCTAGTTCTGCTGTTATTATAAGAGAAAAGCATTCAAATCCCTTTGAGGGGACTCATAATTGAGACTCACGATGTCTTGCTGCTGTTCAGGAGGTGCAGAAATATGCAGAGTGCACCAGACACAAAACATGACCTTTTCTTCCCTTTGTCAAATGTAAACCAGCCTCCCCCAAGCAGCTGGAGAGCTTTGTAGACCAGCTCAGAAATAAATGTGTGTCACCAGCTTGAGCAGGTTGGTGCTGTGTCTGGGCTGCTCCCCCTGGGAGCCCACAGCAAGGCTGGTGGGAGCAGGTCCCTTCAGCACTTTAGGTCTAACAGGGTTGCAGTGATGACAGGGAATCAAACAATGCCAGGGCCTCTGGAGACACTCACAGTCCTCACTCCTTACATGATTCTGACTGCAGCTGAAGGCCTTGATTTCATGTTCTGCTGTTTCAAGAGGCATCAAGGACAATCTGATTGCTAGGGAGAGAACACCCTTAGCAGGACAGCTTTAGCAATGGGACCGGTTCAAAGGCATTGGGGTGAGGTGGTGATGGTGTTAAATGGAGGTGAAAATACTTTCTCTTCAAGGGGTGAAATGGAGGGCAGAGTGGGGAGAGGGAATCACAGCCAGGGAGAGCCCTTTTGGACACAGGGGTGCAGGCTGGAACTGATGACTCCTGAGCTGGCAAGTAGGAGAAGGAGATACCTGGAGGTCAGAAAGTGAGTTTAGGTCAATGAATCAGTCTGGTATGTAGGGGTGAGCAGAAGCACAGGGTTTGCTTTCCACAGGATGACCCAAAAACATTTACATGGGATCCAAGGACAGAGGTTCTAACCGTATGAGCCTGAGCTACACAGAGTACACAGAGCTGCTTCACTTTACTGTGTGCTGCAAAACACTACTGAATGTATCTTGATGATTTTGTCTCATTTGAGAGTGGGTTCAAATTTTCTTATTTCAATACCTCAAACATGACACTTATATAGGATCATTTTCTTCCAGCTGCACAGACTCATTTATAATTTAAGTTTTCACCAAATGGAAATATCATTCATGTTCATATGAATTTAATGTACAGTGTGGAGCACTGATGTTTGGAAGTTATTTCACAATACTGTTCTAGTGGATTCTTTATCACTTGCAAGTTCAGGAACATAAAGTTTGTTGTCTTTGGGAATGGCCTCTGCCATCCTTGTCAGATATTTTCTGCTTCCTGGCAATCTTTAAAATTTCGTAGACAGATTTGCTTAAGCAACTTACTGGTGTTTTGACAATCTTCAATAAGGGTTTTCCTCTTGCTTGCTGTAATAATAAAAGCTATGTCTTACACCATTTTTTTTTTGGTGAAACTGGTGGCCATTCAATATATTTTTGCATTGCTTTTGTTTTCCATTTACAATCCCCTTAGTGTTCTCTGGATAAGGAAGTTGCAGGATTATCACTACAGTTGTTAATTTCACCCCCTAAAGTGAGGATTTACTGGGAAATTCTGATCATCAAATATTTGAACTGAACACAGAAAATCTGTCATTTGAAGAGCTGCTCTCCACAGGGTGCAGGAGTGCAGCCTCTCTCTGCAGGCTGGACTCCAGGGATGAGCCAGGTGTGGAGCCTGACTGCTCCAAGTAGGATGTTCCACTGCGGGCTGGGATGCTGTGGGAAGAGGCATGAGACAGGGAGGGAGTCACAGCGATCTGCTGGGCCTCCTGGGATGGAACAAGTCTAACTGGAAAACCTATTTAATGTTAATGTGAACAAAACACATCAGAGCAGCCAGGGCAGCCGCAGGAAGGCAATGGGTAAGGCCAGAGCTGCCTCCTGTATCCCCCACCAGAGCGGGAGGGAGATGGAGCACTAAACTCACAGAGCCACCCTCAATAAAATCAGTCCCTTGTGGGTCTGAGTATGACTTTCTCTGGTGCTTCCCTGCATTTAATACTCTATTTTTTATAGTGAAAATGAAACTGGGGGTGTTAAATATCTTCCGATTTGGTTCTTAAAATAGAAGTGTCAGACTTCAAAGGAGTCATTAAAAGCAGAGCTAAAAGCAGCTACTGGGCTCAGAGATGATGGGAAAAGAAAATAAATCTAAAAGGTGTGTGTGTGTGTGTGTGTGGAGGGGAAGCAGAGAGAAAATGACAACAATGTCAAATGTAGTGGGGACAAGGACAGCCCTTCCCTTGGTGATATTCATAATGGGGCAGAATTTTATGTTAATGAATGAAAGCAAAGAGTATTTGATTTCATGTTCAGAAACATTTGTCACTGACAGACAAATCAAATTCATAAAAAAGACATGGTAACTCTCTCTTGGATAAGAATAGTATTCAAAATGTGAATTTTAATACAAAGGCACCATTGTAGTGCTTACTTGAGCTTGTTTGAAATTATACTCTAAATGATTGTTTCAATGATCCTTCAGTATAGCTTCAGTGTGGCTGGCTAACAGTAGCTTGTAATTACACAACTAAACCTGATAGTGTACTGCCTTTCTTCAGTGTCCACACTTTGTTCAGAGAGAAATCAGAATTAACAGAATCTATCACAGAGCTAAAACAAGAGAGTAAATGTGGCTAAAATATGGCTAAAATAGGAACAAAGTGATATAAATCATGTAACACACATTTTTGGGGTTTTTTTTCTTTTTTCTTATTTTTATAAAACTGTGAAAAATTCCATATCCTGATGTATATCCCTCCTATTTCAAATATCTCACAGCCTTTTAAAAGTGCTTGTTTTGATGCATGTTACCAGATAACAGATAGAAAATCAGAGAGGAATAATATGAGAAATAGGGATGCCAGCAAGTGAAAGGGAACTCTAGAAAAATTTTTTTGGTGTTACATGGATGTGTATAAACCCATCTGGTCACAAAATGTGGGAGAAAAAAGTAGTCTGGGTACCCAACAAATAACATGTGAGGAAATATTGACAATAACTGGGTATTTTATGCATGAATCATTGTGTTTATAATGAGAGAAAGATGAGGAAAGAAATTCAGGGGTTTCCTCTGCCATCGATATAATGTCTGCACTGCCAAAAAGACCATGCATTAAACATTACTAGCACAGACAGGATTGTAGGCTGGGGCAGCACTACTGAGACAAATAGATAGGATAGTTTTACACACCATTTTTAAAGTAACAGGAAAACTGAGGGAAAACTCATTGGGCATAAGATAACAGCATCCTTGTGAAAAAAGAAAAGAGACCAGGTAGCAGTAAGGTTGTGTCCTGTGCTCCTGTCTTAATTTTATTGATTTGTGTAGGATACAGTAGTTTTCCATTTTGGAAGAGAAGGAGCTCACAGGACACTCTGAAAATGACATTGGGTCAAGAAAGATGAAGACAATGTCATCAAGAGATCAGACCAGAGGGCTGCACATCAGAAACCTCTGCATCTATTACTGTGACTTCTTGTGAGACCTCACTGAGCTTATTTCATCTCCGTGTTCTGGCTCCCACTTTTCCTGGATATCACCTTTGCCAGCAGATTGTGTTGAAACGTTTTGAAAAGTGCAGAACTTTAACAGATTGAAACTTGTTAGGAACTCCTCTCTTTTAGGACATATATTGCAAGAGATGGTAAAGTCTAGCCAGCCAATATGGTCAGAAGATTTATTTCAAGTTACCCAGATCTACAAAGGAGGGTCCCCAAATTCCTGGGATGCCAAAGAAAGTTCCCTGGTCATACCAAGAGTAACTATGTTCAGCTGTGTGTTACAAAAAAAAAAAGAGGAGAAACATTTCCCATGTTTTTGCCAGCAGCTTGATGGTAAAAGCACTGTTGCAACTCCACTAATTTTCCAGGGAAATGGACTGGGCCTTGGGCTCTGCTCTACAAACTGCTTAGGTATATTAGAGTCATTGGTAATTTCTCGTTTCACAAGCCTGAAGTAATTTAAAACTTAATTCCACTTTCAGTGACTAACTGAAGTGACTCTCCCAGCCTTATACGAGGATGCCAGTCTTGTCCACTCAGTGTCCTGCTGGCATGGAGAAGGTGTGGGTGACTGTGGTAGGGATAAAGCAGCATTAAGTCCTTCTAACCTCAAAACAAGTGAGAATATCAGTTGTGCAAAGTATTTTAATGATGTAATAAAATGTGTAAGATGCAAATAAGTCCAAAATTTTAAAATGTAGGAACTCTGCAAAATTATGTTCTGTGTATAAATTATATACAAAATTATATACAAAATTTTGTACTTATGTATTGTGTACAATAATACAGTGTCAAACACTGTGTAAAATCTAGGCTTAGTGACTAGATGGCACCACAAAAAAAAAAAAAAAAGCATACTGAGCACTTCTAACATCAGCACTGCTCTCTTTCATTAAGGAGGAAAACTGTTGTGAAAGGCGCTGCTAACTGCTTGGTCAAATGCTTAACTCAGATAATTTGGGGAATAGAATAGAATAGAATAGAATAGAATAGAATAACATAACTTAGTTGGAAGGGACCTACACTGTTGATCCAGTCCAACTGCAAAACGTCTTCAGGGTGGACCAAAAGTAGCAAGCATGCTTTTAAGGGTATTGTCTAAATGCCTCCTAAGCACTGACAGATTTGGAGCATTGACCATCTCTCTAGGAAGCCTGTCCCAGTGTTTGACCACCCTGTCAGTAAAGAAATGCTTTCTGATATTCAGTCTGAACCTCTCCTGGTGCAGTTTTGAACACTTCCCATGCATCTTGTCACAAGAGCCCAGGAATAAGAGATCAACACCTCCCTCTCTGCTTCCCCTTCTTGGGAAGCTGTAGAGAATAACCAGTTTGTCCCTCAGCATCCTTTTCTCCAAACCAGACAAGCCCAAAGTTTTCAGCCACTACACACAGGACATTCCTTCCAGACTCTTAAATATCTTTGCTGCCCTCCTCTGAACCCATTTGAATTCCTTCACATCCTTCTTAAATTGTGGGGCCCAGAACCCCACAGAGCACACAGGCGAGGCTGTACCAGCTCTGTGGGATGACCACCTCTTTTCACTGTTGGTGATGTGTCCAACGTGCCCCAGGACGTGCTTCGCCCTCTCGGCAATAAAGAAGTGACACCCCTGTCCCAGATCAAAGGGAGAGGCAGGAACAGTCTTGAGGAGATGCATACTTGCACATTGTCCCCAGAGCAGAGTTCTGCTCCCCACATTGCTCTGAACTCCAGGCTGCCTTTGCCTTTCATGGTTTACACAGACAAGTAATTGGTTCGATGTCTCCTGCAGTGGCAGCCCAAAAGGCAGACCCACAATCCGAAAAAGCAGGCACATACAAGCATCAGCCACTACATTTCCAATAATGTCATAGAAATGCAAGTTTCAAAGCTCAAAACTTTACCCTCTGTTTACAGCTACATTGTGAAAAAATGCCATAATTTCTTCTTTGCATTTTTTTACCTTTTATGACGTGCTGCTTGGGAATATCTGCTGTCCTACACCTGGATGAATCTCTACTGAGAGTCACAATAAATCGTTGACAATATTCCAAGTCCAGGAACAATTTGTCATCATCCAAGGATATTATTTTTTATCGTATTGAGAGATAACAAAGGAACAGGCTACTCTGTGGAGGCTGCTATGGAGTTACCTGGCTGATGAGCCATAAACAGCATCACGACTGGAAGTCAACACCTTTGGGACCAGAACCAGTGCACAAGGTGCAGAACAAGGTGGAACCTGTGCTCATTACAGCCACACTGCCTCTTTGGGAAAGACAGGAAATGTGTTTCTTAATGGAAATTGTTTCATAATGGAACTTTTTAGAGAGAGATATTTCCTCGTACAGGTGGTGAGGTGCCTCCACAAATCTTGAGCAATTGTCTTTTTTTAATCAAAAAGGCTGGGAGGCATGTTGGATTGCTCAGAGAGTATTGTTCCTTCTCCTTGACAACTGAACATAAACAAAGCAATATCGCTTCATTATTTTATTATATAACTAGCAATAAGAACACCAAATAACCCAGGGTAATATAAACAAAGACTTTTCTACTTCCCACATTTTCACTGTCACGCAGTTTTAACTCTGTGTGTGAAAATCTGTTTGTTCCCTAAATAAAAAAGCAGGATTTGACACTAACAATAAAAGCTGAATTTCCTAATATTTTATACCCAAATGCCTGACCTTAGACTTTTAAGTAACTCTCCTTAGGTATAATGCCAATGTTAGCTGAATTGTCCATTTCAATTTTTTTTCCTTAAGAAGCCTTTTTTCCCCTTATTTGCCAGTTTGTGGCCGACAGTCATCCTTGACATTGATTGTCAGGTTGATTTATATTAACAGGATCAAAGGGAGAGTTTTCCAAGGCTGTTCCCTGTGGGATATGTCACTGATTTCTGTAGCAACACTGCTATAATTTTTAGGAGCTGCTTTCACCAGGTCTACAGCAAAGATTATAAATAACAATGACTACTCACTGTAATGTTGGTGTTTCTTGACTACAGGTGCTTGTCATCACAAAACTATGCTTGTGGAAATCCTTAAAGGCTTCAGTGAAAACACCTTCAAGTAACTTTTGTTGAGTGCTGAGGTCAAAGAAAAGGAGACAGAGAAAGAGCAAGGAACAAACTTTGTGACACTTTGAGCTAGATTAATTAACTTTCCAATTACTCATATGTAATAACAAAACACTTAATGTTTTCTCTAATGTCAAATATTGGAACATCATGCACCATTTATCACAGGCCTATGCGTCTAAATGCTAAGCATAAATAATTTGTTATATACTGATCTATTTTAAAAGGTCCATTCAGTAATTACATGAGCTTAATTTGAGAACGGAGAGACAAATATCTCACCCATTCCTGGCTCCTTAATATTCCTGAGAGGTCCATTAGATGTTGCACTAACTTTAAAAAGTATTGTGAGTCCTGTTGGATCAGACAGATCATTGGTGATATGCAATGGTAGATGCATATTCCATGACTAGCAGAAATAGTATCAGATAAGCACAATCAGGGGCATAAAAATTTTAAATTTGGATATTTTCCTCAATGTGCAGGCATCAAGTTATGGAAAGGACAATAGAGAATGCATGCCAAATGAACTACTGGGCTTGAAAAGAATGACAGGTAACTTTTACAAAGGGAATTTCACAGGTAAAGACATATTTGAGACTCTGAAAAACAAAGTAATAGAGTATTTCTTTAGTATCTTGCATCTGTATTGTCATTGCTTTTATTGGAATTGGTCTAATAATGTTTACCTTTACCCTTAGACCATCACAACTCTTAACTACACTATTGGTAATTGGTTTAGTTTCGGGTTTTTTGTTAATGTATATTATTGTGATGAGGCTTTGGTTTTGATTGTGCTATGAGGTACAACACAGATGTGTCAGGAAATCTGTTTGAAGTGCTCTTGTGTGACTGGGGCAGTGCCCGGCCTGTGGAGCAGCACTGCAGGATGTGCTGCTGTACCCAGCTCCGGTCCCGGTGCCCTCGGTGGGGAAACACATCTGGCCCTGGGGAGCTGGGGCTGTGGCACAGCTGCCTGGCATGGGAGCAGCATTTGGAAGGCAAAGCTGTGGAGCCAGGAGAGCACAGGCCATCCAAGGAGAGGCAAAGCTGCCCAGCAGGGCTGGGCTGTGATCCCAGCAGCATCTGCTGCTCATGGCTGAAGTATCACCAGCCCAGGGACGCCAAACCTTGGTAAGAGAACATTGCCTGCATGGAGATGGCTGTGGCCCTTGGAGATGAGCCAAGATATCCAGGATTTTGGGGCATAAAATGGGGTCACATGACATAAGGCATGTGGGACAGCCAAGTCCTCATGAGGGAAGCATTAAGGGTCAGGCAGGAGCCCCCATGAGGCCCATGTTTTGGCAACTAAGTTGTGCCTTGTGTCTCTGGATATCAATTCCAAGCACTGCTAATCAGAGTAGTTCATTTGTACAAGTAGCTGAAGACAGACATGAGAAATTACATCTCATTACAGGTCAGCTGACCTTCTGGGTCTCTACCTGCACAGGATTTTGTGAGGAAGGAGGAAAAATGGTCTTTTGAAAATACAAAGAAAGCAAATGCAACAATGGTCTTTTAGAAGTGTAGTAGCATGCTCACACTTGCAGCATCTGGAATTCTCCCTGGCAGGTATCTATTGACACTCTGCAATAACTAGGCACAACAGGATACCATGGTGATCAAGTGGAAACATTGAGGTTTCCATGAACTCATGAAACATGAGCACCACTGCTCTTGTCTGCAAGGCTTTATTCACTTACAGGCTTCTGCCTTCTCTGATATTTCCTATATCAGAAGATGTTTGAATATTGTTAGAGCCTTCACTGAGAGAAACAGCATAACCAGGAGAGCAACAATTAAATCTTGTGAACCAATAGAAGATTTTCCAGTGGCTGAAGCAGTCTGGGAAGTCCCAGGGGAGAGCAGGGGAGCACACAGGAATGCTCTCACTGTCAGCTGTGCATTGTGAGTCCTTGTTTGCCTTCCTCTTTATTTTTCCCCTTATCTATTTTGCAGAACTGGTGAGTTGACCCCACATTTACTCATCACTTACTACAGAGATGAACCATTTCTCATCAGTTACCATCACCTTCAGCCCTGCCAGCATTAGTGTACATACCAAGAAACTTCATTTCAAAGCTAGCTAAAGTAATACATGGGAGTGAAAGGTTCTGTGGATGTGATGAAGTATCCATGTGTTCACCTAACTATCCATGGAACAGCAAATCCAGAAAAGGTGGGGTGTGAGTAATGCCTCTTGTGTACAGTAATTGCCCAATATCTGAATGCATCCCTTTTACAAAATTGAACTCAGATCAGTTCTCCGAGTCAGAGAACATGCCATTAAAATAATCTGTCATCTTGAGAAAACTATGTTTGACAGAGTCTCAATGATAAGGTCATCTGAGGACTTTTGGAGAATTTAGTATAAAAAATTTCAAACCAGTATTTGGCATCTGGACAGTGGATTGCTACATTACAGCAGAAAATGTCTAAATCATGTTGCAGACAGTTTGTGAGTTCATAACTAAAGGACAGTAGTTAGTATGGTAATAAGCTGCCCTCTGATAATTCTTTACACTAAGTGACAAAACATTCCTAATTTCTCCTCTGTAGCATAACAGTTACATTACTCCCAATTAATTACAGTGTTTCTCCCATGAGTGTCAGGCTTGCATTAATTGTATCATGAATTATTTGGCTTCCCACCATGTAGGAGCTGAGTGGTGTGCAACAGCTTAAAACCACCAGTAGGAAAAGGCACTATGGTTTGTCCATAAAGTGCTTTTTCCTGAGGTAGCAGAGAGGTGCTGCTGTGTGCAGGGTGCTCTGCTGGTGCCTCCCAGTATCCCTGAGGAAGACACACAGGTCCAGGAAGCAGGTGGATTGTGGGCAGTACAGCTCATCACTGCAGCAGCAGCCAGAGCAGCAGCACCCCTCACATCCCTGCTGCAAAGGCCACAGTGGGAGAGGAGGATGTCTTGTCCTCCAGAGAGATTTCTTTCCTCTGACTCCTCACAAGCAATAGTGCTTCCTCTTTGAGATGTGCAGAACAAGCTACAGCCTTTGTTTCAAAGTCACAAAGTTAGCAAGCAAAGAGAAAATGCAAACATCTCAAGGGAAAGAAAATATCCACCTTCATCTCAAGGGAAAGAAAAAATCCACCAATCCTGCATATGAACTGGATTAAGAGGTCTCTGTGGTGTATTACATTTGCAGGGTGCAGTGAGAGCTCCATTTGAAAGACACAGAAAAGGACTCTCTCTTTGTATCATACCTATTCTTTAAATACCCCAAGGCTGCCATGCACTCCAGCCATTCATGCACCTGGTCTCCAATTCACAGGGAACCCCTCTGGGCATTCTAAATTGCATATCAGGGAGAATACTTAAATAGATTTTTTCTTGCATATTCTCCACATTATCTATGCAGCAGTAATTTGTCCCAAAAATTGGGTGAAAATATGAAAACTGAAATATTTGGTAAACTATACAGGCCCTAGGCCTGTTTCCCAGCTGCCATCAGGCAATGTGAACAATGATTCAACCTCTTATTCACCTGGGAAACAAGCATCCAGGCTAGGAAAGAGCAGCAGCACATCCTTCATTTGCATCAAGGGCTTTCTTCAGCATTATCTAACAAAATGCTTACAACAGGATCCACAAATCCATTCCTGCCCTGGTCTTAAGGGGTTAGTTATAGACAGATGTTTAGAATGCAAATTATATACTGGGGGAAATGGAAGTTTTGGTGTTGGCTATATGTGCATAAGGGAGTAAGGATTTTCAGGATGGTGCAACACAAAGAAGCCAACCGACATTCAAGACTCAACTGCTGCCAAACAGGATGGACAGAAAGTTTTCATGCATTCTTTTTGGAAAGGCTGTCTTTTTTTGGAAACCTAACTTAGGTTTTGCACCAGTTCTCACCCAAAATCCTCTCACCTTTGACACGAGTTAATGCACTTTTTTCTCTTTACATGAGCTAATGTGTTTTTTTCTCTTTACAGCCTCTGTACTTCCAAAAATATGTATAATTAATGTACAGCAAAGGCTGTGTTACCAATTGCAGCCATCTAACTCTGCCTGGAATAACACATCTGAGCAAGATGTGCAGCAAGATTTATGTAGCTTCTCTTTCAAAGCTTCTCCCCTTTCCATCCTGGGAGAAAGAATAATATTTTCAAAATTATGTGACCAGCCTTGTTTAAGCACTGCACCATGGAGATGCCTAGCAGCTTTACCTCACACTTTTGGATATGAGCAAAACACTGAACTGAGCTCAAACATCCTAGGGTTATTGAGCCAGTGGGACTCTCAAGGTTTCTGTTTCTCCTTCTCCTTCACCTTATTTCTTGCCATTCTGTCCCTCACTATGTTACCTGAAGTTAACATGGGATGCTGGGACTCCTACACTGTCTGTCACATTTGCATCCAGGTGGCTACTGAGTTGTTCCTCACAGGCTGGACTCTGTGTCTGCCCAACATCCAATCTTCTTTTATAAGGCAGAAAGAAAAGATTCTTTCCAAGAAAATTAGGCACCAAAAAATCACTGGAGATTAAACAGGGACTAGGACTTTTCCTGAATTAAATTGCTAAAACAGGTGGAAAGCTCCATGACTATTTATGACTTTGTTTGTTTGTTTTTTTGTTTTGTTTTGTTACAGGTATGGTCTCCTGTTCATCTATATTCAGGGATTGGTTACAATCTGGTTTAGACTGCCTATCCCGTACTACCATGGATGGGGAAGGAGAATAAGGGGGAATAATGAGTGCATGTAAAAATCTAGACTTGATATGAAATCCTGATGTGCCCAGTGCAGCAGACATGAATCTATCATATATGCGACATGGGTCAAGTTTGAAATTGTGTTTAGGGTGGGGTGTAGTATTGATATCAACTCTACCATACAGCTATTTGGTTTAGGCAGTCCTGTAAAGCCAGAGTGAAGTTTGGTGCTGGAGGGGAAGAACGGCTGATGGGCAGTCCTGCAGCAGAAGTGGATCTGGTGACGGAGTCATCTTTGAGATTAGGACTAAAATTAGGAAAATTGAGGTATAAACTTAACTTTATCTTTAGACTTTGCAGGAGGGGAGGGAATAAGCTAAAAGGGCGAGACAAAACTGAAGAGTAACTTGAATTGCTGTATCAGCCCAGGCCTGCAGTCCCACTGGACTCACGTCAGGGTTGGTGTTCAGGAGCCTGTCCTCCAAGATCACCAGGGCAGTACGTGACATAATGCCATCAAGGGTTAGTAGCATATCTCAAGTTCTAACAAACCCTAACTGCAAAGCCAAGATTATGGTCAATGCCAGGTTACCAAAACATTGTTCATCCTTGTCACAAAAAGAAAGAAAAAATAAATTGATGCATTCTGTTAAATTGATGCATTTAAACCAATTCTAAACATGAATTTGAAATCTGCCTCACCCTAAAATAAAGTTTCTATTATGACCTACAGGAAACTAACCCCCTAGCCTGCCCTAATGGACTGAACAGTGTTGAACAATCAGAACTGCTTTCTCAAACAATGCCCTTAATCACAGCCTTCAGGTACAGACCCTAATCTGGCTCATCCCCTTTGTACTGAACTCTATTTCGCCATTCTGAAATCTTGCAATTTTACTGTTTGGTTGACAACCTCAAGCCCAACACTCTTCAATTTTTTATGCTGCCAGAGTTTGAGGAGCCATGAAAGAAATTGTTCTTCAAGTCCTTTTATCCTAAATACTGACCTAAATCCCACAAAAGTCAAGACATTTTTCCCATGCCTGGTAATAGCAGTACTAGTTTAAAATGTTCTCATAAAAAAACAGTGCTATAACCTCCATGGACTGAAATGAGAAACAAAGCCATAAATCATTGAAGGCCCCAGGCTCAGTATCTATGAAACTATTAAAAAAAAAAAGAGAAAAGCTGATATCATTGGTCAACCAACCTTTCAGAATTCCACCAGAAAAAAGAAAACAAACCAGACTTGCAGACTTGTTACTCTGAGATCTTTTCAAAATCCTCGACACTGTAAGGCTTACAATAGGTCTCTGGACACCCTGGATAAAGATCTATCTACGAGTCTTTGGACACCAGTCAGGACAGAGGGGGAAGAGGTTGAGCAGGTTAGTTAACAGGGTCCCATGGTTAGTCTTAGGGTTGGTTTTATTTGGGGTTATAGTCTTTGTGCAGTGTGAGATACTCAGCAGACACAAAACCACCTTGCTTTTTAACCTCACTTGTAATATGCCTATATATAATATATCCCAGTGAGTGTTTGAGGAATCCCTAACAAAAATAACACTGAATCCTAACGATTTTTCAAATATTAAGACTTTAAAAATTTATCTATCATGAATCCAACAGCTTCAAAAGTATTTCTACACCAGTTGATCCTACAGCACCTGGTTCTTATTCTAACCCAGTGGTCTCTAGCAGATTCTGGATGTTTGTTCATCCCACCATCATCCACATTTAGCACCTAACTTTGCATTTCAAAATTTCCCTGCTGATAGCAACTTTTCTGGCAAGTCTTCACCCTAAACCAAGCCTATCCTTTACATTCCAGTGACTATCTTCAGTGCTAAGATATAGAAAAAGCAGGGCAACGCCAAGGAATGGAGGAATCTGACTCCATTGATATCAGAAGGCTAATTAATTACTTTATTATACTATATTATTCTATACTATATTACTCTACATCTAAACTGAATCTGCACAAGCACTCAACTCCACTGAACAGAATCTTGTGACTGTCAGCCGACAGTCCCAACATACACACATGGATTCAATTGGTCAATGAATCAAAACACTCACACCAGAATCCAATTACCAAACCCCTTCAGGTAAACAATCTTCTATAATGCATTCCACTTGTGCATAGCAAGAGGCTCAGCAATTGAGGTAAGAATTGTTTTTTCTTTCTCTGAGGTTCCTCACTGTAATTCCCAGAAAATATCTTTGGGAATGCATTGCTTTTCTGTGTGAAGAGAAATGCAGCTACACTAAGATGATGCCATTTTTGCCTGTCAGTATCTGCCTTGCCAGGTACCAGCAGCAAATCTGGCTCCTTTACCTTTGTTCTCTCAAAACCTAACATCCTGCAATGGCTGTGAAGTCATTCACCCAGAAAGAATCTCACTGCAGTTATCACTTCCCTTGGGAGCAAGCTATAAACTGTATTCTTCAATTCTGCTGGTCTAAACCTTTGCTTTTAAAGCTAAATATAACCTTTTCTCTAACATCAGAGTCTGGCAATCCTTGCCAAAAAAAAAAAAAAAAAAAAAAAAAAAAAAAATACAATAAAATTTTATGACACCCAGACACATTAGTTGACAATGTGGAGTCCACAGAGAACACTGCATATTCTCTCTTTGCCATTAAAAAAATCTCCCTCTTGTGCTAGCTTTAGGTGTAAAAAATGTAAGGCTGACCTTTCATTAAACCAACCTAACACAAAGCTCTTTTCATCTGTCACTGGAAAACCCAGTGACAAATCTGGTGGCTCAGACCAGATTTATCTGTACATGTGCTCTTAAACACCTTCTCTGACCTGTTCTTTAACATTTCAGTGACTCTTGTTAACATCATTTAACTCACTCACCTATCCTGTGGTGAATTCACCATTCACCCATCCTAGCTTTACCAGTCTTCCATTTGCCATGGTAATCCAGCTCCAAACCCAGTTATATATTTTCTCTAGCCTGAAGCCCAGTCTAGTCCCAAACAAAATCTACCTTTAATGTTAGAGACAAGTGACAGGCATCCTCGAAAACCTAAGCTGATCAATCACGTTGGCATGGCCTGCCAACAAGCATCCTTCAGGCTTGTACTGCCCGAAAGCAGGATGAGCATGTAACACCAGCTCCAATCTTAGCCATAGCCCATCTTGGAGCCAAACGAAAGTTACCTGTATTTGTCATTATCTGACATCACCTTGTCTCTGCAGGCCTTCCAAAATCTATCAAAAAGTTCTCTGGGCCTCTTGCCCCTAAGGCTAAAATAATCTAAACTCAAACATGACTTGAACATTGTCTGACTTGAACATTGGGTAAGACTTCACCAGATATCTTAACGTAAGTAATCCCTGGAAATAATCCCTTCCAAACACAGTAAACTGTTGATGGTTGGTCAACAAATTTATGTCATCATTTCATGGTAGCTTACACTCTAATTTTGACATGTCACTGTGTCACTGCCTTATCTCCAACCCCTTCTAAAGGCTGAACACATCATTTACACTGCTGGCAGCAGACCTTGTAGAAGGTCTGCAGACCATTCGGGGTCCAGCACCAATGTTACTTTTCCCCCTTTTTCTGGCCATCATTCTCGTTCTATCCCCAACTTCACTTTGGGCATAACAACGGTGCAGAGTCCCTGGACTGCTCACAGCCAGAAGCTGTTCAACCCCAACACTGACCTGGACTCCTCCAGCTGCCCGAGCCCCAGCCAGTGCTAATAGCACAGGCCTTTGGCTCTTACCAGTTCTGTGGGACAGTAAAAAAACCCCACTGGCCGTTCTAAATGCACATTCAGGTCTCACTGGCTCCTGACTTGGCAGCAGCAGCAGGTGGTACAATATCTAGGATTCAGGATGTAGTCTTACTGTAGGTGATGCAGACACCTACCATCAGTTAGGAGATCTGACGTGTCCCTGGTGACACCAAAGCCCTTCATACCTAAGGTGAGTATGTACACATGCATAGGCCACCATCTGTGGCCACCAGACTCTCAGGATTCAGAGCAGGTAAAAGGGGGAAAAGTGACTACCTGAGAACAAATCTGTATTAGCAATGATCTCACATAATACCCTGGTGGGGATACTGCAGGATTTGTGAGGCATGCAGTATTATGACCAAGGTGATCCTTAACCAAAGTAGGCTCAGATGCCTCACCCAGTTCAGTCTACAGGCTTTGGGCTGTGGGGACAGAGGACACTCTTCACATGAACTTGGGGTATCAAGCACCCAGGGCTGTGAGGCAGATAGATGGATGCCTCTGTGTGAGAGTGTGTGTGAGCACCGTGGCACACAGGGGTTAAAGGGGGTTATTTAGTGTGGTTTGGGAAGCTGCCTGTGGACTAGATGACTAATTTTTTTCTAAGCCACATCTCAGGGGGAAATTTTGCTAAGCAACATCTTAACCTCTGCGCATAAGCCTATCTGTCTGTCATCCACAATCAAAAAACAAGTTAATTCACTTTGTCGCAACAGTTTTGATTGCCTCAACCATAGCTGACATCAATGTTTTCACCTTTCCTTCCTTGGAGATGCAGATGCTTTGTTGCCATATGCCAGGTGTCGATGTGCATCACCCACATCCCGAGCAGGACGTGTATTTGAAGTGGCAGTGTAAAGAATTGACATTGGCCACAAGTAATCTCTGTGTCATGGCTTTGGCATGTCACCTGTCAGATGAGCTTCCTTAATGGAGCCCATTCTTTCTTGCCAGATGGGTCACTGATGCAGGCATCAGACCCTTGCACAGAGGCAGCTTGATGTTCAGGAGGAACAATCACACAGGAGAAGGGGGATTTTCATTACCTCAGGATGAAGGAAACAGCTAAGCCCTATTCATGCTGAAGTCTGTGGCTGTCAGAAATGATGCTGAACTCTGGACTGAAACCAATGTTATTGCTTTGTCTGAAAAAGAAACTAAAAAATAGATAAAATGTGTAATTCAAACAGTTTTAGTAAACTCGGAAACTCAAGAAATCAAAATAGTGACATGTGAATAAGGAGTTTTGGTCTTCATGACAGCAGGTAGCTTCTGTTGAATGATGGAGATATTTGCCAGAGTGAAGTGGGTTATTTTTATCATAGCTCTCTTTCCATTACTACATTCCCTTTTGGTTTGGAGGATTATATCTATTTTGGATTGGAGGATTACACCAATTTGTTTTGCTACAAGTTCAATAAAAATAAAATCTAAAATGACAATTAAATCCAAGAAAGCTCAGCTGGAGAGCATGCAAAATTCCTCTTCTCTAATTAAAGTCTGTGCAAACCACAGCTTTACAGAAGCATTGGGGAGGGAGGCAATAAAAAGAGCATGTTCCCATTAACACATTTACTGTAGCTACCTTTCAGGCCAAACAAATTACCACAGAATGTTAACTCAGAGCTTTAACAAGCAGCAAGGTCTGCACAGTCTCCCCATTCTGGGAATAGGAGGAGAAAAGTGAGGCTGAGTATGTGGGAGTGACATGTGCATTTCCTGCTGTTGGGTGTGAAGCCCTTGCCATGTTCCCTGAAGTGAAGGTAGCAGCAGCTGAATTCAGTGGGCTTCGGCTGATGTCTGTGATGTGATTAGGAAGGTACAGTAAATGCCAGATAGTCTCCCTCTTTAGTCTGGGCAGCAGCAATTGGCAGATAGAGCTGCTGTTTTGGAGACCATACATATGAAACTGGGGGACTGAATAGTAAATAAACCCAGTGGCTTTCTGTGACCACTCCATGACAGGCTGCTGCCTCCATCTCCTCATTGTGCTTCCAATGCAGCCACTCAGGAAAGCCACTGGTGCTCCTTAGAAGCCAAATAAATAAACAAAAACTCCTACAACTCCAGCAAAAGCAAAGAACTCTCACAACATAAAAGAGCAAAATACAGATAGACAAATCTGCGAAATGAGAAGAGGAAAGAAAATAAGATGCATGGAAAAAGTCCAGTGAACAGCATGGGTAAAACTTTGCCCTGCTGCAAATTAGCGTGACAGGGAAAAAATCAGAGAAGGATACAGGCTCTATATTCCTGCAGAACAAGTTGCAGTACTGACTCTAGGGACAAAACAGGCCACAGGCTGCCCTTCCATATCAGTACTTTATGGTAGGTATGGATACACCAGTGAACAATGCTGGATTTTTTATCTTAAACCCAAAGTTACCTCTTTTGGCATCACAGCAGAGTGTCTTCACAGCTGGCTATCATCAGTCTGATGTGGTAAGAAGCCACTGTTGCTAACTCCTCTGTTTGCCTTTAGTGGACAGGCAGAACAAGATGCAGTTTCATATGGCTAATGCATTTTACATAACCAGTGCCAAACTGGAGCTGCAAGTCATGGAACAATTGCAGAACACCTGTCTGTGATGCTGCTGCCCTTTGAGCAGTCAGCATTCCCTACCACTGAAATCAATGGATCCACCCCATGTTAGCCCTACAGACTGCAGAACTTTTCTCATCAGCCACAGAGATATTTTGCACCAGTAATTTCACAATAAAAATCTTTCAGACAGTGTGCAAGCAACACAGCAACACTTTCCCACTGGAAATGCTTGGTAGCTCCAGGATTCGTGCCTCTAAAAGAAAAAACTAAGCACACACTCTCATTATGACAGGGGCTATTAAACTGCACACCTGGCCACCCACAGCTGTCTGTGAGGGAGCCAAAGCAAAGCCTGATGGAGGCACACAGCTATGGAGGGCACAGGCTCATCTCTCAGGCACCTTCTCTCCATGGACATGCAGCTCTGCTGGGCAATGCAACCCTGGCAGCTGTAGGAGAATTCCCCTAAACTGGTAAAGGTAAAGCTGTCTCTCAAAACAAAGATATTTAAGCTGACAGAGCTACTTGTCTGCCTGCATAATTCGATATACACTGTGGGTTTTGCTGGCGTGGCTGTCATGATGGGGAGAAGAAAGTTTTTTCCCCCTGCTGTTTTCATTGATACTGAGCTGTTGGCTAATTTCAAAGTGAAGACCACATTTAGGATTGCAAAATTATACTCTGCTTGAGGGAGCCTCAAAAAGGATGCCTCAGGCATAATATTGGGATTGATGCTGATTAGGTAGTCGAGACAAAAACAGTAATGAACGCTGTGAGCTCCAATGGAGTGCCTTTGCTGCTCGTCCTTCTCTAATGACGTGCTGGCACAAACCACCTCTCTCCAATCCAATATTCTGGTCTGTGCACAACTCCAGTAGTTAACCTTGACTGTCTGAAGAACATGGCTTTAAATTTGATATTGTGTTCATTTCTAACCTTTGCTGTCGAAAAATATTAAATCTTCCCTCAGCCACTTGCTCTGCATGGTGAAAGACAGATGGTTGTGTTGGATCATTCCACAGCAGAGCAGATGTTGTAATCGAGGACACAGAAATTCTGCCAAATTAATTAGACTCTTCCACTGATCTGGATAAAAAGAACAGCTCACTGGCATTTCAAAGAGGTCTGTGTTATAATTTATGCCACCTTGCCAGGTTATCTTGTGAGACGTATAGGTATGATGGGGTACTCTTCTGTGTCATTATATCAGACTATTTTGAAAGAGAGTAGGCAGATGTCAACTTTTTAATACAATATCTTGAAATGTATATAGGAAAATAATATTGAATTAGCAGGGCAGAAATCCCTAAGACATATGTGCTCCCATATAAAATATATTTTTACACTTTGTGGAACTAAATTTCCCTGTGTCTAGTGTTTTAGCTTACTTCTTTGTCAGCTAAATTTGCCACACATAAATCCATGAATTATAAGATACATGCATTTTTTGCAGAATTTCACAATCTTTTCCATTATGTCCATTAGTAGTACTCAGGGTTTGTATACCTTTTTTTGCCTTACCAGAGAACTATTTCAGAACACCTTGACTCTTGGCATAGGGAAAACGTGCGAGGAACATTGCAAGTTTCTGAAAATAAGGTTTTTTATAGAGTAGGTAAGGCATGTACAAGTATGGTATTGCTGAGCTGCATGCTATGAAATAGTGTTCCTCCTTGTGGACCATATTCTCCCTTGGTGCAACACCAAAGCAAATTCTCTTGGAAAGGCATCAGTATCCACAGGAAGATACCAACAGTGTTTGAAAAAAACTTGGTTCTAAAAATAAAACTTTCAGTAAGAAACTCACTGAGAAAGGGTCCCTACGGTTCCCCTGATTAGCTCCTTGCACTGTTAAAAGGGATCTGTGCACATAGATAAGTTTATGAATTCTACATTTCTGTTATGGCAAACAGAGGGACTTCATTGCATAATTGGACTTGCATGTCATCATTTATGGGTTTTTTTCCTCCATTAAGACTTAAGACACCTATTTTGATTACTATAGAAAAAAAGTAACATATCCCAGTACTGTCAAATCTTTAATGCTAGAGTACATAAATAACCTTTGTTATTCAAGAAATAATTTTTCCTTACCATATATTTCTATAATACTAGAAAGAAATAAGGAAAAAACCCATGTATGACAATTTTTCATACCAAAGCACTGTTCTTTCTGTTTAAAAACTGAAACTAAAGGGAAACAATTTCAAGTTGTGGACAGCTGTGCAGTTCCATTGATTTTCATAGAGCATTGTCAATTAATACAAACCAAAATCTGACACCTAAATTCACTGTCAAGCTACATAACAGTGTAAGCATGTCTGTTATCATGGCAGCCAGTGCTTAAGCAGTTTCAGAACCCGTGGCATCAAAGACATGTCTACAAAACACAAAAGCTAATATTATAAATGTTGCTAAAATAGCACCAAGTGCTATCTTTCTGTGGCTTATTGGCTTTTGTTGTGTGTCCCATCTGATTCTCTTGGGAAGTTAGGAGCTCTCAGGGATTTCTTGAGGAAGTATGTTATTTTACAAAATCCTATCCTTTCCCCTGAGCATAAGTGAGCCAAGCCAGGACAATTTCCTTGCTCCTCAAGTCTGAGTAGCCACTGCAGCCTGTACCGGGAATGGCTCTGTTGGGCCATGCCCTTGGGGTCTTCTCCAAGTCCTTTGCCCATCCTCTCTTGGTGACCATTCTGCTTCCCTGCAGTGGCTTCATCCATGCAGTTCCCAAACTTCCACAGCTGGGGCTTGAAGAGGTTCCTGTCCTTCTCCCCAGGACACTTTGTGCTCAACCCCTTGTGGCTGCAACACTGTTCTCCAGTCCAGACTCCAGAAGGAAAAGAAGTACCTAATTTCTTCTTGATTCAGACAGAAGGAAAGCTCTTCTATCAGGTTACATCTCATGCCAGCTGTAGCCTAGGAATCATGGCACATTAGCTGTCTACTCCTAAAGCTTTCAGCATCACAGTGCTGGTTTCCTTCCTTGGTGGAGCCCATTTCTCTGCCTACACTTCTGCCATCTGTTTAGATGCGCTGTGTCACATCTTTTGTCCAGTAACACAGAAACCTCATCTGGCTGCAAATTTGGAATTTGCCTGAAACCATAAGCATTGGTTAAACTGGACTTTGAATGTCAGCTCTTTCATATTATCCCTACAGTAGCTTAACAGGACTAGTGATGGAATTATTCACTTCTCCTTCTTCTGGTAAAACATCTGTGTGCCAATCACTGGCCAGGCTGCTGCTGCACACACACAGAGTGTCAGCATCTTTTGTTAGCTCTTCCTAAAAGACATTTCTTGTTTCCTCAGGGAAGGTGTGCCTTCAGAATCATTTTCAGCTTGAAGGAAGAGGGCCAGACTTGAACTTCACAGTGTTGCGCTTGTATCTTTTTGAGAAAACAGATCTGAGTTTTGTTCCCCTGCTATTCCTCAGGTTATTCCTCAGCAGCATGAGATCAGCACGTAGCCCAGTACAGGTTATTACAGGACAACGCTTTCCCAGTTATTCATCTTGTCTTAGCCATTAAAACACCCCTTTGGGCAGCTGATCAGTCTCCCCAGTAGTTTTACTGTGCTAACTCTCCAGGGGAAAGCCTGCTATGAAAACACATTGCTCAACAAAGTTAGTTGCACTGTCCCACAATGCTTTTTACTATATAAAGACTGATAGGTTGTAGTTTTTAATGTAAATTAACCCAGAAAAAACCTGAGCTGCTGAAGCCTGTCTAGAGATAAAAGACTCTGAAACTAAAAGTCTCCACTACAGAAAGGGAACAGCAGAGAGGGAAGGTGTGCTGGCCTGGGCAAGAAGCTGGTGGCAGGATAAGGTGACGCTGCTGCAGCCACCTCACCCCAGCACTTCAGACAAGCTAAAGGCAGCCATCTCATCCAGGAAAGGCAGCCATTCAGTGCAGGCAACCACAAAGACAGTGTTTTCTGTTAAACACACAGTACAGATTGTGAAATGATCATATGTAAATCAATGGATTTTTTTTTCATATACAGGCAAGAAATGGTAATTTTTTTTTTAAACTCCTTACTCTACTGTAAAATATATCAACCATGCCAGATAAGAGCAATAACATATTTTCTTCCCTGACTTGGTTCTAATATATGCTTATTATATCTTCAGGGAAACTGGCAGTTTACAGAGGCTTCCTAGAATAGGAAGTCAAAGATATATCAGAAAATACTAGCACAGCGTGAAGAGCTTTCTTCCTCTCATATTTTCAGTTGTAACTAGTATATCCTTCCTGGTATCATAGTTTGGAGCAATATATCACACCTTCATTTTTGTAAAGGAAAATTAAAAAAGCAAACAAATTTTACATTTTTTTCAGGAGAACATGTTTGGGTTCTTCCCAGAAATTACAAAGAATTTTAAGGGAAATGCAGAATTTATATTACATCACTATTTATTTTATGAGGTAATTTGAGGCCCATTTTAAAATGAGCTGTTCCAAAATCCAGATCTGGTATTAAACATAAATATTTGAAAACCAGCTAATTAAAAATGTAATGCAAAATGTCAGAGTTTCATATAGTGAAAGATGTGAGAAGCTGTGTTCTCTCCCTATTTCTCTTACTTCACATATTATTATTCTCAGCTGAATGCCTGAGAACAGAGATACTTTCAACTAAATAATGGTCTTGTGCAGTGGGGATTGTTAGTTCTATTTTGTTCTTTTTCACTTTCTAGGTCAGAAGAAACTCTGGCACATACTTAAAAAAAGATGCCCTAAAGACTGGAATGTGCTTTGTCTTATCATTCATTCTGGATACATAGATAAAACTGAAAAAAGATAGCCAAGTCCTGAATCCCAGCATGGAGAGAAGCTTACATCACTTCCTCTCCCACATTCCTGTTGTAGGATGTCCAAGGCAGGGGCTGATGCAGGGACCCCCAGCCGGCTCCCAGCAGGGTCACTGAGTACCAGGAGCCTCCCAGCTGCTGTGGGACAGAGCTCCTTTCTGTGCACTGTCTCTGCTCCAGAGCTGCTCCCACCACCCAAACTGGTTTGGGAATCAACTAGTGGCTCTTGATTCCTTACTAGCTTTCACACCTGGCACATCTGTCTGCTCCCCCAGATAGTGAGTCATGCTGCTTTGCATTCTGTGCTTGGCTTTGCTTATGCTGGCTTTACACAGTTGCAATTCAATTGACTCCAGTGGCAATACTCCTGAGTCTAGTGAGGGATGGAGATAAAGGCATCTTTACTCCAAGATGAATGCAGATATGGATTCACAGCCTCCTCATAAGGCAGCTGTGGAAATGTCATAAATTAAGCTGACTATTCTCAAAGGATGTTTATAAAAAATGCTGATGTATCCACAAACAATATTTGGTTCCTTGACTTCTTAAGGAGAAAAATGCACCCATAAAAGAGTCGTGATTCCCTGGATAACTTCAATTAAATAGAGCATCCAGCTGCTCTGGATTCTTGTCACTGACAGATGAGTTTGAAGACTGCTCAACTGAGTCTAGTACTGAGCTCCTGGTGTGCCTGGGATAAAGGATGCCTTCCGGTAGAAAGGTGTCTGTGTGCACGTGGGTTTTTTGAGATGGTGGAAGGCTTTTCTGCATTTCTGCTGTGTCCAAATCAGAGAGCACTAAGTTCTATGGGAACAGGAGCACCTCCAGCAGTGATAAGCAGACAAAAATCTGCTATGATAATGTCTTCCTGGGTACAGAGGCTTATTGCTTCCTGGACAGGCAGGGAAAAGGACCAGATCCACCAGCCCAAGTGTGTGCCTGTCAATGAGCTGGGCTTTCCTCTGCAGGTCCTGAGGCCTGTCAGGTTGGGTCCTGCAGCCATGGAGATCTACCTCAGCACTGAGATGTGATGCTGTGCTTCTGCAACATGAAAAACAGCTCTGGGTCCCTGGGACTGAAAGGTCTATTTTGCTGAACATTGAACTGATGTGTTACAGTTGGTTCCTGCCCAGAGGAAATTCCCACTGGAGTTGAGTGGAAGAGAGACTGTAAAAGTAAAAGGTCAGGACAAGGTAAGGAGTGATCCTGTGGCACAGCCTGGGCCAGGACTCAGGTGACATGAACTCCTGTCCCCATTCACTAGGGCATATACTCAGTTTACTTCACATGGCTCATTCAGACAGGACACACTGAAGCACCAGACACCAGTGGTTTGCCACTGTACAGCTTTATAAATAGTTTTGCTTGCACCATAACCAGGTGCCAAACTACCAAACTGCCAAAATAATTATCTGCTATTTTAAATGAAAAAAAGACTCTTTAATACTGTGTTCTTGTGACAGTCAGTGCTGAGGTTTTTCTCCTCAAGGCCCCACCTAAATGATGATATTAAGGACAATTTAATGATGAGTGTTTTTAAACTCTGTGGTTGATCATTTGTTCTCCAGAACAAGATCCTGCCTTTGATGGAGGGCAACTCCAGTAAGGACTTATGAACTCACTGAGTTCCAAAGGATGGAGTTAACCAACCTGTTAAGATCATGGAGTTAGCATCACAATGCATTAACATCAACAGTGGAGCATTTTGTGTGAATAACACATGTCAGGAAATATCAGCAATCTTTGGGCAATGGCTTAAGACAAGTGTGATACTTTGGGGTGATTTTTGAGGCCAGGTGAGGGACCTGGGATCACCTCCCCAAAGGCTGTGTGTTGCATGTTGGGGAATTCCACACCAGTGTCAAACACTTCCCCTTTCAACCCAAACAACTAATTTCTATAGATTGCATACAAGGTCTTCCATAGACTCAGAAAAATAGGCTTTGTACCACTTATCTCTTTTTGACAAACTCTGACATGTTTCAAAATATTTTTCTTCTATAAATACTTTTTTTCAACTGAGGTCTGCATAAATTCAATTTAATTTTATCAAAGTGAAATTTTTTCCTTTGCATGCATCCATCTTGCACACTGCAGTACAGTGTCCAGAGAGCTCATTTTGTGGCAGCTATGCCCAGTACAGCATTTTAGCCATGGAATAAGCAATGCTGCACAAATTTACTCCACTGAAAGTCTAAGGGAGTGTGGCTATGTCACACTGAAATTTATTTCAATCACACTTCCTCCTGTCATCTGTGCATTTTGGTTTTGCTTTGTCAGATGTTATTAGCTGTTATTACAGAAATCACATTAATTTATGCTCAAATTCTTTCGTAGAGGAAGAACTTTCCAGAACTAAGCATATAATAACACCAGCATTACTAAGAAAATGGCCTGCAAGCATAACAGCAAGCAAAAACATTATTCTATTTCTCAACTGGGTCCAGATAGATCAGATTAATAAACTCATAAGTTTTAGAAGTGTGTTAGCACTGATGGAAACCTCTTGTGTGGCAACTCAAAACATAAACCAGTCAAATTATTTTCACTGGAAAAGTTTTCCTGAACCTATATTACTTAGAAAGTGTTAGTAATGAATGTTCTTAATTTGAAGCTGAAATACCTTTGATCTCACAACAAATTGAGATCCTTGAAGATGAAAGAGGTCCCTGCTGTTAGATAACTGGCAGAGCCTGTGAAAATAATGAGCACTTGCACTGAGCCACTGAAAAGGAACTCCAAGCTTGGAGTGGGTGAACAAGGATATCATCCATACAGTTCACAAAAGCACCTCTAATGATTTCCCACATTAAGTACCATTTGAGAAGGTGACAGGTTGATGCAAAGGATGAGTAGAAAGGACTCCCCCCCAAACTATTCACTGTCTGACTTGGCAGGCACTCCAGAGTCAATAGGACACAGGCATGGATGGGGGAGTCACTGCCCACAGGAGAATTGAGTCAATATTCTTTCAGGTTCCACCTCCTCACCTATTGACAGCCTGGGAGTGTTTGCTTTGCAGTGATGCTAAGGCACTCAGACTGCCCTTTGTGGATGGGATCCTGTCAGTGAGGTGGGGATGCTGGCTGGAAAATGGGGTGTTACTAGCTTGGGCCTATCCAGTGGAGCTGCCCTGTCCGTGGGCTCCAACTCATCCCAGCTGGGCTCACAGCACAGGTGTCCCCACTGCCCCAGAAGAAGCCAAGCCATCTGGTACATCACAGCCAAGGGCCCATCTCCATTTTACCTGCCTCCACGACAGCTGGCCTTGCCTGTGCCATCACACCTGTGTCCCCTGCACTCCCAGGGCAGTGCAGCCCAGCATGTGTGCTCCCTCAGAGCTGCCCCTGCTGCTCAAAGCACGGCTGTGAACGGGAAACCTTTTACAATGAAATCGTCTTCCTGCTTTTAAGGAAACAATCAGGGTTTTTCTCACCTTTGCCTTTATTTGAGTAGAAAGTTCTCTCCAGAGCAGGGAGAGCTGGGTGCTATGCAGGTATTTGTGCCCTTTCATCACACCCCAATATTGCTCACGTTTTGTTTGGGAATTCATGCATTCCTCTTGTTCATTCCTCCCTCAACATTGCAATTCTCAATTTATGATGGTTTATTTTCCTCTGAGATGCCCAGCATGGAACTTGCAGGTCATGAATACAGGCAAAAAGAGAGCACTTGTAGCCAGATTTGAGACCTATCCTGTGAAGACTACAGCCTTTCTTTTGGTGTTATTTTGCCCCCCGGGGTCCTGGGAGCTGTTGCACCTTTTCTCTAGCCCGCCAAAGCCTCCATCCACAGCTTATGCCAGGGTTTGAGAGGAGGTCCTGTGACAGCAGCTTCACTGATATCTTTTGTAGTTGCTGCTTGTAAGAGTGTCCTTTGTAATAAATTAGAGAACTTTAAAATACTTTTACTGTCTCCAGCCCATCTACCAGCAAATGAAATATGCATGAGAGCCTACCACTACCAACTAAGAAAAGTAGCAGAAAAAAGCAGAAAACTTACAAAGGAAAGGACTTTCTTTTCTGAAAATACCCTATTGATCTGTAACAAAGAAAGACAAACTGAACCCTGCAGAGGAACCAAAAGGATAGGTGATTCCTGAATTTCCAGTGCATCTTCTAGTGTATTGCTGAAAGGAATTACTCTTGTACTCCCTTCAGTAACCTCTTTCTGCCATGGAAATACGTGGATCTACACGCACTGAATATATCCATATAGCCAGCCCCATGTATCCCAAAGGAGCTTACATATTCACACACACCACATGGAGTACATGCTGGTGTATACAATAAATACTCAGAATACCCCAAATCAGATACCCCTGGGGAGTGGCACAAGGGATCACCCCCAAGGAGATGGACACTGACACTGATGAGCCATCCCAAAAAGGTTCAGGCTGTAGGCTTTTCATCCAGGCTCTTATGTACCCTGTTGCCAAAAATCAAAAGAGAAAAAACCTTGCAACAGTGTCAGAATAATAAAATAAAAAGCAGACCTTTATTGGAACCTTCCAGATGTCCCAGTGGTGATGGGCACAGTTGGCACTGGATTTCTGGAATGATATAAGGTTAATTAAGTAGTGTATCTAACAGGTACATCCAATAGAAAATTCAGTTGCCCCAGTAACCCAACCCTGGGTCGATCCCTTGGAGTTGATCCAAGAGCTTCTTTGCCCCCCTTCTTGTTACAACTTCTCAGATTCTGGTTGGAAAACAAAATGTTCTTCTTGTAGTTTCTCTTCCTGACAAAAGACCAACCAGTACTTCAGGAATGTATTGTAAGGCTAGCTTATTGTTCTAAAATCTAGATAGTAGGAAAACTACCGGAGCTACAGCCATGCATTAGCAATCTACAAAGCTACAAATATATGAAAAATATATAAAAAGCTTAGGAATCAGCCCTAGGATTGAAAACCTAATAGCAATATTTCAAGTTCTATTGATGCAAGATGGCTTTGGCATTGACTTTCCTGTCAGCCAACAATAATCTATCTAGTAGTGATAACCCCATTTCCATTGATACAGGCAACCAGGGCAAATGAATCACCAGTCTCTACATATATAATGGTATTGTTCTTGGTCTTGAATAGTTGAAAATAGATGGGCAGGTTTTATATTCCAAGGCATGAGGCAGGTAGATGATGACTGAATGCAGCTGGGAATTCATCTCACCTAGTTCAAGCAACATGTATTATTCATGTATAGTCAATGACAAGGATGAGTAGTCAAGCTTGAGAGTCCATTAAAAAAACAAATACAGATCTGTGCAAGCTAAATTGGTTGGAGCTACTTTGTGTTTTTCCAGACTGTGGCTACAATGAGCAGCTCTGATGAAGTCAAAACTCGTGATCCTTCTGAGGAGCCTTTGGGATTGGAAGGCTCATAACAGTGGGAGACGGAGAGCCTCACACAAAACAAAAACTCTGAAGAGAGTAAGGCATGACTGCCCATGGTTGCCTGAAGCCATTAAATTTAAATGAACTGTAAATAAAGTTAAACCTAAAGGATTAAAGAAGGTCAAGAACTGTCAATTCAATATTGGCAATGGAGCAGACGTGTTCAGGCAGCATCAGGTTCTGAAGCTATCTGTGAGGATCAGGAGCCACAGAAAATCCACACCAGCGGCAATGGCTGTTTTTCTTCTCTCTGGCTTTCAAATGATATTCGCTCTGCACAAGTCAGAGCTTGCTTGGCATCTCTGACGAACGGCCACCGGCACAGAGACACAGACACATCTCTGACAAATGTCCACTGGCACAATGACTGCATCCAGTTAACCCAAGTTAACCCAGAACTGCCAAGTCCACCTTGTCCCTAAGTGCCACATCTACATGTCTTTTGTACATCTCCAGGGACAGTGACTCAGCCATTTCCCTGAACAGTCCACTACAACATTTAACATTTTTACCCTTTTGGTGAAGAATTTTTTATTAATATGCACTAAAAACCTCCCCTAGCACAACCTGAGGCCATTTTTTCTCACTATGTCACTTGTTACTTGGGAGAAGAGACTGACCCTACACCTTGCTATAACCTCCTTTCATGTTGTTGTAGAGATTGATAAGACCACCTCTGAGCTGCCTTATCTCCAGGCAAACATCTCCCGCTCTCTCAGCTGCTCCACATCAGACTTGTGCTCCAGACCCTTCACCAGCTCCATTACCTTTCTCTGGACAAACTCATGCTCCAGCAGCTCAATGTCTCCCTTGTACTGCAGGACCCAAACTGGACCCACACAAGATTTGAGGTGCAGCCTCCTCATCACTGCCAAGTACACGGGGAAAAGCACTGCCCTGACCCTGTTGGTCACTCTATTTCTGGTCCAAGCCAGGATGTCACTGGCCTTCTTGGCCACCTGGGCACACACACTGGCTCAGTGGTTGTCGACCTCCAGGTCCTTTTCCACCAGGCACCTTCCCAGCCACTCGGAGCCAGCCTGCAGCACTGCATGGGGTTGCTGTGCCAGAAGTGCAGGACCTGGCATTTGGCTTTATTAAACCTCATACAACTAGCCTCAGCCTGTCGATCAAGCTTGTCCAGATCCCTGTGCAAATCTTTCCTACCCTCCAGCAGATCAATACTGCTTGACATGCAAGCAGAACAGCACCTGACATCTGTGCAAATGCTGTGGTCTGTGAATTTTGTGTGACACAGAATGAAACTCAGCTGCCTCCACCAAGGTGTCCAATGCCACTTGAGATGCTGTATGAGACCACATGACACCTGAGGTCCAGAGGTCTCTGCCTGATGCTCCAGACTATCAAAGACCACGTGTCCAGAGGTCTCTGCCTGATGCTCCAGACTATCAAAGAGACTGTGAATGTCCTGTGCCATATCTGCTGGTTTAGCAAAGATGTCTCAGGTACCCTGGAGCTGCCTGAATTAGATGTCTGGGTTTAGACAGATGATCCATCCCCCTCTACCTATGCCAGCCACTCTGGTACTCTTCCTCTGTGCCCTGCAGCAACAGGCATGCTTTACCCCATCTGAAGACAGCATAAATGGGTGGCATCTGTGAGCTGGGTGCCATGTACAGAGACTGGAGGGACCCATACCAGATCACCTTCTCCAGAAGAAGAGCAGCTATTTTCCACTTCAGTCTCTGAATACTAAAAGGGGGCACATACGCCAGGAATTGCAGAGAAGCACAGCAAGCCTTAAAAAATAGCCAAAATTGACTTGTCAGGAAATTTTTAAACTTTTCTATATTCATACCAGAAGTCAGACATAGGTCTTGCTGCAGGTTAATTCCTGTGTTAACTTTGTGGGAAGGGAGTTTATTTTGAGAATACGTCTAGCAGATGGATAAATATTGTCATCAGTGAATTTAAATTCTTAAATTCAGAGGACAAAAAAATCCCTCTCTGGTTTGTAAAAAGACCTGAAATACATTCATAATATTACAGCTCTTGATATGTTCTTCTATCAGCAGTTTGTATTTTTTCCCTTAATTTCCCTCCTAAAAAAACTACAAATCCTAAATAAATGCCTGGACCAGAAGTCACTTTCTGTCACAACAACTGGCCCACATAGGAAACATAATTGGATTCACTTTACAGTCCCTTGAGGAGATAAGAAATTCAGAATATAATTAAGCTGAATTAATCTGTTTGGTATTAACATCCCCAGATTTAGCATTAGCTAAAATAGGATGTTGTGTCTCATCAGACAGAATTTAGGCTGTCTCAAATCAGCCACCTGTAGTGCTGAGTAAATGACAGACTGAAATTTGCAGTAGGCTGGATGCTGGCTCAGCACACACTGGTTAGGGCACCCTTCAGAGACAGGGGATGGACTTTGCTAAGCCTCTTGTGGCTGCAGAGTGAACGTGAACACCAAGGGTGTCACCTGCCAGGTCAGTGCCCCACAGCTTAGCACAGCACCTCACCTCCTGACCAAGTTCCCTTCATACACCTAGTTGGGCAAAAAAGGCGTTAGCACCATCACACTGCTGGCCAAAAACAAGTGGGGCTTCAATCTGCAGCAGCAGGGACTGCAGGTGCCCTCACCACAGGGCCTTCCTAGGCAAGGTCTGCGTGGCACCACACTGGAGAGGCTCCACGGCAGACTGGCTGGGAACAGGAGCACACGATGTGTGAGAAGAGGCTGAGGGAAATGGGCTTGTGTAGCTTAAGAAAAAGAGCAGGCTGAGGAAGAGGCATGGTTGTAGTCTTCTACCTCTTGAACAGGACAGATGATGGTGGATGGTGATGGTAAAACTCACAGGCTGCAACAAGAGAAAATTCCATCTGGGTATAAGGAGAAAAGTGTTTACAACAGCTCAAAACTGAAGCAGCTTATGCAGTGGAGTTGTGTCATCTCCATCCCTGAAGATTTGCATAGCTCACTTGGAGAAGGCTCTAAGCAGCCTGACATAACTTTGAAGTTGGCCCTGCTTTAAGCAGGCAGATGGACTTGTTCACCCCAGGAGGTTCATTCCAAAATTAATCTTTCTGTAATTTTATTATTTATTTATGCACACCCACACATACCCTCAGTGTAATGGTTTTGTGTATTCTAAATTATTTCACTGAGTGTTTGATGATTAATGCATAGTGATGCCTTAAACACCCACTTACCTGTATAAATGTCCATATCCTCATCATGTGTTTGCCATTCCCAGACCTGGACCACTTTGAAAATCATCTCTGATCTTTCTGATAGATGGCAAAAATATATACAGCTGACTGCAGAGCAGGCTTGATTCATCTGAGTGATGAGCTTCTTGTTTGTCTCAGCCTGCTGGCACCAGCCCTGCTCCATAAGAAGCAGCCCAGCTGAGCAGAGGCAGCTGATGCCCTCCCTGTTACCCACCACACTCTGCTCTGTGGTCAGCAGGCACAAGCATGACGTGCTGCTGGAATGAAATCCATCATTTGTACTGGGGCTGGCTGGACAAAAACGTGATTCCTGAGAGCTGGCACGCACCTTCACTGTGCCTACCAGCCACTGCAATGCTGAAATGGTGAAATTCTTACAGAAGACTTACCCTTCAGCCTTGCCTGCTAGCCAAGATGATAGATTTTGGCATTTCCCTGTTTGAAATTTTACTTGCAAAGTATCTTTTATTTTGTACTTTGAGAGGTAGAGGGAGCAGGATAGGATGACAATTTCACATGTCCTTTATATGCTAATAATGAAATATCAAGAATTTAATCTTATCTGAATTTCTGAATATCACCTTATCTGACTATCTTCTATCTGTAGTTAATATTTCCCCCTTCTTCCCCTCTCAGAAAACTACAAATCCTAAATAAATTCCTGGACCAGAAATCACCCTGTGTCATGACAACTGGCTCATATAAAAGATATGATTGCATTCACTTTACACTCCCTTGAGGAGGTAAGAAATTCAGATTATAATTAAATGTCTGTGAACATCTGACTGCTGGCAGATACTAAGAGTAAAAAATCTGGACTAAGACATTACTAAAAATTATGAAGGTAATGTTTCAAAAAAAATGCCTGTGTCTACTTCTGAAGCAACTGCATGAATCCAGGTAAAACGTTTCCTCAACAGGTACCAAGCATAATTCACCCACTTGGAAATGTAAAGCAAAATATTTTCAAGAGTCATACAGGGATTTTCCAAACCATTTTTTCCCCCAGAAAATATGTAAAGTATAAAATACCTAGATGAAACATAGTAAAATTCCTAATAAGGCAAGCAACAGCTTGCTCCTTTGCAGAATGGATTAATATAAGAAGAAGAGTTTAGTTTTCTTTGCTTTACTTTTTTTTTTTTTTTTTTTTTTTTTTGTGTGCTGTGAAGTACAGCTACAGAATTCTGGTATTTAGGTGACCACAAAGGTTATGGAGGGTCTCTATACATGAGGCACCACATGGAGAAGAGAAGGGGAAACAGTAGATGTTGCCCATGGGAAGGTTTCATCTCAATATGAGAAAGGATTTTTTTGCTGTGAGAACAATCATTGAGTGGATGGTGTGTGGTAGAGACCCTGTCACTGGAGGTTTTCAGGGTAAATTTGGACAGGGCAATAGATAATGCCATCTAGGCTTCCTTCCCAAGAAAGGCTGGATCAGATGATATCCAAGATTCCTTCTAGCCTGACCTGTTTGGTGATTTTATAATTCTGCTAACTGAGAGAAAGTAAACCACAGCAGTGTGCCTACTGAGGCTAAGGATCCTAAGATACATTTTTCATTTGAAACAAAGTCTAATAAACAAGACATAATGTGACTTTCTCCTAGCGAGCAAAATTCTATCAATCAAGCACGTTTGATCCTCTCTGCTCACCGACTTTAGGAAAATAAAAAGATAAGGATCAGATGAGCAACTGTTGAGACAGAAATTAGTAACAGCAGGACATGAGTATAGAACCTCACTTTGATGTAGGTAATACATTTTCATTGAAATAAAAGCTGCTTAAATACATGTGTTTCTATTCTCAGAAGAAAGAACAGTCAACACAGAAAGTTAATAGCAGCAAGATAATTTACTTCCAGGGAACAATGGAATTATTTGATTTCTAGTGAAGAGATAGAATTAATTTTTCAAGAACTGTTCCTGGATATAAATCATGTTTTGTAGCTTACTGATAGTCTAATAGTCTGATTGCTAAACCTCAAGCTTTAGACTTGCCTTCACATGCCTGAAGAACATCTCCATGTTTGTCCCTCTGATCCTTTGCATGTTCAATTATTAGCTCTTGCTCAATGCTGCTAAATCCAACCTGTCTCCTTCCTCCTAAGTCCTCCTCCAAAATTTCTTTCTCAGTTATTATATTACAGCAGATATTCCTGTTACCTGCTCACTTCTGCAAGCCAAATCTCACCCGAGGTTCTTACTCCCACCTTCAGTTCAGCATCACTGCAAAACATCTGAACTTGGCTGCTGGTGCCCACCCACTGGCTAATGCTGCTCTCCTCTCCCCACATCTGCAGGATGCTCCCCTGGCTCTTACATCCCATCCTTGCTCTGTCTGTGCACACAGAAATGCAGTTGCAAAAATAACTTTACCCCATATTTTGACCTTGTTGCCCAATCTGCCAAGGTGTAGAGGGCTGGAAAGGAACAGGACATGAGATAAGGCACATGGCCAAGGTTGCCAGGCTTAGGCAGGACCTGGGCAAGACCCAGGACCAAACCACAGCTTCTGTAGAGGGCACCATGCATCATTTCCTGCAGCTTTTTCTCAGACACAGAGAAATTTTTACCCAAAATTAAAGGTCCCTTCTGGCCTTACGTCACTTCTTTATCATTTCTCACTGTGGATTAAGAAGATGGTTTCCACGCCTGAGCTTCTCTGACTCAGTTACTACTACTACTACTACTATTATTATTATTATTATTATTATTATTATTACTATTATTATTATTATTTTAAGCAATACTTTTTTCTTTTACCTACTCAACTTTCCAGCTGTGGGATGCTCTCTTTGTGCCAAGCCACATAGTATTCTCCTAGAAATCCTTGCTTAATTCTTTGTTGTGTCTGGAGCTACTCAGAAATGCTTGATGTATTTTAGACCACCAGTGTGCTAGGATTATTGTCTGATATGTTGACCAATATTGACTTATTTATCTTAGTATTCTCCAGACTGTCTGCATTTCTATATTATCACTTCTCCCATGTTACAATGTCCTTGGGCTAGATCTAAGTTCTTTCCTATCTTTGTTTGTGTAGCATTTATCACAGTAGAGTCCTCCTCCATGAGCAGTGTTTTTAACAACTTGGGCCATATAAATAATAATGCTTTATTGCAAATGTGAGCAAAGCGTCTCTGAATGAAAGCCAGGTGTGAAATACAGGCAAGTCATTCCCAGTGATCCAGCTCTGAATGTGAATTTTCCCATTTCAAAAAGGCAATGCTCAGGTGAGGGTTGTATGCTTGTGATTCTTCAAAGCAACCTGACTGGGGAGATTTGTACACTTCTTAGTCCTACTTCTCTTACAATCTGATGATCATGGAGCAATAACTGAAAATATTGATAGCACCTGGGAAGCCCAGCTGGGATTGGGTCAAGTGTCAAATAGATACACTGACTGAAATCTTGATATCTGCAAGTCAAAAAAGTTATCTTTGAGTACAGCAAAGGCAAGACTTCACAGAGTAAAATTCAAGCCAGCAGTCATGAAACGTTGCAGAAGAGAGTGGATGAATTGGTAAAAGGTATTACTGAAAAAAGATTCTATCAGCTACCCCTTTTTTTAATTTAGAAAAAGATAAACTTACAAATCTCTTGTCCCAGGGAGTGTACAGGTTTCATTAGGAGATTTGAGATTTGAGTTGGGATGATGGAAGAAAATATTTTTAAATGAATATGTTTTAAAGCTTTGACTGAAATCAAAATCTCACTTTCCAAGTGCAAAGGGCCTTGGATGCCTAACTTCCATGGGCACCTTGGAGAGTTTGAAGCATAGGCACTCTTGAAAATCTTTTTTGATCCCTTTGTAAAAACTTGGCCCTTTTCTAGACAGCCCTCATTGAAAATCACTATTAGAAAACTTTGAAAAAGCTCTCAAATTGTTTTACAGCCTGAAAGAGAGGGAAAAAAACTAACAGAGAGGATGACTGCCAGGATTATATTTCCCATCCATTTAGAGAGAAGTGTCACTGAACACAAAAAGTTATAGCCAAAAACTGCCAAGGAGCGAGTCCAGCACCAGCACTGACCAGGACTGCATGTTTGTTCAGCATGAAATATTAATGTGGAAAACAGATACTGGAGCGCCTGCACCTGGATGGGACACAGGCCTCTTTCTGGCCATGTTAACACATTGTATTAATTTGAGGGTTATACACTTAGTTCACCTCACTGTTCCTTGTGGCATAAAATGTAGATGCGCATTACAACCCAGCAGTGCAGGAATGAGAGATATTTGCTATCAAAGGTAGTTTCATACTCTCCCATGCAATTACTGTCTTGGTGCTTTCTGCTCATTTTATACCATATTTTAAAATAAGACACTAAAATGTTACATGTTTGATTAAGGAGGTGATACAGATTATAAGTGGAAAATCAGATTTGAAGATTTTAAGGATACATTAACATTCAGATATTCTGTTGCTGGCTAAATGGAATTCACTCATAAAAATGACAGCAAAACACATTGTCTCACTCTATTATTCATTACTTGATAGAAATTCAGTCCTGAATAAAGGCTAGCTAGATACTGAAAAAAAAAAAAAAAAAAACCAAACCAAAAAATGAAACAAAAAAAGCAGCTGAACTCAATGCCTCCTGTTTCAGACTAGGGCCCTGTAGACAAATACTCAAGAGAAAAACAAATGGTGAAAACCTAAAAAACCTGGCTAAAATCTCAAGAGGAAGCATCCTGGCTCCCAGACTGATGGTCCATTGACAGTGGTGGCTTGGTGCTCCCGAGCCTGCAGAGCCCCTGGGTGAGCAGCAGAGCCCACAGGCTCCTGGCCATGGGGCAGAGGGAACCAGCTCTGCTGGCCCTAGGGACAGGCTGGAGCAATGGCTGCTGCCAGACCATGGCAGGGCATCCAGGAGGCTGATGGATTTTTGTCATTCTCCCTCGACACTCAAGAGCTCTGAGCACTGAGTTAACTTGTCTGATTTTTAGCATTAAGGGGTTTTTACTGCTACCACTGTTAAAATAGCTGTTTCTCAGTACTGAATGTCAAATACATGTTGCAGGCTCCTACTTCCAGACATGTCAGAAGGCAAAGCTCTACTTTGCCAGCCCATGGAGAATGGTAAAGATAGTCTGAAGGACACAGCTTTCTCTTCATTAAAGGCAGCAACTCCTAGTGATAAAAAGAAAAGGAATGTGACCATGTTTCCTCTGCCTGGGCTTTCTGAGGTGAGCAGGCACTGTTTTAACTGGCAGCTATGCCAATCCCTCCTTTTCCTTTCCCAGCAGCCTCAGATTCTAGGCAGAGCTAAGGCACAGAACCGAACATCTATGTCCACAGACACAGACACAAACCCAGCCTAAGCAGCAGGATGTCATTACTGCATTCTGAACTGCCTTGGCTTCTTGCCCTTGTGTCTGCAGAAGAAAATAGGGCAGAAAGTCTGTGTGTGTGTGTGTGTGTGTGTGTGTCTGTGTCTGTGTGTGTGTGAACAGCAAGGCTAAAGGTATCCCTGGGGTTGCCAGTGCTCTAATTTATCACTTTTCCGTGCACATCAGCAAATAACACTGATAAACCACTCACAGCTGGGCTGTGGATGTACCTGGAATGGGAGGCTTCCTCCCACTCTGGCAAATCCAAGCCATGCTTCAATTACACTTCTGCTTTACTAGAGAAAATACAAAAAGGTGTAAACACATGAACAGACTTGAGCCTGAAGCATTGACCTGATAGAGAGCTCAGCTGGAGCTGGGCTATGCCCAATGACAGCTGGATATTTCTTTTTTGTTTATACCTGCTTTTTATCTTGTTTGCTGCTTGGTTTTTGCACAGCTGAATTATTTCCACTTTTTGTCCTCTGGAGAAACATCCATTGACTGCAGTAAGATCTTGCTTAAAGGAAGATGGTGCTGAGCAGAAATTACAGCTGCTGTGGAGACACAGTGTGTTGCTGTGCCCAGCTGCTGACTGAAGCCAAGGTATTTCAGTAGAGGTTTCTGTTTTTAGGGCAGTAGAGATTTCTGATTATCAGAGCACCTGGGAGAGCTGGGTTCATTGTGTCTTCCCAAGAGAAGGGTAAGGGGTGTGGGAAGGTCTTGCTGCTGCCTATAACACTCCAATGAGAGATTACAAACAAGACAGAGACAGATTCTGCTTGGTGGTGGGATGAGAAACAGTGAGCACAAGCTGCAGCAAGAGAAATTCTGATTTTCTCAGAAATTCTGAGAAATTCTGAAGCATTTTGCACCACAGGGGTTGCCAGACACTACCCAGACAGTTTGCATGGATCTTCCTCATAGAGACTGTCAAAACATGACAGGACAAGCCTGTCAGAAATCTGATCTAGGTTTTACCATTATGAGCAGAGGGTTGGACTACCCAGCCTTCAAATCCCTCCCAGCATGAACAATCCTGTGAATCTCTCCTTACAATTCTAGATACAAAAGATAAGAAGATCACTTTCCAATAAGGTTTTACAGGCACAGATACACCTGGGTGAGCATCCAAGATAGCACTGAGGGAATTTTTATGCAGGCAAATGCTTTTTTAACTTGGTAGGTAGTTTCTCAAGCCCTCTCAGTGACATATTTCTCAAAATCACTTCTGACTTACAAAAGCCTTTTGCTGTCAAGTGCTGCTGGGAGCTGGGATGCATCACTGCCCAGAAAAAAATCTCTCTTTTCCAGCTTCCAGGTCTGAAGTTACTAAACATGCCTTGAACCACCCCATGCTTCCCATCTCAGGGAAAACAAATAGTAATTGGAGGCTAAACCTTTCACTGGAAGGTAAACTACAACAAGTTTAATTTGGGCATGGAAAGTACACAAGGATTACTGCACCTCAAATCAGTGTGTGACATGCATGTGGTTTGTGAGTCTGGGGACAACATTCATACCTTCTTACATCCTCCTGTTCAGACATGCTCAGTGTCTGTGCCTAGATTCAGTGGAAAGTTAACTAAAAAAAAAAAAAAAAGATGTTATACTTTATATTTTACAACTTGATGAGAATTTTACAGCCACAGATTTTTAAGCTAGACATTTTAGGTGGTTTAATTATGAAAAATAATAAACATAACACTGTCAAGCATCTACAGGTTAGGACTGTGGTTGTAGATGTGGCAGGTTAAGTAGCTTAAAAAGTCATTCTTGCTCTCACAAAGCTGAACAGTTGACTGGGGCCAGAATATGATATAAAGAATAACTGGATTAATCCTGTTCTTGAAAACAGGTATAAATCTTTTATTGGAAGAGTGCTAAAAAAGTGAAATTAAGCAGAGTTCTGGACATTTTCATACCTAATTATAATGTTCATCTCAACAATTTCCATTTGCTTCTCCCCATTTGTATGCTTCTTTTTTTTACAAAATGTCCAAACATCAAACTGTAGGTGACTTTCTGGGATCTGACATGTCAAAGAAATCCCCAGTCAATGGACTGCTAGGCCAGTTTAACTAAAAATTATGATTTTTAATTTCTTCAGGCTAGTGATAAAAACAAACTGACCACTTGAAACGTTTATTTAATCATTTCTCTGGGAGGGTAGGGAGTCTCAGTGGGACTTCCCTTCCAAGAGGTGCAAGGTTAGGGGAGCAATATGTGTAGGCAATCCCAGAAAGCAGCGCAGGGAGGGGGCACATCTGGGATGGTAGAAGGGAGAGTGGGGTGTCTGCCATGGGGTGCCAAATGTCACCCTGCAGCTCCATTTGTGCATGGTGGACATTGTTAAACCTGCATTTCTCTGTTGGACTTATCCAGCACCTCAAAAAACAGCAAAACACTATTTCAGTGGCACATGATGTTTAACATCTGAATATGGTGCATTGGTACTGTGGAATTTCATGGGAACACAATTGCCTCATGACCAAACCCGTGAGCTACACCACACCATGAGGCACCAGTGTGAATCCTACAGCACTCTGGAATAAAACACTTCTGCAAACAGGATCACTATTGCACAAAATCAGGTTTGCATGTTTTAACCATTTTTATTTCTGCCAGTGAGTGGAAAAAATATCAGATGAGGCGACAACATCCACCAGATTGTGACTGCAGTCTGCTTTCTTCTCTTCACAAGTCTTGGGAAAAATAAACACAACAAAACAAAACAGAGAATTCAGGCAGAAGGGCTTTCTCATCAACCAAAGTAATTTCCCCTATAATGTGCTTTAGATGTTATAGATTTTATACTCCAGACATCTTTGCAACAGTAGGAAAACAGGTGCCCGATATCATATGCTTTAGGAACTTGGAGAATTAATTAATTCAGAGAACACCATGATTTTATGTGTTCATGTGTTTTTAATTTTAAGTCAACATTCTTAGGAAATTTTTGGATTCAGGATTTTGCACTTTATTTTGAACAGATCATGTAAAGTAATCTTGAGACAGCATGCTAACCTGGCACTGCAGCAATGGGCTTAAGATGAGGCTGAGTAAGAACATGAAGGATGTATATACCATGAGCTCATATGGTCTAAGCCTCTAAAGGTTCATTAGATGCAGGAATAACTTTGCAAACTCAGGAGGGGTGTCTGCAGATGAATACATCAGTATTGTGTACCAGCCAGTGTACTGGGTAATTTGAAAGTCACAACTGCTTTCTGAAGTTCTGTGTGTTCAAAATTTACACCTCATTAATATTTATACTGGAGTCTGATAAGACCTGCAAATATTTAGTGTTTAACTAGGAAATATTTTAATTAAGGAAATGTGCTTTTAAGTGCTATTTTGAGCTCACCTGGCAAAGACTGGACAAAGCTTGATGTTTCTACTTATTCAGGCTGACTAAGCACACTGATTCGTAGGGAATTACAGAAAAGTGCTGTATGAACCTAGCTGACTGCTCATGGAGACCACAGTAGATGAATGTCACTGAAAACTAACATCTGAAATCTTTTTCATGCTCAGACTTTGCATTTAGTCAATGTATCAATGTCCCAATATCAACTATGCCAGAACCTTTTGCATGGCATCAGCTAATCAGGGAAGATCCATAAGGTTGCTTTGCAAGGTCAAGTCTGCCCAAGGAGCAGACTTTTATTTCGAACAACAAGCTCAAACCCATCAGTTGTCATCATCAACAGGTCACTGACAGCCCTCAATGTCACAGCTATCAAGATAAGGGCCAGTACCCACATTTCCTGCCAAGGGACTCCTCCTAATGCCTAAATAATCAGCACAGCCCTTTCTAGGGCAGCAAATAACAGCAGACATAGAAAATGGGCCTGTGGGGGTGACCGAGGATGAGGAAGGCTTTGCCCTTTTGTTGTTGGGGAAATCTGGAAGGAAGAAGATGCATGTGAATGGTTTCTTATGTGTCTAATTGTACACCATAGGACACACACCTTCGTTCACATCTACCCACTTCTCATGGAATGCTGCCCAGGGAAGTTGGGGACGCTCCATCCCTGGCAGTGTTAAAGGCCAGGCTGGTTGGGACATGGAGCAGCCTGGGATGGAGGGAAGTGTTCCTGCCCACAGCAGGGGGGTTGGAATGATGTGATCCCTTCCAACCCAAATCATTCTATGACAATATGAAAACACCCCCGTCTGTAAGTCAGGTCCAGAAAGACACAAAAGCAGTGATTCCAATTTAATTTTCCAATTCTTGGTTAAAGTAATAGAGATTACAGCATATATATATATATTCTGTGGATCTTGTCTGCATCTTCTCAGATGTATTGAATGTATCTGAGTGTGTTAGAAAGCACATTTGAAAAGACAAATATACTTATTTCTTCTAGTTAATTCCTTTGGTAACAATGTACCTAAAATTAAATTTACTGGGTTCTATTAGAAAATTTATCCATTTTTTTCATTTTCAGTTACAACAGTAAGCCGATAAAGAATGGTACTGTCTGCAATTTTCCAAAGAGGCTAAACCAGAAGCTGTTAGGGACCTTACAAGATGCCTACTAACTGCAAGCCAGCATATTATTTTAGCATTATATCCTACAGCTCCCACTTGAAATGTGCTAGAACATCCACTCGCCTGAATAAATTGAGCATAGAATGTGAATCTCACAGATTTCTGCATGGCATGGACTTTCCTGTTGAAAAATGAAGGTTAGATGCATGCCATGAAATACAGCATTTCCACAGGTAGGAATAGCTGCTTCAGTGAAGTCCTTGTCATAGGTTAAGAAGTGGTAAAGGTTGCTACTGATTCCTATTTAAGGTAAATGCAGATTAGGAGGGTATTTAAATTGGCAATAAGGAATCTGCAATTTTGATATTATGAAAATAGAAATAGAAATAGAAACAACAACAACAACAACAATAATAATAATAATAATAATAATAATAATAATAATAATGCAATTTAACAGATATTATCATGTCCCTAAACTGATGGCTGAAATGACACATATTAACTTGGAGGTCTTCCCAAACACTCTGCTTTTTAAAGTCAAATGAAAAACAATAGTATCCCAAATTGTAGTTGAAACAAGGATTCAAGAATGTGCTAGGGTTAGGGGGCATTATGTTCTTAACATGAGAATGACTAATATTATCAGTCAGTGGACCAGATAGAAGCCATGGCAGGAGTGGTGTGTTGGAAACACCGTTTTGGCAGTGATACTGCTGTCACTTATGTTCTTGCAATGAAATACACTTAAAAACTTGGGTCCTCACTCTGTGTTTAAAGATAAAGCAAAATCTTCCCAAAAAGTGGCTATTGAATGCTCATAGGCTCAGAAAGTTCAGCCAAATATTTTTTGAGAAACATTGTCTGCAACACGAGAGCACAAGGCTTGTGAAATAGAGCTCAGAAGTATTTAGGACCCACAGCACACACTGGAGTGAGAGGTAAAAATTTCCTTTTTTAACATGAGGTTGTAATTGGACTCTTGAACTTCAATTCTCCAGACAGCGAAGGCAATGAACACTTATAGGATGGAGAATAAAATCAGTCCTCTTGGTTCTGGCCAGTCAAGGAATGTTTTTTCTATTAAGTACACTGGAAGAGTAGATTTTGAAACTTTTTTCCATTACTGGGTCCTGAAACACCATTTCATAGAATCCCACATAGGAGATATGAGCAGATTGCAAGGCCATTTTTTTCTTCTTCAGGAAACCCAGACCACAGCAAGACACACAAGGACAAAGCAATTGCTATCAGCCTGCTCCAAATCATAGCCAAGGCAGCACAGCCTGACTTCCTGTTACAGGGGGAAGCAGAGAGAATGTCCCTCTTTCTCCAGAAAAATGCAGGACAAGAGACTTCCTTCCTCTCAAAAAAAAAAAAAAAAAAAAAAAAAAAAAAAGCAGGGACTCTCCAGTGGGGTAGCAGGTTTTATTTGGAAATTATTTGGAAATCTTTTCTCAGCTGTGCAGCAAGTCACCCACAGCCCTATGACTTGTTTGTGGTGCAAGTGAGGTGCTGCTGCTTGTCAGCAAGGCATTACCTTGCAAATCAAATCCCATTGTAAGCTCTGACACCAAGCTGCATATGTAGTAAAAAGCAGATAAATTACTATCCAAGCTCTGTACATCCCACTGGAAAGCCACTTTGGGAAAAGCTATTCTAGTAGAGATCTACATTAAAGATAGGAAACTATAAAGAAGACACACAGTTACTTCTTGTTCTGTAAATCACTGCAATAAAATTTAGAGATTGGCAAATGTGCCATATGTATGTGTGCTAAGAAACTAAGAAACATTTGTTTTTCTGTGTTCTGCACCTTTATATTTTCTGAGTCTGAAACCATTTGAGGACTGGCTGTGCTAAATCATTAGCATGTAGAGAAAACATTCTCTCTTGGAGATTTGACTCTAGCTTTTTAGATATTTTGTGGCTTTTTCTTCATCTGGAATAAGTTATTTGGGCATAAACAAGTACTTTTTTGAGCCTGCAAAAATATATTGTCAATAATGAACATTCTTACTGGAAAGTGTGATTATTTAGCTAACATGTTAGCAATGACAAGGATGAGAAAGGAATGTGTGACATATACATAAAGAACTCATAAATATAATGCAGTAGTCACTTGAAATGTTGAAGCTATATTTTAGAGGTCATGCTACTATATTGATCACTTCATTGTGGCTCAAGAGTGGTTCTTAACCAATGTGTTACACAAACTGCAATAGTAAATTCTACTAATGCCCACTCTCTTATTCAGGTGACTTTGATTCTCAGGTACCTCAAAAATAATTAGTGTTTATATTCAGCATGCAAGGAATTATCTGTGTCCTGTCTCTTCTCTGTTATTAACAAGACATTAAGTAAGAGCAGTCAGAATGCCCACCTAAGAAAGGTGAGATCTGGGGCTCAGCCCCAGCAGAGATAAATATTTAGTGTGCAGTAGTCACATTTAATATTCATGTTTTACTAATGTAATCTCTAAAGGAGTGAGAGGCTATAAACCTCATCTTCCATGTGAGGCTTCTAGCAGCCAGGCTCTGGGATCTGTACAGTCCTTTTCTCTGACTCAGACTAGAGGTAACCTTTTCCACAGCAGCAGGTTAGCATCAGCAGGGTAAACCTTGGACTAGATTTTCCTGAATGCCTGCTCACTTAGACAGGAGCTATATTGACAAACTAGACAGGGACAGGGAGCTGGCTTTCCAAGGACCTTACCCATGCACATTTTGGATGTAGCAACCCTGTCTTTGGAAAGGGTGGAGAGTGTAGGTGTGAAATCTGGAGCTATGCCAAGCTTTAGATAATTTTATTCATTAGTAAAGTTGCAGCCAGGAAACCCTGGTCTCACTTACGGATGAGAGTGAGATTCTGACCCTGTATGTTACCTTGCAGAGGTCCAGTTGCATCCCCCACATCTTTGGTTAATGTTGTAAAAATTTTTTTCTCTCAGCTGTGTTTTGTGAGCAGGGCCATATAATGTACAGCCTTGTCTTGGGCTGCAAAGTCACAAGTCCCTGAAGTAAGGCTGTGAGCCCTGGGAGCAGCATTCCTCCTTGCCACTTTTCTTGTTTCAACCAGTTTTCTCATTTATTCCATTTGCTTCTATCTAAGAAAAATCCTTCTTTTGGGGTACCAGATATACCCATGGGCTGGGTGTTTGATCTTGTGAACTTTGGGCACACAGTGCAGGGCTGAGGACCCTCTGTGGTGGTGAAACAGTTTGTGCCAGGCACTGCTGGGCTCTGCCATGGGCTGGATCAAGTGTAAGAACTTACAGAGAACACACTGTATTGACATAAGAAATTTTGAAATATGTGAAGTCATGATGGAGCTGCTTCCTGCTTTTTTTTATGAAGAACCAGACGTATGTGAAGCACTACAAAGTCCAGTGGCATTTGGGGTGTGATACTAACTTAAAATTTCATTCTATTTCTCATCTTATTGCATCATCTGATGTGTATCATTCCACATGATATCATGATAATGCAAATGTCATTTTGTTAGACCATCCCCTTGGAAGGAGGAGCTCTGTACACTTTAAAGAGATAAGGTTTGGTCTATCAGCTAGTCAGATAACAAAACACAGGCCACAAGTAGAAGGGGAAACCCTTATCCTATTTAAAATTGAGCCAGAGAAATAGTCTCACAGACGCATGCCAAAATTTTGACTGGTGCTTAAAGTTCTGAGTTCACTGGTAAAATGGTAGCTGGATGGAGTCTCTGACATCTCATTTTCTCTACATTAGGTTGCATTGCACAATCTGTTTTTAAGATAAGACTTCATTGTCCGAGTTGTATTTTTTTTTTTTTCAAATAATGATGCAGCTGCAGATGCTACTGGTATACTAAAAAACCACAGGATGACAAAACCCACTCACACAAATAAACATAATCTAAACACCTATAAAGCCCTCTCAAAGCTAGTACAAAATGATCTGATAATAGCTGCATTTTGGACAACTCACCAGGTAACGCTAAAAAGCTGTCTGGTTGTGTGTGTCATGAAGACGAAAAGTTTAATTTGTCCAGTCAGCACTGCAGAAGTGTGGATGAATGGAATGTAGGAGAATAGAGACAGTGATGAAGGTAATCTCACCCCTAAGGAGCTACAGCTGAATTAGGAACAGGCCTGCCCTTAATAGGCCACAGCTAGATCCAATTAGGATGGGTATTGTAAAAGAGTAGGCTGGCTGGCTGAGAAGTTAGATGGAGTTTGTTGGCTGTGCTGTGAGGAAGAAGGAGTCTGTTCTGTGAGGAGCTGCCCAAAAGAAATCACCGAGACGTATAGAGCTTTTGCAATAAGATGACAACAGATAAGAGAAACAAAAATCAGAGCCAGAAGCAGCATTTTTACATTGAACTAGCAGTCTTCTGGTGTGTACTCAACCCTGTGCAAACCCTGACTTAAAGTTCTTGTTATAAAGTTTCCTATTTATAATGAAAAAGCAGGACTTATAGTTTATTTTCAATTATTATTTAGGATTCATAATGTCAAATATTAAAGAAATGAGAGTGTTTCTCAACTCTTAATCTTTTTTAACCATCAGATTGGGAAGTTTTTCTAATACGTGGTATTGACTGATGTTATTTGCCTATTTGATGATTAACTTCTGAAATCAATTTGGAGCTAACTTACAGCAAACTGGCTTTGAAAGTAGATCAAAGAAGGATTTCAGAATTACTTTATTGTATTTTCTGTCGTGCTTGTGCAGTAATCTGAATAAAGAGGATTTCAGAAGATGAGGGTGATTTAAAGGGGATCATTGGTAAGATACTACACATTGTTTACATCTAACAGAAAGAAATAAGTTTATCTCACATCTCATTTGTACACTGAGGAAAATATATATTTTCATCATAGATTCTACAGGTAAAAACAAAAGAGAGACCATATTTCACAGTAAGAATGTGAGACAACTAATTTATCAGATTTTTTTCTGCTTCTGCAGAGTGGGAGCTAAAAAAATTGTGTTAACTGCAAAAAAAGCTGCAGTAGGTACCAATAACGATATTACGAAATCTGAGAAGAGTAGGGGTTTTCTAAATAAAAATGCCTTTAGAATAATGCATTGGCTGACTTATACAGATTCTTTTCCTAATGCAGTGCTCTCACTGACATCATAATTTCATTATGCACTGACACATTTAATGAATGTACCTACTGCACACAGAAACAACCACTTTGATTCTCAGCCCCGTGGAGTTGGTTTAAAAACTTCCTTCTGAGTGACTTGAATAATCATGAAAGAAAGGGGAGGGTTCATGCCCTGGTGTGCTTAAAAACAGACCAGCTGTCAATCTAAACTTTTAGGCATGGGCTGTTGCATGCCAGGAGTGTGGTGGAGGGTGATAAACCGTGTTTGCATTTCAGATGACACTCCTATATAAAAGGAACACCTATAAATAGTTTATGGAGGGTTAATTAGTGTTACCAGCGTGTTACAGACATAAATAGATAGATACATGCACCCCAACAGAAGGCAGCAGGTAGGGATGAGATACTGTTTTAGACAGCCTGTTCACCTGATGGTCTTGCTCCAGTTGGCTACAGCAATTTATTAAAATGCCTATTAATAATGTAGATAGATGTAAGCTAAATTTATATACTCCAGCTGACTGCAGAATTCCTTACAGAGGTTTGGATCACTTCAGTGTGAGCTGGGAGTAAAAGTCAGGTCATCTGACAGGGATGCCAGGGCTGCTCTGTAAAAGCAGAGGACAAGCCCAAGTGTCCTGCTGGAGAAATGGGCCCAGCTCCATGAACAAAAGCATCTCTCAGTGCTCTGATCTGTGACCAGTGCTGGAGCACTGGTTTCTGGTCTCTGGGCTGGTGCAGCATTACGGCTAATAAAAAATCATGGGCAGTTCATGGAGCTCTGGCTGCAGGGACTTCAGTGAGTCCCTGGGTCACTACAGTACAGACATATTCTGCCTTTCTTTAACCCAGGTGAGCTGTAGTGTGATACAACAGGAGAGAGGCTGGGTGCACTCACCACCAAACAGCCTCAGACTGTCTGCTCCTTTGAGGATAGGAGATATGGATGTGAGCTGCCCGAGGGTGAGGATGAGCCTGAATCCAGTTTTTTTTTTTAGTGTATGCAAAGACGCTTGCAAAAGGCAAGAAGAGCAAAGTCTTACTCAGTTTTCATTTGCTTTGGGTGACATTTCAATTCAGGGCTTAATGTCCTCATCTCTGTGCCTCCACACTAGACAAGACTGGGCTTTCAAAGTATTTTCAGCCACGTATTAAAGATGATGCTAAGATCCCTTAGCACTGGGCTGCTCTCTCTGTCCTGTAGTACCAGTTCAGCAGTAGTGCTGCTCAGCATGAAATCACCTTCCTAGATTAAATCCAGTTTGCTTCGTTTCTAGCTGTACTTCTTTCCTACATATCACAGGGCAGGACTGTTAGCTATAGGGTAAGTGGGGTGAGTGTGTGTATGGGGCAGAGAGGGAAGGGAAATACAGACAGAGGAAAACAGGTATGGTAGCCTGGATCACTGTCACTGTCCCAGAACACAGCAGCTCCTGATTCTCTGGATTTTCCAACTGAACTGGGAGAAATTGGAAAAAATATCTTTAGAGTTAATATGACAATTTTACTCTTTCACAGCTGTTTTTTTTTTTCTTATTTTTTTTCCTGGCTATTGCTAGAAGTGGTTCTGTGATGTCTACCTACATCATTAACCTCTAGCCCATTTCAGTTTTCCTTTTGCAAGACTGCATCTGCTGCTGATACATATGGATAGGACTAATCCCATTTAAAATGTTATGTTAATTAGAATTTGCCATTGACCTTTCACTTTCACATAGACTGTGGCTTGAAGGAATCTTTTTCACTTATTACATTATAATTCTGCTTTCTGATGGCTGTGTTGTTCCTTTCAACACACCAGCTGAAAAATTCTCTCTCCTTTCTGCGGGATATACTTTGGTTCCCTGCTCTAAGGGGACCTCCAATCAATCCTTCATTATTTTCTGAGGATTACAGAGAGGATAAAGACAAGATTTTTTGAGTCTGTTTTCTGTGCTACCTTTCAGAGGAAAATTCAGAGTACAAATCGAAATAAAAAACATACCTGGCATCACCCGACTCCCTCACTGATCTTTTGTGAGTCGTCCCCTCCTATCACTGGGGCATCTCTGTGGCTTAGTGAATGGATTTCTTCTTGGAAAAACCTTAAAGCTCCATCTACAGTACATGTTTGGATTTACAACGAAAATTTACAATGGGAGTTGTAGTAAAAAGCTCAATGACAGTGGAAAAATGCACAGGCTAGGGGAATATAAAGAGAATTTTTTAATTGTTGCTATTTCTTTGCTTCAAAAACAAAAAGGTACCAATATTTCAAAGTGAGAATCAACAGGGAACTTAGCACTCAATACAATATGAAAAAACCCACAAGGTGTTGAAGCACAACAAATTAAAAGGCAGACAGTATTCAGAGAAGCAAGTAAGGTACTAGGGAATATCTCTGTAAAATAGAAACGTAGTTCAAAAAGCAAGACAAGACTGCTGCTTAAATAAAGCAGCAGGAATTTTTGTCTTTCTAATTATACAATAAAGTGACAATTGTCACAGAGAGAGTCTCATTTTGGGGAGAAACAGTGAAGGAGAAAATATATTTTGAGTAATCAGTCAACCAAAATTTGTGATACAGTTGCTAGGATCCAGATTTTGATCTCATTATCAGGAATGTGAGTTAGGAATAAGAACAGTCGTTTACCTAAAGAATCCTGGTGACACTGAAGAATTATTGCAGATTTTTATGCCACCACTACGGCAATCACAAATTGACCACTCATTTTAAAACCTTTAGAAAGAGGAGAGGCTCTCTCCACAATCACAGCAAGAGTCCTGCCCTGCCACACTGTGCTAATTAAGGAAGAGAGCTCTTGTGATAAAATTTTCAAACAAGTTGTGTTGAGCCGATGACAGGCAACACGGAGCTTTTTCTCTAGCAAAGCAATGCCTATTTAGTTGTGCCAGTGTATGCAACCATCCTGTAAGTACAGCAACTTTTGTGTCTTCAGAGACAGTAAGTAACCTGCATCCATTTGATGGCTAGGCAAACTTTAATTACTTTGTGATTACCAAAACACTAGCTATCCTTAGGAGACCTAAAGGGTGCTCTGGGCAGACTGACTACTCAGCAATGGAGCCAGCACAGTCAGTCTAGAGGAAATCATGTAGGAAAACCTAGAGCACATAATTCATATTTCAAGATTCCCTCTGTACTTCAAATTTTGCTGAGAATTCTCCTTCAGGTAAGGAGCCATTCTACACATCTTCATTGCTATTCTAATTCAAAACTTCATTTAATTTTTAATGGCTAACCAAACATTTTGTCTATCTTATCTGTATTACTGCTGTAAGCCTTAAGAAACTGCAGAATTATTTCAGCTCACACCAACATAAACCTACAGAACTCAACCCTTAGCATCTGAAAATTTATGGCAAGTAATTAATTTGGCATGAAATTATACTACTTAAAGAATTCAGCATACCCACATATACAAGACTTCCACAAATGTTTTCATTGTGAGACCACAAGTGTTTCATTGTGAGACCTAACATTTCCATATTTGCTTGTATTACTACTTTGTATCAAACAAATTTGCTTGTTCAATCTTTTATTTTATGTAAATCTCAGTGTGTGTTATGTAACTGCTTATTAAAAACACAGGTGTGAATTCCATCCTCAAAAGATAAATTGGTTTAAGGTGTCTTCTGTTTTGATCCTATGAAGTTAAATTAGAGACTTCATAACATTTGCAAAGGTATCTAGATGGCTTAGGAATTTACACCTCAATTATTTAAGAAAAATTATATTTGGTGAAAGATCTGTGTGGTATTTGTAGTCCACTGAAACAGGTGCCTAGGACATGATCAAAATAATGCCAAAAATACTGAAAACCTCTGAAGGGTGGAGTACTCAGAAAGTGGAAAATCAAAGAAAGATTTCCCAGGGTGGGATTTTCTCTCACAAAACGGTTTCGGTGGAGTAGCAGGACCTTCGCTGTGTCAGCCCAGCAGCACCACCTTGTGTGTGTGTGCTCACGTTACTCCTGTATTACCTGTAAGGACTAGTGAGGTTTGCAAGTTCTAGTGCACATCCTGCTGGAGTAGCATGTTACATCTTGCATAGAAAAAAAAATAAATCAGGCATATATCAGTCGTAGAGGAAGTAAAATACTTCTTACAGCCAATAATCTTTATGTGCACACAGTATGGATACGTGCATGTTTCACTCCACCTCCAGGACTGTATTAGGGATATTTTCACGAGGTAGTATGTGCATCACTGCAGAGCTCTGTTATATTCCTACAGTGAAAGTTGAAACTATATCGGTCTGGTGTCATTATAAGGTAAGTTTGATCCATAAATAATTTGTGAACCACTGTATGAAACGTGTTCCAGATTTCGGTACAGCTGGAACAATTCTATACTCCATGAGTACAGAACTGGGTGTCCATGAAGGCTGGAAGATGTTTCTAGATCATGACATAAAACTGTGCTCCTTTTTCTGTTTTCAGTACTTTCAGACTAAGCCTAGTCCAGCTTACACTCAGTACCTTTAGAGCTGTATTGAGGATGCCATCTGCAGACTGAGGACATACTTTAAAGCCCTGTAAAAGCTCTGTTTTCAGAAACAATCAATCTGAAAATAGAAAAGCCTAATGTGGACAAGACTAAGAATGCAGAATGTGATGAGAACTCACACACATGAGAAACATCTTTGTTTCTATTTCTGTAACATGAAATTTGTCTGGTTAATATGTGCTCAGTTTGTATTTTCCCCCTCAAGAGGATTCCACAATCAAGATTTTGACTTGACAGGGACATCCCTGAGTCATCTAAAAAAGGCAAGAGAGATAACATATTCCTGAGCTTGCATCTAGGGTTTATACCTTACTCTGTAAAAGCTCTTACTTTTTTTGAAGGACAGTAAGGTTAACAAGGATGCTTAATGTAAAAATATATACCTTGTAAATGTTGCACCACTTCACTTTGGCACCCAGAACTACTAGTCCTGAACATGCCCTGCATGTCTGCCTTGTTTGTTGGGGCAGACAAAACTTGGTAAGAAAAAACTGCTTAAACTGTGTTATGAATCACAAAAGTAGAAAAGGCATGAAAGTAAGCCCTGCTCCTTACAAATCTTCTCTGCAGGAAAATAATTTTGGGTGATATAACTAGAAGAATCAAATAGCCAGTAAGGGGGTTTCTTTTCTAAGATGATCTAGTTCTCTATAAATTTGGGTAAGACACTATTGGTTTCATTACACTCATCTACCAAATTTTTGACAGTGCTGCCTGCTGCTAAATCAGTATTTGCTGTTGGGTAACACCCTTTGTTTCTTCACATTCAGACTAGAAACAGATAATATCTCCCTGCTTGACAGTATCATTCAGATCTTCTACAGAAACAAAACCATATTTCTGCAGTGATTTCACAAGGCACGTCCAGAGCTCACAGCTGTCAAGGGAATTAAGTTACACAAAAACTGCTTTGTGACAGTAAATTCCATTCCTCCCTCACACATGTGGAAACAGAGGTCTTGGAGAGACCATCAGAGCCCCCAGACCAGAAGGTATGTTTGGGGGCTCCAAGCACTGCCTGCCAATAATTCTTGATTGACGTCTATAAGAAAGTTTTGAGCCAAAGGTCTTTACTGTTTTCACAAACATTTACCGCTGTATTCAATGTTTTTATGGAGTACTAGTGTTCCACCCTTGCTGAGCTGGCTGGCAAATGGCTGTGCCAGGTTGTGCTCTCACCCCTGCTGTGACTGCAGATGATCACATCTGAGCTAGCTCCAGCGTCCTGGAGGGGCAGCAGGCAGGGAGCTGCAGTGATGTGGGAAATTCTGAGCACATCCTGAGCTCACACTTGGGCAGTCAGACCATGCTGGTGTCTACACAGCAGCACTGATGGCTTTTGCTGACTGTAACTAGCTAATTATTAGCTCTGGCTGCAATCCTTGTAATCACAGAGCTGACTGCTGAACAGACATATCTCAGTCAACAGTTCAGCTTTTACCCAGTGAAAGTGGCTGATTCAAGCTCATTAGACCTAGAAACTCTTCCAAGCTGGTCCATTTTGTTTCTCTGTTATTGAATAAACTCTAATAACATTATCATGGCAAGGAAAACACAGCCACTTATTATTAAAGAAAATGATGAAATTAAATCTACATTAGTCACTGGAGTGGTGACCACATGTATGAAAACAAATATTAGTTCTTTCTAGTGAGAGGCAGGTGGTTACCAGGAATTTACAGAAGACGTCTCCTTTCATGTCAGTATAGCTTCCTTTTCTTTTCTAAGCTGCACAGTTGGCTAAAGCTGAAAATGGGTAGTTGTCAGTGAGAGACTTAAATTACTATTCTTTCTGTATTGACTCTGAGGACTTTTGACATGATGGATTAAATCATCAGTGCTGTTCCTCTGATCAAAAATAAACTCAACAGCAGGAAGCCTGTGTATCCTTGTTCCTGTGTTACCCACATGAGGCCCAGCTCACACTGTTTACTCATGCCCATGTCAACATTGAAAATCACACCCTGCTCAGATGAAGGCATGTCTGCCTTCCTGCAGTCTGCACCATACTTCATATGAGGAAACTGAGCATCCATATAATTAAAAGTTATTCAGAGTCAGCTACAGAAGACACAAGAGCACTCTGGTGTCCACTCTTCCTGTGTATAGCAAGAAGCCTGCCTAGCAAGCACTGCTGCATTCCTTGTGTTTGCTCCGTGTTTGCTCCTTGACTGTGGGAGCACTAACCACTACCACCCTGCTGGGCTTGGCTTCCACAGGCTGTCAGATTAAAGGCACTCTGACTGCTGGTATATCCCACCATGCACAAAGAAGCTCAGAAGCACCCACTCCTGTAAGGTTTTATAGCTACATTTCAGGCTCCACTTGACTGTTTTACAGCAGAAAACATATAATGCTGTCACAAGTGCTGAGGATTGGCTTTGCTCAATGAAAGAGTCTGTAAATAACCTATTCTTGAACCCCCAAAACTCCATAGTAGCTGTGATGCTATTGACCAAAGTGGGTTTCTGACCCTTATTTCACTGATCCCTTTCTTTCAGGCAGCATTGCTAAATACAGAACCACTTCATTCTGCAACAATTGCAATGGTAGGTAAAGTCTGAAACCATTTCCAAAAGTGGGAAGATCCAGAAAGCAGTAGCTAGTTAGCCTTTGTGAACACAAAATCCCTCCTGACCAACCTGGTAGACTTCTCTGACAACCTGACTAGCTTGATGGACAAGAGGAGAACAGTGGATGTTTATCTTGATTTTAGAAGGCTTTTAACACTGTTTCCCATACCATTCTTTTGGTGGAAATTAATGAAGTAGAAACTAGACTCAGAGGTTTCTGATCAGCAGCACTAAGTCCAAGCAGTGGCCAGTCACTATTGGTGCCTCTCAGGGGTCAAGACTGGGAAAAATACTGTTTAGTAACTCCATTAATGACCTGAAGGGACAGAGTGCATCTCACAAAGTTTGCAGAGGTTGCAAAACTGGGAGGAGCGACCACTGCAGCAGATTCAGCCTTGACAGGCTGGAATGCTGGCCAGTGAGGAATCTCCTGAAGTTCAACAAAGAAAATAGCAAAAACTACCCCAGGCACCAGAACATGCTGGGGGCTGATCAGTTGCAGTGCAGCTTTCCAGAGAACGGCTCTGGGGTCCTGGTGGAGGGTAGGCTGACCATGAGCCACCAATGTACGCATGCAATAATGTTACTGTAAAGAGTTACACAACCCTGGAATCTTCCTGATCTCTGCTTAATTTGCCGGAAGAGAGGTAGTCCACTATTCTAAACATGCCATGTCTCTGAAATATTTTTTATGCTCATGGTTGATCATATGCTTGAAGTGTTCTCTAGTAAGACTGTTGTAGGGAAGAGTGTATTACTGTTTAATAAAAAGTCAGAGATTTCTAAAAACACAAACAAATGCACAACAACAAATGCAGTTTTGCCAAGGGACTTTCTTCCCTCACTGCTAATATTTCTTCTTTGGAATATTTTGGAAAATCTGTTCTTTTGTGAATAAGGGAAAATTCTAAGTTGCTTCCAAACCATCCCTTTTTATATGAGGAACTTCAAGACATATATAGACCATGTCTTAAATTTTTCCAGTTCCCAAATTTCTCTTCCTTCTCCTCCACTAACTTTTCTATGGAAAATTAGGAATAAGCTTCCTGTGTCATTTCAGAAAAAAAAATAAAAAATCTGATGCTTGGTGTGCTCTTACAGAAGTGTAATAAATTTAGAAAGACACTCTCCTAGCAACCTCAATAGGTTTGTGAATCCTGCTTACATGGATGGGTGTAAGAAGCTACACATCCAATTCACATCTGCACCAAGGCAGACCTGAGCTAAATAAATGCTCACAGTGAGGGAGCAGAGTCCTGGAGGCAGAGCTGTGAATTGCTTTGTTTCTGCAGATTATGCAAGACAACTGTGTTAGTCACACAAGGTGGTGGATGGAGGAAGGGTAAGCCTCGAGGAAGACTGGAAACAGCTATGAGCTGCCATCAGGATGCTTTATCCGCCCACAGTCCTTTATTTTTCTCTGATTTGAGCTTAGAGACAAAACACAAGATACCATGGGCTAAATTAGTGGTTCTTGCGGCTAATTGGACCCACAAGGAACAGATCCAGTACTTCTTTGGTAGAGCAAGGCACAAGGGCAGTCTGAACAGAGGGTCCATAGATGATCAATCCTTTTTGTGTGAGTCTCCATTGGTTTCATACTTACCTTCTTGTTGACACCTTCCTGTGATACTCTGGAACATCTTTGGTGGCTTTGGATATCTAGATCAGGCAGCTGTGTTTTTTGCTGGATGTGGACCATGAGAGGAGTGAAGAGACAAACAAGACCTGGTGCCATGTGAGATGTCTGAGAACCCTGCATGGGCTGGCAGCTTTGTCACAAGACCTAGGAAGACCCACTGTTCCCTAGAAGGGCAGGTGGAGCTTGCCTGGGGTTCTCTAGGGTTTCTCAAACACATACATGGACAGCTGGATCCTACTCCCAGTATTTTTTTCAGACACAGAGAGTGCTATTGGCAATCATACAGCTGGTTGCAAAATGAAATTTGTCTTTCTTTTTTCTCTGTTGCAATACATCTCCAGCTAGTGGTGTCTGTACAGGTAATATTTGCATGAGCATGTGCCATCTTCCAGGGCATCTGCAAAATCTTTGCTTTGGCTCTTCTGTCACTAACTGGTAGCTTTTTCTATTCCCCATCAGCTGGCTGGGGACCTTTTGGGAGAGAGAAGAGGGAACAGAGGGCAGAGCAAAGTTGTGTGTTTATGGTTTTAATTGCTATGTATTGCTGTATAAAACAACACTTTGTAACTGCAGAAAGGCCTGCTGTTCACTCACAAGTGCCTCATGACAGAGCACATGGATAATGAGTGCTACTGTGCTGCCAGCCACTCAAATGGCAACGGGGACTTAGCATGGAAAGAAAGGAATTTTAAAAATAATTATATAAGTTTCCCCCATAAAAGGCAATTTCGGGGGCACACAGGTGCAGAACTTTTCTCTGACAGGCAGAGTGCTCCTCTGCAGCCTCCCCTGCCACACTTGGGTTCAATCAAGCCATTCTCAAAGTGTTAGAGATTTACTTGTTTCTCCTTTTTTGTCAGTTGCACATATTTGTACAAGACACAGGCAAGTGGGGTGCTCTTTTGTGGAGTTGGTAATAAGTCCCAAAAAGTAACATTTCAATGTCCAAACTATGACTCATTGACCTCATGTCTTACTTCTTCCCTTCTGGCCATATCTACTTCATCTGAAATATATGATTTGCTACCTGTCCTTTTGATTTTCAGCCTCTTTTGTGATAACCTAAGGAAATGAGAGGACTAGATGCCTTTTAGTCTCCTTACATAGTATCTAAAGCTATATTTAAAGAAAAATACCCTATATTGAGTCAAAAATGCTATAATGATAATATTTTAATCTAAAAAATTGCCACTGGTGGAAACTTGCTCTGTGCTTTGCATCACCAAATTCAAAATGTCATTAAACACATTCCCTTATTCTTTGATTTTTTAAACAAAATCTTGATTTGAATTTGGATTAATTTTCTATTGACATTTCAAAGTGGAAGATGAACAGCAGTTTCAGTACTACAACTGTAATTTACTTTGGATGCTTTTACAGATTCTTTGCATCAGAATCTTGGCTTACAGAAAATACTTTAGGGCTTTACCTTTGCTGTGCAGTCTTCTTGCCTGTGCAAGAGTTCCTGACACCCATAAGACTCCTCACAGGGCAGAAATGTGCATTCACAGCACTGCTTGGGAAATCAGGGGCAGACACAGGTCTCGCTCTTTGGCATAAGAAGAGTAAGATTTCGTTTGTTTCTTCTTTTTTTTGAAATTCAGATCATGGTTTGTATTGCTTCAAACCCTTCATTTAAGTTGTACTCAAATGCTCAGGACAAAAACTTATTCACTAGTCAAATGAAGGGATTTTTCTCTGGGGACTTTGCTCAAGTTATGGTAGAACTGAGGAAGAAAATGTATTGATATTTAACTTCTGGAGCCACTCAATGTTATTGCTGACCTTATCTCTCACAGATTTGTGCTGTGCAAAACCCCACTGACTACTTTTGTTCTTTGTTGGCATAAAAAAATGCTGCAATGGTTTTTTACTCCCCTGTCATTTGTCATCTCTCGCCTCCTTTCCACCCCTGAAATCCATCCTTTCCCTGTCTGTCCAAACCTGTAACGTACCTATTCATCTCCTCTCTCAAGGGCAATAGATTTTCAAATCAGCCTTCTCTTGCCTTCCTCTAGACCTGGATAAAAATGAATAGCTTAATTTAATAGAAAAAAAAAATTGCTGCATTTGTTTCATTCCACATTTGAATGAATAAGAAATGTACAGCTGAAAAAAACATAGAAATGGCAGTTCAGGCAGGCAAGAGCCCTGTTGCAGCATACCCACCTTCTCAGGAAAAGCTTGGCAGCATCTGATGCTCATCCCAATAATAAAAGAGTTGCTGATTTCCTGGAAAGAGGCTGGAATTCGAGTCTTTGTATGTGACAACCATTCTTTGTCTTTCAATGTGTCAGTCTTTCCAAAGTGGATGGAGAAGCCTAAGTTAAATGGATGAATATAGGCCACACATTAGACAGATGGTTTGGGAAAGAGGCCAGTCTGTTGTGTATTTGAGCAGTGCCTAACAACTTATTTAAGTCCTGTGCAAGAGTGGAGGGAGGTTTGTAAGTGTTGTGTTAGCACAGATGACAGGAATACACACAAGAGCTGACATAAACATACCACATTTACGTTTTGAGATCTCTTCTGGGGTATATATGGCACAGCGTCTGAGAAGAAATATTCATCTGTGACAATTTCAAAATGTTTTACATGACTGAAATGTGAGTTGATCATCCTAACCTCTCATTACATGCTCTTCTTTCCACACCCACGAGCATATTTTACTCCCCACATATGTCTAAATCACACTACTTTGAATAGATTTGCAATTCATGTGTGATGTGATGTATATACACAAACAATGTAACCTTCCCTTTCAATATGAAATTTTAAAACAGGTGGCTTATACTGGAAGCTCAAGCATGTTTTTAGTATACTGATCTGCACAAGGAGTTCTGCTTAAAGAAGATGAGCTGGTGATTTAGATTTATTTTCACATTTATCAGGTACATTTTGTAAAGGTCTCTTCAGAAATCCTCTGCAAACACAGCTGCTTTTTCTAAGGTAAAGTATAACAACTAATTGGATGTCTATAAAAAAGTCTTCTAATAGAGCTGAAACCACAGTGATATGAACCCTGACTATAAGTAATTAATTGCAAAATAACATGGCAATGGCCCTGTCCAAGACTGCCCGCCAGTAAGTACTTAAACAAGGGAGATCTACAACTAATTTTTTCCTGCTCCTGTAAATCAGTGGTTCCTTCACTCAAAACCAGAGTACACTTTTATTTCTACACAAAGTTAGAGTTACAATGCTTTAATAAGGTTGTTGGAAAGAGTCCTACTGACTGAAATGAATTTGGGGTCATCTCTTGACCCTGGACCAACAAAGCATTTCTAGGAGACTTTTTATATGTTCAGATACATATTGCTCTTTTAGGTTTCCAAAGGCTATTCTATAATTCATCCTTATTTATGCTATGGTACTGCCTCAGAGTTCTTCTAAAGATACAGGTTTTGACTGATGAAGACTGTCTACAGAACAAAAAGCCCACACGGAATTGAAATCAAAGGCCAAGAACATATCCTACTAAAGGAGCAACTGACAACTGAATTCTTTGTTTCATTTTATTTTGCCCAAGTACCAAAAGGATCTTGTTTCAGTCTGCATGTAAAAGAAGACTTCCTCAGACTTTGGAACAGTAAACAACATCTGTAAATCTGTGACAATTCTTCTGTATGGCCATATACCACTGACCAAACTCACTACAATAGCTGCCTCTCTACCATGCGAAAGTGATGGGTTTCATTAAAAATCAATCAAAGAAAATTTAAAATTTATGTGTTCACATTAAACATCCACAAAAAGGAACAAAACAGAAGAGGTCACAGACCTTAAATCTCCCTGTAGTTTGGTTAGACATAGTTAAGGGTAATTTAAGCTTGGTTTCATTTTTTTTTTTGCAGTAGTTCAGTGGCATCAGACAACACAGAAAAAGGGGGCAGAGCACAAAGACATCTCTGCAGAGGACAAAAAGTAAAATTACTAAGGCAGCAGAGATGTGCCTCGCTTGTTTTTGGTGTTAAACTCATACCTGGGAATCTCAGCCTTGTGTTCAGCCATAACCTGGAAAGCTGAAATCACCCCAAATCCAGAAGTGTGGAAAGATGTGTTAGGTGAGATACACCATTCAGTGCATTCATGGGGTGCTTGGTAGTTTATCACATATGATATAATAGCACAGGTTTACATCACTCCTGCTGTTGCCATATTGCCTGTAAGGCAGTAGCTTCCTAAATCACCTCTCATTGAGAGTTTTACACTTCTGTGCTCCCTCCCAGTCAGATTTAGGGCAAAACAAAAATGCTGAGACTCCACAAAAGGATATTCTTCAGCCCAGAAATGAAGATCTTTACTCTCATATTGATATTTAAGAGTTCCTGACCAGCTTCTCCTTCAGGGGTTTGAACATGCACTATGTCACCTCCCCATCTGACTTTGCTAACCCAGCAGTGAGGCTTTTATCAGCCCTTTTAATTCATCATTGCTCCATTCTCCTATTACAGGGGATTTCAAGAATTATATATGAAATTGCTATTCGATCAGAGAATGTAAATTGCCTTCCCATTTCTTTTATTCTTCAGGTGTCCTTTACACTAATCCCTCATTCCAGCCAATGTGTTTTGTTTTTTTTTCTTAAGAAGGTGGAGGTCACAGGGAACTTCCTCCAGCAGATGTCCAGACTCCAAGGAGACATGGAAGACTTGACTGTAATGAGGTATCTGCTACTGAGGGATATTGCACTGGATGTACAGTAGCATATGCCAACAATAAATCCCTGGCCAATAAAATAAAATGCAGTAGCTTTGGCTGGGAAATTCAGGCATACATCACGCTAAGACCTTGATGTACCCCAATGCTTAAGGCATGTGAGAAATCAGTTTAAAACCCCTCTAGCAGAAGAGGAATTCTACCCATGTTACTCAGAAACACTGTATAAAATTTCTGCTGCATTGTGAAACAAATACTAGAGGCAATGTAACACTTTTTTTCTGTGTATAAGATTCAGTTGCCTCCACATAAGTTCCTGGTGCTATATCAAATTCCCAGAGTTTTTCTACATATTTCCCAGATGGTATTTCAGAAATGTCAAAGTCTCCTAGAGTTATTTATCAAATTTGTTCCCATGTGAATGTCACAAATATCAAAGGACATACAGAATAGTGCTGAAATCATTTAAAACTATCTTCTCATTTTTGAGATTAGACTGTTGCAGTTATCTGACAACAGGACAGTTTTAAGGACATATGTTCTTCATTGGCAGTGAGGAAGGAACCACTCTTGTCCCAAACCTTGGCACCAGTTTTGGTAAGTTTCACCAGAGCTGGGAGTTTCATGGGGCAAGAGGGTACAAAACCAGAATCATCAGTGCTGCACAGTCTTCTGATGTTTAAATAAAAGCAAGCTAAAACCTGTCTCAAAACAATCCCCCAGGAGTGGAAGGTGAGACATGCTCTTATTGAGGACTGTGAATTTTAGGCTGCTTCATTCATTAAAGGGCTAATCATGCCTGGTTATACATACAGCACATACTCAGGTGGGCACCCAGAAACGCACAGTCAGGAAGCTGTTACTGATGAGAAGGTTAAATTTAAAGTACAGCCTTATTTCTTTCAATAAAAATACTTTTTTTCAGAGGCTGACTTCTTTCACTTTCTTATATTAACTTTTAAGGACAGAGGACCTAATTCTGAGTACATTAAAGGAGGTGTGAATGAGAAATAATTTCACTAGGTTGAATTTTGTTTCACTTACACATCAAAGTCACAATTTTTTCTGAAGGTCTTGCTCTTGGGTTCACATTCAATTGAACACATGTAGACTTTGAAATACAGAGGAGCTGAATAAGGCTTTTAAGTAAATCCAGAAATTACTGAAAGGGTCATTAGACTATATCAGGGCTCAAAAAAATTATTTTTTTATGTGGAGAAATTCTAAATTACTAAAATTAATACAAGATGTTCACAGGGTTCTCTAGTCACAACATAATGAGTCAAACACTCCAGCAACTTGGCTGATGTGTGTAACTTAACTGCCCTTCATTACTGTGACACTGCTATTATATATAATTGTAACAAGACAAGCAGATTGGCACCAGTGTTTGCCACAGATAAGACTTTCAGCTGATCAGTTAGATATGCTTCAAAGAGCATAATTGCTGCCTTAGGGTTACTTCAATCTCCACATTTTTGTGTGTATATGAAACATGTCATAACTGTCTTTTCTGCTGTGTGAAATGTGTAAGTCATTTCAGTTTAGAGTACACTTTACATGTATATGGCACCAGATTTAAATCTTTCTGAATTTCCATAGCATTAAAGGAAACATTCTCCTCAGTCAATTAGTTCTTGAGCTGGATTCTCAGTACAATCACCACTTTTTGCAAAGTAAGTTAGCCTTTTTAGAAGTGGCAGGAGGGAGGCCTGGGCAGTAGCTTACTACTGATATTTTATATTCCCTTGGGAGGGGAATTACACTGTAATTCTAAGTGCTAACCATATGGGGGGAGCATAATATAAGAGCAGCCTAAGTTTGGCAATTCCTCTAGGGGAGGAGCAACATGGACTAAGATGACTGAAAAAGGGCTGATTCAAGGTTTGTCATCAGGAAAGCAGAATGTTACTGCTTCAAGGGTGAGGGATACATATATTGTTTGATTTTGATCCAGTGCCAAACAGACTGAGACTCAGACTCAGAGGTTTTGTTGGTTTTCATACAAGAAAAGGTTTCCCTTTCCCTTGGTGTAACTGAGGGATGTTGTTTGCACCCTAAGCAACAACTGCAGAGAGTTACACGAATATCCCCGCACGTCACTTCATGATAAATAACCTTGTAAATGCCACCTGTGGGCACTGGATTTGGCTACCATAGGGCCTGGTTTTCTCCCCCAAAAAAGAAAGATCACAGAATCCTTGCATTCAGGAGGTCAAGGCCTACTCACCGGCCTTGTGGCAGAATTACAAAGTTCAGTGCATAAAATTACCACTCTGCCCCTCAATACCAAGTGAGCTTTGTATGAAGATACCCCTTAATGTGACCCGGCATCAGCCTTCACATCCTTGTGGGAACAGCTACAGAGATTATGAGACCTTTTTGCCCCTCCATATCCTATTGTAGGGTGAACACAAGCTGCCCTTTTCTACCTGGTGCTTCCTCTGCTGAGGATGTCAAAGGAATGAGAAAGTCCATTCCATCTTTCTTTGTGTCTGCAGGCTACAACATCAATTCAGAACTAAGTACTTTCTGAAAAGCATGCTGGATGACTGTTCTTGTCAGTAGGAGGTTGTTGTTCCTTGTTGCAATCAAGGAACAATATTGTATTTACATAGTAAATCAAAGTTTCAGAGTTTTTTTATTTCTGTCCCATTCCTATTCACTAAGTTCCATATGGTTTTCAGAGTGCCACCAGCTTAGTGCTATTTGTGTCCTCCTTTCTCCCTGTTTTTGCCTGCTCAGTTTGTTTCAGGGGGTCTATCTCTACCTGTGGCAGCTCCCAGACAAAGACCCTGCCCTGAATTTCTTCCCAAGTCCAGGTGCTAAAACAGCCCTTGGTTAAGTTATGAAGACTGGTTGTGAAATGTCTTTGTAAGATCCTGCTCCTCGTGGTTTTCAGCCCCATCAGAGCTTTGCCTGAAAGGGCAGGAACATTTTTCCTTGCTGGAAACTAGAATTCTACACCATTGATCTGTGTATGGATCTGCCATGGATCCCAGAGAGGATTTACTGAGGCTCCCAGGGTGCTGGTTTTGCCGTGCCTCCCAAGGGAGCTGTGTAGGTGCAGGTGACAAGGTCCTGAAGCTGTGTGGGCTCCCACAGCAGACAGCAAAGGCCTCTTTGCTGGACATTTTCTAGCACATTTCCAGCTGGAAGCAGAGGGAAGAAGCAAAGGGAAGTGAGGAGCTGACAGAATCACAGAATGCTTGCGGCTGGAAGGGACCCTGTCCAGGTGTCACTATCCCATTTAGGGAGAGACACCTCTGCTCAAATGAAGGTGCAAATGAGACCATATGAGGACAACACAGGGATTTTATTTAACATGGATTTTATTTAACAAGACAGGGGAGGCAGAGAGATAGAAAGAAATTAGAAAGAGGTCTCAGAGGGAAAGAAAGAAAGAGAGAAGGGAATCAGTGGGAATTAGATGATCTTTAAAGCCTTTCCCTTCATCCTGTTTCATCCTGAGATGTATGGATGTGTATTTTAATTTGCCATTATTATTACTATTACTAGTAGTACTATTTCATATTCTTACTATTATTCTTTTTACTATTATTTATTACTGCTACTATTTCTATCTCTTCATCTTAGTCATTCTTATTCTACTTATTCTTCTGTTTTTCTTGTTCTAATTCCTATTACTAATTGCTAATACTATTATTTCTTCTTCTTCTTCTTCTTCTTCTTCTTCTTCTTCTTCTTCTTCTTCCTCTTCTAATTCTTCTTCAACTTATTATTCTTTTTGTTATTATTATTGTTCACTACTGTTTGATCCACTGCATCACCTTCTCCTTCTTCTTCTTCACTACTATTATTTCTTCTACTTCTTCATCTTCTAATTCATATTCTTGTTTTTATTATTCTAACATATAATTGTTATTGTTTCTCAAAATACTATCTAATTCTACTCTTTATTCTTATTCTTATTTTCTTACTCCTATTTTTCCTACTATTCTATCTTTTGCTCCCAGGCACAGCAGCCCATGTGGCTCCCTCAGGACGTTGGGCAGGCTCCGTGCGCTAATCCTCGGGCAGCAGCGGCAGGCAAGGCCAAGGGCAGCAGAAGAGGCTGCACACCTCCCACAGTGCCCACCTGACGTGGGACAGACACTTCTTGCAGGGACCCTCGGCTCGCAGCTCGCAGGAGGGGCCGGGGCAGCTGAGCAGGGCAGGGACTGGGTTGTGGGGAGGCCAGGCACAGAACGGCACTTGGGGGCACGGCTCAAATGCCTGGCGCTCAACCCAGGCCTCCCGGGGAACAGGAACTGAGAACCCATCCTCTGCAAAGCCTCGCAGTCTTTGCTCCCTGTCTTCTTGTTCAGGCAGCTCAAGGAGAGTCAGTTCGTCCCAGTCATCCTCCTCCCGCAGCAGGGGCTTGACCCCAGCGCTCTGGACACTCACATGTTCCCAACTGTCCTGAGCCAGCTCCTTGCCACTACTGTCTTCCCAGCTGGACTGGACAGACACTCTGTTACCATTCCCTTTGGAGAACTCTTGGCCGACAGAGTCTTCCTTTTCAGACAGCTCTTGGCCAATAAATTCTTCCCACTCATATGGCTCTTTGCAGCCTTCAGCTTCTCTGAGGGAATACAAGTCCACCTTGCTGTATTCTTCCCAGTCAGGAAGTTTTTGCTCTTCCAGCCAGCTGGGCAAAAACCTGAGTGTCTGGGAGATGGGGTTGGCCTTGACCTCCTCCATCTCTCACGTCCTCTGTCGCAGAGGGATCCCAGGAGCTGCTTTGTCCTGAGAGAGATGCTCTCCTGGGACTGGACACCTCAGGGGTCTGCACCCCTCCTGTACCCCTCTGGCAGGGCAGGGCTCTGCCATGTCACAAGGGGCTCTGGGCATCACAGTGTCCTGCATCACCAAGGGACCTGACACAATGCACCCGTGTCACCAAGGGCCACCCCCAGCACTCCTTCAACAGCTGAACCCACTGGAAGTGGCATGGAGCAGCCCCCAGGCTTGGGGACTTGTAGTCCCTGATGTGCCCAGTTGAACCATTTTTCCTTGGACAGTAAGTAAAGTGAATACATGGAAACAGAACTATGAAATTGTAGGTAATTTTGTATCAAATATCAAACTAAAAACTCAGATTTGGGACTTTATTCTGCTGGATGTTTTCTCTGTGGCTGGAAAGTTTATTGTTATATACATTCACATTTGTTAACAGCTTAGATCTGCAGGCAGTTTTGTGCCATTCTTCCATGAGGCTTTGGGGGCTACTCATATGGCACCATATGCCAGACAAGAGAGAAACTTTTGTTTTCATTTTTGATTGCCTTTTCTTCCAAATATCTAAAATGAAAGCAAGTTGTCTGGAAAACACAGATCTGCTAATTGGTACTCCATATGTCATCTGCTTTCTTAGAGCAAAACAAATATGCTTTTTTAAAGTGAGAAATATGAATATAGTATCATAATGTTGTCAGAAATAGTACCATAATGGTGTCAGAAAGTGTGACATGGGTTTAGGGGGAGTCCCAGATCTCTTACAAGCATCATAAATTTCAGGCTGTGGGCAATCTTCTGTAGTCTGCGTCCACAAAATTATATTTGAAACTATGAGCAGATGTGTTAAAAGAACTGAGAGATAAATGGAGAGTCCAACATGGGCTCTCTAACTTCTCTGTGACCTCTCTGTCTCAGCTTGAGGCAAAGTCCTGGTTTGTGCAGTAAAGAGCTACAGCCAGGATGGTTTACATGGATGCACCTGCACACCCCACATGTGCCACCTCAGCTCCCAGGTGCAGCACTGCAAGAGGACTTCTGTGCTCCCTATGGAGCGGGTTCCTACCGCTTCCAGCTGCAGAGATGGATCATTCACTGCTACCTTGGAGATCCCTCACAGTGGTCTTAGTGTGTCCAGCCTTCTCCATCTGAGCGGGGAACAAAGCCCAGACTCTGGGACCTTCCTCATAGAAGAGACACATAATCTCCTTCCATACAGAAAAGAAGTTTCAGGTCACAAACATTTCAGGAAAAAAACCCAAACAAACAAGCAACAGCAACAAGAGCAAAACCCAACAGGTCTCTGTCAGCTAGCTCAGTATTTGCTCTTACTGGTAAAGAAACTCTCATTGCTCAAGCTGAGGTTTAATTCCCTTTTGATACTTGTTTTTATCTATTTAGTGTCATCCTTTCCATAGCTGTTTTTATCTATTCAGCGCCCTCCTTTCCATGGCTGGCCCAGGATGTCTTTGCAGCATCATTGTTTACTTGTTTTTAGGGTCTTTATGTATCTGCATAAGTATTTCAAGAGCATTCACTTCCAGCAGAGACTAGTGGAGTCATTTGTCTGCTGCATTACACATCAATAAATGCTGAAAAACCCAATTTAACATTATTTTGGCTGACTCTTAAAAGTAGACTGCCTCTGCTTTATAAGAGATGAAAAGAAAATTATTTGAAATAAATGACTTTAGAAGGAAAAGGTTTGGAACAGATCAGACCACTTGTGGCAGTTTTCATCCTGAGGGATGTCTGTCAGTTGTCTTACAGACAATGTGCTTTTGGAAAGAAAAGAATAGTTGGCACTAGGACTCAAGTTACAAGCTCTGAGCTGAAAAAAAATCCAATAGCACAAAAAACTCCCCCAAACCACTGAAGCAGAAGCTGTGAATTAATTGCAGCAAAAAAAAAGCAGACTATAGACATAAATACTTCTCTCTTACTAGTGCATTACAAAATACAGTAATGGAAGACTTTTGACAAAGTTATGGAAGAGATTGTATTTTTATCACGTGTTTGTGCAGAATTGGCACAATAGGGTTTAACCCATGGTATACACCCAGAGACTGCATCTAGACTCATCTTCTAGGAAGTCCTAGAGGACCCTAGTCCTCTGATTTTCCAGGTCAAGGAACTGATAGAAGTAATTTTAACATTCTTCTGCCCTGTTTGCCAGAGCTACTTTTTCCTGGAAATATTGGTGCAAGGAGGAGAGGGTTGCAGAACGAAGACAGATAGGATGTGGATGAGCCCTGGACATGTCTTTGCATCATGGATTAATATTAATGTACACACAAGCTGTACAGAAATACAGACCTCCACTGCATATAGAGTTAGAAAAGCATGAGTTTCCAAGGCCTGTACTGAATAGGCATGAAATAGTGAAAAATTCAATAATAAAAAGAAAATCTACTCCAGAATTTCAGGAAATACCAATCCATGGGAGAGGACAGAAGGTCAGGCTTGCACTTTGGCAGGGCTTGCAAATTACATTGAGGGATAGGACACAGACAGGACATGTGCATGGCTACAGCAACATACAAGTATGCAAATAAATCCTGTGCCCTGTGACTTTGAATATACAGCTCCTGTAGACTGAAGACAAGCATCTCAGATGGAGATCCTTCTCAGAAGGTGCCTAGAGAGCCATGGCTTGGAAGGAACTTCTGTGGCATAGGTACAAAACTCCATTTACAGACTAATCCTCAGTGGTACAAAATCATATAAAGGGCAGCACTGGCCTATCTTGTTTTGGACCTGGTACTTTTTAATATTTTGAATAATGGCCTGAAAGATGAAGGATAATATTAAGGATAGGAATGATAATTAAATCTACAGATGGCAAAAATTTGTGAGGAATAGGACATCAAGGGAAGGGCAGGATAGACACCAATTTTGTTCTTTATTTCAGAGTGCCCACACAAGCATTCCTGCACCACACAGTGCCATCATCGTGTGTGTGTGGAGAACCAGAGGCAGGTTTCATCCAGTCACCAGCAACAGCAGTGGCAGTGGTCAGTGAAGCTGCTGGGTGCTGACATGGTCATGACTGCTACAGCCCCTTGTGCCCTGGTAAGCCACAGGGATTTGCGAGGCAATGGGCACAGAGAGAGCGTGTGCACTGCAGGTCACCACAGAAAACACCTGGTCATCTAAAAGAGATTTAGTAATGCACAGTGTGAAAGTAAAGCACAAACTGAGATGTGCATACAAAGGCTGCTAGCTCAGACATGACCTGCAAGGGCTTCCACAGCACTTCAGTACATCTTTTATTTCCTTTATTGTTTAACTCACTAAGTTGTACTGTGATTCACTTCAAGAACAATGGAAAAAAGGCTACCTGCCTGAGTTCTCTCTTATTTTTATGTTTCCTGGAAGTGTCTAGAAAGCAATGAAATTGATGCTTTAATATGCATGGAAATTTATGAAAACAACAGGATTTCATTTCCTAATATAATTGCTGAATTGATTTGCATATGCAGTGAACTGCTCTGATTTTCTTAGTGGCAATAATAAAGCAGTGTCTGCAGTAATTTAGCAGGTGTTCACAGCTATTCCAAGTGTATGTAAAAGGTTACCACTTTGATTTAAAAGGTTCATTCAAACTCTTCTTTCACTTTGCAGAAGTCTAATGGAAGAAGAAAGGTTCAAGGTAATGAGAACAAAGCACATTTCAATCCAGGATATAATTTTTTTCCCAGAAAGTCTGAGGTTTTTTTTTTTTCATATCTTCAGGACATCCTGATAAGAGTTGCTTTTTTCCTGCCTTTTTTTTTTTTCCCCGTATTTTCTTACTCTGCCTATCTTGAAAATTAGGTTTACATTTACAGCTCTAATATTTCTTAAGTGTATTCTAGTTAAGTCTTATTTTTGTTCAAGAGAGAAAAAATACATTCACTTCAGAATGAAACAGTTGCTATTTCCCATTCTTCCATTCTACTTTTAAATAATTCTAATGAAGAGCTATGTCAGATTGATAAATATAGGTGAATGAAGCTGTTAAGCTCCACATTTCTTGCAAGATTAAGACATACTTTTCTTGCATACTTTATAACATGAAGCTGAGGGCACCATTTATGATAATACAGAGGGTCATACTGAAGGTGAATGAGAGGAGAAGTTAGTTACTGACACCTCTCCACAGACTTGTCTGGTGTTTTTCTCTGGAGAACAGTTAAAATCCTCGTGGTGAGAGCTCTGTGAAATGCTTCTGGCAAGCCTCACCTTGCGGTTAAAGATTTCGTGACTTTTTAAAATCTTCGCCTGTGGTTTTCAAAGCAGAGAGGACTCCTCACACAGGTGATAGGCAGGAAATCTTTCAACAGCCTTCTCCCTCATCACAGCACAGACATAAGCTATTTTATCTCTATTTCCATTCCTTCAGGACAGAAAGTGGGAAATACTGTCAGAGAAATGTATGATATGAGTTAGAAACTATAAAAGGAGAAGAGCAATTACCAAGAAATCCTCGAAGGTATGAGTTTCTCCAGAAAAGGAAAAAATTTGGTTAAGAACTCAGGCAGTTCTTAAGATTCCTCAAATTGGTTTCTAGACCTCCTAAAAGCTTATTTTATAACACTGGAAGAGACTCTCAGGCCCAGACCATATTTAGTTTCCTAATTTCTTATTTCTTATGAGCACCTGAATTTCAAAGGAGCCTTTGTAAGGAGCGTTTACTCTTTGTGCTGAATTTTTCACATATACCAGATTGGGAGCAGCTAATCCTGCCAGCTTCCACAGGAATGTTGTGCAGTTAATGGCTTGCATTTCCATGAAGTGCTTTAATATGACAAAGAGAATTATCACAGGTAGGCAGAGAAAAAACACTGGAGTCACTTCAGTCCATCAGCTTCTAAATATGTCCTAGAGATCTTATTGCTGTGTACATTAAAGCTTTAGCAGTAAAATCTCCTTTTGTTTGCTGAGCACAGTACACGTGACAGAGAGGCGAGTTCATGAAGTTCTCTCTTCAAACACACAATTAGTTCTACTGAGTCTCTAATAATTTGCCTTATGAAACCTGCTGGGGGTTTCTCATTTTAAGAGTTAAATTGATTCAGTCAAGTTAAAGGGAATCATGTGTTTACTTCTGTTCCAAACCGATTTATTACTCCTTCATTTTCTTTCTATCAAGGCATTGCACTGCAGTCCTATTTCATCATTTTACAGGGAATCATCCTGTTCTGCTTTCTGTTCTGCCAGCCTTTCAGGAATAAATAGTGGAGAAGAGGGCATACTAGGTGGTCACCATGGAGAGAATCACACAGAGAAACTAATTGGGCACTGTGTTTTTTGTTTGAAAAGGACACAGATGTGAAATTTCTGGGACAGCACACATGGCAAAATAGCAACATGGGGCGAGAGATGGCAATTCAGGACTGGACTAGGATGCCTAAATCCTTCATACGGCCAGAGATCCTGGGTGAAACTCAGTTGTTACATAAATAATGGACTTTGAAGAAACTATCTATTTCTCCTGACAGGTGAAATGACTCCTATCCATAGTAGTTGGATCTGGGTAGATGGGTTTCATTCACAACACCCTGGAGTTCCAGCTACCTTCCTTTGGAGTTACAAGTCAGACCACAGAACTTGTGCAAATTCAGAGGCATTGTTGCTGATGGAAAATTTAGTGAAATATTTGCTTCACAATTTGGTTAGATTAATTGCAGGAAAAGAGTGCACACCTGAAAAGACTTTTCAAAGTTGTGTAATAAATGTATCAAATTCGTGCTCAAATAAATGTAATAAATATATTCATACTTAGGAATATAGATATGTATATCAAATCACACTTTACGATATGTTACAGAAAGCACCCAGGTTTTTAGAAAATCTCACACAAGGGTTGGGAAACTGGTTGACTCACTAGATTGTAGCACACACAGGTGTTCACGGAATAAAAGTCCAAATTAACAAGTGAAGGGAGTAGCTTCCTTCCTTTCCTTCCTTCCTTCCTTCCTTCCTTCCTTCCTTCCTTCCTTCCTTCCTTCCTTCCTTCCTTCCTTCCTTCCTTCCTTCCTTCCTTCCTTCCTTCCTTCCTTCCTTCCTTCCTTCCTTCCTTCCTTCCTTCCTTCCTTCCTTCCTTCCTTCCTTCCTTCCTTCCTTCCTTCCTTCCTTCCTTCCTTCCTTCCTTCCTTCCTTCCTTCCTTCCTTCCTTCCTTCCTCCCTTCCTTCCTTCCCTTCCTTCCCTTCCTTCCCCCCTCCTACAGAAATTCTGAGTGAGCGCTCAAGCCATCATCAGCCAATAAGGACCGAGGACAGGTCTGGACTAGCACGTGAATGCTTGGTTTCCATAAGTCGTATTTTACATATTTCTGTTCCCAGACGCGGCATTGTTTTCCCCAAGACAGCTTTGTCCAAGCAGGAAACAGGATTCCTCCAACACCAGACTGGGGGGGACAGTGGACTACATGAATATTCGAATCCTTCCCCAGACACTTCTTCTGTCTCCTCAAAGATAGAATTCTTCTAACACCAGACAGGGGATGAGGACCATATGAATATTTTGTTCGAAGAAAGAGAAAGAAACAAAAGAAGCCTAGCTTTGGGCAAGAAAAACAGTATATAACCACGGCTCAACAGAATGGACTTTGTGAACTTCACAGATCTGATGCGAGAAGGGGTCAGACCTGTGTTCACCCAGGGTCGAGTCCTGGGCTCGACGCTGTCCTTTTGATTGTGGCTGGCAGAGATCATATTTTGATTCACAAAATAAAATCTATTCCCTTTTTATTTTAATCTGGCTCTCTCAAATTATTGATTTGGCCTGATCTGCTTGTTGCCTATAACAGTTGCATGATTATATTTCTGCATGGACCTTTAGTTCTCAAAATTAACTTGCAATTCTTTTGGTTCATGTGGGACTTACAGATTTACATGTCCTCACATCACATTGCATAATATCACATCACTGTTGGTCTCTCTGAGGACTGCAAACACTTCTTCAATGATGAAGTATATAATTGCAGGAAGAAGAGAGTGAAACTACTGATTTCTCCCCAGGCTTCTTTGCTTTGAAAATGCCATTTAACATAATACCACAAGACCAGACATTGCCATGAAACTGTTCTGTCAGTTTTAGCTTTTAGCAAGGTGAATAGTATGCAGAGTCACAGGCTGATTTTCTTTCTGTCTTTAGCTGAGCAGTAGATTTGGTCTGTGTTTCTCAAGTTCAGGCCTGGCACACAATTGTGCTGAAACTTTTAAGGTGATGCAGTTTTACAGGCATTTTGAGACTAACACTTTCCCCTCACTTCACTAAATCCTGTGATGATACTAAGTCACTGATATGCTTTATTCCCTAAAATAATATCTTTGCAATTTATAATATAAATAATTTAAAATAATATCTTTGGAATTTATTTGAACATTTTGAATCACCTCCACATTCAGTGGAACTTGGTCCAACTGATCTTCAAATTATGGAAATGGCCTTCATGTGAGGTGGTTCATTGGTCTGTAAGGCATTTTTGCACCATAAACTTTTATGTCATCAGGCAGCTTTCTGAAGCATTTCTTATCGGGCCAGAAATATCAGTTTATCTCTATAAAAAAACAGACCTATTGTAGAAAGGATGTATCGCTACACTGAAATATAGGGCACAGAGCAAATGATCTTTCTTCTGATATGTCTCTTTATATAACCAGTGTTGTCATGACAACTGCAGAGCAGAGTTGTGTTTTCAGTAGCAGATGCATGACTAAGGGCCTTTGTCTTACTGATGAACGTCTGCAATTCTCAGCCTCTCAGCAACAGAAAACACAAATAGCCATCCCACACAATTTGTTCCTACTCACAGAACTTTCTGTGTAAATGGCACATTACTTCTAAACAGGGAAAACTTTTGATTCTGCCAGCACGTTGCACTTCAGAGCCAAAGCAGCTTTGCAGACCATATGTGGGTGGTGGGTGCAGGAAGGGGGATTGAGGGAGGAGCAGAGGAGCTGCCCAAAACCTTCTCCCTTCTGTAACAAAGCAGATATCCCAATGCATCGCACTGATGAAGGAACCTACCATTCCTTTAGGTTCCTGATGAGTCTACTCCAATTTTTAGGTGATACCTTGCAGTGAGAATGTGCATAAAACAATAGGTGTAGTAAGTTAGAGAAACAGAAACCTGGAAATTTAGGTGCTTTCTTCATTTCAAGGAATGAACTTATTCCTAGTGCCTGCAAACCTTATGTGTCAGCTGTGTCACTTTAAGGCTGAGGGCAATATACCTTCCTGACTGTCACAGCTACTTTAATCAATGTTTTATTGATGGCTGTGAGATGATTCCCCCATGAAAAGAAGTACAGATGGGAATCAGCATTAGCCAGTTACAGAGAAGGAAACTAAGAGTGAGCTCATGGTGCATTTAACTGAGCTACTGTGATGTCCTGCTTTAGTGGACAGTAGAGTGCTTCGACGAAGGGCTGAGTGAAATGGTGGGTTTGTAGGGTCATGAGTTAGTTACAATTCAGATTTATGGTGGACTCACATTAGTAGCCACCACTCTGGCTGGGTCTCACAAATTTGTTTGGACACAGATTCATAAAATGGCTTGAGTTGAAAGAGACAATAAAGATCGTCTCATTCCAACCCTCCTGACATTCCAGTTGACATCAGGATAAGCAGCATTGGATACAATTTAAAAAGCTAGGCAACACCTGGGTCAGAGGCAAAATGGGAAATAGCTGAATATCACTACACACCACCAAGAAAATAATATTAAATACCTCAAAACAGGACCAGTAATCTTTGGGAGCTTTGTTTAATCTACCACTGATTATGTAAAAAAACAGGGGAGCATGGATGTGCAGTTGAGTAACTAGTTTTTCCTTTTATTTTGTAATTATCCAGTGGTGCAGTGTAACATCCAGCTCTGTGCTCACTGCCAAGAAACTGAGCTTGAAATAGAGGAGTATTCTATAAAAAAGAGGAGAGCCTTCTATAATATTCACTGTGCAGGCAAGGCAACTGAAACAGCCAGAGTGTATTAAGGCCATCTCTTATTACAGGGTTTGTTGACACTGGGTTTCTATCAAAAAGAGCTCTATTCTTCTGTGGTGCATTGCCTGTTGTAGTCATGTGCAGTGCTCTCAGTTCCTGTGTTACACAGGCAAAAACCTAAGCTCAGAAATTAATACCAGTCAATTATCCCACAAAACCATTTTCTGTTTCACTGCTAACATGTACAATATTGCAGTATAACACTAATGATTACAATTTTAGAATCTTTTTGAGTAGCAGTCTAGGAACTTTTAAAACACCTAGGCACTGCTGACCCTCACCTGTCACTGCCTGTGACTTCGCTGTGGTTGTGTTAGTTTGAACATTTAGCTGTTTCATATTTCCTTGCTGTTCGTTTGTAGGCAGTAACTGGGAACTTGGGACTCCTACAACATATTTCATATGAGTTGACCAAATCAGCTTTTGATCTTAGCAAGCACAGGTGCCTGCATGTTAGTTTCCTTTGACAAACTACAGAGAGAAAATAGGTATCTCTTGTGGCTGTGTGTATCTCTGCCCAAGTAGGTATTGTATCTTGTATCAGAATGAGTTCTGCTTTTTATGAATGCTTCCTTTGAACATTTCTGGCTGGAAATCATTAGCTTAAATAATTACATGAAGCACAGAGCTGGAGTAGGTGTGCTAGGAACCAGAACCTTCTGAGTTTATCTGGCTATGAGGCCCACGCAAGGAGAAGCTTCCATGAAAACCCATAAGGATGACATATGAAGCACCAAAATCAGGAGCAGAGACACCTCTATTCTAAGCAGTGTTGTAGTTTGACCCAGTTTACACAGATTTAATGAATCCTGAACTTTCTGTGAACCCTGTAGGTACAAGCGCCAATCACACCTTAGAGAATCTCATGACATCTTAGAATATTATATCTGGCAGGATGGAATAGTTTTGAGATAATTTACATTGTCATGCTGACTTATTTGCCTGTCATAAACACTGAAAGAAAATATTTATAAGTTTAGATCTTTCAAAAAACTCTCCAGTATTCCTATTAGAAATGTACACAAATGAAGATGTATATTTCAGATATACTGACTGGGAACACTGCAAAGAAATAAAACATTTGCCCACTTCAGGAAAGTAGTGACAACTTTTCAGAGTTTGAAAAGCTCCAGATCAGGGATAGACATGTCAGATGTGTGGTCTTTACAAGAAAAGGAATTATCTGACTTTTTCCCACTTTTCTGACTGGCCTGGCAAGGCCTCTACCAGGACACAAAATGCCAAACACTGTCTGAGGAGCCACTGGATAGCTTTTTACTCAGGCAGCAATTTCTTAAGAAGTCCTTTGCCTTTTGTGCATTTCTTTCAATTGTTTCCCTTTGTTGATCAACCACTGCCACCTTTGATACTTTACTAATACCCTGCTGGGGGAACCACATATCGGACAGATTCCAAATGTGGATGGATCCAGGTGGCTACAGTCAGACAAAACAGAAGCTCATGGCCACCCTGTGGTGTTGAAATGTAATTAAAAGGGTTCCTCTCCTGCTATCTGTTTTCAGAGTCGCTGTTGGGAGAGCACAGGGCAGGAGACCATGCTGTGCCAGGATGCTGTGATAACTCCTTCAGCTCCAAGCTGCTTGAGATGACAGAAGGCATCAAATCACAAGTCAGCAGGGCACTGAAAAGCTCCTGCTACTGCTTTCTCTTTGTATTTTTGTATTATGTTGTAATAAGGGCAGATGTGGACCCTTTGACCCACCCTGTCACCATGGGAAGGAAATAAAAAAGGAATTTCTCTCTGGAAATCATTCTGGTTTGCTTTTACCCCCCACAAATGATAAAATGGTCACACCTTGCTGCTCAGGGACTGCCTGGGAGAGATATACAAGTTTCTTCCAAAGAATTGGCTATAATTAGAGATCTTCCTTATTTTATGTAGCTCTTGGATGACAAATATCAAAAGCTATAAGCATGGGATTTCCTGTGTAGTTGGAATTGCAGGTGTTGCTTGTGCAGTTTGATTCACAGGGAAAAAGACATTCCAGAGTGCCAACACTGACAATATGCAATTAACAGGACAAAATTATGTCAAAATTATGACAAAATACAGGTTTGAAGGTAGAGCCAGTCATGCCAAAATTTGCTCTTACATGCTTTATTATCTCCTTCCCCTCCCAACCATCTTCTCTTCCTCAATTTTAATAAGAAACCCATTGGTATAGAAAACCACTGATGGAAGCATTACTTGGAACAAGACTGGAATTTGTTGTGGGATTTAATGGAAATCTATGGGCTTACACTAAGGAGTGCTTCAAAAAGGACTCAATTCTACCATCTTTCCTCTAACTGAATTGGCTGGGTTTCTTTGTAAACTTATGAACAAGAACTCTAAAATGCTCTGACACTTTCTGATAAATGACACTGCTGCTTCTCATCAGATGAGCCTTAGGAGGTCAGTTACACATTGGGAGCTCAGTTGAGGAGTTTTCTGCCTTAATGGAAAACAGCTGCAGAGGCAAACCTGCCAAAGCTGAGCAGGATATCAGCAAATCTGCACTATATAGGGTAATTACTCACTTCTGGAGGAAGACAACAAATAGAAAACACCTTTCTTAAATGTCTCCAGGGCCTCAAAGAAAATTATGTAAACTCAAAAGCTGATGACTGGAGACTCCAATACAAACCTCCTCTAGCAAGAGCCCAGTAGGGAAAAGACAAAATGGTTTCTCAGGTGTGAGGCTATGGGATATGTGAGAATATTTATCTATACAATGGAAATTCATGCCAGGTGTGAACCCTCCCAAGGCACCCCACACTGAGTGCAGGAGCTCTGTTACTGAAGCATTAACCTCAAGCAGGGAAACAGCAGGAAAAACATGGCTGTTGTGTGATCAAGACTTAATCAGCTATGGCTATCACTTGGTGCTCATCTGCCTGTGTCTGTGAATGTGTTTGTGCCAGCTGCAGCAGTCCTGGAGGAGCCCAGTAGTGGGAGTCAGTCTGGTGGGTTTGGCCAGTGCTTCTGCCCAAAGTGAAAGATGTGGAGCACTGGTGACAGTGGGGAACACCAGCTGGAGCAGCAAACTACACCTGTGAGCAATTCAGAGGCACCATTTGAGGCAACAGCAGGGTGAAAGAAAATTTGCTGGAACAAGGCTAGAGCAGAGACACTAAGCTGATCACAGGCCTGAAACAACTCTCCTATGAAGACAGGCTGTTGGGGCTGTTCAGCCTGGAGAAGAGAAGGCCTTGGGGATATATTGTAGCACTTTTCAGTACCTAAACAGTCCTACAAGGAGGCTGGAGAGGGACTTTTCAAAAGGGTCTGTAGTGCTAGGACAGGGCATTGGCTGTAAACTGAAGGAGGATAGTTTATATTAGATATTAGGAAGAAATTCTTTGCTATGAAGGTGGTGAGGCAGGAAAGGCTGCCCAGAGAGATTGTGGAGTCCTCCCCCAGAGCTCTTCAAGACAGGTTGAATGAGGCTCTGAGTAACCTGGTCTAGTGGAAGGTTCTCTGCCCATGGCAGGGATGTTGAAACTAGATGATCTTTAATGTCCCTTCCAACCCAAACCATTCTATGATTCAACAATTCTGTAAAAAGTCTCTCACCTTCATTTATTAGACGATTTTTTAAATTCTCAGTTTGTGAAGCAGACTGTCTCAGTCACTAGCTATCCCTTAGCTAAAGATACATATCAGGACTTTACTTAAAAGTAATGTCCTGGCTCAATGAACATGGTCATGCCATGTGTTATATGAACATGTACTCCTGTCCTGAGATTGGCAGCTCTCCCAGTGGTGCCTTGCCCACTGTGAGCAGCTACACAGGGTTAGCTTGGAGGAAGCTGAGCCCTTCAACACACCCTGCAGCAGATGTAGAACTCCCTTTGTTCTTAGCTTTGTATTTCAGGGCTGTTCCACAAGCAACAAAACATCCTAAAGTTAAAGGACTTTTCTTGTTTTATTCTTCTTTAAGCATAGAATAACTAGTCACTAGTGTGACTAGAGAAACAGTCAATAATAAACCCTTCTCACTGTCTGCCAAGAGAAATATCAGTGGGAGCCAATTTTCTTTGTTGTGAAGATTGTTAGTGTCATCCACCCAAACTTGTGACACCAGCGGCAATACCCTAAAACATTTGGAACTTCTAGTGCTGTAAGAATCACAGCGAACCTACAACAAAAGTCAATTGTAGATAATACCTGCCACTGTGACGTCCAAGATAGCGCCATGGAAAATCACTGATTTCTAGTGAAATTGTGCTAGTGCCAAACACTAGTACAAATCCTGACTGGGAACAACTGACTTGTAATTTTAAGGGCTAAAGCCAAAATATTATTCTGCAGTAATTTCTCAGCATAAAACATGAAGTCACATCCAGACAATTATGGTTTCAGGACAGGCTGTTTAAAAGTATCAGAAACATAATACAAAACCACTTACATTTGTTCCAGTGAAAATGATAAAATTTTGCAAATTCGTCTGTAACACCTGGAGTTTTAAATAAGAAAATTCAGATATATCTGTACTTGCAATCTCCTGCTCCATTTGCCTCAGACCTCTTACAAATTGCTAATAGCTTCCCTTGTCTGGTAACAATATGTTATAACCTGTGTAGTCTATATTGGCCTATAGGTTCCTCAGTGCAAAAGAAAAATGTTCAGAAAGATACTCTCCGGAAGCCTGTTTATTTTCGTACATTATCTTCTAGCTGTTTCAAATTTGTAAGATGTCATCTGAAAGAGAACTCAGTTTGTTTCATGTTGAACAAATGTCTGTGGACCTATTGCCATGGAATTTGGTTCCATTTGATTTGAAATAGAAGCCTTCTCTGCAACTGGCAGGCATACCTAGGAGTGCATGATTTTTTTACAATGGTTTTATAAAGGAGTTTCTGAAAACCGATTGGATTCGGTTAATGAAAGTTCTTAAACTAATTTTGAGCAAGGGGATAAATATTTTATTGCTGGATGGATGGGTCACCTCCTCTTGACAAGTGTGTTTTGTTTTCCCACTACTGTTAGCTTTTAATATTCAATTGCAGACATTCAGGCCAGCTATGCTGATGCCCCACAGGAAGCACAGGAAGAAAAATCAGCAATGTATTCAAGTATACTCCAATTGCAATTTTGTTTTATTGTTTACATATGCCAGTCCTGGAATAAAGGATGTTCAAGAGATGCTTCCCAAACTCAGCTCTGACTCAAAAATGACCACAGGACAGAGATCAAACTCTCTGAATCCTCATTATCCTAGAACAGCCACAGTCCATATATAGGAAATTGCTTTTAAACATATCCAGAACCTAAGGTTCCAACACTGTCTAGCACATCTTTCTATTTCCCCCTAGACTAGGAAATTTGTCAAACCATGGTTGCCAGTACTATCTGGTGTTACAGGCTACAGTCATGTGCTTAAAACCGTGCCTCTGGTCTGTTGTTGTGACTATTTTCAGAGTCACCAAGCAGCAAGTCTGTGGGACAGACATTTGTGCAAAGAAATTTCTGTTCTTTTTTTAGAAACTGATTCTGAGAGGATTTAGTTTTGCAGAGGTGACAAACTTCTTTCTCCCCTTGTTTCTTCCTCTACAATTGGATACTGCTAATTGAGGTTTGTCAAAAAAAGCAATGTGCTTATTTATGTAAAGGCTAGGTGATAGGTATCTGTAGTGGGTCTAGTGCTGGCCAAACACCAGTGCACCCACTAGAATGATTTACTCATTTTCTGCAGCAAGATAAGGATTAGGAGGAGAGCAAAGAAGGCTCAAAGCTTTAAAGGGTATAAAGAAAACTTTATTAACAGAACTAAAAGAAAAATAATGAGGAATTTGAATAAACATTCAGAACATTTCTCCTCTCCCCAACTCCTCTTTCTTTTCCCACTGACAAAGTAAAGAGAAAAAAAATTTGTATTTTCAGTAGTTTACTACTTTAAAAAAAAAAATCTTTCTTCAGTTTACTTAGAGAGAGGAGTATCTCTTGCCACACCATGGAGACTTTTCCACAAGAAACTCTTAGCTACCCAGAAAATCTGCAATTGTGAAGTCCCTCCCATGATTTGGTAGTTTTCCCATGGGTCATCTTAGCTTATTGGGATGTAATTTTAAGGATGAGCTGTTCTAGTATAGAAACAAAAAGTTCTCTTCTTTTATATCTGGGAACAGAGGTTTTCTTCTGTTCCTAGGGCAAGGTTTTTCATCTCTCTCATTTCTCTCTTCTTCCAATGAGAAGTTCAAGCTTCTCATTGGACCACAGCTACTTCAGCATCTGCTTGCTTCAACATGGGTGCCTCTACTCATAGCTGTGGTTAGAATGCAACATCACTCTAATCCATTCCATGAGTTACAGGGAAAAAAAGTCTGATGTTTCAATTATATCTTTACCATAGCCTTACAAGAGAATTCCAGCCCAAGACTAAGTCATCTCCTCATTTTCCTCCCATCTGGGATTTGACTCCTTCACTGACATTGGTATCTCCATGTTGTTTTCTTTGTGTCTTCACTCTTTCCTTTTTTTCTCACTCAAAAGATGATTCATGTCTGTAAATTTCATCTGTGCACTAAGAGAGTTAATACCCTGCCCAGGCCTGCAGATGGTTATGTGATCTCTGCCTGTATGGCTGTTTTCTGGCCCCTGCCACATTCAATTCCAGCCACAGAGCTGCTTTCTCTGCGGGCTACAGGGCCAGTTCTGTTCTCAGCTGCACAATTTTCCACAGTGCCACCAAGATGGCTCAGCAGCTCACGGCTGGAGCAGAGCCCACCTCAGCTGCACCCGAAGCCGAGCAGAGCCATCCTGGCCCACTGGCCATGGTTGGAACTTGGCTGCGGCACAATCTCAGCTGAGCTGTGTTATGAATAAAAAGTTACCTATTTTTGTTTAAGGTTAGACCTGAAAGGATGCTCACGAAGGAGGGGACCCGAAGTGTTGGAATGAAAAGCAGGAATCTGCAAATCTCCCGTGAGGACGCAGTCCCCAGCTCTGCCTGCAGACCAGCGGACAGAGCTGCATCACCCTCCTCCTCCGTGCCCCTCTTGGGGACAGCGGCGGCGTGGGCGCGACCCATCGATTTCTCCCCACCTGAGCTGAATCTCTTTAATAAAGGCATTAAAAAGGAGAAAGATCTCCTGCCCATTTATTTCAAGCTGTGCCACAGACTGACTTGGCTAGGCCATGGCGGAGTGAGCTGGGCCCAGCCAGCGCTGCAGCAGAGCAGAGCCTGCCAGGCTGCACGGCAGAGCAGGGCCTGGCCCAGCCAGCATCCAGTTACCTGTTCAAAGGCCGGAAGCAAGAAAGTTTTTCCCAGGGTTTGTTCGTTTTTAAATGTGATTTCACAGAGGCATGTTCAGCTTTATTAAGTGGTTTAACAGGGTGTCAATATTCAAAACTAGCCACCTGATTGGTTCTGTCAGGTCTGAAGGAAGCTGCCAAGGTCCTTACAGAGAATCACTTCCGTAGCTCATGGATTTTTTTCATTAACTAAAACCCAACTATGTTAAACCACAACAGTACCACAAGTACAACATTCTTGTCAGAAATGAGAGATGACTATTTGTCGTGTGTGCTCTGGGTGTCATTACTCAGCATTAAGATGTGGTGCAGCAGATGCTGAGTGTGCAGGAGGACTTTCAGGTACCCCACTCTGCAGACTGACTGTAATCTCCTACTTGAAGCTGCTTCACATCTCCTCTGACAAACTGAGAAGTGAATGAGGAAGAAAACCCAATCATTTGGGATCTTGGATACAGAGCTGAAGTAAGCTCTTGAATAGTCTCTATATTTTCTTTGTGCTTTCAAGCGGTATCTTAAACAGAAAAAAGGCTCGGTAATGCTGGAGGACAATGCTCCAAAGTGCATAAACAGGCTGATACACCGTGGTCAAAGATTTCCTGCTGACTTTGCAGCCCAAAGGAGGATCCAGTGCCCAGGGGAGCATTGGTCTTTCCTCTGAAACTGTAAGACTCTGCTGCCCTCTCTGACACCTTCCTTTTCCTCAAGAATTCAGATAAGGAAGGAAAATTTACTTTCACTTTGGCTCTGTGCAAGCAATCACTCCTTTCCCTTTGTACAAAATGCTTGCTTCAGCCACAATATAAAGGAGTGTCCTTTCACTGTGCAGGTGTCCTTTCATGCCTATGTCAAGTGAAATATCAAGGAAACCCTTCTTATATGCTTTGTTTCTTTTTGCTGGGGCACAAACACACAAAGTCTCCAAATTAATGTATTGTTCTTTGCATTTCTACATCATTAGCAATGGGAACTGATTTGAATGCAAATAAAACTAGAGACAGCAATTTCATAAGGTTAATATCCACCAGGGTAAAGAAAAGCTAATTCATCAAGAAATTTTTTCTAGAAGCTGAATCTATTTTGTTTCCTTAACCCCTCCCTGATACTACAGGATTTTTTTTTTCTGGCATAGATTAAGTTAGCAAATTGGTCAAGGACCCAAATGCATTGCGGGTCATGCAGGTTCCCCTGCCCAGCTCTGTGTGGAATCCTGTCTTTAGAGGGCAAATGCCTCATGACATAGTTAATAGTTTAAAATATTAAAAAGAATGTTAAATTTTATGTGCAAAAATAAGCACTTACTTGGTTGCAACAAAATGACATTGTTGAAATTAAATGAGAAAATCAATGTATTCATTAAGCTTTTCACAAAACTTGATGTGTTTCCCTGCAAAGTCTTTCTTCCAGCAAAATGGTCCCTTCTAATGAAAAAAAAAAAAAAGCCATGAGATTTTTACATCACTTCTCATTTTGTGTTTATATCTCTCAGATGATTTTTCAAAATTTCACTTGTCTTGTTCTATTACAGAATTATTCTTTATTTTGTACTCCAAAAGAAAAAGAGAAAAAACTTTCTCCTTTCTCATTAAACAAATGTTTAAAATACATTGCGAGGTTTAACTGAAGAAAGAAATCAGGAGGAGGAGTTCCATTGTTATGCAGGTTGTGTATGTGCGATGCAGTAATTAGCAAAGTGACATATGATGAATGTCTGCTATGCAAAAGTCAAGTGACAAATTCTTGTGAGCTTTATTTGTAGTCACTTACAGATGAAAAAATTTATTTGGTTTGCACAGCCAAAATATCCAGGTTTGCCAAGAATCATTTAAATCTTCAGTTGCTGAAAACTTCCTCGTTTTGAGTCAATACCAAATTTTCAAGTAAGCCAAACCTGACAGTGACTTGAACAAGTCTGTCTGGTAATTCCAGACCCAGAGTGAGTGACTCCAAGCTTAATGGAGAACCTTGTATTTACCTGCTACTCATCCACTGACTCTGGCATTGTTTTGTACAGTCCAATGACTTTTGCCATTGACCCTAATCCTATCTTAGTTAGTTTGCAGTGGAAGAGTTTTGAGGAAAGAAAAATCATTTTTTTATTGAAATATTCTATAATGTCTACTGCAATGCTTTTGTCAGGACATCTGTGGAAGTGGACTTTGGGATGGTGAAGTAAAACCTTAATGACTTCACCAAAGATGCATTCTTAGCACTGCTCTCATTGCTCCTGAAGCATGGCAAAATTCGTGCAATACACCATCCAAGCTTTGAAACTTTTGTGTTGGTAGAGACTAGAAAATAACCTAATTTCCCTAAAGCTAGATCTGGGCTTTTGGCCAAAATAAAACAAGTAGTGAAGTCTTTGAAAACTTGAAAAGGAACTAAAATCAACAGCTGGATCTTCAGCTGGTGCAAACAAGAATAGAATGATAAAGGCTGACAGGCTGGCTTTGTAGTCTGATGCAATTCCCTTTTTATAGCTGCTTTCTATTCTGAAATGATCTGCTTAAAATGGTTAAACAGCAGACCATAATGGTCAGAAACTCCATCAGCACTCAACTAATTATCAATTCTTGCCTGTAAGTTGTAGTTACTTGTCTGTGCAGTCATCTGCACAGCTTTTAATCACTAAAGCAGTCTGTGACCTGTGTTTGTAACCATTTTCTTCTGCAAAATAGCAAAAATTCTGGTTTTGAGAGCAAGCTAATAAAGTTACTTGTAAACAAGAACAGTGAATGCTAAATATTAGTTTATTAATTACATTACAAATTAAGACTATTTTGAAAGCATAAACCCCAGGCTTTGTGATTATTATGGGGTTTTTCCTGTACCTGCACTCATTAAATTTCTGATTCTCTCCCTTTTCTTCAGTGAAAAAATAGCTTTGAGTTTACTTTTTCTTTAAGGAAGCATCAGTGCCAATATCTCAGTACTGAAGAGCTGCAAAATAGTGGACTGGTAAATTCATGCAGCAGGGAAAAAAATGTCTATCTTGACACACATTCTACTTCTAAGCTTTCTGAGGGATAAGGAAGAAGGGAAAAATTTCTTATTCTCATCTGCTTGATGAGGGGCACCAAGCAATTAATCAGTTCTGGAATTCTTTTCCTCCAGTTATGGCCCCTGACTGCCCTAGAAAGACCCAGTTACATTTTAATGTAAATAAGAAAGAGTTGACAAACTTTGAATATGCAACCGACTATTATATTCCAGTGTTAGTATACTAATTAATTTTAGAAGTGAGTGAGATCTTTTCAAACTGGAGTTGATGACAACAATACATGTGACTCTTGATTGGCATGACCTGTCATCCCAATAGTCTTCCTGGATTCATTTTTTTCCTTTAAATTAGGGCAAATATAGGTTATTTGGATTGTCAAATAGAGTTACATATCACAGAAAAATATTTTTCTGCTTCAGAGGCACTTCTACATTTCTTTTTAATCAGTATACGTACTACTATTCATGTTTCAGGGAAAAAAAAAAAGTTAAAACCCCCCACTTTTTCAATTAAATTCCATCAAACCCAAGCCCTCATCACTCTGCAGTCCATGATGGACTTGCCAGTTTATTAAAGAGGCAGTAAATAGTTAGAGCTGTGTCAGGGGTTTGGCTGGTGTCACTATCTCTGTCTGAAAGTGATGGAGAGACTGTGTCTGGATATCACTCAAGCCTCAAATATGTCACCTAATTTTGAAGAAAGAAGTAGCACCTCATTTAATTGCCTTGGTGAGCAGTAGCTGGCATGACAGCCTGACCCCTTTCAGAGCTGGCATAACTTGATTCTCTTCTGCTTGTTCTTCACATCAACATCTTTGTAACTGCTCTCAAGGCAGGAGTAAGGGAGCAGAGAATTTAAGCAGCCTCCTGCCACCCAGCAGGGAATCACAACTGCTATGGAAACAAGAGCAGCTTAGCAGAAGGAGAATTTACTGGATAGGTTTCTACAATCTCCTTGACATTTTACAGATGCATGGGGAAAAGAAGTTAAAAACCACTGAAGTGTTACCATATCTTCTTCTGCATTTATCTGTTGACAGCCTAGTTAGGAATGGGTTTGCACACAATAAATTGACCTTGACAGTATGTTCTCGGTCTTGTTTTTGGAGCAGTCCTGTTGTGTAAAGCACACTCCAGCCCTGGGTCCCACTCCCAGTTATCTTCCAAGCTATATAAATTTTATCTGGCATTTACTAAATTAAAATTAAAGTTATAATTATAATTATTACTTCATCTGTATCAGTTTTAATAAAGAACTATTTCTGCCTTTCCTTTACAGATAAATTTGGGCACCAGCTATCTGGTTTTCAAGATGTCTTGGGAATGGTTTTTGTCCCACAACCATTTTTGTTGGTGGTGGCTTTTTGTCTTGTGTCTGGAATGGTCATTGCCCTCCGCCCCGTCCCTGCCTGGCTCTGGGAGTATCGCGATGTGTGAGGGCCAGCCTGGGATCCTGTGAGAGCTGGGGGCTGAGGGGCGCCCGGGGCCGGTGTGTGCCGCGCCCGGAGCCTGCCATGTCCCGCCGTGCCGCACCTCTGCGCAGCCCGACCTCGGGACCAGCCATGGCCAGTGAGCTATCCAGGGGAGCGATCCCCTGCCCAGCCCTGCTGCTTTTTCTGCCACTGCTTGGGGTTTTTCACTACACTTCAACTCGACATCCCTTGTTTGCCTGTCCCCTGCGGTCCTGCTAGGCTTTGGAGGTTCTGCTGCATTTTGTCACAGCAGGTGCGCTCACCTCTGCTATTTCAGCCTATTGCTCCAAGGCTCCAGCAGCAGCCCATTCAGTTTCCCAAGCGGCTCTGAGACCCGCTGCCCCTATGGGTTTGCAAGGAAAGCCCCTTCTCCCGCTCTGTCTATCTCCTGCTGGGCCACCCGCCATGTCCTCAGGGAGTGAACTGGCACCACAGCGCCCCCTGCAGCCGCGGGGGAATCATCGCACCTGCCCTGCGCGGCCGGGAGCCAGCAGCGCCCCTGCTGGCCGTGACCAGAACTGCACCCCAGGGAAAGCGCCGCGCCGAGGGAGGCTGGGACCGGACCGAGGTTCTGCCTGTGGCTGCTGCCGGTGTGGTTATTTGTTACCCCAGTTATATATGTACATGCTAGTAAAGAACTGTTATTCCTCTTGCCGTATCTTTGCCTGAAAGCCCCGTAATTTCAAAGTTATAATAATTTGGAGGAAATGGGGTCACATTTTCCATTCCAAGGGAGGTTCCCACCTTTCTTGACAGACACCTGTCCTTTAAACCAGGACACATAATTTCCAGAGCAGAGCTGCAGAAGTGCTTGCATAACCTTCACAGAAACAGTGAATCTCCTGCATGCTGATGTGAAGCATATTTCCAGACTCTGAGATATGTCACCAGCATTTGTCACGCTGCATTATTTGTGGACTAACTCTTACATTATTCACCTCTCTTCAACACTGCTGCCACCATTCCTTTACAATGATGAAAAGTGAAAACCTGCTGTCATGTCTGTCATAATGTAAATAGATTTATAAAGAAAATAATGCCAGCTGTTAGGAAAGACTTAAATACTTGTTCTTGCACTCATCGTGAGTGATTAGATTTGGTTTCCTGCCCTTCTTATTTATGCACAATGCTGAAAGAGACCTGAACAACAGAATGAAGTACTTGCCATTTTAAATGCAAAATTCAAAAGACACAAGACACCTAGACTTGATTCCTGTCAAGAATTTTTCTCATTTCCATCCTCAAAATTCACTAGAAAACATGCAAATTATGGAAGGCAAATTTGAAAATTTCACAGGAAGTGTGAAAAGCCATGGGTTCCGGTAGAAGATAAGACTAAGAATATTTTTTATCTTTGTTAAATATATTAAAATTGTTAAATTCTATTCACTGAGAGACACTCAGGGAAGGGCACATCTCAGATTGGGTGGTCAGTTGAGAGTTGATTGAGCATCATGTGCATGTCAGTTGAGTGTTGGCTGGCAGTGAGACAGTGATTGGCTGGGGAGATGTGACAACCATATGAACAGGAAGCTTGGACGCAGGGACGCGTGAGCAACGGCACTGCAGCTGCAGCAGCCAATGAGTGCCTTTCTCAGTAAGGTTTCAGTTAAATTCTGTTTAGTTTAAAGTATAAAAAGACCAGCTTTGCTACAGTAAAACCATCTTCTTCAGATGTATGAGGAGTTCCATGTATCTTTGTTCTCCATTGCTACAGGTTTCAAGGTCCATCCTGCCTTCTCCATCCTTCATAAACACTTGAAATAAGATGGAAGTACCTCCTTAGGTAAGGATGGTGCTTAAAAATTTGGGAGCCATATTGCAGAAGTAATTCCCTGAGCTGTCTCTGTAACCTGGAAAGAATGAGTCCTGGGCTAAGAGGGTATTGAAAGTAACTACAGCTAAATGTATTCTTATATTCTCAGGTATAATCACCAGGTGGCTATTGCAGAAGGAAACAAGACCTTCTGGCTACAGTCTTCATAAAAAATCTCCTGCATTTGCTCAGCTAATGAGGCAGGTAACCAAGTACTCTTTTTATACATTGCTTCTGGCCTTTAGTGGCAATGGCTTTAAAATTAGTGTGGTTTTGAGTCCTTCTCCTGCTTATTAACTTTTCTTAGATTTTCTACTGCACAGGCAATACTCTCTGCTTGAGTTTTATGGGATCAAGCCCCAAGAACAACTGTGTTTAAATTATTGTTTAAGTATTTAAGTCTGAACTGAATTGTTAGAGTACAATTGTCACTGAGAAGCTGCTATTTAGCGAGCTTATAAGACATCATGGCTTTAAATATTAAGGATATAAAGACAGAATAAACATAACTAGGAGCTGCCAACAGATCCTGGAAAAATTTTATCATGCCCTCCTTTTCCTCTTGATGAACCAGTGTCCACTCTCCTTTCCGTCAATACAGAATGAATAATTGAGGGAAGCAGATAATTCTTACCAGAACTTGCCTGCCATGAATTTCAGATTCCTAGTTTATAGTACAGAACAAGCTAAAGGAAGCTATTCTGAGATGTGTTGTAGTGGGACCTCTGGATGTATACCTGTGCTTAGTTCAACTTCTTATGCATCATACACCTGTACTACTGTGGCTAGAATTAACAAGACTTCTTTGTAAGGGAATGACCTTCGTGCCCTCTCTCATAGATAAAGAAATGAGGAAACCAAGATTGGTGAGATAACAGGCCTGTGTGAGATTTAGATCTCTTATCTCTCAATGCATACACTGTAGTAGAGAGTGGCATGGCATGACAAGTTCCCCATCTCTGTGCTCACTTTTCTTCACAGTGTCTCTAGAGGGTCTCCAAGTGACTATGTCTTAATGTTAGATTTTCTTCTATAAATTTATATGCCTCCCGCACAACAAGACATTTTCAGTGGTGCTTTTCTGTGTAAAACAAGAGTTCTGAAGAGTTATTGCTGTGTATCTTTGATTAAAATATAGGCTTATAACCTGCTAGTATTTAAGCAAGGACACAAATAAACTAGTAATATTATGCAGATGTAAAAATTTTGCTGTGCCAGGACTATAATTCTTATTTGTCTTTTCATGTGATGTATTTCATATGTAAAATTTAACAGAGCTCTGAATATGAAAGGGCAGGATAAGATTTTCATGCATGACACAGGAAGAAGGAATTCAGAGGTGTTTTGCTCAGTATGCTGAAGAGAGAGTTTGCCATGAGTCTCAAATAAAGAGAGGCATTCAGTTGTTCTGTTTCATGAACAAACCAGAACTCTGCTTCATTAAGTGAACTACAAATGTCCTAACTTTAGCCATTTAAAAGAGTTTGAGAGTTAATCAAATTAGGCAAATAGCAAGCACTAAAAGCACCAAATAGTCAGTCAGGAAAATGCAGTAATCCTTATAGAAATATAGTGACCTATAAAAGCTGATTCATCTCACCTTAATATTAGGAGGGGGAGACTAATGCACATGGAATGAATCATCCTTGCAAACTTCTGTTATGAGGAACATAGAACTTCAGATTATACACAGATAAAGTAAGGGGAAAAGAAAACACTGTTTTTTACAAAGCTGGTCTGGCCCATCCCTCTCTCACATAAAGTAAAAGATTCTGTCTGCCTCACCAGCATCATCACCCTGAGCCCACTGTCAGCAGACTGACCTAAGAGTGTTTGCTAGTGCAAAGGGCAGTGATAGCTGTCCCACTCCTAGTTCTTGGCCAGGTACTAGGACCTGATCCTAAAACCCTTGGCCATCAGTAGACAGAAGTTTAGTGTCATGATATTACCTATTATTTGTAATCATTCTGGGCAGTTATGCCATTAAAACAGAAGTGAAAAGTTATCCCATGGCATTGTCACAGCATATTGAAGGGGGTTGAGTTTTTAATCCTCACCCACACAAGCTTATCCACAGCGCACTAATCTCATCTTGTATTCTGACAATTTTTTACATTCAAGTTTCCTTTATATTAATGCAGCTGGTATGTACTCCTCTTATTTGAAGTTAATTTAATTTACTTTTTGCTCTGTTTTGCAATTAGAAAGAAAAAAACCACGGATTTGGGATGCTCATATGGCTGCTTTCCTCAACTTGATGTTTAGTCACATCTGGTTACACTGTATGGACTTTAGGATAGTTCTTCATGAAATGTGGTAAGTCTATTGGAAAATAACACTTTAAATAAGAGGCTAAAAACCTTCTTAACAAATTGAAATCCAAATCATATAGACTTTATTCTGCATATTCACTCTGTCTTTTGACTAATCATATGTGGCCTTATTTAGTTTGTCATGCTTCATTGTCGAGTAATAAGGTACCAATATGTATTCAAGAACCAGTTAATTCAATTTGCAACTGTTGAAAAATCAATTCTGCTGAGTAAAATTGCTGATCAATTTGATTGCAGGGTTGCAGAGACAATGGCTATATGTTCTGGTGGCTACAGCAGTGATACACAAAGTCACTGTGCCACTCGTGTGCCTAAAGTGACGTGAATGCAAAAAAGTTATGCACACCTCAGACAGAATACCTCTCAAAGAAGTGACAACTGTTAGACTCAGTGTGAATCTTCCATCTTTAGGGCATCTCTGGATAGTACTGCTACGAGTCAAGGACATTTATTTTAATGTGAAAGCTCTTTGTTTTTTTCTGATGTGGTTAAATATGTTAAGTGAGGGAGGCTCACCAGATCAAAAAGGGGCAGTTTTCTTTGCAGTGATTTGTGGGAGTGAAAAATGAACCTTTTCCTGACCAAACCCTCAGATAAGTCTAAAACAGGAAATTCAAACTTCTGACCCTTTCTCAGAAAATTTCGCCATCATTGAAAAGTGAAAATGAAATGTCAGCTTTCATGAATTTTTATTATTGACCTTATGGAAAGGGACTGAGAAGTGATGGAAGCAGAGAAGACAAAGAATGATATTCCCTTTTTAACTGAAAGTCATTGCAGAATTAATGTATACAGCTTCCACCCTAGCACCTGTGGCTGAAGCATGTGGGAAGTGTACTGGCAAGAATTTGGGATATGAGCTGTAGTGCTTTAATGGAAATGCTATAGGGTATTTGTCAACCCATCTTGCCCTTAGAGAGGCTGCAAACATCCATAGTCTGTTATAGTAGAGACAGACCTACAGAGAGAGAGACTGGCCTTGACAAGTTAGCTATGAGAATGGTGGCTTTATCAGCCATCCCTGACAGGGAGCCCATAGCAGAAGGTATATTGGCAATAATTTTTACCAGTCGACATCAGCTGCCAGAAATTTAAATCTAAATTAAAAGAAAAAGGCAGCTAGCAAGACAGAAAACATAGACCATCTTTTCAGGACTCTGAAAGATTCATGGCTTGCAGGTGAATGGGATTTGGAGGATGCCTTTATTTATAGGCAGATATTTATCTTACAAGGAGAACAAGACATTAGGGTAAAAAACTGGTAATAAATATGTGACTATTCCTACTCCTTGTACCTATGCTAATGGTCAAGCAATGTTCTCGTTGCTGTACAAAGGAAAAAACAAAGAACAGAAAAAAGGCAGTTCTTTCTGCAGTGTGCTGATTTGGGCTGGGGTAGTGTTAATTTTCTTCACAGTGGCTAGTATAGGGCTTGGTTGCTGGCTGGGGTTAAACCACAATAGCCAGCTCTCACACCCATCTTTAAAACACAAGAAGCCAAAGAAAACAATGTGAGGGAAGCAGTAGACTTGTCTTACACTACCTGGCACGCTTGCAGTCACTGTCTGGGAACAGGGAAAAGTCCAAAATCCTCCTCTGAGGTGGACAGCCATGGTCAACCTCTGCTCTTCTTTGCCCTTTTCCCCTTGCCCTGCACTGGACATAGGTTTTGAACAACAGTAAAAGGTGTGAGGACCTCCAGGCTGCAAAGAAAATAGAATGAAGCATGCTAGACTCCATTCCTCCTCTTTCCTAAGACTGCCAGAAAGTCCACACAGACTCTCCAGCCTTTCTTTATCTGAGAGATGTTCCAGTCCATTAATCACCTTCATGACTTTTCACTGGCCTCTCCCCAGTGGAGACACAGCACTTCAGGTGTGGCCTAACAATTGCAGAGGAGGGGGCAAGGACTCCTTCCCTCAACACTCCTCCTAACACAGTGCAGGCTGCCCTCAGCCTTCTTTGCCAGAAGAACATGTTGTTGGCTCGTATTATGTTTGCTGTTGACCAAGATCCCCAGGTCCTCTCCAGAAAACTCTTTTGCAGCCAGCTGCTCCCAGCATGTGCCCCTGCCTGGAGTTGTTTCTGCCTGGGTGCAGGACTTGGCACTGTGTGTTGCATAACTTTGCCAGATTCTTCTCAGCCCATTCTCTCCACATCCATTGGGATGGCAGTACGGGCCTCTGGTGTGTCAGCCAGGCCTCCCAGGTTTGTGTCACCAGCAAACTCACTGAAGTCACGCTCTGCCCCACCATCCAGAAAGGGCAGAACAAGATGAGAAGAGTGCTGCCAAGGATGGGCAAAAAGGGGAATTTTCCTTAGGGAGAGCAGGGCAGCAGAGGTGTTCAGCAGCCCTCCAAAGACACCAGTGTCAGAGGTTTTGTTGGGTTTCATGCAACAAAAGGTTTTCCTTTCCCTCAGTGTTACTGAGGGATGTTGTTTGCACCCTAAGCAAAGAATTATGTGAACAGCCCCACACGTCATTTCACACAATAAATAACCCTATTAATGTCCCCTGTGGGCACTGGATTTGGCTACCATAGGGCCTGGTTTTCTCCCTCAAAAAAGAAAGATCACAGAATCTTTGTGTCCAGGAGGTCACAGCCTACTCACTGGACCTGTGGCAGAATTACAAAACCCACTGAATAAAACTGTTACTCTGCCCCTCAATACCAAGTGAGCACTGTATGAAGGCACCCCTTAATGTGACCCTTGGGGATCTGGCATCAGCCTTCACATCCTTGTGGGAACAGCTACAGAGATTATGAGACCTTTTAGCCCCTTCATATCCTATTGAAGGGTGAACACAAGCTGCCCTTTTCTACCTGGTGCTTCCTCTGCTGAGGATGTCAAAGGAACTAGAAGGAGGAGAAAGCCCATTCCATCTTTCTTTGTGTCTGCAGGCTACACCACCAATTCAGAACTAAGTACTTTCTGAAAAGCATGCTGGATGACTGTTCTTGTCAGTAGGAGATTTGCAATCAAGCAACGAAATTGTATTTGGATAGTAAATCACAGTTTCAGAGTTCTTTATTTCTGTCCCATTCCTATTCACTAAGTTCCACTTTGGTTTTCAGAGTGCCACCAGCTTAGTGCTATTTGTGTCCTCCTTTCTCCCTGTTTTTGCCTGCTCAGTTTGTTTCAGGGGGTCTATCTCTACCTGTGGCAGCTCCCAGACAAAGACCCTGCCCTGAATTTCTTCCCAAGTCCAGGTGCTAAAACAGCCCTTGGTTAAGTTATGAAGACTGGTTGTGAAATGTCTTTGTAAGATCCTGCTCCTCGTGGTTTTCAGCCCCATCAGAGCTTTGCCTGAAAGGGCAGGAACATTTTTCCTTGCTGGAAACTAGAATTCTACACCATTGATCTGTGTACCATGGATCCCAGAGAGGATTTACTGAGGCTCCCAGGGTGCTGGTTTTGCCGTGCCTCCCAAGGGAGCTGTGTAGGTGCAGGTGACAAGGTCCTGAAGCTGTGTGGGCTCCCACAGCAGACAGCAAAGGCCTCTTTGCTGAACATTTTCTAGAACATTTCCCTTCAATAGCTGAACCCACTGGAAGTGGCATGGAGCAGCCCCCAGGCTTGGGGACTTGTAGTCCCTGATGTGCCCAGGGCCCTGTGAGGCTTTGGACACAGTCCCAAACGAGAGCCCCAGCCCCACCCTGCAGAGCCCTGGCTTTGGAGGCTGGGCTGTTGGGGACATGAGCCATTGACCAGATGGACACTGTGGATGTGACAGTCTGGTCAGAGAGAGAGAAAGGTAGATAAGTCTTCCCAAGAATCGGTCTGGTAAGCTTTAGGGAGCTGGAGAAAAATAAGGATAATCAAATATTAAACAATCTGCTGGTGGTGTTTTATAACAAGTTGTTTTTCTCATAAAGAGGGTGTCTTCTTAATTAGCCAATCATGTGAAAGGTGTTGATTAAATGACCAATCAGGTCCACCTGTAGAGAGGCATAAAAGAAGGTATAGCAAGGTATAGCAGAAGAGGATTGAATAAGTGGGCTGGCTTTTAGCCCTTAGCCTTCTGATCTGACTCTGTGTCATTTCTGACTCAATGGTGACAGGACACCAGAGCCAGGGAGCTGTGGGCAGTGGCTCCCAGTCCAGGGGCAGGCTGGGGACCAGGGGAGGCCCTCAGGGTCTCCCTCCAGGCTGGCAGCAGAAGGGGCTGTGGGTGAGCAGCTGGGAGCACAGCACTGGGGTTGCACTGCCTGTTAGCAATGACAACACAGCAGCTTCATCCTGCACATGGAGCATCCCTTGGGAAAGTGTGGGGGTCTGGTCTGCCTCTGCTGGGGACAGCGGGTAGCCTGGGCACAGAGGAACACTGAGCACCAAGACATCCACAAGGGCCTCTTGTTCTCACTTACCTAATGCCCTTGCCACAGCCAGAGCTGGCTGTCAGTGTGGAGGGAAGAAAGAAAATGCTCAGTGAATGGAGCAAAAGATGCTGGTACTGTGCGGGGAAGCTACATGGAGGCTGGAACTCACTATGGATGGAACTATGGAGGCCAGGAAAGACAGATAGAAAATTTCAGTCCTCTTAACTCACAGTGAAAGTTACCCAAAGGAATAAAAGCAGTGTTGGCAAAATGTGAGATGCTGTGATTGTATGTGATATGAGACAAAGAAAGTACAGACAAGAACAAGTGTTTAGGTGCATAATTTGTGATGCTGAAGCCCTGAAAGTGAGCTGCAGCTTCCTTGGGACCAATGGCCCACTGAGTTAAACACCAAAATGCAGCTGTCTCACTGAGCTGCCTTGATCTGTTCCATCCTACACATGCTTGTCTTTCTCCATTGCCCAGTGAAGAAGTGAGGAGCATGCACTGGTTTCAAGACTGGTGTTTTATTGACAGCATAGCCTTACAGAAAGCTCCACAAATAATTGCAGAGAAATTTACTTTCCCTGGGTGTAATAGGTCACTATGGTAACTTGTTTCTGACTTACTGCAGTAGGCCTCTGTTGGAGTAAACTCAACAATCTCACATTTCTTTCTAGTGATCCATATCAAAAGTAGTTTTGAGACTGAGTCTGCCTAACATTACCAAGTTTTTACCAATCCAAAGCCTATTAATTTGTGCATCTCCAGCTCTTCAGGTACAGGGAATTGCAAAAAAACAGGAGGCTTTTTTTTTTTGGTTTATCTATCATACAGGTTTAGCAGGTGTTTTCCTTCATGACTGTGTACCAGTGGGCTGCATTTGGCTACATACAGCAACTGTGTACTGCTGCACTCATGAATGTGGATTTCAGAAAAACAGAACAAGTTTTAGGGAACCATTTGAACCATTTTTCCTTGGACAGTTAATAAGTTGAATACATGGAAACAGGAAAATATAGAAGTGTAGGTAATTTTGTATCAAATATCAAACTAAAAACTCAGATTTGGGACTTTATTCTGCTGGATGCTTCAAAAGCCAATTTTGTACACTTAAAGCTCAACAACAGGACATTCAGCAAGGTTTGATGGGTGGAAAGATAGAGTTGTTTCAAGAAGTTTAATAAATCTGTTTTTATTAGATATAAACAAGCCTGCATTCAATTGCTGAAGGCCTATTGTCTTTTTGCCTAACAAGATGTTCTTTAAAATTGGTTTGAATATCACAAGCAACTCTATTTTATAATGAAAAACAAAGCAGTAATTAGCTTTTTGTAAGGTTATAAGCACATCTAATTATGAAAGTACTTGTGAATAGAAGACTCATCTTTTCCATGTATTAAAAGTTAATTTCTGTGCTGTCAGTTTCCTCTGTAGAAAATTATTTTGGAAATGGAACAAAGGTTTTAATTTTTTAAATTTTTTTCCATTAGCCTTGCACTCCAGCACTGCATGTAGAATATAAACTCTACTGCTTCTCTTTAACACTCTTCTTTATGGGAACCCTCAGCTGCAGGCAAGATTTAATTTAGAACTAGTTTTTTTACAAAACCAGAGACACATAGTGTAGATGAAAATGAACAGGTTCCTTTGTCATTGACAATTTAAATTAGCCTGTTAATCCTAGTGTGACTAAAGCAGAATAGTCAGCATAGGGTAGTAAAAGCTAAAAAATCCCCAGATAACTCTTTTATAAAATCATTAATCATTTTACTACCATAGATATGCATATGTAACTGGAAGGGAAGGTGCTGATACAGACTTGATTTTTAGTAAAAATACTCAGTATATACACATTCTCTACTATAGTAATGGTTAGTATTTAGTAACAATATAACAATAATTAAAATAAAATTTATCCCCTTCAAGCTCAGTTTAAGCATCCACTTCAGTGTTTTTAGAGTTTCAGTATTTGAGAATGTAATATGACAGCAGATTTATGCTATAGGGTCAGAATCTGACAGTGGAGAATGAGAACAGCAAAATTGAGTCATATTCCCTGATTAAACTGGGAGATTTAAAAATTGCTTTAGAACAGCTCATCTCACCTCAAAGAAGAACTTTCACATATTCAGATATAATTCTGTCCCCATCAAAGGCAAAAGGATCTAGCTCATTTAAGTGGGAGAGGCATTAGGGCCTGTCTGTGTCATCTTTAACTGTGAATGAAGTTCTTGAGCTGAGCTAAATGTTGTTGAAGTTGCTTAGTGTAAGAGCTGCCTTTTACTCAAGGTAAATGTAAAAGGGGACATTCAAGTGCTCTGTGCAACCAGTTAGCAGAAATGACAGGAAAGCTGTCACAATCATTGGCTTGCATGTTGCAAAGGCTGAGAACAAGATGAATCATTTGGTAGCGGAGAAGGGCAAGACAAAGGCAGGCATGTAAGAACTGATTGCTGAAACTGTGATTGCCTACCATCTGTGACAGAAAGAGGAAATGGTGCCTGACTATGAGGAAAATGGTAGCAAGAAAGCACTGGATGCATTAACAGCATCATTAGCAGTCTGGTCTGAGAAAGAGATAAAGGATAGTTTTTGTGAGAGACTGGGAGCAGAAAGGTTGTCCTCTGATTGCTGCTGTGGTCAGAGAAAATGGGTCCCAACATTAATTTTTGGTTTTTTTCTTTACAACTAAATAACTTGGATCACATCAGGCATGCATAAATCCCTTTCTTCCTTGTGGACACAACTCCACACTGAGCCTCAGCCTATTAACTAAGGTCAGAAAGGACACAGAAAAGTTGACAAGGTGTTTTTTTGTGAAATTATACTGTTGTGGGAACCAAGGGTAACAGCTCTGACGCCCAATGTTTTTAAGATTTTCATTTAGCAACCTATCCTTTCCCTTATTATCTTTTTATGCAGTGCATTAGTGAGTTTTCCTGGAGGACTTGTTTTAGTGTGTTTGCATAGAAATCAATGAGCTTGTTGCATCTCTCTCTGGAACAGCCACAGCATGGTCAGATTTTGTTTGTTACAGAGTAAAATCCCATGGGTACATGTCTGACAGAAAAAAACCCAATAATTTTCTGAGAGGTACCTACTTATTTTCCCTGGGAAAAAAGGGAGGGTCCTGGCTTCCTCCACTGCCATTCTCAGCTGCTCCTATTTTACATGCCATGCACTGGAAGGCATCTCATTTGGCAATGTAATCTGGAGATTCATAAATCCATATCTCTATTTTTAAACTGTATTTAAGTTGGTAATAGAATGGTATCATCCAATTTCAAAAATGGATGTATTTCTGAAGTAGCCTAGACATCCTTGCAAAGGCAGAGTGCTTTATTAGGATAAGAGAACTATAAATAAACAAGATAATGAAATATTCTGACTTCACTGTGTATCAGATTAATTGTGTTAACTTAAGGAACACAAGCCAAAATAAAAGGAGTCCAAAAGAAAAGCAATAAATTTCAAAGTATGTCTGAAAGTCTGCTTTGGCAAAAGAAGTGAAGACATTTTCCAAGCTCAATTGAGAGGAACATCAAGAAGGTGAGTGAGTGATCTGAGAATGAATAAAGGAACACAGATGAACAATGTAAGGTTAATGCATTAATTTTCATCCTGTTTCTCTGGTTAGATTCATCCTCTGCAGTGGCAGCCATAAATTCAGGTTTGTGACTGACTGAAAAGGGCACTGCTTTTAAATCTAAGGTGCTCATCAAGAGTATTGAATGCATAAAGTTTTTTCACATGTAAAGACCAAGTTGGCAGGTGTTGAGTTATAGAAGACATGTCTTGCTTCCTCCTTAAGCAATTTAAAGATTGATGCTATAGGCCTTTCATTATATGGATCACTGAAAGAAACAATCATTCCTATATTTCACTGTCAAGTTAATTGCAGTAGTGGTCAGCTATATTACTTGTAAATCTCAAACTTGGTGCATTTCAGTGTTTCTGGGAGAAGCAGCATCCAGACAGAGCCTAGCTTTCCCCTGGAAGTCCAGCTGATGAGTTTTCATTCAGCTCTTCTCTGCCTCAGGTGATGAGTATAAAAGAAGTGTTACCCACAGTTCCTTACCAGTATAAATGCATACAGCAAATTCAAGAGTGCTTTTTTTTATGATACTGACTTTTCTACCTAAGAAGATCTCTCATCTGCAGAAATATCCTGTCTTCTAGTGGGACAGTTTGCAGTTTGATTTATTTCTGTGGCTAAATAAGAACATCAACATCTGACACTAAACATGAGTAACTTATTAAGCCATCGGTAGCCCATTCCCATTATTGAGATCTTCACTGTCTCTGGAGAGTGGTTTTCTTCACACATTTACTTCATCAAGCCTCTTACAGCACAAGCACTCTGAGTACTTATAACCAAATAAAGATATGATGATGAGGTTTGCCACATAATTGCTGATGTTTGCAATGTGGGTACCTTCTTCTACCGTGGTCACAACCTGAAGACACTGGTTCCTTACATCCTCAAGCAGATGTCTGTCACATGGATCATCTCCAAAACTGTCTGCTCCTCTCTGCTGACCAAAAAGGAGCCTGATAATGACTAGTCCACATGTAAATTACTTGTCTGTACCAGCTTGAAGTTTTCTGAGATGACTTCCAGCATATCTTTCATACAAAACATTGCTGAATACAAAAGGGGACAGTGGACCTACACCTCAACAGGAATAAGATGAAATGGTGTTAACTTCATTTCACTGTACTTTTCAAAGTGTAGTCTAGCCTGAGAGCATGAGTCTCCATTTACACAATAGAAATAATTCACCTTTACAGCTACTTTGTACAGATAGAGAGTTAACGTTTGCATCGGGAAGCACAAAGATCCTGGCTGCATATGCCTGTGTTAAACATAGCTAGAAACATGAGGTGGTGTAGTAAAAAGGTGCCTACCACTGAAGAGTCACAGATGTGAATTTAAATTAATACTGTATGCGGAAATCATCTGAATGTCTGATCTGGGAAATTAAGAGAAGGAGAGAGAAGTGCATCAGAGAAGGGTAGTAATATGCACTGTTGATTATCGCGTAAAATAAATCCAAAGAATAATATCAATCCTTGCTCTTTTGCATCTTTCACGTCTGTTTGATCTGTGGATACCCACTGGCATTATTCCTAATTATCATAGGAAAGGAAAAGAATTGGGGAAAATTGTCTTTTATCTCAATTAAAGGTATCACATGTGCCTGTCTAACAGGTGATCAATGCTAATGCACATTTAGGGGATACGGCTATCATCAAGCCTTTAGTGACTTGTGAAAGGGCACACACATGACTGGAATTCATATTATGCTGTTCTTCAAAGCTTTCTGATATACCAGGAAACTGGTATATCAACTCTAATCAATACTTCAAACTCTGACTATTAAATCAGTCCTTGGAATGAATAGCATACTGAATGAAAGAATCTTCAATATGCTAGCACAGAAAAACAGCAGCAGAAACTTGACCTTCATAATACTGTCTTCCTTTTTCTTATAATATTGCTGTAAATTACCGCAGGAAGAGCCTCCTGCTATTATCAAATTCAAAGCCACCTCTCAGGATGTATTCTGTCTACTCTCAAAAAAGCACCTATGCACTTCTTCCTCCTTGAACTTCGTCTGATATAAAAGCAGTGAAGTGATTAGAGTCAATGTGGCCAAATAGAAACACTACACTCAGCAGCAGAGCCTCTTGCATAGCTATCTTTATGCCAAAAATATGTTGCCATGAAAACAAGTTCACATGGAAGCTGTGCCATGCTGCTGTTCAGAAACCTACCCAGCAGCCAAGGGCTCCCACCTGTGTGCTGTTTCTCCTTCTGTTCCTTGTGGCTCAGTGGTGTCACAGCCCCTCTCTGCTTCTGCTGGAAGGTCTGGGTATTTATACACATTCAGAATGCAAACCCAGCTCATTGTGGCAGTGTGCCTTTTTCATTTTTTTCTTTGCAGCAGCAGAAAGCATGACTCCTCCCTCAGCTCTGCAAAGGAGGGCACGGCTAGGGTTGATGTTTAGGGTAGGATCAGGGCTACATCTGAAACTTTCCATCCCAGACTGCTTTTCCTGTTACAAGCATCTTCCATGTCCAAGGCACCTCATGTGACTCACTGGCGGTCTGCTGCTAAGAGGGAATTTAGGTAGATTTATTTCCCTCTAAAAAGCAACTTTGGGGAGCCTTTGCAAGTGCTCTCAGACATGTTACTCATTTGTTTGCAGTTCTCACGATCACAGAATCATCAAATATGATCAGATAAAGTCTAGAATCATATAAAGTCTTGGGTTGGAACAGAACTTAAAGATCATCTAGTTCCAACCCCAAATGAGAAAAAAATTAAGATAAGCACTTCAAGAACACTGGGAGTGATTTCGAATTCATTTCCACAATCCTAGTCACGCAAAGGGTCTTGAAGCGGACATAAAGATCTGGCTAGGCTTTTCTGTATTTTACACTTGGAATCTGTTCTGTATCTCTCATGTTAAGAAACTTTTCTCAGTGTAATGGGAAAGGGAAGCAACATAAGATCTGAGCAAGTGTCTAAGAGCATTGTTGCAGGAGCAGCCACATCTGAGCTCTCATCTTCCCTTACCCACTGGGACCACAAGAAAACAGCTCTCATTAAATTAGCTCTGGACATTCAAAATTACCTATTTGTCTTTTAAAGATGGTAATTCTATTTTTTTTTCTGCTAGTACCAGATACCTGAGATGTGAATGCTATGCCTGGGATAAACCCACCATAATTTAAAGACAGGCACTGTCATCACTTTCCAAAGACATTTGACTATTCTCACTATAGAATTGTACCCAAATCATTATGTTTGAGGGAAAGGCATTGCATGCCATTACCTTTTACCCAACCTGAACTTCTAATGTCTATCAACACTATTTTTTTAATATCAAAACCAGAGATTTACTGGTCATGACAACATATGAGAGTGGAAAACCATATTGTATAAAGCCATAATAATATGAGTACATTTGGCCAGATAAAAAACTAAATTTCAATATTTTTCCATACTGAATTGTGACTGACATTTCTAAAATATTTCCAGAGTAAATCACACATCATATTTTGAAGCTGTCAGCTTCCCAGTGAAGGTAACATCATGGTAACAAATGGTAAAATATCAGTTCAGCTTCTTGAAACTAAGAACCCTACTAATAACTGTATTGAGATAAAGTTGCTGTTATTTCTTGAACCCCTATACAATGTAAATGTATGCAAATCAATATACAGCATTTAGCAGAGAATTAGCATGAAGTGGACAAGAGATGGGTAAGTGGAAGAGTAATGGAGTGAGCACCAACTCACTGCCACTAGCAACAGTGAAATGGCTTGCTGGAAGAAGGTGCACTAGTTTAATAGCTAAGTGGTCTTATTATTAAATTATTACTTAGTAACACTGTCATGAACTGCATCAAAAAAGAACCACATTTAGAAGAAAATACATAATTCAAAATTTTTGTTAAGGAGAATGGGATAGTTTTCTGCTATGCCAAATGATACTTTGTCAAACTGACACCTAAAGCAGATGAGAATAAATGTTTGAGACTTAATTATTATTTCCTATTAAGGAGTAATATCTGCTTCTTAGTCATGGGGCAGAAATGTTGGCATTGAAATTTTGCAAACTGTTAGTCACTCAAGGTATTTTTGTTCAGGAAAATACTTAGATTCATGGATAATTTGGGTTGGAAAAGACCTCTGAGATCATTGGGTCCAGCTGTTAAGCCAGCAGTGCCAAGTCCACCACCTGAACCATGATTCCAAGTGCCACACAAGTGGCAAGTCCTTTAAATACCTCAAAGAATGGGGACCCAAACACTTCCCTGGGCAGCCTGTTCCAATGCCTGATAATCCTTTTAGTGAATATTTTCTTGTTAATATCCAATCTAAACCTCCTCTGGCACAACTTGAGTCTCTATTTCCCTGTGTAATCTTATGACATCTTTTTAGTTCTCCTGAGTGGACAGCAGGAATGAAGTTGAGAAGCTGACATGGACTGTTGACCTAACATCAACCCAATAGGGAGGCATAAGGACCATCAAAGACCCACCCATGGACCTCTGACCCACTTTCAGAAAGGTCTAGAGGAATGAACTGCACATAATAACTAATTTACATGGAAAGTGAGAAACCTATCTCTAGGTGGGGGGAAACTTATCTATAAAAACATACCCCAGAAACCTGGGCACCTGCATCCCAGGATACTGGACACTCTGTTAGCTGCATTGATGCTGAAGCCAGGACTGCTGATATCTCTTTCTCCCTTTTTCCTCTCTTTTTCTCGCCTTCTCTCTAATTTTCCTCTCTCTTTTTTCACTCTACCCCTTATTCAAAGCCCACTACCCTGTGCTAGAAGATAAGACTCTAACATACCAGTTTCCATACCAAATGCAAAATTTACAATAAAACTCTGTAAGTTTCTTTTGTGGACCCTTTGACTTTTGTAATTTCTTTTCAACTATGAGCACCTGCCAGTCTTGGGCACTCAATTCTCCTTAAGGGTGGGACACCAAGATGGTTCGTGGGATGGAGCATTTCTCCTGTGAGGAAATCCTGAAAGAATTTGGATTCTTCACCCAAGAAAAGAGAAGGCTTTGGTGGGGTGATCTAATTGTGGCTTTCCAGTACCTGAGGGGGCCTTATGAGAAAGGTGGAGACTTTCTACAAGGCATATAGTGGCAGGACAAAGGGGGATGGCTGCAAACTGAAAGAGAGTATCTAATATATCTAGTGTGATAGATATTAGGAATAAATTCTTTACTGTGAAGGTGGTGAGGCATTGAAACAGATTGTCCAGGGAAATTGTGGTTGTTCCATCCTTGGAAATGTTGAATGAGGCTATCAGGAATCTGGTCTAATAAAAAGTTCTCTGCCCATGGCAGAAAGGCTGGAACTGGATGATCTTTAAGGTCCCTTCCAACCCAAACCATTCTGTGAAGGTACATAAGGATACTCAAGCCACCTTTCTTTCATCTTATGAAAATGTAGATTTGACTCACTGCAATGAACAATCACGTGGCCCTGTGATGTCCTTTTTGCATTTTCTTTTCAAGTGATAATGCCAACATAAAAATAAAAAATGGACAAATATCATGCAGACTTTTCAGTCTCTTTGGAAAAGTGTCAGTTTGGGAGATTCAAATGAGAAATTGGCCTGGGAGTAATTTCAGTATGGATCTTACATGATATCTGCAGCTGTTTTAATGAGGCTGGTATTTTAAACAATCATTTGAAAAAAAGAAACAGTAGATTCTATCATAATTTTTATATAGCCCTCACTCATGATAAAATTTTTGACATTAAAGCTGTCTTGTCAGAAAGCTGTTATGAGGCCTTAAATGCTCTTGATTCTTCACCATTTCTTCTTCCATTAAAGGAGGGGTTAGTAAAAATGAATTTGTCATGGATTCTTCAGAGACTGTGTAATGAGAGCTATTAAAATGTTCAGGTTCTTGGGAAGTTACTGGACTCCAATTACTCTGTGAGGTTTATTTTTGTTTCATATTAATACTTTATTTTAGTCCTAATATAACCTTTGCAATTTTTTTTTTTGTTTAAAATATGAGAATGTATATGCCAGTACTAAGCTGGCATACTTCTCCTTTCTTCTTTGCTTGTGCTTATGTTTTAGAGTCATACCTACCAAACTGGAGTCCCTGCTTAGCATTAAGCAATTTTCTGTCTCCTCTGTGACTTTGAAATGACAAATTTTAGGGTTGAAAGCTGTTTAATAACTAGTCCATTGTTTTCGTGTGAGCATGGCCTATAGAGACTTCAGAGACACTCTAGACTGAGCTGAAGTTCACAGGATGACAGGAAAACACTGCCCTAAAATGCCACTTGACAGATAAGGACATACCTAGTAGCTGCCCATACTCATGTTCTCAGCTTTCCCAGCCCTGATTTAGGATGCAGTTAAAATGACTCCCTGGCACACAGGTTTGGTTTGTTAGCTGATGGATAGGGAGAGATTCACCTTCAGATTTGGACACTGAAGTGGGAGTGCTTTATCACAGCTTACAGGTGTCCCTGGTGCCTCTGGGGAGATGCCGGGGATGAGGCAGATGCCCTCAGCTGCATCAATCAAGAGTCACAGATCTTCCCTGCCATGCAGTTTTTGTTTCTGAAGGGCACATATCCTTGTCCTGCTTGCCAGCCCCTGGCACCACAAGTTCCCCTGCACACCTGTGAGTGGGCACCAAGCTGCGACACAGGTAATGGATCTATGGGAGGGTGATCCAGCTCACCACTCATAGGTATCCAGTGCTGTTTGAGGTGCCCTAGAGTGTTTGAAATTCCCCCAGTTGACTCCCAGGCATAGCCCAGTGCCAAGAGAATGACCCCACGTATTTGGTCCAGCAGCCAAGGCAGACAGAATGCCCAGGGGCCCTTGCACAGTGCTCGGTGCCCACATCAAGGAGCTGAACTGAGTCTGGTATGAGCTGAAGAGTTTGGCAGGCTCCAGCTGACTTCACTGCCTGTAAGATGAACTGAAACACCAGACTCCCTTATGGGAACTGAAATTCAGGTGCCAGAATTTGAAATCCAATCCAATTTGAAATAATCTGCTGTATCCCACTGCTGGTGGGGTACCTGGAAGGTACCTCTTAGTTCTTCCCTCCCAGGAACAGTTCTGTCCATTTATTCTTGAATTCAGGTCACAGCAGCTACTAGAGAACTTAAATCAAAAGCTGACAGGCAGAAGATTGTATAAAACAATGCAATTGAGATGGCAGGTTTTTTGATAGAGGTTTGTATTTTGACAAAATAGATTCCTTTTAGTCCAGCCCTGAATGCAACCCAAGCTGTACATTTTCTTCACCTGTTCCCTTCCTGATATATCTGCAGATGGACCAAGATAATCCTTATTCTCTCACCAGTATAAATTGTAAGCAGCTCTGGGAAAAACTGAAGTTACGCTGTTATAAAATAGTGTGAGAGAAAAGGAAAAAAGTGTCTGCAGTATGTACTCTTCTATGTTCTTTAATTTGGACTTACAGATATAGCTGGGAAAGCAAGAGGTAGTTTCTTTAAAGACCTACAGTAATTTAAAGTTCTGTACCTAGGAGATTTGATTCAGCCTTAAACTCAATGTGTTCTTCAATTAGGGTGAATTACTGAGGTTTAAACCAAGGGACAATTGAATATAGAAAAGATTTTTTTCCTGTTACTTTTGAATTGAAACCAGAGGAAAAGTACTGCTTTTAAAAGTATGCATGTTTTGATCTATAGCTTTCAGTTGGGCAAACTCCTGGGAAAATTACTACCTTCCTGTGATGTACAATGGAATTCTTCCAAAGGACAAGATCCCTAAGCTGATAGAAATCAGCATAAAGCCTCTGAATATCGTCACCTCCAGATCTAACCCACAGTATCTTATCTATAAATACTGTTGTGGAGTGGCTTTTAAATAATCTGACTCCTCTGATACATTCACAGTTTATGCTTATTAATTCATTAGGATGACACAAATTAACATCAGACTTCACAGAAGTAATTTTTTTCCTAGAAGAAATTACTTCTGTCTGTTTTGAATAAGATGTCCATTACTCACTGCTGAAATAAAATTTATATGTGTAACCCAGTGCAGCAACTGAAAGCCTCATCCACGGGTTCTGAAGTGCATGTAAATGATCAAGGAAGGTCTAGGGGGCACAGATCATTAATTACCCAAACTACAATTAAACCAGGACACAGACAACAAGTGCCCTCTGCTCTGAAACATTGTAAAAGTTGAAGTGACCACAAATCTCAAGAAACTCAGTGATGAGAAAAATGATTCCAACCTCATGGCTGACCTTTGGGTCTGGATTCACGCAGGGCTCAAATTTTTTCTTACCGGTATTTCAGTGAGGTGAGTCAGACGTGCTCCATTGTAGCTTGGGCTCTTAACATCATCTGTAGTACTTACTGGTGTTTCATAAAGAAACTAGGACACACAAGCAACCAAAAGGTCTTGTTTTCAATCAAAGAGTAACTGAACTTTTAAACTGAGAACATGTTGTTTTTTATCAAGTCTTTCCTCCGAGGTTTTTACAAAAAATTTGTCAAAAGCACAGCCTATAAAAATGCAATCCATTTTCATTTAAATATCTGGTTTGCAGAATTTCTAGAGATAACTAAGTATACAAAAGGACTGGTTTTAAGGTACCAGTTAATTTTGCATTAATTTCTTTTTCTTGATACCACTTCCAATTAAAATATAACTCTAATTTTCTTTCTATTTTATTATGAAAATTTATTTCTTATAATAAAATCAGGTATACAAAAAGAGCTTTCCTCTACATTTCTATGGGCATCTTTAGAGAGTATTGAATATTTAAAAGATGTTATAAATAGAAGCAAGATCCATATGGCAAGATAATAAATATTCATAAAACTATGGATAGTCTGATTCTCTGACTCATTTTTGCAATTGCAGTGCTGTAGGAAACAAATATACTTCTCCATTCAACTGCTGGATAACTCATTGATCTGCCTGCCTGTTCCATCTAGGCATCTTGCATAAGAATATGTTTTTTCTCATTGCATCTCATAAACAGCAATGCCTTTTAGCCTTTTACCTTTTGAATATTAAGCTGCAAAGTTTCAGAGTCCTTCGTTGGATGTGACAGGATGCGAAATGTACAACTTGGAAGGAATATTTGCTGATTTCTTGACGAGTGTGCTGCATTAAAATGTATAAATTTTGTGCAACCGACAGAAAAAAGAAACTCGGTGTTGAGCATCAGGTGGGCCATGTGAATTAATAATTCCTTCACTCAGTTTATTTCCCAGTGGAAACATATCTAGCATACACAAACTCCAGCTCTGCATTAATTGCCACCCTTATTTAAAATCTTGGTTCCACAAATAGGTACTTTCTCCAAATATGCACTCCAGCTCCCATTAAGACAGCTTTGCACTGGGCCAGGGAGTCTCCTGTGGGGTGGTGGGCTGCCTCTGGAAAAGGAGGCTTGTAGTGTAAACCTCCCCAGAGGAAAAGCAGCCTCCTTCAGATGGGACCTGTGTAGGTGCCCCGTGAGCAGCAGGCTCCCCAGGCAGTGGTTGGGGCTGTCTGTTCTTCCTCTGGGCTGCAGAAGGGTGTTCTGCCTCCTGCACACACCCTGATGCCTCAGATCACAGAAGGAAGTAAGAACTCACTGGTTTTCCAGACTTGCTCCTTTAAAGTCCATCCCACAGATTTAATCCAGCAAAACTGAATAATGGGGAAGGTTCTCCACTCATCTGAGTTTTCCCTCATATAAGCTCAAATTACAGCAGAGAAAGACAAGTACTAAATGCTGTCCTGCAACAGAGTCCTGGGCCAGTGCTTTGGAATAATCCTCTCTTTAAACACTCTTCATCTCGCATTTTATGTACTTTACTAATTTTCCTTCATTTGGCAAATTCAACAGGCTCTCCAACTCTTACTGGCTGTTGCTGACCTTTATTTATGATTACATCAAATCTATATTTATTCCAGTTATTTTATTGTCATGTTTGTGTCATTATTACACAAATAATAACATTGCTTTTGATTATTAGTGAGAAAGAAGAAGCTTTAATTTAGTAGATAATTATGCCTTTGCTTTTCTAATGGAAAACCACAGTGTAAGTGTAATTGCTTCTGCGTAACAACTTGTTATTACATGCATTTCAGGCTTGTAATTCTTTTGCTGATACCAGGCAAATATTTTCATCCTAAATTTTCCCTGCATACATTTTGGCAACAGTTTTGAGCCCTGAGGATGCACAGACCTCTACTATTAACCTTTAAGAACCAGTAAATTATTGTAGTTTAATTTTGTTTCAATTCAGTTGTAGTTAACTGAGTGCTGATTACCACCTTCTCAACCAGCCCAAGATATAATGAGTAAGATGGATTTCCAATGGATTATATAATAGATATAGGTGTGAAAAATGAATTAGGGAATGCTGCCATTTTGATTATTACATGCACACTAAGAAGTGACATAGTTAAACTACTTCTCAGTTGAAAGGACTTTTTGAAGAAAAATAAGCAGCCTGTTTGAAAAGAAATTATATTCCAGGTATCACATTTCATTGTTCATTTCTGGTAAATTTTGTCACTAGCATCAGCTAATTTTCTAGCATTACTCACCCTGTCATGGTTTAGGGGGCTAAAATTAGTTGGAATATATCATTTGAGTGCACTGACTTACACTTGGTTCCTTTCTCTTTCAAACTGAAGGAGAGCTATATGCTTTGATCACTCCACTGGAAGATGATGCTCATCTTCTATCCTCTTTTTCTCACAGAAAGTATAATGTAATGAAAATCAAACTTTCTAGTTCCTTTCTGGCAACTTTCCAAATATGGGAAGAGAAAAAAAGGTACCTTTTTTGATCCAGTTTTAAAAATGAAATAGAAAAGAGATAGGTGATTATATAAGTGCATTCACATTTCTACTCTTAAGTGTGAAGTTTCTACAGACTCCCTCTCATTTTCATTTATGCTTATTAAGGTCTTTATCTGGTTTCTGTGTGGATGAATATCACCTTATTTTGTACCAGTCTAATAGAGTGAGTAGAAAGACATGGGCAGTGTCTTTCTTTTACACATGGCAGGTATCCAGTGTGGACCCTTGTCCTTTTCTCTTTGGCTTCCCTGCAGGGAATGGCTCTAAACAGCAAAGCTAAAGCTATGCATGGGTAGCACGAAAAGGGCAGAAATGTTTTAGTGTCTCTTTTTCCCCTGCTCTTCACCATAAAATGTGGCTGTAAGAGGATTTCTAACTGAATTAACGTAGCGTGAAAGCCAAGAAGTTAGGTTAGAATATAAAAGGGAAAGTTTAGGAAAGACAGTGTAGCTGTGATTTTTTCAGCCCATCTGGGCCTGGTGAAAATTAATGCAAGATTTAAAAAATGGGCTGAACTAATTTCACAACAATCAGAGGTCATCTTTGAGAAAGCCTGCTGAGGACAGGTAACACCTTCAGGAGGTGAAGAATGAATAATTATAGCATCATCTTCCAACAGGAGACAGAGGAACTGCTGGGGAGCTGGAAGATGCTGTGCTCAACTTCAGAGCCAGGAAAACTATTGGAATGAGTTACTCAACAAATAACTGCAGATGCTGGGAAAATGAGAAGGATTTGAGAAAAGAGCCAAGATGAAATTCTAAATAACATGTCATATCAGACTATTGATTTCCTTCCTGATAGTGCAACAATTCTAAAGAAAATGGAAGAATCAGTAACAGGACATCACTAGACTCCAGGAAGCCTATTCAAACTCTTTTGCTTGACTTTCTCCCAAGCTAAGTGAGAAACACACTCCACATGCAACTAATATAAGGGAGTTCCAAACTGTTTAAGTATATATTGGGAATATACAGCAATAGGTCACCACAGTACAAAACAGAAGTATTGGGCAGTGCTTGTGAACTGTTCATTATTTTTGCTCTGTAGAAGATGGAAACACAAAAGATGAAATAGAAAACTTTCTCCTTTAAGAGTGCTCTAAGCTGACCCTTTATTGAAGAACAGGATTAGAACTGAAAATAATGATCCATTGGAGTTACAGTCCCAAAATATTGGGTCAAATTCCACTCTGATTTATGCAGCTGCAAACAGAGGGTGGGAGAAAGGCACCCTGCAGAAAGGAGCTGCTGCTTTTAGTAAATCATAAGCTGAAAATGAGATGACAGTGCTACAGACATCCTGAAATAGGTAAGCTTTCCATGGAAAGCTATCTGAGCATAAGTGTGTAAAGCACACAAGAAGTATCCCTGTGACTCTGGTTAATGCCAGTCACACATCATCCAAAACACTCTGGGGACTCAGGCTTCAGAAAAGACATGAATGAGAGAAAAACAACAAATAAAAGTTCAGTTCTACAAGTCTGAGGGCAGCTAGAAGAAATAGAGGTTGCAAGTAGAAAGTAGATTGAAGGGAGGCACCAAGTCAGTTTTTCTTTATGAAAAAGCTGTTGAAGAGAGAAATTAATAGAAGTGGTTTCCATGTCCCACATAGATGGAACAAAAAGTCATGAACCTAACATGCAGGGTATGACATTTTCTTTAGACTATTGAAAAAGCGAATTTAAAGACCAGAGAATAATCTGGAACAGAATTTCAGGAAAGATGGGGGGGTTTCCTCATTGGAAGTTACTGAGATGATTCTAGATATACCTTTGTTAAGACTGACATTCACTTTTAGACCTGTTTTTCTCATTTTTTGTGACATCTATTATGAGGAAAAGAAAAAAGAGCAATGGTCAAAACTTCTGCTCAGACTTCAATTCTCACATCCCTTTCACTGGGAGTTGCTTTCGCTCTCTGCTAATCAGAGTGTCTTGGGGACTCAGGACCACAGAAAGAGGTGGGAAGAAGGAAACTCACTGTCCCATGAAACCCAACTGATCTTCTGGCCAAAAACTCATTAAGATGCTGGTATTTTGACCTATTCTTGGTTTAGTAGAGTGACTATAATTTTTGGTAAAATTTAGAACTTCAAAGAACACATCAGGCCACATGACTATCTGCTTTTTGCCCCATGTTATCTGTTTTTGTCCTAAATTATATCTATACTGATAATTTGTACAGTATAAACAAAGACCTGAATTCACAATCTGGCTTTCATATCCATGCTACAGAAATCACCCACAAATCAATTTTTGATGAAGTATTATGTCCTAGGGACTAACACATTAGTCCTGAATTACCAGTTTATCAGATTATAGATGCTGAGAAAGCCAGGTGCTGAGCAGAAGGGAGCTGTCTTTTTTTTCTTATCGAGAAAGCAAGAGGTGGTTAAATCAGCTTGACCAGTTTAAAAACATGCATACCTACATCACTGTAAGAAGAATGATGCAAGTTTTCTGATTGCAGCTCTGCATGGCCTGCTCTGTGGTTCCTCAATACATTGTTCAAGAAAGACTTAAATAAGAAAGAATGTGGCTGGGCCACTATTGCAAACTTTTACTTCACTTCCTACCAAGAAAATTATTAGAGGTATTGTGAGTCTAAAAATCACTTGGCAACCCTGACAGGTCTAAGCAGCTGGATGACAAGGAGATAACTTTGTACAGAGCAATGCATAATCACTCCCACCTCAGTATAATGGACTGGCCAGCTCTACAAAGCTTTTGAAATACTAATTAAGTTGTGGCCACATTTCTAAGGACAGAAATGTTGCAAAAACTGGAACAGCTCTTTTCCTCTGCCAGTGATTTGCTCTAGTCCATACATTGTGCTCCAGTTTTCCTACTTCAATTATGCAGCATCATGCATTATACAGTGCTCTTCAACTCATGGGGTCAGCCTATAAATGGAGAGCATTAATTTGGTATGTCACATAATGGGCACTTCCTCCTGCAGAGTGGTGGCTTCAGAAATGGTCTCATCAGAAGCATTGCAGGACGTGTGAAGCATTTGTCATGAGGCAGTAACAGTGCTGCACTCATTTTCTGGCTCTTCCCTGAGGATATGTAAAGGTGAAGCCTCACTTTCCAGGGAGAACCTTTATTCCCCTCAGCCCCTTCTATTAAATTTAAAAAATTCAGCTACCACATCCAGCTCCAAACAGTAAATATCTGGTCGCAAGCAGAATAAATTAAATAACAAATAACTTTAACTTACATATCTTACTGTACTAGAATGTGTTTATTTTCAATTCAATTCAATGATGAAGGAAAAATGTTCTTGTGTATGTGGATTTGCAGTGGCAGTATGGATTAGGGGGACACAACATAAAATATATTTTTGTGCAAAGGAAATACCAATGCTTTAAACTGAACTAAATGCAGCAGCTTTACTTTGACCTTTTCATGCAATCAGTATGTTCTGCTAAGCTCAGCAGTTAGGTAAAAATATGAAAGCTTGGCATGAACCACAAAAATTATCTTAGAGATCAAGTATGAAGATTTTTTCTTTTCTTTTTTTCTGTTATATCAGAGATAGAAACATCTCTGATGTTTCAACATCTTATCTAGTAGATGACAGTCTCATGTCATTAAACTCTATGTCTACCTGCCTGCTTTAAATCAACAATCTCTATTGAAAAAACTCTCTTGAAAGATGGAAATTTTGCACCTATGGAAAAGATTAAATAAGTGACAAAATCTGAAAGCAGTGTGAGATGTACTTTTATCAGAAAATTCTCATCTCCTGCACCCAGATTTTTTTTCCAAGTTGTCTCATACAAGACATGCATACACACTACTGAAAGTTATTGCTCAGGATGTGTGCCATAGTTGTACACAGATTAATTTGTTTTAGCAGGTTTAAAATTGACTAGACCATGAAAAAAGAACAGCCAAAGCCATCTAATAAATTGGGCAACAATTACTCTTGGTATCTCCATTTAAATTGAGAATAGACGTGCATTACACACTGTCACTGTAGAAAAAAATAAGAGGCTTCCTTTAGTAATGGATTATTGAATACACTTGCAGTGATGGTAAGGCAATAAATTAAAAAGTACATCAACCATTTCTCAATTAGGTTTATATTCTCCACTCACCAGCTTTGTGTGTATAAGGAAAAAGTGAGACTATTTCACAGGGAGGGCTTTTATGCAGCACTTAGTCCAAGGAAACTTTTGGTTGCTTTGGTCACAGCTGATACCCGAGCTTAGTTCACTGTCTCTATAAAATGTGTGTATATAAAATACACAAGGACAGCAGGTCTTCTGCTAATCCTTCACAAGGGAACTGTTTAGTCAAATTCATCCTACATGTAAGTTCATGAAGTCAGTGAGCTTAACACTGGGGATAATTTTCCCCCAGAGCATTAATGGCAAGGTGTCTTTCAGAGACAGTCCTCACAGTCACACTGAGGAGGGGAAGGAAACTCTTTGCCCTCACAGACACACTGCTGTCCAAAGGATGAGAACAAATGAAGTGTAAAAGCCAATTTAGGTTCTTCTACCAGATACTGAGTCTCTCTTTTAAAAGCATCAGTCAATCAGACTGACGTTTCCACTTAACCTTGTGAAACAGAATGGATTTTCTTCTCTTTGACATTTTAGCCAGGGACATCACACGTGCACTCTTCTGTAGCTGTAGCATGGCTTCATATAGACTGCTGGAAGAATGAAATCTTTGTCTGTTTCCAAACCATTTCTAGTTTTAGTTTGCAATATTTCTTTCATGCTGGAGGAAGCCCTCATAGTTTATTCTGGCACATCTATAGCTCTTGATACAGAGTGCAAATAAACAGACTTATAGCAGGCTTGCAGCCAAAGGCAGCTGCTGGCAGGCTCTGGACCCCTCATAAAAGCCTTCAGCTTGGAAAGAGAATGTTTCTATTGTCCCCCCAAAGGTCACTTGAAGGTGCTAACATCTACATTGTCAAAGTGGAAAAGCGAGCTATTGACTGGGCTAAAAATACTAATTTCTGTAAGCTTAATGTTTTAATTTCAAACTAGACTACATAGAAGGCAGTCATGCCAAAGTCATTAAAAGACAGGAGAGAAGTGTCTAATACAAATAATTTTTCTTTGTGAACAGAACTTTCTATTTTTTAAATATTTTAAATTTGGAAGGGATCACTTCTCTTAATTCCTGTTCTTCCCATGGGCAAAGACAATTCACCTACCAAATTAGAATAGAATAGGATAGAATAGAAGTATTTCAGTTGGAAGGGATCTACAAGCATCATCCAGTCCAACTGCCTGACTGCTTCAGGGCTGACCAAAAGTTAAAAAATGTTGTTAGTGACCTTATCCAAAATCTTCTTACACACTAAGTCTTGGGGCATCCACCACCTCTCTAGGAAGCCTGTCCCAGTGTTTGACCACAATTTCAGTAAAGAAATGCTTCCTGATATCCAATCTAAAGCTCCCCTGGTACAGCTTTGAGCCATTCCCACACATCCTGTCGCTGGATCCCAGGGAGAAGAGATCAACACCTCCCTCTCTGCTTCCCCCTCTTGGGAAGCTGTAGAGAGCAAAAAGGTCATCACTCAGCATCCTTCTCTCCAAACCAGAGAAGCCCAAAGCCCTCAGCCAGTCCTCACAGGGCATTCCTTCCAGCCTTTCCACAGCTTTGCTGCCCTCCTCTGAACCCATTTGAGTACCTTCACATGCTTCTTGGAATGACCTGTCATTTTTACTAAAACTGCCCAAGCAGCTGTGATTTGTCCATTTGTTGCAGGTTTTTATTCTTTTATTGTATTTTTATTTATTGTTGACTCAGAATCCATGAAAATAAAATCAAGCTTTCACTCAGCAGTTTTTTTTTTCAATATTGGTATTTGAAAAGAAGGGTTAGAAGCACAGTATTTTGTGTTGAGCAATATTTATTTGCTATATATTTTCACTTCTTTTGAGTTGTTTTGTCTGCAAAAATTTTCTTAACTAAAATTTACTAAAACTGAAACATTTTAACTGGAAAAATGGAAATTATTCTTTAAAAAAAATGCCAAAAAAGAGTGCTTGGGTATCTGTGATTCTTAACTAAGAGCATTTTGTTTTTCAGGGGAAAAAGGCTGAGTTTATAGCGAATTTATTGAAATATTTTGTACAGCCCCAGTCTGCATAATTTCATAATACTCAAAAAGCTTTTGTTTTAATGATGAAGAGCACATGTCATTGTCTGATGCCTGGAAGGAGCACTATACACAAGCAGATAATAAACAAGAAAATAATCATCCATAAGATCACCCAAATAAAAGCATTTAATGACCTTCCACTGCTTTAATCCCATGCTATATTTTAAGAAGTGTTCCAAGTTATGTCCTATGTAACATATATAGGACAGAATTCCCCAAAATAGTTTTTTGAAGCATTCTGAAAGAATTTGTAGTTTTAGATTGATAACCATATCACCCTTCAACTGTTATGACAATATATTGCTAAGCTATAGCTGATGTCCTGGTAGTTGTTTCTATGTTTTAAAAGGACTTAGGAGATTGCCTCATCCCAGTCTCTGAGCACCATAAAGAGAATGCCTACCAGGTGGCTAAGTAGGCCAGAAAGCCAAATTTGTGTCCTTCCCTCCTTTTCTTCTCAGCCACAGGTAATGCAGGATCATCTGGAGTCTGCTCAAAGTGCTCACTGCTCGCTCAAATATTACAGGAAGCACAGCTCCGGTAAGTAATGAACCTTTGGTAATTACTTGATGATAATGGCTGAAAAGTTCCTGTCTCTTTTTTCTTAACAACTTCAAACTTAATTGCTACATTCACCACAAGCTGGAAAATGGATCTGTGAAGAACTTTTAACAGAATTATGCCATATTTGAAACACTTACCTGTTCCTGTGCCCTGGCTTTGTTACAATTCATGTTGGATTAATAAAGAATTTCACCAGAGCAGTTTTTCCACCTAGCAAGGTGCCATGCAGCTAAAGTTGCTACCAATAGCAGTCATGGAGCTGGAATGATTTCCAGAGCTCCTGAGCCCCATCCCTCTCTCTGAGGCAGGCAGGAGGTAACCTCAGTCCTCACATGCCATTCCTACCTAAAGCTGGGCTTTGGCAGCACCTCAGAGGGTTGTTCAGCCCTGAGAAGAGAAGGCTTTGGGGAGACCTTACAGCGACCTTCCAGTACTTAGAGGGGCTGACAGGAAAAGTGGAGAGGGACTCTTTATCAGGGAGTGTAGTGATAGAAAGAGAGGCAATTGTTTTAAACAAAAAGAGAGTAGGTTTACACTAGATACGAGGGAAAAAATTTTTACGAGGATGATGAGACGCTGAAACAGGTTGCTCAGAGGGGTGGTAGATGCTCCATCACTGGAAACTTTCAAAGTCAAGCTGGGTGATGTTCTGAGAAACCTGGTTTACTTGAATATGTCTCTGCTTACTGCATGGTTATTGAACTAGGTGACCTCTCAAGGTACCTTGTAATCCAAATTTATCTGTGATTCTATGATTGACTCCTACTGTGTCACCATTTCAAGGAGTCGCAGACTAGCCTTCAGGGAAGCAGGATCAAGAACCAAACTGGATCCCACTGTAGGATTTTCTCCATCCTCTCTCACAAAAGGGGATGGCTGGACATTGAATCACTGCTGTTCTCATTAAATGTGTGTTTTCTGGTCTCCAGGAGAAAGCTCAAGGCCCTACAGTGCCACATGCCAATACCCAGCCAGACTGAAAGCAGCCAGGATCTTGGAAGACATGTGGTGTTCTTCCTGGGTGAACTTCCTGGGTTTTCGACTGCAAAGACAGTGTGATTGCCCCATTTTTATCCTGCTCCTTGTAGCCAAACCAGTCCATGGTTGAGGTATTTCTGTGGGGGGCTTTAAGACTAAGAGGTGCTCCCCCTTCCCAGCAGTAAGAACCAGCACCCAGCTGCACTTGCCTGCTCCTGCAATTTTCTCTGCTGCAAGCTGTGTCACAGCTCCAGCTACAAAGTCACAAGTCTTACAAAATTATGACATCTGATTTGTTTCTTAAAGGCCAATTCTTAAATAAGGCACTTCTATTTGAAAGGGTAAGAATTTCTCCCCTGTGACTCAGGGCAAAAGTTTCAAAAAAGTGCTCAAGAGAAAGCCCATGGCTGAAAACCATCAAAATATCCCAGCTGAGCCTGTGGTTTTTGAACAAAGGAAGTGTCAGCGCTGCATGTCTGAATAATACAGTTCACTTGCTATTTCTTTCAGCCTTTGTGCTGTCACAGCAAAAGGAGACAGTGTCCCATTGAGCAGTGCAAGCACACAACTACACCAATCACAAAATACATGCTTATTTGGGTGCTTAAGAAAAAATACCAGGTCAGAACAAAGTGACTTATTACAGTTTTACACACACAAGGACTCAGTGGGTTTAAACAACAGCCCCTCTTGCCATAATTAGGGTTCAAAAGCAACGTTCAAGTCAGGCTTAAGTTAGACAATATTTAAGTCAGAAAAGGTGTTGCTTGAAATCCTGGGCATAGCTGCAGTGTGATCTGTGAGGTGTTGCTGGGCATTTCTAGCATTCTGGCCATGCTTCAGTCTGCTGTGGTGTTGGGCTGGTCCATCTCCCCAGTTCACAGAGGGCTCCCCACCACTGGGGATCCACTGGCATGGTGGGAACTGCCAGGCCTTTCTCTCTACCTGATGCCTCAAACCTAAACAACCCCAAATTTATGATGTGCACAGGCTGCAGACACTCAGAAATCATCATCCTTTTGGGCTGAGTGCCCTCACTCCTCCCAGTTGCAAAGGGGTAAGCTCCCATTCTTATGTCTCTTCCCAAAAGCAGGGCAGACACATCAAGCCAGCTGGACTATGACTTCCAGCATTTCCTAAAGACTTCCAAACTGAATAGATTTAGCAAACCTACCTTGCAGCCGTCATCAGCACATGAAGGATCTTTCTGGTGCTGAAGGAGGCCTTCCAGGACAAGTGTTTTACAGCAAATACTGAAGTTTCTGTCTAGATGAAATTCATGTGAAGAGAACTTGTATTCACTTTATTTCTTCTTTTCAAAGTTAAATCAATGAAGTATTTCCCTGACTCTCAGTTTTACATCTGGCTATCTTTATTAAGTCTTATAGAGTCCTATCTCATTTACAGTAAAAGGGAAAAAGGAAAAATAGCTGAAAAATGAAGAGGTCAGTTTCCTTGTATCAGCATTTATACACTACATTGCAAAGCCTTTGAAATTTGAGGGAGTTATAAAAATCTAAATAATGCTAAATCAATTGTTCTTCACATATTATCAAGAAATTTCATGCATTTTATTGCACTCACTTTGATTTCACACTATTTTTAGAGCAGGATAAGTGTTTAGAAAACTGAAACACATAAGTATTACAGAAATGTTTTTCAAGTTTCCTATCACGTGAACTGAGAATATAAAGCACTTTGTGAAAGGGCCTGTCTTTGATCTTGTTTATTCTAAGAAAATAGGAAACTGGTCTCTTCCAGCTCAAGCCTCTGTACTCCACACGCAGGAGCACGGTTGCCTCTGGCAGCCCATGCAGCATCAGAGCAAAGGGCAAAGCACAGCAGAGCCCAGGCACTGAGCTTTCCCATCAAAATGTACTAATAATATAATCTGTGAAAGGCTTCACTGAAGGTGTATGCAGGGGACAGAAAAGGAGCTTACCATCAGTTGTTCCCAGCACATTTTAATCAGCAGAAGCTGTTGTCTCCCTTGGTGGTGTGTGCTCTCATCTGATTTATTCATTCATTAGTGCTTGCACCAAGTTCCTTTTGTCTTCTGCTGTCTCAGTGCAAGGTACAGTACGTTGTTCACAGAAAAACTTTTGACTTAGACATGGTGTTTGAAGTAAAACTAAAAGTGATTATTTGCATATTACATTAAAGAAAAAGGTCAGGTTTGCCACAAAAGAGTGAAAGAACATATGCAGATTACCAATACCCCCCATAGAAAGCAATTCTGCAAAAAACCCCAAAACACAAATTAACATAAATCTACATGTATCCTTACATATCTCACACTCTAAGGCAAAGGAAAGGCTCTGCCTCTTTCTGCCTGCCTCTGCTTTCTCCCAGCCTGTGCTAAACCACATCTTGCCACTCTGTTCCCTGATGTTGCCGCCCCAGTGCATTGCCACCTTATTGCAAAGGTTTCATACCTTCTTAGTGATTTCTCATGGGCAGCTTCTCACAGCACTGACTCTTTCTTCTTCTCAGCACAGCCAACAAACTCCATCTAACTTTTCAACCAGAACTTACTCTTTTACAATACCCATCCTAATTGGATCTAGCTGTGGCCTATTAAGGGCAGGCATGTTCCTAATTCTTGATAATTAGCACAGCTGTAACTCCTTACAGGTGAGATTACCTTCATCACGATCTCTATTTTCCTGCATTCCACCCATCCAGACCGGTGTAAGTGTATAAAGATGTGATAATAATATTTAGATGTTTACATGACAATCAGAGAACTGCTGATGGCAATGCCAAAAACCTCTCTGTCACAACAGCTGGAAGGAAATACACACCAGATCATGGGGAAGTATCAATGCTGAATGCAGTAGGGGATAAAGACCCAGGTAATTAAATATAACCTCAGGTAAATAATTGTATTAAAAGTGAACAAGAGCTCTCTTGAATCTTAATCATAACACTTTGGTCTAGACAGCCCATCTAATCAGGAGTGTTTGTAGACTTTCCAGTGAGATGGGTACAACATATCAGTCTTCATGTTGATTTTTTAAGAAAGCCATAGAACTGGAACATCAGTGGCCATTTGGGATATCCAGCTCTCAGGAACCTGAGACCAGGCAGCCAGGCTTTCAGAAGGTGGCATGCTCTGAGGTTTCAAGCAGATCTATTTCTTTGAGCACAGCACCACAGCAGAAGAAACCATCAGGGGGGCTCATAGTTATATGCAAATTGGCAAAAATTGGAAGATTTCCCACAGCATTAAATGATTTTTTTTAATTTACCTGCTTCCTCTTGCTACTTTTATCATTGTTGCTTTGATTTGTTTTCCTGTGAAAAAGCAGACGTTATCAGACTGGGTAGGAAAGAGGAGATAGGGAATGGAGACACTGGAGTACAAAATGTGGGAATTGGGAATAGATAACTTGGTTTTTTCTGCTTTCAGACATAGTCCTTTTATTGCTTGGATGTTTTTTATTTCATTTCAATTCTATTTCATTCTGTTTCTATTACATATAAGTCAGCTGGTACAATATTTTGATGCATCTGTTTACAAATAGATTTTAACTGTGAAAAATGTGATCTATTCCATGTATAATGTGCAAGCCCCACTGCAGCTTAAAAAAAGAAATTAAAAAAGAGGCACTTCTCCCATGTACATTTGATAGGCTTTCACAAAGTGTCCTTCAAATGTATAACTCTTGTCCTTAAAATCTTAGTCTCCAAGCAGTGATAATAACTCTGAGATAAGTGAAGCTGGGAATTTGGGAGATTTTTTCAAATGCAGGCCTTTAAAAATGTTTGGATAATGGATAATCTGTTTTAGGTAGTCTGTATAAAGGCAGACCTTGAATTACTTAGGAATTGGTTGTAGTGATTTTGAAAAGAACCATGTGCTTATATGGATATAGACTTCATCTAGCTGTAATGCATGCAGTATCCATCAGTGCATGCAAGAATTTTTATTACATTGTCTTTATTTCTGGCTTCCTTTTGCTGTGAAGGGATCCAGCTGTGTGAGCCAGTGGGGAAAGGGTGTGTTAATATTCCCAGCTTCTGCAATCAAGTGACCTGTGGCTGCCACAGCATCAGCTAAACCTTGTCAGTTAAAGAGGGCTTATCAAAGGAAGTACATGTCATTTCAAGAGTATTAATTACATTTAAAATAGGTCTTGAGTGGTCAGCAATGTCTACATAAAGTTCTGTTTGGATGGCTAAATGTCTTTGATGATATCAGCCCCATAAATTACATAATTTCAAGAACAAATCATCAAGGTGTTAAGTTGAAAATGGTGATCTTTTTCTGGGGAACTGAACACGAGGCTGAGGGTTGTTGCTTCTTACCCCTCAGTTTAAAATAAGTTGTGATGGGAAAACAATCTCCATGCCAGCTTGCTTTTCTTCAGCTATGTGAACATTGCCTACTTCTCCAAAACCTCTAAGGTTTAAAACCTTGTCATCATCAACCTTGTAGGCTAGTGTTAGTCTAGGAGGGCATCTGGACATAAACTGAGTGTGAGCTGTGTTCCAGAAAGGGAATGGATCACATCTGAAGTCTCAGTCCTAGACCGAGGCAACTCTGGCATTTCAGGGTCTCCCCTACCCCGGCTGCCGTGGGTGTCTAAGACAGAGAAGTCCAATTAAGTGTGACCTGTCCAGGCCCTTCAGCAGGCTCCAGAGCCGCAGGCAGTCTTAGCAAGCAGCTCAGCTCTTTGTGATTATCAGCTCTTTTGTGATTTCAGCTCTTTAGCTTGCTAAGTGCCTTTGGCAGATGCCGGGAGAGAGAGGAGAAGGCTGTATGAGGTTCCACAGAGATGTCTTTATTGGAGTCTTCTGCAAAGGTTCTCAGGGACAGCATTGTCTGTCAAACTGGGCAAAAGTGGGGGTTTTTATAGGGTACAGGAGTTTTAGAAATTGTCTAATAGTAAGGGTCGAGGGGAAAGTGACCTATGGTCTTCCAGAGAGTTTAGCAAGGGTCCAAAGATGGAAGAGGGGGGCTTCTAAGGTCCAGTCATCGTGACTCGGCATTTCCATCTTAGGCTGCTGAATGCCATGGAGGCATTGCAGGTCCTGTGCCTGCTACACTAGACTGATGGATTTCCAGGAGGGGTCTCAAGTTAGAGACCAATCTATTGTTATATTCCCCTTCCATCCAAACTGGTGAAGCACCTGGGGGCTGCATCGAGCCTTGCAGATTCCTCAGCACTCCAACTCATGAGCATTCTGTCAGCTTAGAAGCTGTTAAGCACATGAGGATGGGCTGCCCACAGGCATTCACACCCTCACTGAAGGGATTGCCTGTCCACCCCCGCTGTGGAGGGAGACAGTGAGCAGCAGAACAGACTCCCAAAGCCTCTTGAGAGCAACGCAGCCACTCTGCTGCCTGAGGAAGGAGCAAATAAATGTGTGTTGAAGCACTGTGCTTGCATAAGGATACTGCTCTGGCTCAAGGTCTGTGAATTGAAAGAAGCCTCTCTGATAGTGGGACATCTCTGTTGTGATGATCAGCCTGGGTCCCAAGGAAAGAGTGCAGAGGGAAATGGAGATTCTCAAGTCCTTAAGGGAAATGGGCACACCTTTCACTTCCTCTTGCCTTTTTGCTAACCAAAACCTATGATTCTTGTCTGAGCAATCCCCAGCCTCTTGAACCCTTCCTACAAAGATGTTCTTCTGCCAAAGTGTGAATTTTTTATTTGGTTAGAATCCCTTTAATTTTTATCTAAAACTTTTGCCCCCCACAAATATTATTTCAGACTCAACAACAAAGTATTAAAGACAAGTGAGCTTTAAAACAATTTTTCTTTTAGTCTCTGACAATTTTTTCTTATTTTCTAACAGGCATGACAAATCTTACAAAATCTCAGTTTCAAGCATAATTGATGCAGGGATAAGAGCAAAACTACTCCAAAGACTGCATTGTTGTCTTAAAGAAATTGAGTTAATTAGAGAGATATTCTTGTTAGTGGTGGCTCATTAAAAGATCCTTCATGCAACTGAAATGTTAATTTTATCAGAAACAATCTAGGGGACTCAAATTATTAATTGATTGATGTTTATTTTTTTTTTTTAATTAGAAGGTTTAGCAGTAGAAATAACACCAAAACTGCAGTGACTGCCACTAGATTTTTAAGAGTTCGTCTACATCAGTTTGGATTCCCTGACTGCATTACTACTGCCATCATATTGCCATTCCCAGGCTGCCTTCATTTGTGCCCAAATGGCAGTGACTACTCTAAAGTGCATTTACTTTGTCGTCTGTGATTAGTAGGACATGGTGCTCTGTAAGAAACTCTGGGGTCTGAGTCAGAAAAGGAGATGAGAAAGCCACTACTAGGTGCAGAGGCAGAGCACTGGTAAGCAAATTTTATAACAGGTATGTGTGGTTTATGGAGAGACAGAAGCAGAAGATCAAAAGGCTGGGTCTCCTAAATCTTAAGAACAAAAGGCTATGCCCAAGCCATGACAGTAACCAGAGATGGATTTTAAATTTCCTTCCCAAGGAGCAGACTTGGTTACAAACAAGAGAGGTCTCAGCCACAAAGGTCTAGTACAGGCCTTCTTGGGGATCCCACCTTACAGGATATCCTATTCACATGCTCAAAGGTATGTATTTGTTCACCTGTTTTGTCCACTGGCCATCTCTGCTGGTGTTCAAACATCTGATTCTTAAATGTGCAGGCAATGGACTGACAACGACATCAGCTGGCTAAAATATCCTCAGGGGGAAAAAATACAAAACAAACCAGAGAAATGCAGTAATATTTTCTGGGCTCATGAGTTCAGGAGCAATGACACTGCTTCAGTTCCTGTGGCCTTGGAAAAAGTTTTCAAGGTCTAGGAAAGCACTCTTGTAAGGCAGTATTGAATGTGATGTGTGCAGCAATGAGATTCGATTGTGTTGCAAACATATTCTTGGTAGCTTATGTCTCCTCTGACGCTGAATCAGAAAAAATCAATGTCTGTAAGACAGGACTCCTGTGTCTGTCCTCAAAAATTTTAGTTTCAGCTTTCTTCAGAAATTCATATTAAAAATGTTTATGAAAAAAAAACCCTGTCAAATCATCTGTCTTGTATTATTCAACTGAAGTTAGGATTGTCCCACATTATTAATTTTCCTGTACGCTCCTTCTGTGGCAGGAGGCGGGGTACAAGACACAGCAGTTGCCTACGAGTGTGTTAAGAGGCAATATTCATCTTTAATAACTATTTTAGCTGGTTCAGAGGCTAGAGAGAGCAACTAGCTCAGTTCTAATACTCAACAGGATACCAGATGGAAACACAGGAAACTTCTCTAGAGGAAAGATTTGTATCCCAGTGGATAATTCTTTCCCCAGTTGCAAAACTGTGGTCTAATTAAGTAACGGATGCTGATGGTTTCATTCAGTGAGCCCAATATTTGCTTCTCGCCAAAGAGAAATTATGTTAATTTCTAAATTGGCACAAGCATTTCGAGAGGGGGCAGTTTGTTATTCTTTTTGCTGCGGTGCTGTGCATTGTGGGGGTTGCCTCTCCTGACTGTCTGTCAGACAAATTGAGTGAGCTGCCTCAAGGGGTGGCCATGGGGGCAGCATGCAGGTCCTGGATGATGATTTGGGGTCTCTCACACGCTTCTGGCAGTTTTCTGTGCTTTAGCACAGCAGGTCCTGGATGATGATTTGGGGTCTCTCACACGCTTCTGGCAGTTTTCTGTGCTTTAGCACAAGATGTTGGTGGGTTTAGGTGGGTAAAGTCTTTTGGAAAGTGCAAAGGCCAGTGCATGTTTCACATGTATGGGATCTATCCTCCTGACAGAGGCTGAAGTGAGGTAACCAGCCCTCCCTTCCCCAGCTGCGACACTGGCTTGCCCCGGACCAGCAGAACAGGATTCATGTGTGCTGAGACCTAAATTTTCAATACAGATCTGCAGTACTTGGCCACAAAATGGGAGGTGCATGCCTGCAGAGACATGTGTGCTGCTGTGGCTGGGCAGGAATGCTTTGAGCTGGCAGGTATGCTCTGGGCTGGCAAACTGAGTACCTACTCCACAGGGAAATAAACAAAGAAAACATATATCTTTTTCTCTTACCCTATATGAGCCCACAGCAAGATTCTTGTCCCCAGTCCCACCTTTACCTATGGACAGAAGCTCAGCTCCTGTGCTCTGTACCTCACCTTCAGAAACTGCCTTGTCTTCTGCTTTTGCAGACTTACCTGAACACTGTCCCTGTAGTGGCACAATAACAAAACCAATATGGGGACTGGCTGATTAAATCCAAGTAAACTCCAGGTAAGGATGCACATAGGAATCAGCAACATACTTCTATTTTTGTTTGTCACTCGCTGTGTGTGTCTTATGTCGCAGATCAAGCTCTACATTTTACTTTTATCTGCAAGAATATTTTTGCAGCAGCCAACCTTGGGCATTGGACTGAAACTAGCAGCTGAGGGAATTATTTGCTAATAAATAAAAAAGCTATTCCTACACCACTAGTTAGCTAAGGAATTGATTTGGTCAGTCAGGGAACAGTTTTCATATGCTGGCATCAGAGAGTAGAGCTTCAGACTCATCTGGTATTTTTCCACTAAGACTTCTGAACTCGGAGAATTCCATTTGCTGATCATTTTACCAGAAAATTATCACTTCTGAAGGAAAGTTATTTACTCCAACTGCTGTATTAGCAGCTGTAGCACAGACCAGGTGTGCACAAGAGCTATGAAACAGTGCCATCTCCTGGGCCTCGGGCTGCTCTGGGAAATCTGCATTTGCCCATCCCGGCACGGGCACATCTCAGACAGCTGTGCAAAAGCCATTGTGCAATTAGTGGATAGCGCTGACTCTAGTGGGGGAAGGAGGGCAATTTGTTAATGTCATCATTTAGTAGTGTGTTCACTGGGCAGATAAGCTTTGAGACTGTCTAATTTAGGAAAAAAAATAGAAATTAAAAAAACTCCCACTGTGTTAATACTGCATAAGCCTGAAGAATTGCAGCAATTATCCTGCTGATGCAGCTGCCGTGTTAGGGAGACAGGTTGAACGGCAGGTGAAGGGATAGCTCTCACAGAGCTATCAGCCCACCAGCATTTTGAAGTACCTGCAGCATCAACACCAATCAAGCTGCAGGAAAGTCAGATCCCTGCAGCTTTCTTTGGGGCTTTTGGGCTTGGAGATGTTTTTGGATGCTTTTTTGGGATGTTTTGCTCTCTTCATTTCTATTAGTTGGTGATCCCCTCCCTCTTAATATGGCTCAAATGCTCTTTCTCGGCTAGTAGAAAAACACACAGATCTGCTTACCCTCCTTTAAAATTCCCCAGGTGACAGAGCCAGGCTGGAGAACAAAAGAGTCCTGACGAAATCTGAAGGTTTGTGGTTTGCAAAGAACAGCTGAGATCTTCTGCCTTGTGCCCTTGCTCATACTGCTGTACGAGTGCAAAAAGAGCTGATATTTTAACCGCAGTCTTTATAAAAAGGAAAAAGAATAAAACCAAAGGTAAATATTATTTAATGAGACCCAGTTGCAATCAGGGAGTATTTCAGTTTCCAGGGCATTTAAGCTATGCTTTGTCCTGCCTGTAGTTAGCCCACTGTAGCTTGAGAGGAGAAGCAGTTTTCTGCCCTCATTGTTCCTATGTGATAGTGGACTTCCCTTTACTGGAATTAGCCATGTCATTATGTGAAACTATAATCACCTGCATAAAAAGTATCTGTGTCCAGTAAGCACCATAACCTATGTTTAATGCTTCAAAATTCTTTCCCATCCTATCTAAACCATCTGTTATCTGAACAGTGTTTGCTTATTTTCTTGAATGTCATGGCTTAACCCTGGTGGGCATCTCAACCACACACAGCTGCTGCCTCACTCTCACCCAGTGGTGTGGGGAAGGAAGTCAGAAGGGTAAAAGTGAGAAAATGTGTGGGTTGAGATAAAGCCAGTTTAATATATAAAACAAAAGCTGCACACAGCAAAGCAGAACAAGGAATTCATTAACCACATCCCATGGGCAGGCAGATGTTCAGCCACCCTCAGGAAAGCTGGGCTTCATCCCGTGTAAGGGTGCCTTGGGAAGACAAACGCTGGATCTCTGAACATCCTCTCCTCCTGTCTTCTCCCCCAGCTCTCTAGGCTGAACTTGATGCCATGTGGTGTGGAATTTCCCTGTGATCATTTGGGGTCAGCTGTCCTGGCTGTGTTCTATCCCAGCTCCTTGTGCACTCCCAGCCCTTTTACTGCTGGGTCGGGGTGAGGGAGCATAAAAGGTCTTGACTCTGTGCAAGTGCTCCTTATCAGTAACTAAAATATTCCTGCCTTATCAACAGTAATTTGGTCACAAATCCACAACTCAACCCCATATCAAATACTATTAAGAAGATTAACTCTATCCCAGATCAATATATTGGACTGAAGCCAGCTTTCTCTTTATTTTTTATCCAACTTTGCATCAAAGAAAGTATTGATGGGGATTGCAGTTTTGCTGTCTTCACTATGTCTTTGAATTTCCAAGACTTTTCCTTTACAAATGATGAAAGATCTCAAATTTTTGGGGTCCTCTTTTTCTACTGCCATTTGCTTCTTTTTGTCAGATTTTTCCCAAGCTTTTAAGATGTGTGAAGTATAAAAAACCCCAATAGACCAGCATATGCAATGTGTTTGATAGCAACCAGGGAAAACTTCTGTTTCTAGAATTATTCTATCTCTTCATTAAGAAATTCAATCACAGTCCATTTGTCATTGTACTTAGCATTCAGGACATAATGAAAAACTTTCCAAAGATTATTTACATCCTGCATTCTCACAGCTGTTGCTCTACCCTGCAGGTCCCACAAATGCCAATAAAACAAATAATGAATTTTTTTTATTCTTAGATGATATAAAACAGTGCAGATAAAAGAGTACTAAATTACAGTATTTTCTGATACACAACAACGGTTAATAACAAAAATATAAGCATACGTATATTCATCAGTATATATTGGATATACATTTCTAGAACAGTCTTATTTAAATTTGCCAGGACAGATGAAACATTTTCTTTGCATTTTCAATATTGAAGGCAGCTTCCAAAAATCTGCATAGTTAGAAGTACATCCTCTTCCTGTCAAACCAGCTGGCAGGATCCTCAATTTCAGCAGGAGGAAATTTAAATTCATTCCTGAACTACACAGAGAAGTCAATTGCATTTACTGTTTAGTCCAATGCTTTACAGTCAGTGTTCAGTTCCTAGAAAAACTACTTGGGCTTCTCAGTGTAAGACCTATCAGACTCTGTCCAGTCTTGCAGTACTATGCTCACTCATGTACTTACATCTTTTTATTCTTCTGAGAATGACAAGTGCCTTGACAGAGTGAAATAATACAGAAAGTGCACTAATTAATACCAATTAATTCCAACAGTGTCAAGTTTCTAAATCCCTATTAAAACCTGCCCTTTGGTGTTTTGTACAGAGCCACCTCTCTTGTAATTTATCTCTAGAATATATTGCTCTGTTGATCAATTAGTTTTATTGGTGATTTTCTAGAGTTTTGTAACCAAAATATTATGATTGATATATAGGCAGAGGAGTAGAAAGTTTTGTGTGTAAGCAGTGAAAGAAGAAGCTGAATGCAGATTTTTAAGGTCTGTAATGACAACAAAGGGCACTGTGCTTAGCACACCATGCCTAGGACACTGTTTCCAGCAGCAAAATGGGGATACATGTTTACAACAAGCACAGAAAGTCTGTGCTATGAGAAGACCCCAGCCCAGCTGCCTCTCCAGCAAACTCTGCATCTCAGCAACAGGAGGGTGACACCAGCATGGCAACAGATCACATTATGGCCTCTGCCATCAGCCTAGAAGGAAAACAGGTATTTTCCAAGCAAGGAAAAACAGAGAGTGGGAAGCAACCCTACCTAAGATTTACAGCCAGAACCATGCTGGGCAGGCACTGCTCCATAAGAGCTCACAGTTCTGAAGGGGTATAAGAGGTCTGCTCAGAGTATCATTTGCTGTCACCAGGCAAAAGAAAACCCAGAGACAGCCTCAGTCCTTCCCGCTGAGTGCAGGCCACTGGCACGTACACACCTTGCTGCTTGCTTGATGGGGGTGTGGCAGCACAAACAAATGAACTCTGGGTGAAGGAGTGAGATTCATAAAGTCAACCAGATTAAGGAGTTTGTAAATAAATATAATCTTCTCTTCTGTACCATCTCACACTGATGTTTTTCCCCCAATTGTCCTTATTTCATACTGATGTTACTGGTTACCAAGAACACCACATCATGAAGATTAAGTTCTTGACTGAAGGTACTGATCAGAGCACCTGCACAAACTGTGTATTTTTTCACTTTTTGAGTGCTGATGGCATGGGAAGGAATGCCTGCATGGACTCAGATGGGTACAGGACCTTCCACAGCATCATTTGGTGTCAATTCACAATGGGAGAGCAGTGAGTGCTGTGTGCCCAGGGTTGTCAGGGTGGAGGATCCAGGGACAGAATGGCAAAGGTTGCACGACCACTCAAGGGGTGATGTTAGCAAGAACACCAAGAAATTTGGAGGAAAAGGGAAGAGAGGAGGTTGTCCATATGTGATAGAGGACACAAAGAATAATGGCATAGAAAAGTGAAGGAGGTGGAGAATCTGAGGATACAAGCAAATATACCACATGAAGAAGATTACAAATACAAAGATTATTAGAGGAAAGAGAAAAATAACCTAGCATAAACTCGGATACAAAGAGCAGCCAATAAGGAGAAAGAGTAAGGAGTGAAAACATAAGTAGCATACAATAAATATGCTAAGTAGCTAATAACAAAAGGTGCCGTTTGTGGCCTGTTTATGAAATCTGTGCATTTCACAGGAGACTAGGAAAAGGGAAATAGAAAATAACATCTCACCCTGTGTAGGTCATAGACTCCTTGGAGGATACTTGAGAGTTGATGCATTTATTACTGTTGAATTATGAGGCTGAGCTGATAATTTTTGAAAGAAGAAAAGTAGGAGAAAAATTAAAATCTGACTGATTTACTCTCTCAGTCATATGACAATTCAGTGAGGAAGGAGGAGAATCTTGATCTTGAGGGGATATGGGTTTAAAAATTTATGTTTTTCCCTCAGTTGATGCAGTGAGCCAAAGCAAGATTAATCCTCCCTCTAAATAAGGCAAATAGCCAGGGATGGGAGGAGGTCCCTCAGCCCCCATTCAGCTAATTTCCAGCTACAGGTAAATAGGCACTGACAAGAAAACTTCCCCTCAACACAGGATCAATTCCACTCTGCTTCATTTCACTGCACCAGGGACAGGCAGAAAGCAAAGCAAGTACAGGTATCAAAGAGCAGCTTTTACACCCATAGGTGCTCCCAGGAAGCTCAGAAGGGGCCCTATGGCACATGGAATCAGCATCTTCCCATTCTGGATGAGTCACACTGGTACTTTCCAGAAGTTCATAGTGTGAAGATACATTACCCATGAAAACACCCATGGTACTGGGAGAGAGCTGTATCCTGCCCTCCTGCCAGCTCCCCTGCAGGGTTTATGAAGTGTCTGGGCTACTGTGTGGTTAATCCTGGCTCAGCCAGGCTCTGTACTGTTAATCTGGCACCAGGGGAGATACTGGTGGGAAGTAGGATGTGCCCAGGCCCACCACAAGGTTTGGGAGCACTGAGGTTCCCAGTGGTATCAGCCTTCCAGGTTCCTTGCCATGTATCTGCTCACCTGTGTGTTGTGCTTTGCTGTTCAAGGACCAAGTCTGTTTCAAAAGAAAGCATGTTCTCAGACTTAATTTCTGTGTCTTTCCAACAGAGTATTTCTTGAAAGAAATTAATGTTTTTTCCAGTTCAGAACAAAGGGGAAACATGCCTTTTAACTAGCTCTGGAGAGAGGTAGGTTGCTTTGGCAGGCTAACCATGTCCACGTGTCCATGCCTATCTGAAAGGCTTTGTTATTGCCATGCTCCAAACCCTTTCAAGTAAAGGGTGAACACAGAGTTAGTTCTCATTAATTTTTCATCAGGTAGGCAGACTATAGAGCAGTCTTGTACTCTGTCCACACAGAGTTGTTCTATTCATTCCTTCCTGTGATTCATTCACGCTCTGTATGAAGATCAGTATGATGAAGATATTAGCTACTTTGTCTAAAGCAGAGTTGCTCCCTTTGAACACAAACCTCATTTCTCTCATAGTGAACTTGAGGAACACTTGGGAAAGCTGATACAAATTAGGAGTGAGAGTAAAATTAAATTGGACTTTAAGCTGGCTGAGTATACTCAGACATTCTCATACTAGGGTGATGCCCTCATTCCCCACTATGGAGATGAAGCAATTACTGCAAAGAAGCAAATCTTCAGAGTTTGAGACTGCAGAGCTGAACTTCATTAAACACCAGTTGAGACTCTTTCTCAGAACTGAGGGGGTCCACCTCCCTCTGCCCAAAATATTGGCACATGGAATTCCTCAGCCAGGCTCACGAGCCAGCAGCAGTATTGCTGCACTCCTGCAGCAGTTCCCTTGTGCTAATGGATGATGTTTCTCACTGAAGCTAATCATCTGGGACAGAGCTGCATGCTGATACCATGACATACATTCCAGCACCCAGGTATGCTTGCATACCCTCATGTATCACTGTATTGCCTATGGTACTGACAGGCCTAAAGTAGAATTCATTTAGTTTAGTATAATACATTTTGAAAGTGACTTAACTAAGTCCATTGGGATGACTTCCACCCTGAAGGAAGAATATTTGCATAGGGATTTACTGACATTGAACAAAATTTGCATGAACTTTTGAAAGAAAAACTTTCTTAGGCGATCTGTGCTTAACTAAACAAATAAAAAACAACAAAATGAAAAGGCCACACCAAGACCAACCAACCACAACAAAAAACCCCAACAATCAAAAAAAACAACAACAAAAAACAATTTTTCCTTTTCTTTGGAGTGGGTAAAGATGGGAAAATACATTGGGATTTATTTAAAATAAGTTGTCTCTGCCAACCAGCTTGTAGAGAAGATAAAAAAAAAAAAGTGGTGAAATGTTCAAGATTTTCAGAGTTTGTAGTTCATATCTTTGACAAAAACATACCTTCTGCTGTTCAGCTTATACTCTCTTTATATTGTTTTTCTGTTTCCTTTGAGACAAAGGACTTGTTGAGTGTTGATGGGTGAGGGAGGAAGAAGGCAGGGATTTATAGGCATGTCCAAGAAAACAACTTCTGATCTCTCCAGACTGCAGGAGGTGTTCCTTCCAATCCTCCATTTAGCAATGATCCTAGGCTCTGAACTTCACAGATTTAAACCAAATGGAGTGACCTCAGATGTGTGGAAAGAGTAAGTGGAGACATTTTATAAACCCTTACACACAACTTTTTCATTCAGCAAGCACTGAACATACCTCAGGTAAGAGATAGTGAATGAGGCAAGACCTCAAGCTTGCACAAAAGCAGCTTCATATGCAATTTTTTTTTTTTTTCCCAAAAAATAGTTGCCCTTCCAATTTGCTAAATAAATGTTGACTTTTTCTTTACCATTAAGCATTCCTGTGCTGTTCAGAGAAGAGTGAGAGAGGAGGCAGGGGGAATCACTGTGAAACTGATGAAGGTGAATGCATTGTCTCCCAGTGGGCAGAGAATAAAAACAAAGATATTCTCCTGGAAGGAACTGGAGGCTGTTTGCTGCCCATCTGCAAACTGGGGTGGAGGGCTGGTGCTGCTGAGTACTGACCTGTGGGAAGAAAATTATCCCTCCAGCCACCACAAACTAGCACCTACCCTGCTAGGAGCACACAGCAGAAATGCAGGGCTCCAGTAACACCTGAACTGAAGCCAGTTATAATCCTTTTAATGTACTCAATGGGAAAAATGGGAATTATGGTGATAAAACCCTTCAGAATAGAGTGAGTTCTTCATGAATATTTATAATGCAATTTGCAAATTTTCTGCAAAATGCAAACAGGCTCTTTCCTTTTGCATCACATCTTCTTCCTTCTCTCACAGCCTGTCTTTAGAATACACTGGTTGATGTCTCAGTGAGTTTGTCTAAGTGCATTTATATCTTCGGCCTTAACAGTGTCCATAGTCTGAGAAGGACCTGAGCAGAAATCCAAAAAGTGCAACAATACCAATGATTTATGTATGAGTGATGTAAAATGCAATAAATGCATTAAGTGCAGAGTCAGGTGACACAATTGGTTTGGACATTGAATGAGGGAGGGGAATTAAAGGTTTAGTATACTGAAAGGTGAAGTTAGGAGATTGAAATATGCATGACCCAATCTTTTCCAGTAAGGTGTTTGATCCAGGTTAACAGAAACAAGCTGGGTTCCTTTTGTTAAAGTGTGTGCCTCCAGAAAAGGTTATGTTTAAAACAAAAAAATGTGTAGTATGTAAACTTGGTGAAACATTTTGCTGGAATGGTTTTTTATAACAAAATATTTTGGTTTGGTAAATAATTTAACCTTTTCATAAAAAGAAAAAAAAGTAGGAAATGAAAGTAATCTTTTATTGAGAAACTCATTTGTATCAAGTTTACAGGAGCAAAGGAGAGTCCCACACAGTAGTTTCATGACCAGAGAGAAGACCTACCTGCTGATACGTGGAAAATGTGTGCAAGAGCCCTTGCCTCTACTTCTTTCTGGTGAAGAAACCATCAGTTTCTTCTGTCTGATCTGAACTTTGGAACTTTGTTCAAAATGCACACAAGTCCACAGGCCCTTTTTAATTGCAAGCAAAAGTTTTTATCTGCAGTTCCTTTACAAAATTTACAAGATCATTAAAACTCTTGCCCCTATCTTGGATCTCATTAATTGAAGAAGCAGACACCTATTGCATGTATTCAAGGTTTTTATCCCTTTTCTCAAATCTTCACTCAAAAGACAGGATATTTCCTCTCAAAAAGAGAGGATTTTCTCCTCTCTTTTTACTGCAGCAAGGATAGCCCTTGGCTAGTTTCACCTATTCCTTTCCTTTTTCCTTCTAGAACCTCACCACCATCTGTAACTGTATCAGATAGCACTGTCAAGAGTTATTTGCAGCGCATGGCAATCCCTTCCTGTATAAACATGTCTGATTCACTCTTCATTAAATTCCATCTTCTGAACCATTCAGCCAAGAGTCATAACAGAAATGAGCTCCTTCACCCATGAAAAGCTCTGCCTGTGTGTATTGTGTTGTGCTGCACTCCACAATCCTCTCTCTGCCTGTCAACCAACATTTTCACAACCTAATGAAAACGTGTTTGGTTTGCTTTGACAGTGTGCTCTGGCCATAACAACGTGCTTCCAGCCTTGGCATCACCACTGACTGGACAAGGCAAGTATCAAATCAGGAGCCTGGCAGCACTCCTCATGCTTCCTGCACCAGAAGAGACACTGTTAGTGATGAGCACAGCCATAGAAGCTGGAAGGTTCATTGGGTAACAAACATGTCCTTTGGCAAACAGGTCTCTCCTGTCCAAGTGTACAAATTTGTTGCTGGTTTCTGAATCTGGCTCTAGAAAAATCGCTGAATCTTCAGCTATAGCCAAAATTTCTATTTGACAACTTCTGCTAGCCAAAAAAGTGCACTCAACAAAAAAAACCTTCAGTGGTGGAAGTGTCATGGGGACACCAAGAGACTAACAATGATTATTCCCCTCCCTGCCCTCTTACTGCCTCACCAGGCTCTCTCTCCCCTTATAAACAATCTCAAATACACACATCTATCTATCTACCTATAGATAGATATAGATATAGATTAGATAGATATAGATATAGATAGAGATAGAGATAGAGATATAGATATATAGATAGAGATATAGATGTATATATAATTAGATATAGATATAGATATAGATATATTCTTCATTGGCTGGAGCCTGTAGCCCCCTGCAGGGTGTATTTCTGAGATGCAGGGACTTAGACTGAAGTCTTCATTGTGAATCCCCTAATTTAAAACTGTTGATTCATTCTCCTGGTGCTCAGGGAAAGCAAAAGTAGCCTTTCTCCTTCAGTCAAACAAGAGGCAATATTTAACATGAGATAATGCTGGAAATTGCTATGAGAACCATTAGTCGACAAATAAGAGTGTGAGTGGTTTAAAAGTCTTTTTTTACCTTCTAGAGGAAGCATCCATCAACCTATCTATACTTACATTAAGTGATGATTACAGGATGAATATATTATAGAGGAGTAAGAAAATTATGAGCCATCGTTGTTTATGGGCAATAGATTAAAAGAAATGTCCTGAAGACCAAGTGATCAATATTTTACCTGTTTTAGACTGAGATGAAATTGCTTGATCAGTTCCAATTACCCTATGAAAATGCTGATTGAGGTAATGAAAGAGAAGATCAGAACCCATTTTCATTCCTCTGTCCTTGAACCTGTTTTCATTCAGAGGTTTTCATCTGCAGATATCACCACCCATATTCATTGCTGAAGTTAAATAAGAGGCATAAAATTTCTGCCTACATATCTTCTTAATTTCTTAAACAGGCATCCCTGATTTATATATCTACTTTTCTCCTTTTAGGATTGTTTTAATTTTAATTCATTGTGCACATCATTATTTTCAAACATTTTCTGTGTGTTGTTGCAGAACCAGAATTTGTCAAATCATACACAAAATTATTTTTGGACCCAAAAATCCTTGCAGGGTGAAGAAACCTCTGTGGGATGAACCTATTCCTCACTAGTATTTGGGAGTCAGCACTGAAAAAATATGCTCAAAAAACCTTGAAGTGTATTGGCTGACACAATAATTTCCATTCTAGCAATTATCATTTAATCTCCAATTTTTTCCTCTACATAAAATCTTTGAAGCTCAAGAAAGATACCGTTTATCTGAAAAACAAATTTGTAGTTCTGCAATGTGCATTCTTCAAGCGGGGCTGACAGAGTTTATCTAGCATTGAATATACTTGTTGACCTCTCTTTATATCTTTCAATGATCTTTAACCTCTATTTGTAACAATTACTACATGTTATTACTCTATTTTTTATTTTATTTTGTATCTTACATGGGAATGCAACCAAGCTGTTTAAAAAATTCCTGTCTAAGGTTATGCTTTCTATTTTAACACATAAGCTCTAGAAATGCTCAGAGCTGCTTTAAAACAAGTACAACCAGAGAAGTGAAGAAAAACTAGAAGAGAATCCTCTAAACTGATTTTTAAAACTCCATTAGGAAAGCAGCCCAGGAAAAGCCAGAGGGGCCTCTGATAAGAGAAATTGAGTATGTTGAGAGCGAGACATTATACAGTAGAAGTCAGAGAGGCAGCTTGAGGGGTAGGAAACTCATTTATTCTCCAACAAGAATGTGCAGCAATTATAAAATATAAACATGTTGATTTTTCAATAAGTTCCCTTATTAAGAATATAAAGTTTCACATGAATCCCAGATCAATAAATTATCACACCCCTTCACTGGAAAATAGCTCAAATCTTTCTCACTTTCTTCTTATGTGGTTTTAAATAAACATCCATGACAGAGACAAAACAAGCTTTAGGTAAGATGAGAAGCAAATATGACTGATGCAGACATGCACAGCTACTTATGTACACAGGCACACACTAATCACTTTGGCAGGTATTAATAGCAGTCATGGCTTTTAATTACAAGTGGAGAACTCTGGAGACAGTAGGTCCTGTCCTGACAGTCTTATCTGCCCATCACATCAATTTATTGGCCTGATTTTCAGCACACCATATACTGACATAAGTACCAAGAAGGCAGAACTTGATTCCCCCTATTGTCTGTACTGAATTGTTGATGGGATACAATATAACCACAATATAAGAATAATTTTCATCTGTCCAAAGAGTGAAATTACATGACAGAAAATCCATCGAGACCTGGGTCACTGTGGTGGTTTGACCCTGGCTGGATAACAGGTGCCACAAAAGCCACTCTTGTCACTCCCCTCCTCAGCAGGACAGGGGAGAGAAAACACACTGAAAGTCTCATGGCTCAAGGGAGGAGCAGGAGACCACTCACTGTCATGGGCAAAACAGGCCTGACTTGGGGAAATTAATTGTATTTGTTACTAATCCAATCAGAGAAGGGTAATGAGAAATAAACCCAAATCTTAAAAACCCTTCCTCCCACCCCTTCCTTCTCCCCAGGCTCAACCTCACTCCCAGGTTCTCTCCTTCCTTCCCTGCAGCAGTGCAGGGGGACAGGGACGGGGGCTGTGCTCAGAGGGAGGACTCCTCATGCTCTTCCCTGTTCCACCACGGGGTTCCTCTCACAGGAAACTCCATGAACTTCCCCAACGTGACTCCTTCTCACAGGATGCACTTCACAAATTGCTCCAGCGTGGGCTCCTTGCAGAGGGTGCTGCTCCTTTGGGCACAGCCTGCTCCACAGGGCCACACGTCCCTCCTGAAAACCTGCTCTAGTGTAGGTCACAGGCCCAGAGGTCCTGCCAGGATCCTGTCCCAGTATGGGCTTCCCGTGGGTTCACAGCCTCCTTTGGGCAGGTACCTGCCCTGGCTTGGGCTCCTCCATGGGCTGCAGGTGGATCTCTGCTCCACCATGGTGCTCCATGGGCTGAGGGGCACCGCTGCCTCACCATGGCCTGCAGCACAGCCTGCAGGGGAATCTGCTCCAGCACCTGGACCACCTCTTGCCCCTCCTTTTTCACTGGCTTTGGGATCTGCAGAGGTTTTTTTCTGTCACACATTGTTATTTCTGTAACTCTTTCCCCCTTCTTAAATACGTAATCCCAGAGGAGCTACCACCTTCACTGATGAGCCCAGCCTTGGCCAGCAACAGGTCCATCTTGGATCCTGCTGGCTTTGGCTCCATCAGAAATGGGGGAAGCTCCTGACAGCTTCTTACAGAAGACCAAATCTAAGTTATGCAAACCCTACAGAGTCACAAAGACCCACCATTGACTCAGTGACCTTTGAAAATTATCAGCACAGGATGGACTGAAACCCCTGGTAGTATCATTGAACACATGCATTCTTCAAGAAGCATAGAAGTCAAAGGGGTCTGATGAAACTGATTTTCAGCAAGGACATGTACCTTCCTCCAGACCACTGAATGTGATAAATGAGAGAATCTCAAGTAACAGAAAAACCAAAGTTGCATAAATCCTTCTGTTTTATTTCACAACTGTAACGGAGCAGTCAGCATGTGATTGTAAACAAGTGCTTACCTACTTACTTTGCTGCAGTAGGATTAGTAATAAAAGTCTTATTGTGATAAAGAATAGGGTATATAAAATATTTAGAGGGAGTTTTCTTTATGTCCTTTCCCACATCAAACTGCAGAGATCAATTCAAGTGCAAGGGGACATCAGGTGTCAGATCAGGGAAGACAAATTTCCCTCTGTTCTTTACTGTAAGTGGATTTTGAGGAGACCGTTTATAATTCTGGTTGCACATCTGTACTGACACATGCGCTGAAACACAATCTATGGGGAAGGCTAAGGACTCAAGAAAAGCTTGCTTGAATCTTCCAGTGTGACTTGTGGAAATTAAAATTTCTTAGGAAAGTATCATTTTCTGCCATAGTTTCATAGCAAAACATGAAAAGGAGAACTGAAGCTACGAAAATAAGCATCTTAAATGGTTTTAAACAGTTTTTTTCCTTTCAAAGTTGCTATAGATAAATTATAGCAAAACATTTTAACTTTAAATTTAAACTAATTTGACACTACCACAAAGTATCTGTTTACCTAATGGAAATACAATTTTGCTGATTGGGCTAATTTTTTTTTAAGTTATTATTCCATTTTTGAATGGAACAGAGCCTCCTCTGGCAGTATCAAGCAATGACAGCAGCAGAATTCTGCCACATTCAATTTTCCAGAGGGAAAATGGCAGACACTTTGGCTTATTTGAGTGGGAACTGAATTCAAGGCTTCAGAGGATCTCACAGGTAGATCTTGTGACCTCTCATGAAGAACAACTTCAGTTGCCATTCCATGGCCCTCATCAACACTGAACATCATCAGTGTCAGACAGAGCAAATGTGCTCTACTCCAGCACTGATGTTGGTTATAGAGGTAAAAATAGACTCATTTAAAGCCTTTCTTCCAGCTGTGAATTCAGCTGTTGCCAAGAGAGCTCTTAGTAATTCCTGACATGTTTTAGCTTTATCAAGACTTTCTAAACAGTCCTCGTAACAAAAGTAGCATCTTGTAATTAATGGGAGTTTGATGCAGTCATCTAAAACTGATGGTGTTAAAACATCTGCAAGTTATTATCAGATCTGAATGAAAATCACACTAAAAATTAGGATGAGACTAGTATTATATTAAAATAATTCAAATAACAGGTTCAGTAACTGGCATTTTCTTCCATCTTAATCTAGAAGCCTGTAAAAAGCCTGTAAGAACTGTATGTTCTTTAGTATGTAATGAATTTTTACTGCATCAAAACACTTTCTAATCAACTCAAGCTGGATGATTTATCTGTTTTTTATGCTTTTCAGTGCTTTAATACAGAGCAGTCCTCTAAAATAACCTGAAATATTGCATACTTGCTACTTATGTTTTATTAGGAAATTTATTTCTAATTTTGCCCTCCCCATTCCTCACTCACAAAAATTTCCAATGTAGAAGAGTTTACTTACTTAAGACCTGAGGGAGTTGAAAAGGCATTTCACTAGATTTACTTGGACTCTTCTGAAATAATGTTCATACTTGCACAAGTGAATTATAATAATTATATTAATGTTCAGTCCAGAGTACTTCAATGAAAATAATTTTGAAAGGATAATTTGGCTTACCCACTAGTTAAAATTCAATCTGGAAGTACCTTGTTTGATTCATTTCTGCAACATTACAACATCTTTGGATTAAATTTAAGGCCTCAGGATATGCTGGATAAGAAAGGCCAAGAGATAAAAGCATTAGAAATAAACAATTAAAAATTCTCATAAGGAATCTGAGCTTGTTTTTTGTTTTGTTGGGTTTGGGTTTTTTTTCAAACTAAATGTATATTTCCAATAGAAAAGAATAACAGATTAATTTGAATAAATGTTTGGCTTCACCTCTCCTAGTTTTCCTTTTGCATAAGTGGAAATCAAGCAACACAGCTGAAGCCAATCCAGCTGCACCGAAGACATTCTGTGCTGTGTACTGGCCCTTTTAGAGGGAACTGTACTTTTCCTGTGGCTGAGGCATTTTTTTTCTAGTACTGGTGTTCCTCTCCAGGTGGTTCTGGTATGAAGTTCCATGGGACCATGTTAGATATTGTCCCAAATGTCTCTTGTGGACAACTGGTGTGCTGGAAGCACATGGCAAGAAGAGAGCCATACTTAATGCAGAAGAATTCCCCTGGAATGTGTTCCCAGCAAAACCTGGGAAGTGCAGTAGAGACCAAGTCAGTCTGCAGATGAAATTAGCATTCAGATAAATGAAGACAGGATGATGCTTAGCTTTTCTTACATCTACAGTCCTTGCTGAGAGTGATTAAAGGGAAACTGCTGACCTTCTGCACTCGTCCTCTTATGCCCTTTTTCCATGGAAAATAGGCAGCTAATTAGTCCAAATGACTTGGGAATAGAGCCACAAAAGTCTTTTAGTACTCAAGTCGTGCCTAACTCTGAACTTGCCATCTTTTAAAACCTGTCTCACCCAGTGCTGAAAGCCTGGAAGTGCATATGGATATCCAGTGCAGCATTCATATGAACTCTAGCTAGATCTAAATATTCCAAGTAGAAATTTTGTTTCCAAGCCTTGAAATCCTGTGTTCCCCTCTCTTGGCCCATGCTTGCATCTTCCTGGCACCCACAAGTTAGGTGCCTCTCTCTGTGTTGAGGGAGGAGCCCAATCTGTCCAGTGTCTTTACCCCACATCAGCCCAAGATTGTCCCAGCATAGTGACAGTCAACCTGTGTTCTCTTGAGTCATTCTAGGGCCTCCCTCTCCAAAACCAGCAGTCCAGCTCCTTGACCCCTCATCTGCTAAGGCTTCCCCAACAGGCAGGAGTTTCAACAGGCATATGTCCAAAGCATTTTCAGATTGCATTTGGCTTTAGCTTTATGATTGGAATGCTCTTGTTGGAGGGTCCAACAGACCAACAAAAAAACCCCAACCCCAATACCCTGAATAACTTTGAATACCTCTTAACTATCAACCTGGATAGCCTCAGTTTTATTGCCTTGGAGAAAAAGATTAAACCTTAATGATTCAGCTGAGTTCTCATGGCAAATCTTGGCTAAGCATTTACCTGGGAAGAAGGGAATAGTGGAGGGGTGGGTTCAGTGCAGAACTACCAGGTGGGGATTTGTGGCCAAGAGGTAGGTACCCACATCCCATGGTAGGTTATTAAATGTCTCATTGTTCAACATACTAATTCCTGACTCTCTGGCTCTGAGACCTCTTATTTTTTCTCTCTTTTCTTTTATGGAGTAGTACACCCCATTCTGGTGGTCAGGCATGCAAAAAATCAGGTAGAAGAGCACACAGCCCTGAGACACTCACATTTTCTCATTGTTTCACAGCTGGCATTTTCACAATATGGAAATTGAGGGGTAGAGATGAGCTGCATTTACCCACGACCTTGGATGCAACTTGATTGAAGGTTATCTAATAAAATATAATCTCTGACGAACAGAGGCTCACAAAGCATTATTCTAGTGTGATTGTTTAAATATGTGAGGAAAAGACAGAAGAGGAATTTTCTGAATTGAAACAAAGTTACCTTTCAAACAAAAAATCCCACAAGTAGTTTCTCATATCGAACACAAGGCAGCTCTTATCCTGGAGAAAACCCTTGGCAACATTTTTCTGAGCTTAATTTCCATCCAAGCTGGACATCAGAACATGCTGAAACAGGACAAAACAAAACAAAAAAAGGATGTGCCTGCAGAGCAACTCTCAGTGGAGATTTCAGTGGCTATCCTCAGCCTGGCAGAAGCAGACAACTCAGGTTAAGCAAGCAAAGGGATGTGCAAGAAATGGTTACAAGGTCCTTTACAAGATATTGTCCATTTTTCCCTGTTTTTCACTATATGACTAGAATATTCTTGGTTTGTCAGACTCATTGTCATAACAAATAATCTACACTATAATACCCTTAAACAAATCTCTTCTCTGTGCATTCACAGAGGTCTACAAGAAAACTTATCTTCGAGATCTTCACCAGATAATAAGCCTGCAGGAAACCATAGACTGAATAAATAACCTAACACCAGGTAAAAAAGAATTAAAGACAGAAGTAGGGAAGAGAAGGATATCACAAAACAGCTCAGAAAACCCTCAAAGAAATATGCATCTGGATTAATTCACACATATTCATCCCCTTAATAAGAAAAGCAGATAAAGGAAAAGTGCACTTTCACTGGGGATTACACCAAGCCAGGTTGTCATTGATAATGACACCAATGTAGCAAGGCAAGTGAGATGCTCAGTGAGTCAGAGTGAAAAATGCCCAGGTCTATATGTAGGGGTAACTTTTCTAGTTGGACTGCAGGTCAGTCCTTGGTGTAACTCAAAAGACAGAGCTCCCTGCTGGGAGCTGCATACCTGCTTAGACCTGTCCTCCAAAACACACTTTTGTGTTTTAATGCTGGCATGAAAAGCTTTCTGCTGTGAGACCAACCTCCAGCTTTCCCTGTGCACAGTGTTTCCACACTGCTGTCAGCCACAGGACTGAGCACCCATCCCATTACCACTGGGGAAGATGCCCATGGACAGAGCCTCCCCAGTTACTGCACAAACAGGGAGAGGCAGGAGTGCACGTCCCTGCATCCATGGAAATGTGTGTGCTGCCATAGCCCTGCTACTCTGCATGCAGGGATCCTTTTGTGCTGTGACTAGAGATATGAACACATCTTTGGTTTTCCTCAGAAAATAAATTCTCATTTTTATCTGACTGCCAGTTCTACAGTGTAATGTAATCCTGCTAAAACACTCCTATTAATGGACACTAACCTTTGAATTAGCAGTGAATTAAAAAATGCATGATTGAGATAAAAAGCTCTGGTGTCATTTTGTCAATCTCACATTGTACATATGCAATATGATTCCATCTTCCTTGGGATAATCTCTTCCTGGAAGCTTCCCTATTTTCCTACTGTTTAACCTGAAGAAAGGATGAGCCACATGTCCTTTTGGACTGTGTCCTCCCTTTCCTCTTGCTGTTCCCCTGGAGCGGGGAAGAAGTCTGAGTAGTTCTGTAACCCTAGGGTCATGCAGGCAGTGGTTTTTGCCAGCAGAGATTGTTTTATATATAAAACTCAGGGGCTTTTTCTGCATTTTTAGCACTGCTCCAGAGGGGACCCAGCTGCAGGACTCCCACACAGCCTGGGGAGTCCAGAAGTGCCTCAGGCTGGCCCTGCAGAGCTGGGTCACACTGGTGGGCACAGCAAGCCCCACTTAGGGTACTCTGGGCTGTGTGGCCCCTCTACATGTCCCTGCAGGGACAGGGCTGCAGGAGGCTGCTTCAGGTGCTGCTTAACAGGGATGAAGTCCCTCTGAGACACCTGGTTCAATATATTGTGCTTTGTTTCCTGAACATAGCACCAGAAAGAGTAACAGAGGAAAATCATACCTGGCAGGAAAATCAGATGGCAATGACCAGAGGCCTTTTAGCAAATGTTATATGCTTTAGGCATACTCCACAGAAAACATCAGAAGGGGAGGGAGGAGGTGCTTTCCTTGTTTTCCTGTATCTAAATATCTGTCAAAGAATGTTCTCTCAATCTGACCGAATTGCAGGATTTGAACACAGTCCTTAATGATCATTGATAAGGGCAAGGCTGTGCAGAGCTGTAAACAGGAAAAAGAAGTCAAAGCTGCAATTTGCAACTTTGCTATTGTATGGTTTTCCTGGGAAGGTTTCACAGCTGAGGCTGCAATTTACTGCACCATTCCTGTAGATCATTTCTCCTCCCAAAGCACACAGTATTGATTGCTTCTCATCCCCTCCAAATCCCATCATTTTGAAGAAATCTTTTGCATTGTTTCCTAAAATAAGGAATAGATGGTGTCTGGAAATTATGGGAGAAAAAGGCCTTGGAAAAGTACATTATTCTGAAAGCAGAAGGTAGGCAAATTCAACTTGAAATTGAAGTGTAATTAATAATCAGCAAGGCATTGCAACAGCTCAGAAAGAGATGCCTGTAATTTGAAATTTTTTTCTCTGTGTTTCAAATCTCTCTGAAAGAGACAACTTAGTGAATTCAAGTCGATTTTTCATGCAGGAGTTGTTGAGCAAAAACTCAATATGATTTGTCCTGTTAAATGACCATAGATTTGGTAGATTTAGAAATTATTATTTTTCTAAAAGCAATGCATGAAATCCCACAAAGATTTACACTGCAAATCACAGGAGCATCAGGGCTGAGAGCAATGCATGTTTATGGTCAAGCAGTTCAGAATTACAGCCATGAATGTGTAAAGCACCCCAGACACTCATGAACTCGTGCTTTGATTGTTAACCTAACGTGACTAAACACGTGGTTTGTAACCTTTTTTCACCTGCATACCCCTACATACTTTCCTGTAAGCCTCTCTGCAGTGTACTGCAGCTTGCTTAGAAATAGTTTGCTTTTCTAATTACCATATTTGTATGCTGTAGAAATAACCATGTGAATGGATTTATGGATATGAGTGTCCTCAAAACCATTATACTGAATGACTTTTTTCTGATCCCATGGCTGTTCATGTTCTGCTTCTGTTCTGCTACTCCCTTTAGTCTTCAGCAGGCATCTATACTTGCCCACATACTACAAATTTAATCCAAATCCTGTTGGATTCTCTGAAGTCCTAAAGTTCTATCCATATAACATAGAACATCTAAGAGAGCAAAATATCCCAACAAGCCTACAGAAAGCAAAATTAGGTGTTTTTATTCAAATTGGAGGAAAAATTCATTTTGCTTAACTCTGTTTGTCACATTTATATGTCTCATTTCCTAGCTCTATAAAAACTCCAGTGTGTACTGAAGGTACTTTGTTGTTACATTGTTTACCAGACTGATATAAACAAAAATACATTCAGTAATTACTCCTTTTTTTCGCTTAGTGCAATGCCTGCCAAGACAGTGATGCACCCTTGCTGCCTCTGCCTTTTGCCTGATCAGTTACATCTGTGAAGGAAGCTGATATTCAAGGTGGCCAAGATGTGGTAAAAGCAAAAAGCAATTAAAACAAATGTATCCTGTCTCTTTCTTAGGTTTTTTGCCAGGAAGCTAGTATTTAATGAAGCTTAGCATTACCTGACAGCCCTTCAACTTTCCTCTAATTAACTTGCAGCTCTTCGAATAAAACCTTCCAACACAGTGGGACTGCCTGTGAATGCAGTATTTTGCTGCCACTTCAGAGGACATTGACCTCTTTGGTGTGGCAGGGAGGCCAGCTCTTTAGTTTCTCCATTAATTGTTCTTTCCCTTGACAGCTGTATTGTTGCACATCTCTAAGTAGAAATGTACTGTCCTTTCATGAAAATGCTTAGCAGGATTTTGCATATGCTCCATAATTCAAAATATTAATGTGTATCTTACAAAGACAGATCCCTTGTATTTACCTGCCACAATTCATGTTCTCCCTTCCAAACAGTGACCAAAATAATGGTGACCATCTTCAAAACCTAGCTGGAATCTCTGGGATCCTATGTTTTTTTTCAAATGTGTGATGCTGTCCTGTCCAGATAGAGCTGAATGACAACCCTTGGATGATATTTTGAGAGATAAAGATCCTTTATCCCTGCTTTGCCATATCCTATATGTAAAATCCTTCCTCATAGCAAAAGGATCATTTAGAGGAAGTATGCCCGGTAGGTGTCCCCTGCAGAGCAATAACTTTTATGCTCCCTCTTAGCGGGCACTTCTTTTTAAATTCTGCTTATAATGTAGAGGTTTGAAAAAAATCTGAATCTCAGTAGATGCAGAGTGCTACCTGTTCAGCAGTGAAGACCACTCATCCTAGCCAATTACTTGTATTTCAAGGTAGGAACAACTCTGTACACTCCTAAAAATGTGTGGCTGCCTAACGCCACCTACCCTCACAGCACATGCCACTTGCTGTAATGGACAGGTGAGGCTGACTGTAAAACTGCTTGCTTAATGGCTTGTTTATCTCTAATCAGTCATGTTTCTCTTCAGTATAGCTTAAAACCCATCCCAAAGGCTAGCCTTAATGGGACAGAAAAGAAGCCATGTTGATAGTTCTTGCATAGTTGCCTGATACCATATTTGCCAACACATTTACCATAAAATGCTTTAGTATTTTGTCAGTCCATAACCACTAATGTACAGCTCAGCTGAGCAGCTTGTTGTGTTTATACTGGAAAAAAAAACCCAAAACCTTCATGGAGATTTGAAAATTCCTTTTGTGGTAGTTCCAATCTCTTATTAAGATATTGGTTAATAAGTTATGCTTATGCAGTTCTGGTTTTCCTTGTAGAATTCATCCTACCTTCACAGATTTATTGCCACTGAGACACTCAAATTCTTGAGCATGCAGCTGTTTTTTAAGAATTACAGCCTTCTGTGCCATCAATATTCAGTGTTGATTTTTAAGTCCTCTTTTGGCTGCTCAGACTATTCCCTTCCAGCCAAATATTGGTTTTTTTAGTCATCCAACAGCTGAAGTCACCATTAGACTTCCCATTCAAAACATTGACATGCTTCAGGTATTTTTTGTTTTCTAGAAATTGATTTTGCCATATAATAAACCCCTTTTTATTTTTCCCTCTTTTCTTTTTGGGAATGGACATGGACTCAGAGCTTTGCTGGAGCCCCCTTTGATGCAGATAATATTTTCCCCCACATTCATAGGTGACTATTCATGTGCAGGGTAAGAAGGCAGAAGAATAGATCCTGTGCTAATGAGGTGAAATGCAGGAAAAGAAAACAGACCTGATACAAGGAAGTTTTTTGAATACTGAGGTCTATTGACTCACAGACTAGTCTTCAAACATAAGGATAAAAACCATGACAAATTACACCTTTAAACTATTTAGGAATAGAGTTTACTGAGAGTTTTTTCTTAGGAAAAGGCAGGATTCCTCACAAAAATGAGTGGAAAAGACAGAAAAGTAATTTAGTCCTCCTTGTTTTCAGAATTTCAAGGACAATTATGTCATGTGGAGAGCCTGGGAATGAAAAGACAGACCAAGTGATCAAAAAGAGCAAGGATTGCTTGAATGGGCACCTCTGCAACATATTCCAGAGTTATCCTGTTTTCCCATAATTTTTCAGCCTCAGATATTCTGGATTTTGGGCCCTTTGTCTTATTCTCAGATGAGAAACTGGATTGTGGAGGCTCAATATTAAAACAAATATGTCGGCAAGACATAGGATCCCATGAAATAGTTGTCAAAAGCAGAGGGTGATTGACCTACTATAGAGGGACTCAGAGTAACTAATAATCCATCTGTCATTAATGCCTGGCTGCATTCTGTGTAGGAGCCTAATAACAGAAACTGTAAGATTACTTAAAGACATTTATAACCAGCAGCCTGTATAACATTTGATGTGAGTTCATCAGCATCACATCCCACTCCACATTATTTTCACAGTCCACATAAACAGTGCTCTTTTGGGGATGAACCTAAAATCTTTGAATGAAAAACCCAAAATCCAAGCCTACCAGCAGAGCCACCAAATACATTTGCATTCATATTCTAATATGAATAATAAAACTGAGAGAAAATGCTGAGGTGGATGTCCTGGAGGACACCCTATAATAAGAACTGATGGCATTATCCAGAAGAGAAGCTCTTGCCATTGGCACTAAACCTCTTTTTGTTAGTGAGCATCCTGAGAGTTTGACAGAAAATTAGCACCAAGAGAAATACACTGTTAAGAAACAATTCTGACTGTAGGTATTTGTTTAACCTATAACCTTTATTTTTTTTTTCCTTAGCTTGCAATGAGAAATTTGACCTTGAAATCTCAATGTATAGTATTTGGGGTTTCTTTAGTATTATGCCTCCTTACTGCTATTGATGCAGAGTGATGGCCCAGCACATAATTGTCTGTTTTCCCAAAAGCAGAGAATTCAAAAAGAGAAGGGGATGCAAGCACTGCAGGGTATTCTATAACACAAGTATTTAATGTTTCCTGATAAATTGCAAAGGAAACCTTTGAGGACTGATATTAACAAGTGCAAATTTTGGAAATTCCCTTCTGCCTTTGCCTTAGTTGGCATCATCTAATATATGTTTCACAGGAAGAGAAAGACAAAAGTATCCCACCTTTTTGAACAACTCCATGCATCACACTTACCTAAGCAACAGATGCGTTTCCAAAGGGATATGGTTATGATACTGATGTCAGCAGAAGAACCAGTGTGACTCACAATTTGCCTTTGGGGATGCCGCCTTCAAGGGTCTCTTTCATGACTGGACATCTTAGACAATCACAGTCCTTTTCCTACAAAGCATGCCCTTCAGATAAGATGATACTCAGAAAGCTCTTCATCCCACAGGATGACTCAGATCTCAAACTGCTCAGGGAGCCCAGACTTCCCAACAGTAATGATGTCACCTCGTTGCCAGGGACAAGAAGCAATGGTAGAAGAAAAACGTGGACACAGGGCTACTGACACAATCAATATGTTTTTAAGTTCTACCTCCTCAACCACTAAAGCATCTCCCTGTGCAATTTCAGGTAATATCAAGGAAGTTGTTTGGAGGGAAGAGGACATGTCAATTCTTTTGTTGCCCAGATTACACTTTTCTGCTTTTTGAAGATAGGTGCAGTGTCAGCAATTCTCCAGTTAAATGACTTCTATCTATCCTTGATGGAATTCTTAGAATTTCTGATGGTGAGTATTCCAGTCTGTTAAGGTAGAGGTGATCTGCCCCTTTGACACGAGGGCATTAATATCTCTGAGTATTGAAATCACCTTAGCCCAAGGGTTTTTTTTTATGTCATTCACAGAGAAAAATAAAAGGAAAGCTATGAAAAGGTTTGCAGGCTTTTGCACTAAACTCTTTCAAAGCTTACCTGCATGGAAAATTGTAATGTACAACTTACTGGGTTTACAGACCATCTGTCACTCCTTCTGACAGCTCAGCAAAGTGACAGAATGCAAAAGCCCAATTAATGCTTTTAAAGATTTAGAAAATCAGTTAGTCTTTGCGACAATCATCATAACATTACTGTGAATTACTTAATTGTTAACTGTTAAATGAAATAGCGTCTGAAAGATGCCATATGTTTCCATCTATTTCAGAAGTCATGGACTGCATGAACTGCGCACATCCTTGAGATATTTCAGGTGCCAAAGCAACAGAGAAGATGAGAGATGAGCCAAGGATAAAGAAAGGGAGGGACTGTGGGCCATTAAACAGATGTGTGGAGGTTCTCCTGCCCTTGTCTGTGAGGAACTGTGGCAAGCACTCAGATCAACCCACCCAGCCAGGCAGGCACTGCAACCCCGTCACCCTCAGGGCTGGTCTCCCTCAGGAAAGGACCAAGTCCTAGGAGACATAACTATGATAAGAACTTTGGATGTTAGTGGTGGGAAGTTTACTGGACTTCATCTGAATACTGTTGTGAAAGCCAGCCCCAATACTTCATGACATCTATTCTTTCCTTTAAGTCTATTTTTTTAAACACACATAAGGCAAGACAAATAATTTGAAATAATTTCTTCTTTTTTTCTCTTTTTTAATGCATTTCATGCTAACCCAATTAATTACAGTCACTACAACTAAAACTTCATGATGAATCCCTATAAATCTGGGCAGTGCTAGGAATAATGTTGTTTCTTTAGCTTCAGTTCAGTCTCCTTAGACCTATGAATCCAGCTGTGGTCTCTAACTGTAGGATAGCTCTTCTTGCCCTAGATCCTGCATTGTCACTGCAGACATGTGGAGCAATGTGGTTCCCTCTCATTGCTCAGTGTGTTGGCACTCTGCCTCATCCATCATGAGCTGTTCAAACCATGCCCTGGTGTTAAGGTTATTCATTTCATCCAGTGCTTTTCTTTAGGGCTGATCACTGCTGTGACAAAAAACATTAGTCAATGCATTGTTGTAGCTCCTCAGCAAGGAGTCTCTTCTGTACAATCAAGGAGCAGAGCCACAGCAAGACTCCTAATTTTGGATGCCCATTTGAGTTTTATGGTATAATTTTCTTTCATAACTGATAAAAGTTACAGAATGGTGAAGATACTTAATATGCAACTGGTTTTCATTTCAGTTATAACTGCAAGAAAGTTATTGATCAAAGTGGATGTAGAGAAAATACATCCAGTATGGCAGCTTCTTTTTAATTGCCACATTTATGTATCTTGCCTGGCAGAATGTACAGAGCAGTTGGTAAAGGCAATGGAAAACAGCCTTCTCCAGGACAGCCTACGTATTTTCACTTCTATTCTCTGTGAGAAGCACGCTATCCAGTACTTGATGAAACAAAGCTGCCAAATCATTCTGATCCCTTTAACAGCACTCTGACATTCCTTTCTTGCTTATCCACTTACTGGATAAATAAGTTTGCAAAGCCTTTGAACCCTTAAGATAGGTAAGGGCTGTAAAAAGTATCCTATGATTCTCAGTGTTGCTGGAACAACATCTACAGTCTGACCATCTGATCACCTGCTGTACCAGGTGCACACAAATCATCATTCTGCCTCTTTGGTGGGTGAGATTCAGGAAAATACTATCTCCACTTTGTAATCCACTTCTTCCTTATGGAAAATACATCCAGTCCCAGTGGTCTGAAGGAAGAAAATTGTTCTCTAGTCTGGTCCCTGATGTTAGCAATGTATGAAGCAGAAACCAGGCTGTGCTGTGGCACCTAGATGTTGCTCAGCTTTAGTGATGCCACATCAACCATGGGCTTCTTTTTAGCAATTATGAAACACCTGGAGGGAATCCTTAATTCCAGTTTCATTGTGCACTTCCTTTGCATATGGTTGAGATGCTGCCATGCAAGTGCAGGTATGTGACTCCAAACCCTCAGGTCACCCACACATTGGAGGAAAGAAGTACCTGTAGCCATGGAAGCTGGCTGCGGGGTGTCCAGGAACTACTGGGAACATGGAGGGTACACTTCTACACCTTGTCTGTTTTGGGGTTTTTTTTGTCCTGGATGTGGATGTAAAAGTACCTTTGAGCAGATGTATAATTCTCAGCTTTGTGAAAGTTTTTTTTCCGTTTTTTAGGTTTGTTGTTTTCTTTTTTTAATCTGCCTTTTGCTTTCAAAAGTGTTTTCAAATTCCCTCAACAATGTTCACATTCATGCCTCATAGTTGTGTGGCTCTTTAAAAATACTAATGCTAGCAGCCACCTTTCATGAGATGAAGGTTACATAAATGCATCTTAACTAACTACAAAATGCTGCAAACAAAGAGCTCCAAGTTTTTCCCCAATGAATGTTTCTTTGGAGATTCAGAAGCTGATATTTTACTGAACTTTTTCTGCCTGTGGGCAATCATAATAGCTCTCAAAAAAGTAATCCACACCAAAGCTTTATAGCTCAAAGCAGAAAGCTGCAGGAAATTAGCTTTATTTTGCTGTTAATGGAAAGAGGCAAAATCCTGCAGTAACTTAACGGTTTTGGGGTTGGTTTGTTTTTTTTTGGGTTTTTTTTTGTTTGTTTGTTTGTTTTTTTTCATTTTTAAATGATTGAAAGAGATTAATAAAATTTAGGGGACAGAATAAACTTGCAATTCCTATGAACATGAAAGGGCACTGCATCCTAACAGCAGATTTCTGTGATAACCATAAAGCAGAATTTAATGAAATTGCTTTAGAGAAATGCAGCAATAAATACAAGTAATGAGCAGCAAAAGAAGCCAGGAGGCAAGGTGCTTCCACAGATATGAGTCAATAAGTGCATTAGTGAAAGGAACAATGGGATCTTGGAGAGAAAATTGCTTAAATTTATCAGAAAAGAGAAGAGTAGCAATTTGTACAAAACTCCAACAAGAAATCTTCTTTTTTCCCTTTGGTTATATTTGAATATCTGCACATTAACAGAAGTCTGGAAAGGCCAAAATGGTATTTAAGCCACTATGTTTTTACTGTCAGCCAAAATACCTTCAGAGTCTGATGTGTGATATGAAGCGAGGTCTCCACACCTTATGCACTGTTTTACCAACCAGCACACAAAATACTGCTCTGCTGAAAAAAACAGCAGTCTCAGGATGATCACAGCTGGAGCTTTGCATCAAAATATGCATCAGTTTGAGATGGGACCCATGTTAAATGAACCAGCAGCTCTCCAGTGCTTGCATCATTCCCTTCTCACAGAGGCATTCAGAGGCACACAGGTGGTAGAGAGCAAAGCAGAGCACAGATCTCCTTTCTTCCTGGCTTTTGTGGAGCCAGAAGAGAAGGGTGAAGGAGCTGTGCATACCCTATATATTTAGACCCCCTAGCTGCAATTTGCTGAACAGAAGTAGCACAAACACATCAAGTTTGTGATGCCATTCCTACCCCCTAATGTTTTACTCACTCCAGTAGAAGATTCAAAGAAATGGGAGCGCTGTCAAAGTATCTGGCTCCATTTGTGCAAAGGCAAATGCACATCTCCAGGCAGTCACTTGGATGTTCTACTAAATTACTTTATCTGCAAGGATGTGTGGAAGTCTGCCACCATAACTCACAGCACGCATTACACTCGAGAGGCCTGGCCCATGTGGAGGCAGTATCTGAAGGCATTTATTTCTATGACATGGAGCTGAATTAGATTGCCATATGCAATGCATACATCTCCTGGGCTGTAGACAGTGGGAAATGGGATAAACAAAACATCTTAGAGAGGACGTGGAAATAAGACATCTCCCTGAAATCGGAGTCACTGCACAGCATGGGGCACAGATGTGGCAAGTCCTGGCTGTGACACCAAATGGCTTTGTAAAGTTCTGTGCTACATGTGTCTTTTAGGAGAAGACTTCAAGGATCACTCTCACACAAAATAAATTATGGGAAGGACTCTTGCTTAGAGCTGCTGTCTAGAAAGTGATAACAGCCAGCCTGTGAAATTAGGAAGCCAGTAACAGTAATAATTTCCCTAGAAGAGAGAAGGGGTTTTGAAAGGTATTATATACCAGTAAGCATTCATTCTGAAAACTGAGACAGATTTCTGTTTCTAATTGGTTAATTATATGTAATTTCAGTAGGTATAGATGTTCCATTTTCTGGAACCAATATTTTTTCTGTCAAGTGCTAATGGAGGTTAGAAAAAAAATATATTAAGCAAGCTGCTTTGTTAAAAACTGAGCAGACCCTTCAAAGACTGGGAGTGCTGCAGGGTACCTCTAATTACAGCTCACTGACAACCAGTGACTGAGAGCAGTTATGTTCATGTTTTTCAGGCTTTTCCAGTGCTTTCTTAACAGGATGTATGAATGGTAAAAACACTGGATTTTGAAAAAAAACCCAAATAACAAAAAACAAACGAACAAACAAAAAAGGACAACAAGCATTAAGTACAGTTAACCTATCTGTTAAGACAAGCTCTGAGCATTGTATGCAACCTGCCACTTTCAGACAACAGATGTAGAAAGGCTGGGCAGTAAGTAGGACAGTAAAAAAGAAAAGTTGCACAACTCGCGGATGGAAATGGCAATGATGGGAGATTCCGTGGTCCGTGTGAGCCTGAGGTTGCATTCACTCCCAGCACCACATCTTTTCTAGCTCGATTTTCTCACGGATTATTCTCTGGCAAAACTTTTCCGCAGAGCTGTGTGCCAGCGATACCATCTGCTGGCTGAACGTGGCACTGTCCGGGGCAGCGAGCAAAGGCTGGCAGTGCCAAGGCAGCAGGCGCTCCTCTGCCCCTGGCCTTCCTGCCCCAGGAGGGCTCCTGAGCCTGGGCCAGCAGCTGGGGAAGGAGCTGCTGTGGCAGGGCGAGACAGCAGATCCCAATCTCTCTTCTGAGCCAGAAATGTGTCCAGTTACTCCTATCCCACGTCTCAATGTTCTGTCTTTCAGTCCTGGTTCGTTGGTGTTTGGGGTTTTTTCTTTGTCATGCTTAAAAGAAATGCCTTGCCTGTTCATGTCTCAGCTGTCCAGGCACATGCAATAACAGACAAAAAGTCCAGACTGTGCACAGGGATTGGGCACAGCCCTTTTTTTATATCTCAGGAGAAAAAAAGCTCTCTGTCCTATGTCCTTTGTTGGAGCTTTGCACGTAGCAGTCCCCCTTGAATACAGGACAGACATTCAATACAACTACAATAAATTTTATGGAATGAGATAACAAAGTAGAGAGCATATGCAAAACACCTTCAGACACTGAATTCAGGGTGCTTTCACTAGGTATTTCTTTTGGACTAAGATGTCTGACTGCATGAGCCAAGAACAGATCCCAAAAACAGTAAAGAACATTCAGGGAAAGAAGCCAGAAGCATTAGGTAGCTTTGGGCTCTGGCTTCTCTTCTGGTTTTTTTTTTTTTTTTTTTTTTTTTTTTTTTTTCCTTTTTTGGGCGGATGTGTGTTTTACAGACAGAATAATGGAGTTTTGGTCACCCAGGTCTCTGTCCATGGAGTGACTAAAGAGGCTGGGAGTCTGGTCTGGGAGAAAGAAGCTAAGAGGGAGGGATGAGAGAGGCAACTATCAAGGGAGTAATGGGGAGAGATTAAGAAACAATTCTTCATTTTCTTAGGTAAATTAACTGAAAACTCTTGTAGAAGAAAGAGGAGGGGAATTGGGCATACAAAAGAGATGTGGTGGATTAATAGATCTCTTGCCATGCTCATGGATGCCATGGATGCTGAGAATGTGCATGGCTACCCAGATGTCCAGGCCCTGAGGGCACCACCAGCACTCAGGGCCCCATGGCAGCCCCCTGGGGCTCCCCCTGCCCCTGTCCCATGACCCCATTTCAGTAACCCGTGGCTCCAGTCCCTGCCCAGAGATGCCATAATCCAAGTCTGGTTTTAGGCTCTCGCATACTGAGGCACAGTGAGAAAATATTAGTGAACTAAAGCCATAGAGTCTTGCTGGATAAATTGGGAGAGGAAGGCTTAGATTCACTGAAAACAAGGAGGATATATCTCCAAAGCACCAGGGATAGCAAATATAGAGAAATAATCTATTTCATTCTAGGAGAGAATCTGAACTTGCTTCCATCACCTCTAATGAATATGTCCCAATAGCCCTGCTGCTAGATAATATTTTTCATGTGTTTTCTTCTGTTCCTGCAAGAAAAATGAGCAATTTCCTCGACATGGATTGAACTGTTTGGGGTTGTGTTTGTTTGTTTTCTAGTCTGAGAAATAATAAATCAAATTATAGCTTGGAAAAGATAAAAAGCTACCTCTTAACTTTTGCTCCATAAGGAAAAGGTTTTGTTTAGGGTTTTTTGGCTGACTGAAAAAATGACTGGGAGCTGTGGACAAAACCAGCCCCTTCTAGTGGTCAATGGACAAAGAGACTGAGCTGGTACTTCCAGAACCTGAGCAGCGCTCCATCCTTTCTATGGGACAAGTGAATGCAAATAATCCCAGTGAAGCTGGAACATGGTCACACCTTGTGCTCATCATTATGATTACCTGAGGAGCAGAAATGCACTGGTCACCTATTCTGAACTGATAGGTATCAATGGAGTTATTTCAGAAAGGGATGCCCATAGTCCTCATTGAAAAGACTTGGAAAAGCACAGGTTCTGCCTACCAATTTGTAGGAAAAATTATATATAAAGAGTTGGAAGGAACAAAGAGTTTGTCAGTCTCAGTCACCATGCTCGGCCAGAGGGAGAAAAAGCTGAATAAAGTGTAGGGGTGATGCTCCTTCAGAGAGGCCTGGGGAGAGAAAAGCAGCTGCTGGGAGCTTTGCTCCATTCAGAAATTCCCAGAAATACCAACTGTTCATGTTTTGGTATTATTTAATCAGAGAAAAAAAAATGCAACTCCCTTTCCTCAAAATAGAGTAACAAAAAGTGCAGTCTCGATGACAATGAGACAGCCCTGTACTTGTCCTATTCATAACATCTTTCCAAGGTCTGTATGGACCTCTGTGATTCAGAGTCAGTGCTTTCATGAGACAAAGGGCTGCTACTGCTGCATTTTACAAACCACAGAAAGAAAAGCTCCAGGGATTTCAAAAGCCATAGACTCAGCAGAGACTCCACAGTTTAATCTCTGAAGTGAGACAGCTGACAGATTACAAACTCAATTTTATTTCACAGTCACTAAAGCCATGAATCTAGTGCTGTGTTACTTGAATCAGTGATGATGAATGAGTTTCAAGACCTTTAAAAGTGCAAAGGGAAGTAATTCAGAAAGGAAAGGCTTCACCTGGCACAGAAGACACAAGACCTTGTTGCAGGGTGACATGAGCCAGGTATTCTGCAGCACTGAGGCAGGGATGGAGTAAGGGTTACTATGTTAAATGATACAAGAATTTTAAACTTTCCTCTTCCCAGCAGTAGTTCACTGCTGTCATTTTAAAGGAAAGTGGACTCCCCTAGGTATCCTAGAGAGCAGTTTTGCATCAATTGTTGCCTGGTGCATGAAAGTGAGTATCCCTTGGAGCAGTGAACTGAGCAACGTGTCAAGGAAGGACAAATAATTGCTCAATATACATGGAAATAACTCCTGGGAATTTTTATCCAAAGCCAGCAGGATTCAGAGCAAGGCAGCCTCCATTTTGACAAATACAGTGCATGTGTTAAGCAAGAAAAAGTGGATTCAGGAGCATCAAGTCTCAGACCCATGATTCTCAAGAACATGAGTCTGATGGGAATTGAGCATATCCCATTTTAGGCATAAAAGTACTTGCTTTTTCACCAATAACCTACTATTTTTTCAGACAGTGTATCCCATTTGGTTAAGCTAGTAAAGTAAAATTTATTTCCTTCTTAGTCATCTTCAAAAGAATTTATGTCACTGGACAGGCAAGAGGACATTGAATATGCTCCAAAACTGTATGTTGTATTTACTAGATTTGCATGTCTGTTGCTTCCAGTTAAAGAGAAAATATAAAACAAGAAATGTACAGGACAGCTGTGGACCTTTGCACAACTGCAGAAAGAGCTGTGTCCTGGGATGTGGCAGATCCCCCCTAGCAACTGCAGAGATTTTACTGCACCAAGATTTCAAATAAACAAAAGATTTATGTGGTTTTCTTCTGTTGAGGTGTTTTAAGTTCCATAGTTTCCATAAGCAGCTCTCTATCCATCAGAAGAAACATCTTGTAAAGCAATTTGCTGGCACTGGCCCCGCTCTTTGAGCTGGTCCTTGTGGGCAGGGATTGCCAGAGAGGGAATGGAAAGGGAATGACTACCCTTCCACATCTCCCCATGCCAACAGGTACCCAGGGGCACTGACAGACCCTGCTGGGCTTCTGACCACACTGGGACCTCCACACTCACTTCCAGTAAAGGGTTCCTGCTGCGTACAAACACACAACAGCACCAGAACATTGCAGGTGCCTTTTGCTTAGCTGGCAGGAGAAAGAGATTTACCCCCAAAACCAAGCTGAAGACAGTGACCATCTAAAATTACATCTTTTCCTGCTTTGCAGAATCTCTGTCTCCTTTTCTTGCATTTTAGTCTCATATTTACTATAGTTTTATTTGAAGGAAATATTCTATTCACTACCTGCCTGCAGGTGGGATTGAAAGAAATTAGAATTCAAAATTCCATTGTATCAGTCAATCCACACAATTAGGCTTATCATTTAAAAATGGAATGAAAACAAATTAACAAGCAATAAAGAGTATGAAATATTTATTTCTGAGAAAATATCCTACAAAATTGTGTGGCTTAACTACCCTTAAACTGTTCACATAAAATAGGAAAGAATGTGATTAAATATGTTCCTAAAAATCATTTAAGACCTGCTTTACATTTTGAATGGTTTCAAATATAGAAAAAATCCAAACCTCACCTATAAAGAGCTTATTCAGTCTGCATCTTGTATTTTTACAGTTTGTAACTGGATAAGTGTTGATGCATAAAGCTGTAATTCACCAGTGTTGACCACAATTTTTATGAAAATAAATAAGTAAACACACTGAGATGATACAAGCTGAGCATACAGAATTCATCCTAATTCCACTTGGGCAGAGAAATTCAAGTAAACAGAGTCATACCATGAAATTTTCATAAGAAAAGCAAACTAGAAGCAACACCCTCACCTGGTTCTCAGAGCAATTTTCTCCTGGTATTATAAATCCATTGGCTGAAGTTACAAAATAAGATGCCTAAAGGCAAAAGTAAAATTAGCATGTACAAAAATGTTTCTTCATCATCTAGAATATAATGAGATGGATCTCCAGCTTTCCACTGTGTCACCAAAGCACAATTTAATGTCCAAGTTAAGCACTAGGTTCACTGTCCATTCCTTGCCTGTTCAATACAGATTCAGCTTAACTAAGACAGTGATTTTAGAAGAATATACCTTTCCCATCCCAGACATCTGCTTTTATTTAACCTCTGTGAAGACAGATGTCTGCTTTTCTTCCTAGGCATGAGGGAAACCATATAGAAAGCCATCTTAAACCAGCCAGTTGATTTTTACATGGCTCAAACATGTGTGATGAATTAGGTCAGATAAGTGACACATTCCCAAGTGTCTCTATCACCAGACGAGTTAGAGACCTAACTGTGTTTGTTATGTTGTCCCATTAGGGTACAATTTAGTGTCCCACAAACCCAAGAGAACTGTGTTTGGTCAGCACAAAGGAATCAAACCATCACACTGGGTACCTATAGCCAGCAGTCATGTTGTGCAGACAAGGATTTGAATTGTGATTTACATCAAATACCAGCATGCAGGTAGCATTTGACCTCTCCTCTCCAGCCTTCCACTTGCACAAGGCAGGCTGGCACTGCTCACACTGGCACACGGGTGAACACCAAAATCAGCTTTCATGTATTTGAAGGCTGCCAGTCTCTCCACTCCTGAGCTGAGGGCTCTGTATCTCCCATTGCTGGTGTTAGTGAGGTCAGCAGTTTTTGCACTCCCAGCCCACTCTTACGGAGTCTCCACAGTGAAGTGAAAAAGGATCTCCAGAAGCACTCAAGTGTGTGGCTGCCCTTTGGCTCAGGGGTGGCATGGAAGCCCCTCAGGCTGCTGGGCTTGCTGCTGCTCCCATGTGATGCAGGGACACTTTGGTTTAGAGCTCAAAAGGAAACAAGGCAACGGGAAGAAGAGCTGGAGTCTCAGCATTCTTGCTCCCACATCTATCAGGCAGCTGATATCCCCAGGGGAGCACCCGAGGGAGCAGAGTGGTCACAACTGCACTTCAGTTTGTGGCAGCAGGACCCATTTCTGAAAGGGAAAGAAAAATGCTCAGTGTTAATGTTTAGCTGGAAGTAATTCTTATATATAATAATGTCATAATGTTCTTATAACCTCAGTGGAATAAGAACTACGTATGTCACACACTGAGCCCACTGCTCAGCAACTGAGCAGAGGTAGTAATTGCCCACAGTTTTTAAATTTGGAATAGACTTTGATTTCATTGTTTGTTTTATGACCACACATTAGAGGCATTATTATTACCACTCCCATGGAAAATGCTACGAATGAGGTAGCAACTCTTTCAGAAAAAAAATATTATCTCAATCTTAATATTTTCTTGGGTGGAGAAGGGGTGTAGAAGCTGTTGTTTTTCTGATGCATGCTGAAAAATGCTTAGGAAATATCACCTAATTTTCAGAGCAGAAAAGAGGAGCACTCAATGCCTGCTACTGATAGCCTGTGTCCTTGAAAATTAACATACTACAAGGAAAAAATGGGTGGTTCTGAAGTGTAGCTCTTCTATGTCTCAAAGTATCAGGAGTAATTTTCTTTAGTGGAGATTAGAAACTTCTGCCCCGCTATTATGGCACTGTATGGAGCTGCCATCAGCAGTGACCTATTTGCTGTCAGGGCAGAAATGCTTGTTTCAGGTGCTGGCCTAAATGCAAATGATTGTTGGTTGGTGCTTTTCTGTTGGCAGTGTGATACCCTTAGAAAATAAGTAAGTTCTGCCAGAGGGCCGTCCTTGCTTGGCAGCTGGGTTCACTTGGGTTCCCTGCCCTTCCTCATGGTGCTGTGGGCACAGCCCTCGCAGAATTCAGGCACGTGAGCACTGCGTACAGAGAAAGCTCCCTGCAGCTCTCCTGGTGTGCCTCATGCTCACATGAAATGCTGTTACTGCTGCACTGGGATATGTGTTTTCTTTGTAAGGGGCTGTCAACCACAAGACCTCGGAAACTGTGCCAGAGAATGGGGAGATCTATTTTAAAATGTCACACTAATTTTCTGTGCTTTCAAGGGGGCTCTCCCATCACATTTCCAAGCTTCGTCATTCAACCATGCAGGATTGTTTCTTTCCAAATGGATTTGGTGGGAGTGATGGCTTTGAGGGCTGAGCGAGTTGGTCAGTCCTGTGCTTCTTTGATCTAGACTTTACTGGAGACCAAAAATTGCCATAAATTATCATTGCAAACACTGGCAACACTAGGGATGAAAAAAGTCAACAAACCTTGCTGTGTTATTAAAGGCACCGTTCTGAACATGAAAAGGCTCAAATGTGCAGAAGGAAATGTTTCAGCTCATCTGGGAGGAGAAGTCCAGTTATTTTTTGATGCTGCTTGTGTCCAAAGCACCTCCTGATGCACAGGCGGCACAGCTGCATCAAGGACAGTGGCCCTGAGAAAGATCCAGGGAACAGGTTACACACATGGCTTTATAATGCCAAGACTATAAACCTGAAACAGCAGCTGTGCAACCCACCTCCTGCAACCCACCTCACACCAGGTTTTCATACTCAGCACTGAAAAGTCAAACCTGCATCCCCCAAAGGACACCTGCCCACCTGCAATCCAGTCCAGGCCTACTCACTCTGTCAGCACTCAAGTGGCATCAGCAGCATCAGCCTTTCCCTTTTAAGCTGTACAAATGTTTGTAGTGTCTGATAAGAGACAAGTGATGCTACTTTTAAAAGCCCTTCCCTCCTCTCACTCCCCCAGTGAGATCAAAGTTTTCAGTCCACTGCTTTCTTGAGGCATATTTCATTACAGTGATAATGAACACATAGCAAAAGAAGCACTTTGTAGTTCTTTATTTAAACCTTCCAGGTGAACCAGTCCCATATTGATAGACGGGAGCCCTGCTGAAGAATCTTTGTTACTGTGTAAAAAACCTAAATGAAAATCCTTTTCAGGAAGAGGAAGATCCTGTGTGAAGTTTTACCTGCAGTACCCACCAGTGTTCAACCCTGCAGAGCATGGTTTGCACAAGGGTGATGAGTGTGTAGGGTGGCAGGGGCTGTGGGAGGGCAGGTGAGAAGATGGGCACCAAGAGGGGGTTGGATGCAGGGAATGGGGAGGACATGAGAAGGGACACTGCAGAAAGCAAGAGGCAGGTGAGTGAGCTGGGAAGGGACAGATCAGGTGCCCTCCCTCCTGCAGAGCAGAGGGAAGGAAGGGAGGCCACAACAAAAATGCGGTGAAGTGGCAGCTTTGATCAACCCTTGAGACTTCCCTCGTGCAGGACACCACATTTCCAGCAGCTGTGCAGGGCTGAAAGCTGCTGTGCTATAACAAGGACTGTGCAAAGGCTTGCACTCTTCTGCTAGGAGCCAGCATATGAGTTGTTACCCTGTTCCTGGGTACAAAACGAGGCAAGCTAGCTAAACTACTGCAGTATCACACTGTGCTTGTGCTTGACTCTGATCCCACAGATAAAGCCTCTGCCTGCAAACATCCCATTAAAAAAACAACAGCTTCCATTAAAAGAAAAAACAACCAAACCCAAAACATGAAGACTTATCAAAACACAAGCAGTGACACTACACTGGAAAATATTTTGCAAACAAAAGCACACAGTACATTTTTGGAGCACTCACTAATTCTCCCACCCACACGCAGGACTGTCCCTGAAATGTAAGCAGGTATGATGGTCCAGCAGCACAGTGAACTGCTAGGAAGGGAACCACCACATGTACGGCACCTGCCCTGGGCTGGTCCTGGGAGGGGACTGGCTCAGCACTCTGACCAACTCATCTCTGGTGGCCAAGCACGCTCCCTGCAGCCTGCCTGGCCATGGGCTGCAGGGCTGCAGCAGCTGGGCTCTGCAGGGAGAGAGCCTTGCATGGCAGGAGAGCAGCTCTTGCACCACTCTCCTAGATCACAGCTGCTCAGCCAGCCAAAGAAGCCAAAGACATCGGCTGTCCACAGGCATGACCCCACTCAGAGAAGGGCACGTTGGAGAACATCGGAAAAACCACCATTCCACAGGAAAATTCCCTTCAGGCATTTATTGTTTCTGATTTTGATTGCTGAATTTCACGTAGAAACGTTCCTCGCTGCCCATGCTGTCAGCTCAGCCTGAGCAGTGTTTCCAGGCCAGCACCACAGGGCATGCCTGAAAAGTTTTTCTATCTCAAATAAACAGGACACATGCAGTGACACAGGAGTCAGGAGTTGAATGCAGCAGGGACTGGAACTCCAAGAGATCACTGCTCTGTGTGCTGTAGATTAGGTTGGGAAACCAAATATCCTTTGCTCATGCACAACATGAGCAGCACAGTTGTTTCCATGCTACTTCCACGTTACTTTTTCAAGCAGGGCCTGATTCATCACCTTTTCATTCCAATTTTACCTTTCCATGGCAACAATCTCATCAATGTGTAACTGTTTTAAGCAAATCATCAATTTGTTTAAAACAATGAAAATCCAGATTATTTAGTAATGTATATAGCTTGCTGACTGACTGAATGAGAAAATCTAAGGAAGAACACAAGTATAAAAATGAATAGACACTACAGATCTTATTCTAATTTCCCTCAATAATAAGCAACATTTCTCTCCACAATTCATTAAAGATTTTATAATAAATTAAAATTACCTGAAACTATTTAATTTACAAGTATGAAATAGACTCTTCCTGAAGTTTAAGCTTATGGTTTGATACTGCTGTTATTATTCAGCACATAAGGTTGGTACTCAGAGAAAGTCTAGTGTATAAATGAATAAAATATATAATTCCTTATATAATTCTTGTGCAATTTTCCTTAATACCAGAAAAAAAACCAAACATGTCTTTCATTTTAAAGATACTTTTGCATCTATGTAAAAGCTTGGCCCAAGAATAAAAGTAAAGGACAAAGAATTAAGAACCAGGTTCAATACACCTTTTTTAAGTATTACATGCATTAAATTTTTTTGGGTTGCAAATCTGCATTTATGAATTTGTGCTGAGACAAACCTGACCATCTACTGTATATCCAGAGATCTCAAACCTCATCCTCACTGCCTAGCCTCAATTCCCATCAGAGGTGATTTGCTGCCTGCATTTGTCAGCACACTCCATGGAACACTCCTGGGTCTACTGCTGTCTGACATGAGGGAACTGACAGGATTTCTCTGAATTCAAAGCTTTAGGTAATGAAAAAAGCTACCATTAATTTCTAAGGCATTTTTTTGCTTGTTTATTCACTCTAAACTATTTTGCATTAAATGGCAAGCTCAAGATGACTGCATCTTGATGCAGTAGATTAAAAATCTGGAGGTTCAGGATGGGTTATTTTTCTTATCATTATCACTGTTAGTTCACCACTATATTCTGGCACTTGAACAATGTCCCTATGTCAGCAAATGGAGGCAAGCTCAGTTATTCCCAGTTTTCTAGTGCTAGCAGCCTGGAATAGCATAGTCTTGTACAATAGTCTGTGTGGGTTTTCCCTAAACCAAGTTGTAAGGGGCACCTTCTCTCTGCAGGAACAGCTGGCCCAGAGGGCAGCCAGGTGGGACCAGCTCCACTGGCCTCTTGTTTTCAGCATTCTTCACCCAAACGTCTGCTCCAAAGTCCATCAGCAGCTTCACCAGCTCCACGCTGCAATTCCTGGCAGCCGTGTGCAGAGGGGAGTCCAGGCCCTTGCCGCTGTTCACGTTTGCTCCTGAACAACAGAAGGGGCAAACAACAATGAGAAGAGCCATGACTGCACAGTAGCCCATTTTCATTCACTGCACTAGCTGCTCTTTCCCCGAATAACACACAAGTACTGAAGCCTGCACCCAGAGCTGGACTCCCTTTATGCTGGGGTTTGGTGCTACAATTTGCACAAGCACAACTCTCACTGGCTGAGGAGTGGGGCTGTGACTAAGAAAATGATCCCAGAGGAATGGTGCATGAGGAAGTCCTTCACCCACAGCCCAGCCCAAGGGTATCTTGAAGCAAGACAAAGGTGTAGCTCCACCTGTGGCCCACCTCTGCTTCCCATCCCTTAAAATAAAGGCAGGATTTCAACATGCTCTGTACTGGAGGCTTAAGCTGGTGGGACTTCCAAATGCCAAAGTATCTGTTAGGGAAAAAATGTGAGGATGAAAAAGTTCTAGAGGTCCTTGGTAGAAGAGGGCATAAGCACCTCTGATGAGAGTTCCCCCATTCATTATCCAAGATTAATGGCTCCTAAAACACCCTGAGAAAGGTGAGCTGCAGAACTAATTCAAAACTATAAATGGTTTTATAGTACACATTCCCATATAGAGAGGGCAGCAGAAAAAAATCAGCAGAAAAAAGAAAATAGTTGTCAAACATTTAATTTAGATTAAATTAAAAAGAATCAGATTAATTTGTATTTGACTTCTTCCCAAAAAAGGTCATTGTACTAAACAGTGACCTACTAAAATGTGATATATAAGATTTTTGCTGTTTTTTTCTAAAGTAGCTTTGTTGGTCCATCATTTTTGTACCAGCTATGTGGCTACTTTAGGTTATATGGCCCCTTTGGCTAGAAGACCTGTACTACTGTGGATAACAATAAGTGGTTTTGCATAATTACCCAAGCATTTACACTTACAGCTTTGTCTGATGCAAAGGATATAGTGCTGAACCTTCTTCTGTGTTAGAAATGTCTCCAACTTTTTATAAACTCATTGGAAATCAAAACATGTTTGCAGAAATACTATGTAAAAGTGGCTGAATCAATTGTTTTGTGTAAAGAGGAGGTAAAAAAAAATTAAAAATTAAATTTCTTCCTGTTCACTTCAAATAACTGCAGCATCACATGCACAGACATTGGAAAGGACAGCTTGTTCCAGGCACAATCAGCCATGTGAAATCCAGGATCACCCATCATTTTGTTGGGAGCTATCAAGCTGAATTCCTGATCACTCTGCTACCACATTTAACCAGAGCTGCTATTAGGAGTGCAGCATCTCCTGGTCCCAAAGCAGGACCTCCTCTAAATCTTTGATGCAAAGATAACCCAAAGATAGATGTTTCAGGAAATGAAAGTACACCATTCTTTATTTCTGTTTTTACCTGACTCAAGCAGCTTCTTGGCACAGTTCAGTTGCTGGTTCTCACATGCTACATAAAGCGGAGTACCCAGGTGCTTGATGTTGTGATCTATATTTACCCCACGGGACGCAAGGAGCTCGACACATTGCACATGACCTTAAAAGGGATAAAGGAAGAGTCAACTCACAGAGATCAGGCTTTCTTTTCAGCAAATTCTCTGTTGCAGCAGTGTAGCTTGGCAAAGATTCAATGTTTTATCAAGAGGTGGTAGTGTAATACTTTCATCCACTCCAATGGATCTGGCAAACAAAACAGGAGCTGAAAAGCCACGTTCAGCAAAACAGGCTAAAGCCTCACAGGCTAAAGCCCTCACATTTTATCTGACTCATTTCAGATATCTACTGAAGATGAGATGAATCACTCCATGTTTCTCTCCACTCCTTTTGAAGATAGCCAGACGTCTCCCTCAAATGTCCAAGTTGCAGGCAGCTGACTTGGACACTGCATTCCCTTCCAGGTGTCATGACGTGCACTCAGAGGATCTGACAGCTGAGCTGACCTGCCCTGAGGAGCAACAGGGCTGGGAAGAACTGCACCCCTCATGATGAGACCAATTAGCAAGGCATTTTACAAACCAAGAAAATTATCTTCTTTATCTCTCCTCCACTTCAACACGCTGCTAGCAGCATGGAAAGGAGAGCTGATGCCTGTGGGGTTACCTCTCTTAGCAGCTTCGTGGATGGGGGATGCCAGGTCACAGGGTGGTTGTAGGCTGGCTCCATGCTCCAGCAGTAAATTCAAGCAAGCCACACTGCCACTGACACAAGTGTTGAACAGTGGGGTGTGCCAGTCAACAGTCACTCCATTCACCTGGGGGAAAATAACACAAAAATCCAGCAAGACTTTTGTCTTCTTGGTATTTCAGAAGTGATGACAACTAACCAGTTTCTCAGCAGAAAATAGGGTTTTCGATATTTTTTATTTAATTCCATGCCAAAACTCCCCAGTGCTCCTGAAGACTACCACTTTTCATTAAAATGATCATTAAAAAAGTATTATTTTAAATTGCCCTGAAGTTTCTCCTAAAAAAAAAAAAAAAAAAAAAAATCATCAGGGCCACTCCAGGGTCTCTGGGTCTCTCAGGAGTTACCAAGCTAAATGTTCTCAGTCATCTTAGCTGAAACACACCTATCCATAGCCCTCTCCTGAAACAGTTCATATTTGGCTTAGTGTGCAATCCTTCCTTATTTTCTGATTTTTTTTCTTATGTTTTAAACTGAAAGGTAATATCTGGTAAGGTAACATATGTATGAATGGATTTTCTTATTCACTATAATTTTGAAGTCAGCTTGAGAAGTAGTGGCCATGAGACACCATTTCACCATTTTACTTGCATCTTGTTTCCATTTTCTTCCCATTTTTTGTTAGTTGAACCTAACATTCTTATGCCTCTACTTAAGACTCTGCGTATTGATAGCAATAACATTAATGTGCGCATAAAACAAAACACACTCTTAACTGCTGCAGGATTATAAACACTTTGCAAGATGAACTTCCCCATGTTCTTGTGAAAGATGAGAACATTTCATCCTCATCTAAAGAACAATAATAAGTGCTGCTTACATCTGTGCTTTTTGGATTGCTTTATTAGGAAGTGCCTTTCATAAGTACCTTAAGCTGAGCTAAGTACAGAGTGTAAATCACAGAGATACTCTGCCATGACATCTTGTGGCATTAAAGTGTGGCACTACAACATACTAACACTAGAGACAGTGGTCTGGTCTGCCCAGCACCTACTCACCTGAGCACCATGTTCTAACAGGACACTGGCACAGGCAGCATGACCCCCTAGGCAGGCTTCGTGGAGAGGAGACACCTGGTCTGCTGTAACAAGATTGACATCATTCCCCTGATAAGATAATGGAAAGTATCATTACAACCAACTACTAAAACCCCCATACAAAAATCCACAACAAAAACAAAAACAAAAAACAAAAACAAACAAACAAAAAACTTCTTTAAAAGCCTTATTTAACTAGACCTTCCTCAACTGCCTGGAGCTATTCATGTCAGAAAGTAAGCAGATGAAGGGGATGAAGAGGCTGTGATGTTTTGGCTGGAGTGGATACTGGCACAGCATACCTGATGCCTTGTACACCCTGAAAACCAGCACAAAAGCTTAGTGGACTGTCCAGTGGGACAATGTAATGTGGTTGTTTGACTGGCTTGAACCCTGAAATGCTCTTGAAGTATCTTCTGCTCTTTGCCTCGAGGCACCCACTGAAGGAAAGAAATGCATCAGAAACATTGGTTGGATTTCACAAGATCTTTTGTTTCTAACAATCTTGGTGCTCCAGAAAACTAAGCTGGAAGACTCTCCAATGCCCCTTCCCTTTCCATTATCTCCTTCACAGGTTATACCAGGGATTTTGAAGAAACAAAGTGGTGAGTTTCAGAAATCACTTCTACCTAGCCCTGACCTTCTGGAGGGACCAGGGCCCTGGGATATGCTCGGGCACTTCAGAAACAAATGTCTGGGTGACTGAATTGAAACCTCAACCAGACTCAGGACTGGGTCCAGAGCTGGCCGCTCAGCTGGGGCACCAGAAACTGCTCACAGGCACACACAGGAGGTGCAGAGGAGCTGCCCTTGGCCATCCAGAGATCCCAGTGAGCCCATTACCTCTGCCACAGTTAACATATCACCCAGGACAGTTCAGTACATCATCAAATTAGTGCACCACATGAACCCAGGGGAGAGGTACCTGTTCAATGAGCTTCTTCAGAGAAAGCAGACGCCCATGGATAGAGGCCTCATGTAAGGGAGACCAGTCTGAAACAAAGTCTGTACAAAAACAAAGACAGGAAAAAGGCTAAAAACTCTATTTTGCTAGCATACTTTACTTCAACTGTGTGACCTCCCTTCTATTTTATTTTGAGCTGCCAAGATTTCTTTGGAGCAGATGCTGTGAGGGAGACAGACAAGAAGATGGCTTCCCTCTGGTGCATTTTTAACTCATCCCATGCTTGCACTGCATGGCTGTGTTCCCCTCCAAAAGACAGGAGAGGGATTTGTAGAACGTCACCTGGCTCTGGCTGAGCTTGTCCCTCTCTCTGAATTATTTCCAGGGCCTTTTTTTTTTTCACAAACTTATTACATTTTACCAATTATCTCAAAAGGAATATGTTTTGAAGAGGGTTTGGCTGATCAGTCATTTACCCCTGCTCAGAGCTGGACTAGAGTCAACAACACTTGGCAAGAGAAGGGACCAAAGTACAAGGAGGCAAATTGTGCTACCTGTTGATTCTGTCTTTCTGTTTTCAGTGTTTGCTATGAGTGGTGCATTTTAAGTAACAGCTGTGATCTCTGCATTGCTGAAACCACAAAGTGAGGTACAGCATGTATATACCATGCAAATATTAATAGAGAGAGATCTTCAGTATTACAGATGTTATGGCACAGAGCCAACTGACAGCAATAATCCCTCTAGGAGATATTTACATCCAGTGTCTGCTCTATGTCAATGTCCCAGGTTCCCCCTGGGAAGGAAGGGAAGCCTTTACAGAGGGCATTTCACACAGCTTCCTGTGGAAAGACATTTTGCTGTTCTCTGGGGATGTCCCAATCTCCTTCCACTAACTACAGAGAATACTCCAGTGACCAATTTTCTGGCTGAGTTGCTGAGGTTCTCAGGAACCATATTAGAGTACATGCATGGAATGGAATCCTTAACAGTGGGAAGTCTGCCTTAACAAAAATACCCTAATAAGCCACTATAATTCTTTAAAAGAATGTTTACGCATAAGTTGATGATCATACAGGTTTTAAATGAAAATAAATTGCATTTAGACCAGACATAAAAATGTGGTAGTGAAATAATGGAACAGCTTGCCTAGAGAGGTGGTAGATGTCCCATTCGTGGAAAGATGAAAGATTCAAGGTCAAGTTGGATGGGACTCTGAGCAACCTGGTCTAGTGGAAGGTGTTCCTGCTCATTGCAGGGGTGCTGGACTAGACAACCTTTAAAGGTCCCTTCCAATCTAAACCTGGCTATAAGTCTGTGAATTAGCTTTTAAAGAAATTTGTATTCTTTGTTATTAGCATTATTTGAGCTCTGCCTGCCTCCTTCTACGCTCCATGGGCTACATCCCACAACAGTTACAGGTACACAGTTTTATTGGGTTCCCAAACATCCTTTGGCTTTAGCAAATGGACAGCCAGTTCTGGGCTCTGGTTCTGGTTCATAAGGATAGCAAAACTAGGCTACAATTATTAAAGCACAGAATGATTAACTGACTGAAAAGCTTTGCTCTAAGTGATGTGTGTCAAATTGATGCTTATCTGACTGTGCTGCTGTTCTTGCTGGTCCTGCCTGTGTTACAGTCAGTTGTGTTTCCAGGGTATGTAAGAAATTTTTCCCCATTTAGAAATTAATGCCATTGCCTAAATTGCATGAGTTATAAGGGAAGTATGTTTATAGATATTCTAAAAATTTAGATTGAAGTACAAGCTTTTTGAGCTGCAACTTAAACTTTTTTTGGCCACACAAATATTAGCAGGCATTTGTGCCTGTACCAACCTGCGCATTGTACCAACTTATGATATCATCAAGTCATGATGATATAAGAGGGACATATCCATGTGTGGATTTTATCCATTCAGTCCTTGCTTGAGAAAAGAGAGGCTTCTGCTAAAACTCTAAAAAGAGACAGACCAGCCTACTGTGGACTGGCCATTGGCTTGCAAGTTTCCAAGTTTTAACAATGAATTAAAAGACCATATAAGCATTAAAAATAAATGTCAGCGAAAAATAAAAGAGATATGTGCTAACACATAATCTATCTGGGAATTCAGTAACTGAGAGAAACCTAGAGTTTTATCCTAGGTGGAAGTGGAGCCCTATGGAGTCCATCACACCAGCCTTGGATACCTTGGGAGGAGCAGGATTAAAGGCCTGATGACTAACTGTCATGGCATAATTCCAAATCTGCTGCCATGAACTGCACAGCCCCAGGCTGATGTCTCTTCTGCCCTACCTCCATCTGCAGCAAGCACCTCTAACCTGAAGCAATGCCAGGGAGGCAAACCCACTGGAAGAGATGGCAAATTTCCCCAGTTTCTTGACCCAAGGCATCACCTTCTGGCAAATAACCATATTTCTATTTTCTGCCAGGCTGGAACTCAAAGAAAGCAAGTGGATTTCCTTATCTCACTGCCCTCTTTTACACTTCACAGGAGGCACACTGCCAGAATATAAAAGAACTGTATTGTATTTGATTAAGTCCTAAGCAAATGTCAATTCCAGCTGACCACAGGCTTTCAAAATCCTGAACTAGTGACGTTCATGAATGTGTCCGGAGCACTCTGCCACCAGAGCTGCATGTGGAATAGCAAGGCCAGTGTATGTGGGGGACACAGTGTTCATTGTATGTAGTATGTACCACCACGGAAACAAGGATTCCTGACTGTCAAAAACAGGTACAACTGCTCTTTCACAAAGAAACACGACAATTTGTCCAACTTTGAAACTTACCCATACCTTAGTCCACAGGGAGGCTCAGTCAGACCCCAGTAGTTCAGCATCTAGACTTCCAAATCCCACTGGCTTTCAGTGGCTTTGGGTCACCCAGCTCCCCTCCCACTGCAGAAAGCTCCAGCCAGCCCAGAGGTTCCATTAAACCTCTGGTCATATTTGATGGCATTGCCATCACTCAGGCACGTGACACTGGCAGGGTGGTGTATACAGAGGGAGTTTTATAGCAGTAACCATGCACACATGCCAATTCTGACTGCTCCCTGTGCACAACAGAGCTCTCTCAGGACCCTTCTAAGCACTGGTTTTTGTGGTGATGGCTGAACCAACTTTTTCCAACCTCTGACCATGTGAGGGCATTTCACTCTCTGTGCCTGTCCCCAGGCTGGTTTCCTCCCACGCCTCTCACGCACAGCACAACTTGAAAGGGGCTCTTAAGTCCTTCCAGTGAAGGCATGCTCTTGCACTCATATCTGCAGATGCAAAATCCTAAGGCATTATATAGAACAGTATTACAAATTGTATTTTTCATACTCAAAGGCTGTGCCTTAAAGTTTGTGATCTACATAGCCTGAGCCAAATACATTCCTGCTGGAAATTGCCAGGAGAGTTTATTGACTCTGCTAAGGAACAGGGAGACATGAAAGGAATGGACTAAACTTTGATTTTCAAAGGACCAAATGATCTGTGTGCAGCACTGTGCCATGTGGGATTCCCTCCTTCCACCCTCCATTTTGCTGGAGCTCATCTCTGGTGTGGACTGGCTCTGTTTCACACTGTTAATAATAAAGTTGTGCCTTCCTGCTCACCCCAGCCTCAGGCTGTACATACGTGGCACACACGAGGGCAGGCAGACTACACTGCAGATAGAGTGGTCAGCCTTGCATTTTGGTTTTATGGCCTTAATTTTCAACTTGACATTAATGGAAACATCCTGAACAGCCCAGAAAAAGAGCAGGGATAGCATAAAGTCACATTGTCTGAATTTACATCATTCCATCTGCACTTGCCATTAGATGAAGGAGTAACTTCACAGAAACAGAGCTACATCGAACACATCCAGCTCAGGATATGAAGTTAAATTACTTGTCTTTTTTTACCATGTCATATTTTCAATGGCTCTGGGCCAGACACAGAGCAATGACCGGAGTGAGGCCATTTGTCTGAGTAACTGCTCACTATTATGTGCCCACAACACACTGGTCACAGCAATGCCACTGCAGAACAACCCAGTAGGCTCAGCCTAAACAGCACTTAGGTCTATTCATCTGAAAGACAAGGGGAAAGGATAAAAGATAAAGGAAAAAAGGATAAAGAAGAAAGAGGAGACAAAAATGAAAAGCAAAAATTAAAATAATCAAAAGAAAGGAGAAAAGAAAGAAAGAAAGTAAGGAGGAAGGAAAAAGAAAAAGAGAAAAAGAAAAAAAAATGACAAAAAAGAGAAAAAAGAAAAAATAGGAATTGAGCTAGTGCTGAGCTTCCTGCTGGCACTAATTTAAGTCAAACACGCCACATTCCAACTTATTTCTTAGTGTGCTGCGGTCCAAATGCAGCATTTGTTTCTGCTGGCACAAAGTGCAGTACAAAACCAATCACTCTTTTCTATGACACGAAAGAAAAACAACCAAAATTTCAGTATCAAACAGAAACAGCTTTTCAAAATCCCCTCAGAAGTACAAAGGGTGTTTTGTGGGACGCACTGAGGAGCTGTCCTGAAGCAGGACTCTGGAGCCCAGCCTGCCGCGGTGCCCCGGTGCTGCGGCGGGGCTGAGCCTGTCCCCGCAGTGTCACTTACCCCTCTCCAGCGGGGTGCACGGCGGCGCTGCCGATGCCTGGCCTCCCGCTCCTTGCAGTTTGCTGGCATTTTGATTTGTTCTCTCTTCATCCATCTCAGCCCTGCCTGCCCAGGCGCTGTTTTTTCACTTTGTGGTTGGTTTCCAGAGTTCAAATTCCATCGTCCCCGGTGAGCCCCCAGCGGCCGGAGCGATCCCTGGCGCGGACCCTGCCCGCATGAGCCGAGCAGCCCTTGCGGCAGCCGGGACGTGGTGCCGGCAGCTCCCCGGGCAGAAACCCGAGCACCTGGGCTGGGATTTAACAAAACAGCTCCCGGGCTGCCCTGCTCGGCAGCCAGGGACCCAGCCGAGCGAGAGATGTGCCTGATGTCACATCCTCTGCAACGCGACGCCCAATCGGGGCGCCCGCCGCTCGTTTTTATCAGGAAGGAAATTCTTAGTTTGCCGAAAATACGAGACAGAAAGAGCCAGTTCGACTAGTTGAGCAAACTCTGCCTGCAGGGGATGAGCAGAGAGCCGGCAGAGCCGCGGGCAGGCAGAGCTGTGCCCCGCTTCCCGGGAAGGGCTTTGCGCGGCTCCGCTGGGGCGCGGGCAGAGCGCGGAATTGCGGGACCGGAGCGCGGAATTGCGGGACCGGAGCGCGGAGTTGCGGGGCCGCTGTGCCCGCTGCGACGTTGCCTGTATGTACCTGACACGAAACACAGCTTTGAATTTCACACCTGCGCCTCTGCGGAGCGCGGGCAGCGAAGCGCAGCGGGGATCGTGTCCCCCTACCCTGTCCGGCTGAGTTCACTAAGTCACACCTGCAGTTTTGTACCAATAACAAACCAAACACTTTAAAAAAAAAAACAAAAGGGGAGCACTGACTTTGACCTTCATTCATGGAGAAAGTTTCCTAGACTTCAAGATAGACTAGAATCCACAAAAGTGTGAAATGGATTATAGAGAGTAGTGTAGGTGCATCACTTACCGAGAAATTCAGGTTTTGGGATTTTTAGTGTGTTGTGGATGGCAGCAAGATGGAGGGCACAGGGTGTTGTCCTGGGTTTCTTCTTCATGCTTCTTCTTCCTTCTTCTTCATGGGTTTGGGTGGCATTTTGTTATTGGGCAGAAAAGTCCGCATTGTGGGATCTTTGGGATCAGTTATTGGTTAAAAGGGAAAATAACCTAGGTGTCAGTTCTTAATTTGATAGTTTAGTCTTAAAAGACCTTGTAACAAGAGATTGTTGGTCATTTTGTGCCTTCTAATGAAAAGCTGCCAAACTCACAGTTGTGAGATTGCTTTACTGATAAGAAATAATAAACACCTGAGTCCGAACATGCACTAATATCTCAAGTGCCTTCAATCCAGACCCAGAGAAACCAACAACTAGTACCACCACAATAATTTTTTCAGGAGCATCTCTGTCTCGTTTCTCTGTGTCTGTTTTGCAAAAGTTCTGTTCTCACAGATCATCTCTATTTGAACTATTTTCCTTCCGGATTTAATATAATTTACAAGAACAAAATCCTTTTTCTGTCACTGAATATTTGCCCGTTTGTGTTCAAGTGGAAGTAGGCAGAACTTCCATGCAACATGTTTTAACATCAACCTGGATCTCAAGATAAACACCACAGAACTTCAAATACAGATTAGAAACAGCTTACACAACACAGAGACACAACAGAGCTTTTAAGCATTACAATACTATTTTCCATTTAAATAGCAAATACACCCCCAAGTTCTACATAAACAGGCCTAGCTACAGAAATTACTTTATCCTTGTTCAAGTGCAGCCATCCTTGGTGCATAGAAGTGCACAGTAAAGTGGAATCTACAACACTTAGTATTACCTTTTTTTCTGTTTACAGCATGTCTCATAAAAGGAATATTTTTTTTTCCTCCTTCAAAAATCTAAATTCTTTGTAATTCAATGGACTGTTCTACTATCTTGGTTCTTTTTTTTCTTCCACTTGCTCATCAGTTTTTTAAATTGTGCAGATAAATTTTATAATGATTTTATTATTATTATTACTAGCACAAATATTGCTACAAAAATGAAAATGCACTGCTGGTAAGTCTTGTCTTGGTATGAAAATTCAGCCTGGTTTCTGAGGAAGCGAACCACAGAACTACATAAAATGTTCAGAAAAGTGGACACAAAACATAAGATTTGTTCAATTTGACTTCAGAATCAGGGTGAGAAATCCTAGCTTTTCCTTAGCACTAGTGAAGAAATATAGGCATTTTCAAACGATGCTTTGTCTCACCTACTTTAGATGTGTGCTCGGGGGGAACACATATTGGAATTTTAGAGTCAGTCTTCACCAGCTGTAAAAGGGATCCCTAAATCCTGAGCAGAGAATTAGGTGTGTATGTGTAAACAGCTGAAATCCATTTTAAAATCTGGCTGAATTGACAGCCAAGGGTCCCAGCTGTGACACCCCTGAGAGCTGTCCTGTGCCTTGTCCTGCACAGCCTCTGGGTGCTGCGGCTCAGGGTGAAACATCTTCATCCATCCAAAGGCCAGCACTGCCCAATGCCTGAACCACAGAGCCTCAGCTTTGGAGTGCCTGCATCTCAGAGAGCAGGGTTTTGACAGACAGCTCAGACAGATTTATCTGCCTTGATCCAAGCTGTTGTTCCCAGCCTGGCTCCCACCTCCCAGCAGAAATTACCCAATACAAGGGATGGCAGCACTGGCCATTGTGTCAGCTCAAAAACCTGTAAAAGCAGTTTCCTTCTCCAGCCTGTAAACTCGAGCCCTGAGACCCTAGCACATGCCACATCCTCCTCTAAGGCAGTAATTTCCAGTCAGCAAGCAAGGCAAACATCTGGGACAGCCATGTTTTAAATCACAGCAGTTAAATCTGCCAGAGCCTGCCCGCAGGAGCACTAAAGCACTGGTGTCATTTCCAGAGGTACCTTGGTTTTCTTTGGAAAGCTGCTGTGAAATCCTTGAGCTGACACAAAATGGAGAAGCTCTCCCTTGGAGAAATTAATAATACTGTCCAGTTCTTGTATCCCTAATTTCCTTTCCTCAAATAAAGTATCTCCTCCAGAGGCTTTCCTTCTTTTACAGTTTTTCTGACATGAAGTGTTTTCATTTTCCTTCCTCTCACCCTCACAGAAACTTCCCTTTGCAAACATCCCATCATCCTGGCTGGGGACCAGACAGACTTCTGCAAGTAACTGTTCCCATCTGCAGGATGGCAAATTTACTTAGCAAGAGAGACTCTAAATCAAAACAATAACAAAAAAAAACCCTGAAGAAGGCATCAAACACATCTTGGTTGCATCGTGGCTACATCAGTAGCACCTGGATCTGTGTTTAATTCATTGCAGATGTGGAGAAGCACCAAGATTTCCCAAGGAGCAGGACAAACTTTGCATGAGAGCTTGCAAACAAGGTTATTGTATTTTCATTGTGTCAAGAAGGAGATTGGGGGCATTTTCCCCACAGAGAGAAAAGCAACAACAATCTGGTTTTCACCACCTGCTGCCAGTTGACTCTCAGTGAACATCTGTGTAAGCATCTTCATATGTTACAAAATGTATCTTGACGTTGCTTTCTGAACTGGATTTAAAACATATGTATGTACTCCTGCTCAGGCAAAAAGAATCCAAACCCTGAAAGTTGGTGGCTTTAAATTTGGTTTGGGTTTTGGTTTTTTGTTTTTGTTGTTTTGGGTTTGGGGTTTTTTTTTGTTTGTTTGGTTGGTTGGTTGTTGTTGTTGTTGTTTTGTTGGTGGTGGTGGTGGTTTTTGGGTTTTTTTCCAAATCCTCGTGATTTCTATCATTCCTGGAATGTTTTTTGTCCTCTCTTGTGGGCTGCAATCATGGTTTGCCCACCCTGCCAGGTGAATAGTGTGGTGAAACATCTCATGTGACAAGTACACACGAGCAGGCAGACAGTAGCTGTAACAACTGCAAAAGTGTCAGCCCAGTCCTCGAGAGCTGTGGTGGTTTTTCAGCACAGTCTGCCAGCATCTGACAAACTGTAAGGTAGTCTTGTCCAGCACCAACTTTTAAGTGAAACCAGAATACAGGCATATAGCAGATTTCAATTTCTTTATTCCCCTTTTCTAACTGTTTATTATTAGTTTTGAAAAACAATGGGAATTCTTTGGTTTGATGGCAGATCTTTTTGGTTCCCAAACTTTCCAGTGTAAAATAGTAATTTCTGAAGATACCAAAATTACTTCCTCAAAGATATTAATTTTTTCAGAAACTTAACATTAAAAAAAAATAGTTTTCCACTAATCCCAGTGGTTAGACCAGTGTGGAGAAATGTAGCACAAAGAAGCTCAGAGCCACAGAGGCCAGTGGGGCTGGCCCTGCTAAGCAGCACTCACATGGCAGGTCCCACACAGAGCATGTTCCCAAAAAATGCAACTTTCCATGCCTTTCCCTGGTTTCTTTCTCTTCCCACTGCTTATCAGTACCAGGAGGACACAGCAGTAACAGCTCAGGAGTATTGGAAAGATGGAATGGTGAAAAAAGGGTCGTGGGAGGGAGGTATCTAATGAAGAGTCTCCTCTGCCTCAGTGCTTGTCTTCCCCTGTTTCACTGGGGTTAGATGTTCACTGCTTTTCCAGCACATTACATTTCAATAAGCTCTTCCACCCACACTCTGGAACTGCTTTCCAGACCTTGGGGCTCACCTCTAGAAATTTCCCTCATGTGGCGCAGCTTTCCACACTTCTGCATGTGATGGGCACAGCCAGCACATTCCAGCTGTCCTCACAGCAGGACCTCCCAGCAGCTCCCCTTGGGGACAGCTGCCAGCACCTTTCCACTTCTACAAAATGCAATTTGTGGACTTACACAAAAGTTACCCCAGAATCTCCTAAACCCTTGTCCAGAGCTGGGACTTCTGCTGGCTTCTAAAAATGGGCTTCAGAAAGCAACACTGCCAGCTCAACTGCTTGAGCAATAATGGCAGCCAAAGAAAATATCCCCAGACCCTGCGTCTGGGTCTGTTCCCTCCAGCATCCCAGGCATGGCAGGTGCTCCCATTTTCTTTTGGTAAGGATTTTTAGCATATTACTAAGGTGGGTGAAACTACTCAGCTGCCCTGAACAATGTACTTGTCTCCCTGCCCTGCTCCTGGAAGATGGCATGTGGTGCAGTGGAGAAGAAGGTGTGTAGAATAGTTAAGCCCATAGGATCTGAACTGTTCCCAACATTATATTCAGGTCAAAGAAATCCTCTCACCTGGTGTTGGACAGAATAGCTGCTTGGATCAGGAGCTATCCACAGTTTCTCTGTTCAAAATGCAAAGTTGGGACTGCAGTAAGCAGCCAGCTACAGCAGTAGTGTGCCTTGGTAGAAGTTTCCTTTGGTGTCCATGAGCACAGCTTGGTTTTTGTTTTGCATGAGACTGGAAATCCTCTGAAACAGCCAACAGATGCCGATTCACAATGCTGATGTTGTAAAAATAAGAATTTCTCTTCCTAAAGCATTATGAGCTGAGCACAGTGACAAGTATACAAGTTTTGTCTTAGTACTGTAGCCAGCTTGGCCACTCATCTGAATATCTGATGCTGCAGAAAGAAAACCTCTGGAAAATGATATACAGAGTGCAGGGCTTACCTGAGGCATAAAGATGGAAATGTGTGGCAGGACTGCCTGACCCTGCCCTTCCTCCAGCTGTGGGACATGCCTGGTGCACAGCAGGCTGCAGATAACCTGCACCTCACCTGGTGTGGGTCACTCTACATCAGCTCCCAGCATCATCCTCCATGTCCCAAGCCAGGAGTGCCAGAGCCTCCCTAGGACCCCACAGGCCTTTGGTGGGTGGTGGGCAGGGAGGGTCTGCAGCCAGCTCTTGCCTGGCCGTGCTGCAGACTCCTGCACCCTCAGAGCCCACGCATCCCCTCAGACTGCTCGGAGGAACCATTTCTCCACACACCTGCCCTCTTCAGAGCAGAGCTGGGAGCTGTCTGCACATGCAGCCCACAAAACAAGAGTTCTCTAGTTCATTCTTCAGCTTGAAAAGGTGGTTAGTATTTTCTTATCACCTGTTCTTGTGACAGCATTGGGGCAGGCATCTGAAGATCCGGAACAAGCCCCTCACTCAACTTACTGTTTCATCTGAAGACAAAGCTTGCTACTAGAGATTTGTACCACCAAAGAGAATTATCTGTTAAAATATGCCAAGGATGAGCCCTTTTAGTCACATGCTTGAGATGTACTAAAAAAAAAAAAAAAATAGAAAGAAAGGGAAAAAAAAACCCATAATGAGTAATTTAATGGTCCGTGACAAAACCATATTTTTTCCCAAGCTGCCGCAAGCATGAAAAGCCCAGGTATTTCTCAGCCATTTACAATGGATAACTAGCAGACAGGGACATTTTCTGCACAGTAAATCATTTCAGCTCAAAGACTTTTATAAATATCAAATGAGGTTCCATCCTGCCAGACACCCAGCAGAGCAGCTGTGGTGCCCTGCAACAGTGGCTGCCCACAGTGAGTGGGAGGGAACATTTTGGGGGTAAAACTGGAAAGCACTTTGAGAAAAAAAGCAGTGTCAGCTCAGGGGGAAATGTCTTGCCCTCTCTACACCAACAGCCTGTAGGAACCTGTCTCTGGAAACAAGCTGGAATTACTTTTACTTGTTGGCATTGATTTAGAGGAAAGTTTTCATTGAAGTCTTGGAAATTCCCGACCCAAAAAATGTGTTTCTCAGTCACTGTAATTATTCAGGATGCCATGTTTAATATGTATGTCTCCTGTAAATCTGTAGTGACCCTGAAAGCATAAGTAGCAAATAAAAATTACCACATTCATTAACTTGGAGCTACTCTGGGATATTTGAGGACAAGTAGTCTTCAACAGGTACTCAGTAATGGAAGGCACAAAGCTGCTGGGACAAAGTCAAAGTAATTTTACAAACATCAGGCTACAGGCAGCAGGAACTCACCCTCTGAAACAGTTAAGAGCAAGCGTCTCCCTGTAGGATAATGAGACACAAATAATATGCAAAGGATGACCCTCTGGGCCAATGTCATTAAAAATATTTCAGTTTACTCACATTATGATAGAGACAGAATGAAAAGGGATCACTGATTTCTACGTAGTTTGATGAGTACACTTTCTTGGTTTTAATGCAGAAAATGTGAAAACTTTGTTTTGACTGTTAGTAAACCCTATCACCCTCATGGGGATTGGTAAACCAGCCTTCAAACACATTCAGGGCTACTGTCACTGCCCATAACAATGCACATTTGTCCATTGTGACCAGAGTAAAATAGGTATTTAGTCAGCGTCTAGTGCAAGGAAAGTGCAGAGAACAATACCCCTTCCACCCCCACCAAAAAAAAAAAAAAAAAAGATAATTTGGAATCATGTTTGTGAAGCTGGAGAATTATATGGGCAACATAAAATGAGTAAGTCTGTGGAGTCTTTAATTCTTCTCTCCCGAAGACAAAAACTTGCACATTTCACTCACATTGCTAGGACAAAAAAATGAAAGTTAGAACAAGTTTTCTCTGGAAATCTCTACATCTCCTTCCCTTCCCATTCTGTCTAATTTCTATTTTGTTAGGGCATGTTAGCCTCTATAGCCAGCAGGTAGACCTGGCAAAAAATGAACCATTCACCACAAAATTATACTGCTAGCAAGCCCCTGGTAACAAACAGCTAAAAATATGGCAGGATGCTGCAAAACTCGCAGAATTGTAGAATGATTTGGGTTGCAAGAGACCTTAAAGATCATCGAGCTCCAAACTCCCCGCCATAGGCAGGGACATCTTCCATGAGACCAGGTTGCTCAAAGCTCCATCCAGCCTGGCCTTGAACATTTCCAGGTGCCCTAAGGAGCTCCACCATCCCATGGTTACTGCAGCCAAGGCTTCCCCTGAGCTTCACATTCCCCACCAGCATTTCCTTCTTGGGGAGAGCAAAGTTCAGCCCAGCAGCTCTCCTCGCTGGCACCTCTGTCACTTGGAGAAAGAAGTTATTATTAATGCATTCCAGGAACCTCCTGGTTTGCCTGTGCCCCACTGTCTTGCCCATCCAGCAAATACTGGGACAGCAGAAATTCCCCATGAGGACCAGGGCTTGTGAATGTGAGGCTGTAAGGGTCTCATCCGTTCAGTCTCACTGGCCAGCTGGGCTGTTGCAGACCCCACAATAATGTCCCTACCCTCCCTTTAATCCTGACCCCAAAGACCTCAGGCAGCTCCTCATCCATGCCCAGGCAGAGTTCCATGCCCTCCAGCTGGTCATTGGCAGACAGGGAGGCTCCTCCTCTCCATCTCCTCTGCCTGCCCTTCACAAAGATCCTGTGTCCTTCCATTCCAACATTCCAGTCACAGGAGCCATCCCACCACATCTCCATGATGACAATGAGGTCATAGCACTGCAGGTATGACATGCTCTGCTGATTCATCTGTCTCCCCCCTTCCAGATGTTGTTCTCAACTGAATATGCAAATTATGCTTTATTCTGCAACTCCTGGTACCCTTTATTGAAGATTTTTCAATTTTAAACCTGACATAGTTTTTCATTTATTTGCAGTATACATTGTGAATTTCTACAAATAGTATAAAATTTAAGAATAAAGAAATTTTCAAGAAATAATCAAATTAGGTAGAAGTTCAGTGTGGAATAATCTGTATTTGACAATAATATATTATACATCTCATGCAGAACATTAAAAAAAAACAAACAACACAGTGAGGAGCAATTGGCATGTGGGAAATGGTGATTTCTGAAAAAAAATTACACAAAGGCATCAGGAACCATCACCCCAGGATACAGGTCAGACAGATTTTTCAGCTAAGAGTCAGTGAATGTATTTAATTTTCATTCTTATCAGACTTGCCCTAATGCCATGCTGGACACACCACCAGTATTTTCAGTCCAATAAAGACTGCAGGGGTGTTAAATGCCAACAGCAGGGTTGTGCTGCATGAGTAGGTCAGGCTTGGCACAGAAAGGTGCAGGGCAGCCCCTGTGTCTCCTGTCCTGCAGAGCTGGCAGCCGTGCAGGGCAGGGAGCGGCACTGAGGGGACTGCAGGGGTCGCACAGGGCAACACAACATTTATTTCTAACTTGTGTGGGGGGAAGAAATCTGAATGCCTTGAGGAAGATGTTGGCCAGGCTCAAGTACCCCTGAGGGAAGAGAGACAGAAGATGATCCTCCCATCCCACTGCCCAAAGTGACACAGCCCATCACCAAAGGAGAGAGCACACAGGTGGACAGACAGACAGACAGACAGCCTCCCTCACAGCCTGCATCTGCCTGGGAAGGTGGGTGTTGGCACCTCAAGGCAGATGAGGGGAATTTCAGTTCCTACAGTATAACAAGTTTCAACAGTCTAGCATTTCCCTACACTTTTTAATTTCACTCTCTGAATGACAAATTCGACTGGACAGACAGAAATTCACAGGCTCCAGATCTGCTGTGAAAAGCTGAGTCCCAGAGAGGATGGAGGATAGTTAAATACCAATAGCAGAGTTGTCCTGTAGGAACAGAGGTCACCTTGAACCCAGCAGGCTGGTCAGGAGATCAAAACAGAGATCTTTTTGGAGCCAAATCAAAATGAAACTTGTTTTCCTAGATACCTTAAGACATTGTTTCTTAAGCCCTCTCAGAATGTGTCAGCCTATTTATGCCCACTGTTGTATGTTCCCAAGGACGTGGCCCATTGGCCAGAATGCTTGCAGAGAAAACTCTGGGAAAAATTAATCTCAAGCTACAGGGAAACCTGTGGAGCCAGGTTTTGGGCAGGAGACTGAGAGAGCACTGTATAGCAGTGGAATTGCAGCACATAAAAATGTCTGTATCCCCAGGCAAACCATACCTTACCCAAACACCTGATTTTTTTTTTTTTTTAATGATCACAGAATGACAGAGAAGACACCACTTCTTTTAGAGAAAATAGACTTTGTGAGATTAATTTCCCTTCTCCTACCTTCAGAAAAGCAGCTGACAGATGTTTTCCAAACTCATTTTGAAAAATCACCAAGACTCAATAGCCTCATAGAAAATTGTCCCAGTCTTTCCTTATTTTCACGAGATGGCATTTAAAAAAAAAAACAAGCTACAGGGAAACCTGTGGAGCCAGGTTTTGGGCAGGAGACTGAGAGAGCACTGTATAGCAGTGGAATTGCAGCACATAAAAATGTCTGTATCCCCAGGCAAACCATACCTTACCCAAACACCTGATTTTTTTTTTTTTTTAATGATCACAGAATGACAGAGAAGACACCACTTCTTTTAGAGAAAATAGACTTTGTGAGATTAATTTCCCTTCTCCTACCTTCAGAAAAGCAGCTGACAGATGTTTTCCAAACTCATTTTGAAAAATCACCAAGACTCAATAGCCTCATAGAAAATTGTCCCAGTCTTTCCTTATTTTCACGAGATGGCATTTTTAAAAAAAAAAAAAGTAAAAATACTTCCTCCAGCTGTTTCCTCAGTATTTCCATGCATTGTTTGACACAAAGTACAGCCAATGAAAATTAAATGGGTAACTTCATAATTTGAGGTAAGAGCAAGAAAGTCTAGGTAAAGTTTCTAAGGAAATTTCTTAATCTCAGGACTTCTGAACCTCTAATTTATTAAAGCTGTCAGACTCTCTGATATACAGAATTTCAGAGAGAAGTAAGTCTCGAGGAAGAAGGAAAGGTAAGGTGATTTTTTGATAGGAAGCTAATATCAGGAATAAATATAGGGCAGCTTCTCCTGCTTCTTGAGATAAAACTTTCTGAGAGGCTGAGTAGACTTTGCATTTTCTTAATGGAGATACATTTTTTTCAATTTAAAATCCTATGCAAGTGAAATACTGCTTTCATTGGTGATCACAGAAGGAAATCAATTCAGCATTACACATTTTGAAATAGATCCCATAAATTGCCTTAGTCCCTGATTGCAGTGCAAGTCTGACAGCTCACTCAGCTGAGAGCTGAGCCTCTGCCTCTCTGTTTAGAGAGCAGGTTGTATTCTCACTGCCACCTTATTAGCAGAGCAAGTGAGTTTGCAGTAAAGATAGAACTGAGAGGGATCTGCTGACATCAGATTAATATAGACATTTCTTTCTTGACAGTATTTGATTTTCAAAGGCTCTTGAGAATTTAGTGTTCAAATCTCTGAGTTTCATGATGTATTATACCATACAAGGTCATTGATGTCACTGACAACTTTATGGGCAATAGCTCTTGCCATCAGATAACATTCAATATGTGCAAACACAGGCTGAAAACTGCATCCATTTTTGGCTGTAATGTTGAAGGTCCAGTCTCATGAGCTGCTGAGAGCTCAATTTATCTCACTTGTGCTGAATTAATCATAAAGAAGTATGGGAAACATTAGACCTTTGTCTCAGAGGAGCTGTCAGGGTGACATTAAGGGATTATTAGCATTGAACCAGAGACTGCTGCTGCTGGAGCAGGGACAGGAGCCTGAATGCTGTTGGAAGCCAGTCCTGTGTCCAGACTCCAGGAGGCAAATTCCCTCTGACTCAAGATGTATGGGCAGTGAACACTGGTGCCAGTATGCCTAACTCATAAAGAAACCAGTACATTTCCCAGCCTGAAAATGTGTCAGCAGCCTCTTGCAGCTGTGAAGTTGAGCAGACTGGAGACAGAGTCCTTTTAATTCTGCTTCACATTTTACTACAACTAGTGAAACACCATTGCCTGTCTCATGGCAGAAGTTTACCAAAACTTGGCTCTGAAGAAATGTTTTGTCCCCCAGAAGAACCTGCCCAAGAAAAATAAACAAATCTTTACAAACAGGCACTGAAGTGTCACTGTACACCACATTTTTCAACTCGAAGAGGTGCATGCTTTCAGCCCTGCTGTTTCCAAGCTACTAATCCTCACATTATTTAAACTAATACCACAGTGGACAATTATAACACTCTAAAAATCCTTTCTTCTAGGGAGGTAATTAAAGCCTCTAGAACAGGGGGCGAGGGAGCAGACAAGGCTGCAAACCACTCCTGGTGAGGAAAATTCAACAAGGACAACATTTGGGTGATGCACAGTCATCTTTAGTGGCCCTGCTTCTCTCCAGCTCCACAGCCCAAGGACTTACCTTGAGAAATGTCAAAGCACGCAAAGCCAAAAAAAAAGAAAGCAGCACTATTTCCTTTGCTTTTCTTTAAACCTTGCAAAGGATGGACACTGAAATATCACTTACTATGGCTATAAAAACATTTGCAGTTCTGTCACGGAATTAAACTATGAAAAAATTTTCATGTAGTGAATACAGCCAGATCTCAAGTGACATAACTTTGGAAGGATTTTTTCTGGAAGAGATGAAAGGGTTTTTTAAGACTTTCACACAGTTTTGTGGGTTTACTCGAAACCCCTGCACTTGATTTCATAGCATCACTTGTACCTCCAAGGACAAGATGTGTTAGCACTGGGGATAGCTGTGCTCAGGGCTCAGGGCTGTACAGTGGCTGCACAGCCAGAAACTGCTGGAAATTGATAGGGCTCCAGCAGACAATAGGAAGGAGATGAAAGGATGCAAAATCAAAGCTGATAAAAGATGTGCAGTATATTGTATACGTTTGATGTTTGTCACTGAAAGCTTTCACATACTAATGGAAGAAAAATATCCACTGCCTTGATTTTGACATTGAGATTGGAGAGACAAAGGGAAGAAGCTGCACAGATATTGCACAAATAAATATAACCCTAAATACAGGGGATACGTCTGTGTCTAAGTGGGTGAGTGGACACGTGTATTTGCACCTACAAACACGTGTCAAGTGAGCTGTTTATGTACTAGAACTTCTCAGGCTGGTGTGAGTCCTTGTGGCAATAGATTGTGAGGGAACTGTACCCATGATACCATTCACTGCCTGTGAAAAGTTGTTTTCAATTTTCACTGTCACATAGCAGCCAATGTTTGGTAGCCACAGAAGACAGTAAATGATGCCTTTGAGTTTTTTTTTCTTTGATACAATAATCTTGGAGTAAACAACCATTTGTTCCTCTTTCTTTTCCAGTCCCAAGGCAGCCCCAGACTTATCGATAGAGGAGGAAGCTCTGCAGTGGCTCAGGCAGGTGCAGCCTGGGGATTCTGCGCAGGCACGACCGACCCAGATGCCTTCTGATGCACAACCGGCACAGCTGGGCGAGGCTGGCAGGACCTGGGGGGAGACAAAAGGCAAGAATGAGCACCCTCAAACCCAGCACCAGTGTCAGACAAAGCAACAAACACCAGCAGGATTTGCAGCTCAGACCAAGCACTACACAATGACTTGCTGAGGTCAGGGAGAGTTAGATACATTATTGTTTGTATTAAAGTTGTGTTGTCAGAGTTGGTTCAGCAATTTGAAAGCTGTGAGCACTAAACACCTTTTTCTGTATGCACAGCTAGGCTGTTTGGCATCTTTTCTTGAGAAAACACCTAAAGAAGTGTCTGCACTGGAGAGAGAGAGCTCTGGAATGCATAGTCCTTTTTCAGGGTATAACACAACCCCCAGCAGTTTTGTGAGGATAAAGGATAAGTACAGTTAATTGTTCATATATACAGAACATGCTTTTTCCTGCTACTGGTGCCTCAGCAGGTATCTGCACAAGTAGTATCTACAACTGTGCCTTTTTACATGACCACAGTCTCAGAATATTTATGTTAGTCAGTCCACCAGCACTCCTCAAAACATTTCTTACTGTGACATCTAATTTTAGCTAAATCTGACTGAAGGGAAAACTTTTGAAGAAAGGTCTCAAAGATAGAAAGTCTTCGATTTTTTTTTCAAAAAGACATTGAGGATAAAAAAATAAAATAAAGAAAGAAAGAAAGAAAAAAAATATGCAACAACAAAAAACAAAGATGAGAAGATGTGCAGTGTTTTTGCCCTTCCCTTGCTGCATGTGAGAACTCTTATTACACCTCAGAGGGTCGAGTGGTTGGAAAGCTGTCAGAGGACTCCTCCTGGGCAATGGCTGGCACAGGGCTGCCCACAGTGGTGCTGCCCCAGGGTTTTCCCTGCAGGGTGACCTGGAGCTGTCCCCACCCCACCGTGGGTAGCTGAGGTGAATGCCAGGCACAAACCCACTGGATATGAGGCTCCATTGCTTCTGCAATGCAAGCTTGCACATGCAAACACACCCTGCCAGTGAATGTGTCCCTGCCCCTCCTTCACTTTCCTCTTGCCACAGCTGCTCCAGGTGAACCTTTACACCTGCCCAGAGGTGCTCAGTCTTTGAGCCCTCTCTTGCCCTTCCACTCCAGTTTCTGTCCAAACAGTAGCAATCACTGCAGAGTTTGACAAGTAATAGGTAGAGATGTGGGCTTAAAGGCCTCTCCTTATATCTTACAGATAAGCTTCATAATCTGTGCTTTTACCACGGGAAAATTTAGGAGTTTAAACAGGCTGATAATATCCCCTCTGAGAAGAAATTAATAGAAAAATATGGGATATATAAAAAAGAACTTTTGTACTACTGTCACTGGAAGTGAAGAAAGAAACTACCATCTTCTAAAGCACTCAGGAAAACAGACACATTTTTATATTTCACATCACTTAAGAGCTAGTGAGAGGAGAAATTAAAGGGACCCATCCAAGTAACCTCAGTGGTGAAGTTAGGGGTGGAGAAACTCTTTAACCTGAGGTACTTATTTTAAACAGAAGGACCTCAGAAAACACAGAAGCAGGGGAAAAGAGTAGCTGCATGTTAAGCACAGCAAAATATCTGAAAGCAGGACCAAAGGTGAGGGAACTGAGGAAACTTCATGCCTGAAAAACAGAGTCAAAAGGAACTGAAATGCCTTTAGAGCCTTTCTGACTGTAAGGGAGCAGAGGGTGACAAGGTGGGAGTGGAAATCAAAAGGAAAGTTCAGGAAGAGAAAATTTTTAATATTATTATTTAATAATAATTAATATCTACACCAACTCTGATTCACACAGGGCAATGGTAGCAGCACACTTGGCAGCACTGCCTTTGCTCCCACAGTCTGCCACTGAGCTCTGGGCAACTCAGGTATGGGGACAAAAGTCACACAAGGTGAGAAGCATTCAAACAAAATTCCTCCCAGAAGGTTTTAGACGTGACAAATTAAAGCTCTGCATGAAAAGTCATGGAGAAAGGGAACAGGACAGAAGGATATTAAGCCAATGTTTTGTTTCCTCCTTAAAGCCCACCTGTGTTCAGAGGGCTGGGACAAAGCCTGTGTGCAGCAGTGACATTTATTAATTTACCATGCCAGAGCTGTTTGGAATTGGGCTTTTTGTGCACATCAAGCTTAGGTCCTTGGTGGGTTGTGAGCAGGCTCAGGAAGGTGGGAGGCCTTGCATGGGGGGAGCACCATTCACCCTCCGAGTCAGAAGAGCCTCAGGGGACACAGACCAGCTGAGAGGGTACCAGTGAGCTGGGAAACAGATTAGAGGGGGGGGGAACTGATTCAGCAAGCCCATAGCACAGGGATGTTGCTCTTGGATGCATCAAGTTCTGGCCAAATGTTGTGCAGGAGAAAACAGCACAAGAGGATCCTGATTTGTTTCTGCTCAGAGGTTCCTTCCAGTAAACTGGAAGGATAATTAATTGCAGGAAGCCTGAAGGTGAACAGCAAAGTGCTGGTCTGACACTGTTCAATTAGGGATGGAAGAAAAGACTCTAGTTTTTAGAAGGTGAATTAGAAGGTAATTTAATGAAGGTAGTGAGTTTTTTATAATGTGACTTGCTAAGGTGAGACTTGATTGGTCTCAAAGTAAAAACTTCTCACACTATTGGTGAGCTATGAATAGTACACATTGGAGAACTATATTTATAAACAACGGTTACAAAAAGAAAAATAATAATGGTTTTCATTTTTTTCTCTAAGTTTCCCAGAGAAAAATTATCTCTGTTCTTTCTTCAACTAAACTGAAAATATCCGCACTGGTCTGTGCTGGGATTGCAGCCCCGTAAACCACACGGAAGAGCAGTGAAACTGAAGAGTCACCTGGCAAAGAGCTCTGCTTTCTCCTGGCAGCCAAGGACACACTCACCCACTGAGCCATGGTGCAAGACTGAACACTGGATGGTGATACTAAAATATTATTTATTAATAAACTTTCGTGGTAGTTTTTAGCACTAGGAGTCCCACTAGGTAAATACATATGATTTTCCTTCAGTAGACAGGAAAAGAAAGCACAGAATAACTGCCTGATTTACCTGCTAAAACCACATCACCAGGTGGCAGACCTAGCAACAAAACAGATTTCTCTGTCATGCGTTGGAGGTTTGAAGGCAGTAGAGAAGGTAAGAGAATTTATGTGAAGCATTACTTATAAAAGCAGTTAAGAAAATATACTTAGGTAAAGGATACAAATACTGCTTTACTTAAAAAAGGAGAAGAAAGGAAACCATTACCTTCCCGAAGCAGAAGCGCCTGCTCCACTTTGCTGTGGGGTGTGGCAAGATCCAGGGCACATTTGAGGTCAGCATTTCTGCATTTTGGGTTAGCACCATAGTCTGTCAGCAGGACAACTATCTCCACACTGGATTTCCTGGCTGCCGCGTGCAGGGGGGTGTCCAGTCGCCTCCCCACGTTCACATCGGCTCCTTGGGTGAACAAGAGCTCGTGGTTAGATCTGGTGGGCAGCAGGGGCTGTCTGAACCTGCATCACACAGGCTGGTTTCCACCAGTAGCCTCAGCAGAGGAAGGGGAAGGATGGCACACAGGACTTCCCCCATCTCTCAAGAGCAGCTGTGCAAAGCCCAGCAGGTCAAACACCTGCTCTGGCAGAGTGCTCTGGGCCACCAGAGCCTGTCTGCAATGCTCAGAACTGAGCAGCCTGACCTTCAACCCCAAACATGTTCAAAGCCTACCATATGTTCTTTAAAGTTTTTAATGGCATAAAATCTAATATGGATTATGTTAATTTAATTGCCAGAGGGGAAAAAAAAAACCCTGAAACCTTTAGGTATTTCATTGTAGTAAGTCTGGGAGCACAGCAAGCAAAATGCTTGCCCCGGACTGGCTGGGCACAGCAGGGCCACACTTTGAGCAGGTGTAAGTCAGCTAATGCACACTGACAGCAAAAATTTATGCTAGATCATAGCCTGTGCCTGGACCTGCAGTGATTATTCTTCCAAGCAGCTTTACTGCTGCTCTCATCATCCACCGAGGAGGAGGTGAAGTTAATGGTTCTGATAAACTGCTATGTTAAGCAAGAGTTGATTTTGGTCAGTAATATTAGCCAGGATTTTCTGTGCTTCCTGTTACCATGCTAGAAAACTAAAATTCTGTTTTCACATTCAGATAGCCTCAGGGAAATGTCTGTAATTAAGAAGGCTTTTCACTTAGGAAATCATAATTTCTTTATCAATACAGGGGAAATTTTTAATGGCCTCAAATGAGTCTGACAGAGTCAGGCTCCCAAACAACTCTTGTGGAAATAACCCATGATGTTTTAAGTAGAGAGACAGCTCAGAGAGACCAGCAGCATTGGCTCACACCACCACAGCTCTCCCCCTGCCCCTTTTCCAGGTGTACCTAGCTCCAAAAGCTTCTTGACACATTCTGTTCTCTGGTACGTGCAGGCCATGTACAGAGGGGTCCCGTGCTGTGGGTCTTCTTGGTCAATGTCAACCCCATGGGCCAGAAGGGTCTCCATGCACTCCCTGTGACCTGTGGAGGGAAGAGCTGTCACTGAATCGCTGCAGAGCAGAACACACCCAGATACAACTGTGAGGCACAAGAGCAGTGAAAAAGCCAAGCCTGTTTATCGGTACTGAGATGGAAATAATTTTTTTAATGCTTTGTTAATGACAAAAGCCGCATTTGTCACGTAATTGTTGGCCGCACTCACACCCCTCACACCCATCACCTCTCTTGACTGCTTCGTGGATGGGTGAGGGCAGGTGGCTCCCCAGCTGTGCCTTGGCTCCGAATTCCAGCAGCACGCTGACACAGGCTGCGCTGCCACTGCAGCAGGCGTTGAACAGGGGAGTGACCCCGTCGATGGTGGCTGCGTTCACCTGCAGTGGAAGACACGCTCAGGACAATCCGGTTTGAGACACGCCTCCTGTGCGCACCAGAAGTGCATCAGAGTGAGACTCTTGCCTTGTTTAATTTCAGGAACTAATTTATTTACAGCTTTCTGAGTTATATGTTGTGGTATAACATATATAACATTCTCCTTTTGTGTCTGCCCTCTTTCCCAGATAGTTAGTGCCATAAGGCAGAAACCCTGCCTGCTCTGAATGTTCCTGCTGGAGCTGCTAAAAAATGCAATTTTCTATTTTTTTTTTTTTATGTGAAGAACTTAAGTATCTTCAAGATTCTTTAGTTTGCACCAGCCTCAAGGTGGAACACCCTCAAATGAAAATGGCTTTGCTTTTTAAATGAAAACGTTTGCTTTCTGTTTAATACTTTCATCTGAAAACACATTTCCAGCAAAAGAAATTTTCATAGAAACATAATCCCAAACAGAAAAGGAGCATGAAGGAGTTGATATGCATGTGTGTCTATGCAAGACAGAAATTTTCTTCCCCAGTTTCTGATGTAAAGACCTGGCAAGAACCACTATTGCCATTCTCCATTGGGACAGCAGAGCTGTGGATCACAGAGTCACAGAATATGCTGATTTGGAAGGGACCCATTGGATCATGGAGTCCAACTCCTGGCCTGGCACAAGACACCCCAGGAATCATACCATACCCCAGTTTATGCTGTGTTTAACTACGAAGAAAGCCCTCAGGGCCAATTTATGAAGCAAATCTGCATGTCTTTAACTCTGTGGCACACTGGAGAAGAGCAATGGATTATGCAAGCCCATGCCAATTCATGAAATTTCCACCACCCTCACCTCCTCCCATTGTCATCAGGCAGGTGTGGCTGAAGCTGCTGGAGGCACTGGAGGTCTCTTGACTGTTTTGGTGCTCCTTGGTTTCTTGCCATATAAATTTTACTTGAAAACCCAGCTGACATAAAATTATCCTTATATATTTCACCCCTTCCTTAATCTCTGTTGTGAACATGTCTCTGCCTTAGGTCCAGTTGTGAGAATTGTTATTTTATTAGCAGATAAAATGTTTAATTGCTTCAAGCACATCCATTTTTACTTACATGAGACTCCCAAACCTTCCCATAGAAAACCAGATGTAATTCCAGTGATCACTGCTGAGGGGGGAGGGGGGAGGGCAAAGGTGTGAGTTACTTTCTTCAAGGTTATTTCACTTAGCATCTTTCATTCGTTTTCCGTCAATCGTGACTATGTTTCACACACAAAGGGAAAACAAAAGAGAATAAAGGGATGACACAAGGGGGAGACAAATCTATCACCCAGGGAAACAGAACACTGTATTGTTTTTCCACATTTCTGTCTGAGATGTCCACCTGCATCTTGGCCCTGCCACCTGGACAGCATGTCCAACATCCCCACTGATGCCAGGAGCATCCGTTCCCAGGTGCCCATGTCCCAGAGTCATCCCCAGGACTTACCTGGGCACCGTTTTCCAGCAGCACCTTGGCACAGGCCACGTGGCCACCCAGGCAGGCCTCGTGGAGAGCAGACACACGGTCCGTGGTCACCAGGTTCACGTTGAAACCCTGCAAGCAGGACCAGGGCGTGAGGGGAAGCCCTGCCCTGCCCAGCTCCTGCAGGGCTGCTGGGGTGCCCGTGGCAGGGAGAGTCATGTCAGAGCTGTGTCCAGGGAAAGGGCTCAGGTCAGATTGGTTCCATGATTTCTTGTCCCCACAAACCACAGCTGGTGACGGGGTTAAAGAGGAGCAGTCACAAGCTATGCCTTCTAGCTCTTTATGATGCACTGTCAATTGCAGGAAAGGCTTCACATTCTTTAATTTATAAGGGTGGCACTCCCTTCCCTACTAAGTCCTGCACCAGGAGCTACAGCTGGAGGGATTCACCTGAATGCTTCTGGCACAGGTATCTGCAGCTCACCTGGAGCTGGCAGCTCCTTCAGTGGGGAGATTCCCTAGGATATGATTCATCCCGTGCTAAAGCAGCTGTTTCCAGCAGGACAGACAAATTGTATCCTAAAAGTTCTTTCATTCACTACATGGGGTACCCAAGGGTGTTTCACTCAGAGGTAATAAGTACATGGTAAACCTGTAAGAGAGATGAGTCAAATTCCACCCACAAATCAGTTCCGCTTATCTGACCACCCAGGAAATATTTTACACTGGAAGAAAGAACAGTGATGTACAAATCACTGTTGATTTCCTGTTGATCACTGTTGAATGCCTTATTTCAGGTGTTTTTCTAATTGACAGTTGCCATATCTATTCCTACACAAAGACAAACCAAACATATTCACAAAGGGAAAAGCAGTTGTCATCCTTGTTTTCCACTGAATGCAACTAAATCCCCTGGTAATTAGAATTTTACAGCCATGGGTGAGAACAGGCCGGGAAGCAGCTCCATTTTCGGCTTGATGTCATATTTTGAAGCACTGTTGGTGTCTGCCTGACGTGCTATAGACAGGGCAGCTCACGAGATGGCAGCAATGCACTTTTTAGTACACAGTACCCAATGCAATGGGCAGAAAGGAATACCTGGGAGCAACCTCGCACAGCAAAAAAGGCAACAGCCCTGACGCCGTGAGTATTAAAAGCACTGTTAACACTTCAGGCTAAGCATTACCTGATAGAAAAACAATCTTTTTCAGTCATGTGAAAATATTATTAAAGTAAAAGTTGTTGGTAAAATTTCTCATGCATTACAATTATGGCAGGGGAACAGAGAAAACCTTGAAAAAATAGAGATTATTCCATTTTCTAATTGTATGGTTGTTTCATACTTTGTGATCAGCATATTCCTTCAAGATTAATTCCTTCTAGATACTCCTAATAAGGAGTATTCTCAATCATTATTCATATATACATGTATATATATATTTAACAAATAGAACTCAGTAATATCAAGTGAAAGAATAAGCACTGATATCTTGGGAAAAACAGCAATTCCTTCCATCACAAAATGGAGAATAAGTTGTGGATCTTACAATGGCTGTTTGCCAAACATCACTCATGATAAACCTTGTTTTCAATGGACATGAAAAATCACACCCTTTTTTCAGGCACTGAAACAGACATTGGTGAGTTCTTGAGCCATTTGAAAACGCCAGCACTACATCACCTCCCTGTGTCCAGGCATTCCCTGGGCAGCCAGAGCCTCAGTGGCTTTCTTGAAAGCTATGGTGCTGCAGTAGACACTTCTGAATGTCCCACAGATACTCAAGTACAGTCCCATACTTCATTTCAGGCTAGTAGTGTAACTTTATTAGAAGCAATGAGCAATGATTATGCTGCTCCATGAACAGTTTAATCCCTGCATTCATCAATCTGTGGTGACTCAGCTCCAATTCAGGCTCTACAGATCTTGCTGCCTTGATCTCTTTTCATCAGCAAGGATCTTCATCTTTTACTCCCAAAATTAAATGTCTTCAGGAAAAGGAGAAATAGTGAATTACCTAAATGATATAATCACACCACTGGGTGCTTCCTCAGTGTACAGCCATGAGCAGTGCATAACCAGGACATCTGGTGAATAAGCACAACACCAGGTGCTCCACGAAGCAAGTGGTGTAAGGTCAGCATAAATGGAGATAGAGGGGTCAGAAAACCATCAAATCCCTAAATGAATAAAGCCTCTTTATCTCTAACCTCCATCACTTCCTTTTCCATAAAAATCACTTTATGTCAGAAGGTGAAGGAAATAGGGATCAGAAAATGGGAGGGCATATACTGTCTGTAAACAGCATCCTTTTTAGCTGCAGCTGTGCCTCAAGAGGTCTCTGGAGAGGAGGCTTTCCCACTGGCAGCTCCACTCCTTGAGGATGTTGTCCATTAGAGCTGTGGCCTCTGGTAATAATTATTTACCTTGGCTATAAAAAGTCTGATAGCCAAGTCAAAGCTTTACACTCAGGGACTTAATTTCCCTGCAGTTGCCTTGGGGGCAAGAAGGAGAGGGGGACAGTAACCTATTCATGGAGACACTGAGTTTAAGCAAAGGTGGGAAGGAAGATTATTGGCAGAGCACAAAGGACCATAACCTCTTTTCATATCCAGCTACTTTTCATTCTCATGTATCCTCTTCTCCTCTCTTCCTTTTGCCTGAACTCTCGGCTCCTTTTGGAGCAGAGGGTTTCAGGCTGACTATAAAAGGCAAGATGAGTTTTATAAGGCATGCCTTTTTAATGTTTTGGGGTTTTTTTAATAGCCTACATTTATATATTTATTATCCTTATTCTCAAGCCTAGTTGCATGTTTCATCATTGAAAAAGAGCACAAGGATCATTGTTTACTATATAGCAAGCTGCAAGCTGTGATAGTCTTTGTCCCAGGCTTGTCCCTAGCTTTGTAACTGAGCAAACTCATACATGCCCAGAGGTGTTTGTGCTGATATATTATTCATGCAGCCATATTTCGTATGCCCTGTTGCAGTCTATTACCAGCTCACCAGCCCATAAATGCAATTCATGTGAAACCACCTTGCTTCCCAGCCTTTTCTTTCCCTGTGGGTTTTTACCTGTGCAATCAAGGTTTTCAGAGAGAGAAGGCGTCCCTGGAAGGCAGCATCATGAAGAGGGGATCGGTCTGCCCAGCTGCCTGAAACAGCAAATGCATGGAAGCTAATTCAGGGATGCAGCAAAAGCAGATCTTGAGAGGACAGGGGATGCACAGCCACATGTAAATGCAGATCAGGACTGAAATCAATGTGGGCTTAGCAGTGAAACTGTTTGATGAATTAATTTCAGCAGAACAGCTGAGGGATCTGCAATCCTGAGAAAGCTGGCTGCTCACTAAGGGACCTAAACAAAAGCTTCTTGGCAGAACTTGTAAAAGAACAGCTAAAAACATGTTTCAGCAAAGATCACGAGTTTAGTGCTGTTGGGTCTCACATGGAGACTTCAGAACCCTGCAATTCTCCTACTCAAAACTATATCAGCCTCCACCTTTCCTTGGGAGCTCTTGTCAAAAATTGCATCCCAGCGTCTCTGACACTTTGCTAAGAGCCTCATAGCAGGGTTGACTTGTCCATCAGATGAATTCTGGCATGTCCTTGGCAGTTTTATTTCCTGAACTGACAATTTCATAAATAACATCCTCCCTCTCAGACTACCATGTAACAGGTTTAATCATTCTCTTCACTGAAATATTTTAGAAAATACATGGAAAACCAAATTCTGCCTGAAGGCTTTACTTTTCTTCTTTAATAATTTTGAGATGCTGAACTGTTCAGGCTCCTTCACGTAGGCTTTCTTGCCCTTTTTCTTATCCTAATCTATTTATGTGCCAAGAAAAATAATTCTTTAGCCTAGCTACCACCTACAGGCATAGACATTCAGCTACGGGTTAAATCCCTGCCACTCAAATAGAGGGCAAATTTACTTGTCCTATATTAAAATTTATAACCATCCTGTGACACAGTGTGTAGTAAGTATTTCTCCAAAGGCCAGCTGCATTTCCAGTGCCACAGGACAGAAGCAATACCAGTGTTTGCATTCATGCTCTGTTGTACAGCAAACCCGTGGGCACTGTATTTGAAACCCTTGTCCTGTTCAATTTTTTCAGCTATTCTGCACACGAGAGAGAATGGAAAGGGTGATTTATCTCCATTTCACATGCTACCCAAGGCAGGGAGAAATCAATGAGAGGCATGGATACATCCATGGGGACTTGAGGGCAAGGAGGTTTTACCCTTGGCCAAAGGAGTCTCCTTCTGTTACCCAAGGACCAGGATGCACTTCAGCTATTGGAGTTACAGTTTTAACTATAATAATTACTTTTGTTTCCATTTATTTAGGGAGCACTTCCTGGGATCCTAAGGCAGGAAACTGGCATGGAAAGACCGGCTGGCACATTAGATGGCAAGGCTCTGAATGACACATCAGTCAAAATGATGGAAACGGGAACCAAGTAGGGAGAAAGAAACTTTCAGCCTTCCTGAAACCCCCCAAATACGCCACACCTCTCGTCATGCCGGCAACAGAAACAGGCAAGTTCGGTTCAGAAAGTCAGAAGACATTGCAAGTGACAAAGCCCAGAGCCCTCATACAGCAGGAAGATTCAGGAGTTACTCAGACAACAGAGCTACAGGGCCTTATTTAACCTTTTATGCAGAGTATAACTCGTGCGAGTGCGTGTTCTCACATGCACTCCCAGGGCATTCCCAGCGCATGTGTGCGCACACAGCCTCCGGACAACACACACTCTGCACGCTCCCACGCCAGCCACCACAACCTACCTCCCTGAAACGTGTGGCAAATATAGTTCCCATATGGAGCACATCTCCCCTGCTCAGCTGGGAGTGACATGACTGAAAGTGCTCTTTTTAAATGCCTACAGATAAATTATGCAGCCCTGCTGCTGCTGCTGCTGTGCTACTGCACTGCAAAGAGAAAAGGTTGTGAAGCTCTGGCTGTAATATGATATAGTGCCCCAGCAACAACATCACATGATCTTACATTTTGTAAGATTATCCTTAATGGCTTTCTGCAAATGGCGACTTGCAGATAAAAATATGTTATGGCCTGCTGAATTTCAAGGCACCTCAGTAAGAACCTGCTTGAAGGGAAAACTGCTGTTCACCACGTGTCAGACTACGATTGCACAAAGGTTCTTGGAAAAAATGACAGTAACAAACGATTGGAATTATATTCTAGAGAATAAAAAAATAAGTTAATAACCAAGACATGCCTGTATATATACAGACTTCATAAAGGCTTTGTCAAAAATGCTTGGCTGCAGTATTTCTCTTGGCCTGATCTTAATCTCCCTGCTTTGGGTGGCCATCCCACACCATCTGTGCTCTGATGCCATTCCTGTGCCCGTTCATGATGGCACAATCACAAAGCAAGTGCCCAACGAATGAGTCACACAGAAATGTGTGATGTCACAATGCTGATCAGAATCTGCAGCTAGGAAAATAAGCCCTCATTAGCAGTAAATTGAAAATACCGTGTCATTTAATTAGTGGAATTAACAGGAATGCAAACACATGCCTATTCATTATCATGGCAGTGATCTGAAGGACTAAAATCACTTGAAAAAAACCAAAACCATGACCTGCTAAGTAACCTATGAAATACAATGTATTCTTGTGCTGTGAAATTTTCTGAACAATTTTAGCTGCATTCATTTTTATCATTTGATTTAACAAAACAAGGATTCTTTGCTTGCATTCATAAAGTCATTAGTTATATCCTCCTAGCATCTCCTTCCAGAAAATCAATGTGCTAAAACTTTTCCCTAAATATTCTCTGGCAGTAAAACTGGATGTTTAGTAAAACAATCTGTAACCACTGATAAAGAACACCTTGTACTGAGAACAGTTTTTTTATTTACCATAGTGCATTGACCAAATGTCGTCCTCATTCTAGCTGGGTAATTGTTGGAGTCTCATATTTTGCACACCTAAACCATGCCAACACACACTGACACTGCAAAGACCTCAGAAATGGGAGGCACTTCAGGTTAAAACATTTACCCCTGCATTTAGCGAAAAATCCCTCATTTCATGGCGACTTGGTGATTTAAATCTTCAGGTTACAAAAATGTGGCAAATAAACATTTAAATGTTAGAGTCCATATTTTACTTTACCTGGGACTATTCCATAGATCTCTTCTGCTATCCTGGCAGCTTCTTTTCTGTTTCCTTTAACAATATAGAAATGGGTCAGCAAAGCCAAGGAAATCTTAATTAAAAGCTTGAAGCAAAACAAAGCAAAAATGGCAAAATAAATGTTAGTGAAAGAATGGAGTATAGAACTGCCCTCCATTTTGGTTTGCTCTTTGAATAGTTTCTCAGGTTGGATAAGTTGCACTGAGCTATTCTTGGTATCATATGTCATCTATTTTAAACCCTTCAGGACCTGCTGTTCCTCAGTTACCAAAAATACATCCTGGTTGTATTTGGTATGAGGTGTTTGATGCTAAATAACAGTATCAAGGATATTTTGAACATCTCTGCATACAGGAAACAAATGAGAAAATCCTTTCCAAACCTACATAAATGAGAATAAATTTTCAGACAGATGCTCTCCATACCACCTGAAAGGCTATGCATCCACACTGGATTTATTCTTAGAGGTAGCAGTTCCATTTACAAAGACTACGTAGATAAAGTTGCAGAAATTGTTCAGAGATGCTGCAAAAAGTATACTCTTCTGTCTTTTCCATCTTGAGAACAGGCCTTGCTGGCACTCAGATAGAGAATGAAGGCAAACAGGTCAAAGAAAAGCTTTATCATGAAAGAATTTGAAATAAATTCACGTGGCCAAAGCCAGAGCTAGGAAGTCAAACTTATTCTAGGAGGAGAAAAATACATTGAAATTGCACAAAAAGAAACACATAACATATAATTTTTGTCCATTACTCAGGGATAAAGAATGGTGTCCATTGATATCACTTGCAAACAGCATTGCCTGTTTTGGAAATCTTTTTACATTATCCTCCATTGATTCAAAGGTGTAATATTTGAAACTGAACAAGATGCACCCTTTCTTTAACTGCCCTTTTTTTTTCTTTTTGAAGGCACATGGCTTCCATAGAGAAAAAAGGGTTTTTTTCTGCATGTGTTTATTTGAATCTATGTAGAACACCCCATCTCTTTTTATTTTAAACTTGTATTTATTCCTGTTTTCCTATGGGAAAATATACCACAGGAGGAGTATTTAATTCTTACTTGATTCCCCTCTTTGCCCAGGTTCTCTTAGCCTTCAATTCCAACATCTGTCAAGGAAAAGAGCAGGATAATTCCTCTCTTAGAGGTTCCAAAGAGATGGTGGATACGCACATGGAAATTATACAGCAAATTATTTCTCTGGGTATTTTAGATGTAATTTCTTTTGGTTTATAGCAATACAGCTGGTTTAGTACCTCGCTGTCTTCAGTGCTCAGCCCTCCCAGGTGCCCTAAAATGCTATATAAAATATGTGCAGAGATAAAACACCCCAAGCAATTTTCTCAAGTGAAACAATTTTTCTAAAATTCTGAATTAAACCAAGTTATTACATTCTTACATAACTCCTTACAAAAGTATTACATCTACCTTTCCTCACACAGTAATACTAAATACCTGTAGAAGCTATAATACTTTTTAAACCAAAAGAGGAAAATTTCTTCTTTTTAATCACTTTAATACAGTTTGCCACAGACAGCTGAAGATATGGATTACAGGACAAGAGAAGTTCAGTTAAAGAATCACAGAAACACATATTGGTTTATTGGCAGTTAATTCTGCTCAGCTGAGAAACAGAGGAGAAATTAACAAAAAAAGGTGGACCAAAGAACAGAATGGTCAGCCCAGAAAAATCTGAGAAAAAGAAAACATTCCTCCTGGAGCCAGAGGAATAGTAAAAGCTGTAAAAAACAAAATGTTGGATGCAGAGAAAAAGAACCCATAAAAAATATTAAGACCATTACAAAGTAAAACCAGCCTGAATAACAGAGAAATCTTTCTTGTGTAGGATTTACAAAAGTTGGTTCTCAACAGGAGACAAACAAGAAGAAAGAGCACATTTTAAGACAAAAATGAGAAAACTGGGCTTTTGGTTGCAAAGGAAATTCATTGATTTCTTTCCCAATCAGCCTAATAGGTGGTATGTAGAATTGTACATGTCCATAAAACTGAGAAAAATACAAGAAACTGAAAATCAGGTGATTGCCACTGAAGTTCTTTTATCCCTAATGGAATAATACCAAAGAGCTCGCCAAGTGCTCTAGAAAACCACAGGAAAGTTTGACTGCTTGGAAGCAGTTGCTGGAACATTATTCTCCCAGAAGGACTAACTCTATTTGTGTAGCAGCAAAATCACCCTCCTGGCTTCAGTACAAGACAAAGATTTTCAGTTAAATTATTCAGTGAGTCATTTGAGAAAAACTTGTGTAATTTCCTAATCTGCTCTTAGTGTACAAGAGCACTAGGAAAATTAATTCAGTGGATGTAAAAGAAAATTATCATTGAGAAGACAGCTGAACAGCATGGTGGAAAGTACAAATACTGGTGAGGGTGGTAGTCAGGCAAACAACAGCAAGATCGGGTGTGATCACACAGAAATCTCTGGTATTTTTGAAACTAGAGAGATGAGCAACACGGTGTAGGCGTGAGAGCAGGCAGATCACAAGAGCAATGACAGTGCAGACACAGGACTGTCATCGTTCCTCCCTTGCTCTTTTGAGCATCATTGCTGTGAGCCGAACCAGGTGCATTATGCAACTCCATTGATAGACTTGAGTGAACAAGTCAGCCCCCTGTAGAAAAAACACACCTCATTGAGAACTGCTGCAAGATGCCCAAACTACTCCAAGAATCACTCTTCCTTAACTCTAGAATAACTACTAAATTGTTAAATCAAAATATCCAAAAATATATTAATCCTTCAAAAAAATTGTCATGAGAAGGTAAATAGAGGTAGTTAGCTAGATCCTCCAAAAAACTCAAAAAGTAATGTTTATATATGCTAGTTTACACACATGCAAGAAATAAGCAGGAAAAAAAGGGCAATCCAGCTTAGAAAACCACTCATTTTCAGTAAGGTTCACCTTAACTTTATCCAACTTCTAGGGAGAAATACCAGATGTGACCTGAAGAATTTGGCAAGGATGAGGAAAAGGGATGAGGAATGCTCATCTGAAAGAACTTCAAAGAGGTATTGGTCTATTCCTATGCTGCACACACTTTGAATTACAGCAGTGTATTTCTAATGTATGTAGTTGGGATTAGAGTATCCAATGTATTCAGTCAAAGTAAGGCAACTGGGGGAAAAAAAGGAGTCAGAAACACTCAAACAGAAGAGATGAGAACAAAGATGCCCATACAGAGCCTGGCTAGTTCTTTTCTAGCAGCTTGATCTAATAAATGACACTACTTCCCACACCAGCCTTGCCTTATTCACATCCTTAGGCAAGCACACTTACAACATTCCTTTTAAAAAGAGATGTGGAGAGTGACTCACTGGTTGCTCTCAAGCCAATGTGGGATTCATCTCACCTATCTGCCACCCATCACGCTGGGTAGGGTCTGGTTATTGAAACTCCTGCTGCTGCCTGGGCAGGAAGACAGCAAATTCCAGCAGCAGCCAGTGCCTGTGTTCCCAGGGAATGCACCAGTCCCTCCTGCTTAGACAAGCAGCTTGAAGAACCAACATGCACAGTTCAAGTTCAATGAATCCTGCACAAGTAGCATCTCTAGAGCTGTGACAGTGTTGAAGCATGTCAGGATCTGAAAGCAACCTGATCTGCCTGCTAGGTTTACAAGAAAAATGTATGATTTCGGTAAATTAATAAATTCAGACACATAGCCACATCCTGTCATTAGTTTTATTCCCTTAAAAAATATCCACCTTTTATCTCTGTCAATGTTCAAGTCATTAGAGAAAACTGGAAGCTGACATTATACTGAATGTCATGATGCACAGCAAATATCATGAGACTAGTTTAATGACAGCAATTAAACACTAAAAATATTGAAATACTTTTAATTTAAAAAAATCAAAATATTAAACCATTTTGAAATTATTCTTTTATCTGTTTACATGAAGTCTGTATTTTACTGAAGCAGAAAGCACCAGAAAGACTTTTACAATTAATTTTTAAAAGCCCAAGCATATATGAGAAAAAGGGACTAGTAAAGAGAAATTAATATCAAAAAGGGAAAAAATATAAACCGATGCAGAAAAAATTGACCACAAAACAAGCAAATTACAGTAGTTACCTTCTTACAGATACATCCACACCCACTAAAACACAGTCTGAAAGACTAATATTATATCCACACTTTACATGATGCTTGTATGGTGTATTGTATGGTTTAACCTACAATTTTCACTACCTTAATTCACAGTGTCTGCACATAGTGTATTGGAAACAGCATTTCTCCTTGTGCCTGGGGATGGAATTTCATTGCAGTTTGGGACAGGGACATTCTATGCAGGTCTTCCTGCTCCTCCTACACACCAGAGGCTCTGCTCTGTGCAAGACATTGCTTAGAGTGTCATTCTCTCTTTCCTAACATTTCCCTGGCATTTCACAACAATCAAATGTTACCTGCAAGCACAATTAAAACATTTTAATTTTTTTAACAAGTTATTTTATTAATTTCTAACCACACTCATTATCTCAGTATTTTTTTTTAGTATTCTGCTTATTTTATTTAAACTTTTTCATGTTACCCACTGATATTTTGTAAAACTGTAAATGTTTCTGTGGCATCACCCTTTACTCCACTGCACAAGGCCAGTGAGCAAATCATTCCCACAGAGTTCTGTGTAATACAAGTGGTGTTATCTGAGAAACCAGTTATGGGTTAAGTTTGTATAGCAGCTTGTACAGAAAGATGATTATTAAAAAATATACTCGTAAGAACTCCCACAACCAGTGGTGAAAAGCAGCATTATGGTTTGTAGTTTTGTATTTTCTAATTATATGCTCCCACATATTAATGAAATGTATCCATTCTTTATGGAAAGGTAAATAAACCTCTAGATAATCTTTACATTGGTCTTGTAAACAAGACTATAACAAGGTTTTATTATGTTATTCGTAAGTACACAATGTTCCACAAAAGAAATCTTATTTTAAATAGATACACGCAATCCTTTTGATTTGTGTTTGCAGATGTTGCAGGAAACCAAACAGAACTAAAAGAAAACAAACAACATATTACTAAAATTACACACACACACGTATATATATATATAACATTTCCCTGGAGTGGCAATCAGTATTTTCAAAAGGTTGTTAGAAATTTGAATGCTTGAACAATATAAAAAAAACCCAAAAACTTAGAAAAGTAGAATACTAGCTTATTCTACCCATTTATCCTTAAATCTCGTGGCACATTTTAGATGACTTCCACTTTTTAATGCAGAGTTTGAAAAACTCAAATTGTAATATTACACGCTGTATGTTACATATCAAAGGCTAAAAATTCTAGTAAAAGAAAATAGACTTTATATATGGCAATTATTTACATTATCTTTGTGTTTCATGAAAATATGTTCAATGAAATTATAAAATGCTTGTGTAATTACATCTCTACCCAAACAACATGAATTTGGCAGAAGTAGTGTGTTAAATACTACCCTTCAAGGGTTTGGAAACAGTGTTTTCATATTGCACAGTTTTAATATTAATACAGTGTCCAACAGCACACAATACTCCAGAGTCATAAAATAGGAAGCTTATCATCATTAGTGATGCTTGAAAAAGAAACTAACCCAGTGCATCAGACAAGGGGCAATTTTAGAGGTGGTTGACACAAATGAAATAAACTCCTCTTCTCACATACATTGGCAGAATGCTGCGCTGCCTCCTGTCCCACGTACACACCACTCAGACTCCTCTGCTGCTCCTTCTCTCTGCCTCTCCATGAAAAGCACAGCCATTGTTATTTCCACTTAAGGGATACCTTCCCAAGATTTCACGTGCAGCACCTGCCAGCCAGTGTCTCTGATGTGGATGAGGTGAAATCACTCACCCTGAACACTGTCCCTCCCAGAGATGGACTGAAATGCCACTTTGGTCATAAGTAAGGGGAAGGAGAAAGAAGTGGGGGGAAAAGGGATGGGTGGGTGGGAGGTGGGAGAGAGCAGGTAAGCACAAGTGTGCTTTTTAAGCCCTTCAGTTTTTGCTCTCTCACGTGTTACTTCACACTTTGGCACAGACTGCTGGAAGTTTTCAGGCCTGAGATGTTTCTAAAGGCTGTATTATCTCTAAATAATACTATTTCTTCCCCTATGTACCGAAAAACAAAAACAAAATCCAAAACCACTATAAGCTTTAGATCATTTTCACACATGTATGAGAACAGGACAAATTTAGCACCTCTGAAAATATCAGAAAATCATTACGGAATGTTGATTTAGCAACAGTATGTGCAACTCTGAATAGGGAAGAACTTCAAAATAATAATGCTAGGCAGGCAAAACACTGTCACTGGGACACAACTGCTAAAACTAAGTCTCTGAAATTTACATGGTAATGGACTTTATGACTAATTTCAAGTGCCATTTTCATCTTGGGAGAAAAAAGGTGTATTTTGTTGAGCTTTTAATTATTTTGAAAGAGGTCTTAAAATAAAAATCACAGTAAATATCAGGGATTAGCAGGAACTACAGTAAGCTAAGAATTGTTGCGTTTTGCTTTCCCAAACACCTCAGTCCCTTTCTGCAATGTTCAAGTTATCAAGAAAAATCTTGTATTTTTGTTTCCAAGGCTTCTGATATATATAAAAACACGTTCTCCTCCCAGCTTTCAGTGCAAAAGAGATGCCCATAAATTTGTATGAATCCAAAACTGAACTAAGAACATCATCCTAAATTGAGGTAGCACATTGAACTAAGTTTCTTTCCAAGAACTTCAGAAAGAAACTAAAGAGTTTTAAGAGTAATGTCTCTGTCAGCAAGCATTAAAACTTTTAGTGGCTGACATTCTTCCCTCTCCACTTGAGCAATTTAGGAATTTGGAAGTTCTTCTTTATCTCTTCTTTTTTTCCCAAAAAAATATAGTTTAGTCCATGCACCCTTAGGTCCTGTAGCATCTATTGCAACATCAATAATGGAATCTGGAGTCATCCACCTCAGAAACACCAAGAGAAGGAAGTTCAGAACAGCAAAAAAAGCAAAAATACACCCAGTCACTGGACCACAGTGAGTCATTAGTCTGTCAAGTCGCTCCTTCATTGGTAAAACCACTTCATCTGCAACTCTGTCATACACCTAAACAGAGAGGAGACAGAAAGTAACATCTTAAAAATGCATTGATTCTACCTCAAAAATCAGGCAGTACTTTGTCATCACTTCACAAAATAAATGATCTAGTCTTAGCTACCAGATGGGACAAATATTACCCCCCAAAAAGCTTTGCAGATTCTAAGTGCTGCTTTATGAGTCTTGTTCTAGATATTTCATTCATTTATTTAAGGAGAAATATGAAACATTCTCTTCTTTTACATACTTCAAAAGTATTTAATTAACTAGGAAGGCTGCATAATTTGTCTCTCGTGATATTATACAGAAAGGGTTGGGGGTTTTAATGGATTTAATGGGTTCTCATCTCACATTCACATTGGTCCCAGGAAGAGCCTGAACATGCAATTACGAGATTTCAAACACAAAGATGGATGAACTCACAGGTGAGTTTGGCACTATTCCAGATCTCCTTTTGTTTGATAAAACAGTAGTTCAATTACTGCACAAGCAAATACATGCTACTAGTGACTTATTATACAGGTAAACCACAGCCAACTACAAACCACTCCAAACAGGCTTGAAGGACACAGTTATTTCCCTAAGAATGTTACAGACTCCATTCTACAGGTAACTTAATTTGATAACAAACAACTGTCTTCTGTACAATTTAAGATCTATGCATACTTCTACCAATTCTATGAGTATTTTCCTTCATGAAGTATTGGTGGGTTTTTTTTAAGAAAAGGCAATGTAAAGCAAACTGAAATCTAGGCTAACGTCTGTAAAAACTTTGCAATTCAAATGTTGCCTGCAGTTACAAAATCATAAAATGAATGATACTAATGACATTTGAAAATAATAAAATAAACTGGTTGTACACTTTGAGGAGGCTTGTGAGAGATATACAGTTGAGTGCAGTACAATCTAAGTAAGAGGCATGGGGGTCAGCTACTCTCTCCTTCCTAAAACTCAGGAGCTGAAGTCCAAAGTGACACAGCTCCACAGGTGTTTGTAACATTACTGCAGCCAACATTCTTCACTGAAGGCAGAGTTTTTCTACTGAAGTGCCACTCTAGTTCTGAAATATAATTTCCAAACTATGAAAATAAATTTTCATTACAACCACGGCTTATGTAAACTCAGCTGTGTTCAGCCTTCCAGCATTGAACTACCTCTTAAACCACTTGTTACCACATGGCAAAGCTTTGTCATGAACTGTTCTTACCTTGTCATACACCTTATGCAGCACATTTTCCAGCTATGCCAGAAAAGTTACTTCATGTCAAGACTTGAACAAATAAAGAGTAGAAATCTAGCTAATGATCTAGGCTTTTCTTCAAAATATTTACCAGCAATTATGGCATTTTAGAAAATACAAACAGAAAAATCCACCTATCCATGTAGGAAAAAAAAAAAAAAAAAGCATTTTCTGGACCTTTTAAAACTATGTATGTTTGACAGGAAACATGTTGAACAATTACAATGGAATATTACACAATGAACATGCATAGTAATATTTCAAAGCAAGAATTGTTTCAGAAATTTACTTTCAGGGAATTTAAAAGAAGTGATTATACATACTTTCTCAGTTCTCTCTGCTACATTCCTCCACGTATAAAATGTCTTTACTTCATTATGAACAGTTTCTGGAGATGGCAGAGTTCCTGATCTGAGCTGAGCAATAGCTTTTTCTAGTCCATCACACAAAGATTTCACAGAGGGCTCACACAAAATGATGAGATTTTCTGGAAGTACCTCTGGAATCCCACCAACTCTTGTACTCACCACCTTTGAAATAAACAAAAGAAACAGCACACATGCAACATAAAAAACGAAACTGTGCGAAGTCAATGCTATTACATGGTTTAGATGTAGCTATTTAAAAGAATAGGAAAATATCATGGTTTGGGAACTTGACCTGTATGTGAACTAAAGGCGTAAGCCCCAGAGAAAACGAAACATAGCAGATTACCTTCAACACTGTCCAGAATGATTCTCTGGTGCCATGATAAAACAGAAGACTAATCAGACAGGTCTAATGAGAGGTTATGAGACATCCTTCCTGAAGGTGTGTGCCACAGTACACAACTAAACCTGTGTAACCAGATTTTAGACATTTCTTCCACAGTATCTCAAAAAAACTGTTACCTCTAGTTGCAGAGGATAATTTTACCACATACTTAAAATTTTAGTTTCCTAGGTTACTGAACACTTGCAAAAAATTATTTATATTAATCTGAATTATTGTTTTAAAAGGGAAATCAGAAATTACCTAAGATTTACATTGTGCAATCATCTCTAAACATTGGGCAATAAGAAACTGCAGAACTTCCTCACCTCTAGAGACGAGATGGCAAGAGAGTAACTACAACTAGGTAGTAACTGCTGTCAAAGGATACTGAAGTAAAGGAAAAACTGAGGTCACTCACATTTTCTATACTTACTGTAAATTAAGTACTCTTATCAGTCTATCTTTTTAATAAGGTTTCTTTACGTTTTAATAAGGTTTCTTTACGTTTTACTTTACGTTTACGTGAAACTAATTCTTTATGGCTATTGACTCAACTTCTTTTTGAGTTGTTAATCTGAGCTGTAAATTAGTTAGGACTTTTACTGTTCTCTCTCCAACTTATCTTGAATCCCTCCACAGTAAGACAATTTTTTTGCACCTCCTTTTGAAGTAAACCTTTGTGAACCTCAACTACCCCAAAACTCTGTAAAGAAGTACATACAAAACAGTATTTTGACTACTTCAGAGAACTGAGAGTAGATCTACAAGTTATTGCCAATTCTACACAAAATTCTTCTCAGAGTTAACCCTTCTGTCTCAGCTTCCAGGTGATCTGCAAATGGCGATGACATTTGCTTACCTCTGTCAAGACAGAGCGTCAGATGAAATCAATGTGATAGGCACATATTATTTCATTGTGAAATTTGTTTAAAATGGATACATGCTTTCTAGGTAGGGAGATTTTTTTTTTTTTTTACCTGTAAACCACAGCTTGCTGCCTCCACAATAGCCATACAAAAGGCCTCAGTGAGGGAAGTGTTGAGAAAAATGTGCCCCTGGACCAGGACATTTCTGACATCCTGGTGTTCCAAGCCTCCTAGAAGACGCACCCTGCATACAAGAGGGAAAAAAAAAAACAAGAAAAAAGACCCTAGAGATAAACACTAGATTTGGACCATAATAATGCCACATATTCTGAATGGTTCACACTTATCTCGTGAGAGAACAAAGATGGGCACCTCAGTTTAGTTTCCTCTAAAATTTTCCAGCAATGGAGAAATAGAAGATCCTGCTTTTTTATTGTCATACTGAAATAAACTTCTGAAAATAAAGCTGGTGGGAGGATTTGTTGTTTTAATGACATTTGCCTCCAGAACCTTGCTACTGAGACTTCCAGTTCTGCAAGAAAAAATGGCTTCCTTCAGTTAATAATTAAGATTTGTCAAATGCATTATCTGAATTTTCAATGTGAGCTCTGACCAATCTCAGTCTGACAAGGGAAAAAGTCTTTAAGATACAATGATCAGGACTTATCATCTTGAAGAGATATTGGAAAACAATAAAGGGTAAAATGAGAACGATACTGACAATTTTAATTGGGGAAGTCACTGACTAAAACACAAAACAGGCAACAAAAAACCTAGAAAATAAAATGAACAACTGAGAATATGAAACTGTTCTTGATCAAAAAAACCCAATAGAAATACATAAATGCATCTGTGTCATGGCAACATTCTGGTAACAAGGTAGCACAGTTGCAGAGAGAGGCATGATAAATCTCTATCTAAGTCACCTTTCTATGCCTTGAGTGGAGGCTCATTCAGGGCCTATTCATAGAAATATGAATTAACTTGCTGGACCATAGTCCAGCTCAAAGTCTTCAACGTCTGGTTTATGTGCCTTGCCTTTAGGCCTCCTCAAGCTTTGGGGTTTATCTGGGGGAGGGAGGCAGGCAGGTCCCCACCCCAGAAGCACCCTGAAGGGTCATGGACACACGCAGAACAAACCTGTCATGTAGCTGGTATCTCTCCCGGACTTCTTCCAGTATGATTCGTTTTGGTCCTTCTCCTCCAACTAAGAAATGTAACTCCGGATATTTCTGACAGAGCTCAGGAATTATACCACTAAGTAAATCAATACCTAAGAGTAGAAAATTTAGGGCAAACCGTTATTGTATTTGATTTCAGAACTTCTCATGATGTAGCCCACATGTACAACTATATTCAGGAGCAGAAGAAATGAAAAAAAAAAAAAAGTCTCCTGAAGACAGTTAAACTATTTTACACAAAAATATGAAAAAAAACCACAACTTGGGACCTCATAGGAGAAAAAAAATGAAAAAAAAAATCACTTAAGTTGCAGTCACTAGATTAACTTAAAAACAATTAAAACATTTCTAACAGAATATATAGATTAGGCTCTAAATCTTATGTCCAATATGCACCAAACCTTCCATTTTACAAACTGCAGTTTTTGGTCTCTTCAGTATTAAAAAGGAAACACACCTGTGAACCCACCATGTACAAAAACAAATGTACATTTCTTCTTCTTGAGCTCACAAACACAAAAGCTCGGAACAGCCACTTCACCACTCCCAGTGAAAATTCCATCCATACCACAGATACAGCCTAAGTGCTACCTGACCAAGACCTCTCCAAGGGAAGAAAACCAAAACAAGCCTACATTTGATCCCCCATTACCTTTTCTGTAAACAAGTCTGCTGACAACAACAATTGTTATTGTGCTGTCATCCCTCCTCGAGGGGTCTGGGGTGAAGTCGGTGGGATCCACAGCGTTGGGGATGACAGAGACGATCCGAGGGTCCAAGGCTGCTCGCAACACCGTGTTCTCCTTACTGGTGTACGAGACGCAGATGATGTGGTTGGTGTCACACAGGGACACCGTCAGCAGCTTGTTGGTCAGCACCGAGCTGACATCCGCGAACCCGAAGAGGGAGTGGTCGGTGAACACGGTCCGCAGCCCCATGGTCTTGGCGTGGAACAGGGCGTCGTGGGCCATGGCCGAGAAGGAGCTGTGGGCGTGCACGATGGTCACCCGCTCCCGCACGAAGATGTACCTGAGCAAGGGCAGGCTGTGGAACAGCGTCGTGGCCGTGGACTGGTTGTACATCACCTTCAGGGGCAGGTAGTAGACTTTCAGCCCGCTGGTGAGGTAGCGGACGCCCTTGCGGTGGCCGTAGGCGTGGGTGACCACCAGGACTTTGTGGCCGCGCTCGATGAGGCACTGTGACAGCTGGTACACGTGGCTCTCCACGCCCCCCATGTTGGGGTAGAAGAAGTCCGACACCATGCACACGCTGTGCGCCTCCGGGCCTCCGCCCTCCATCCCGGGCCCGCTCCTGCCGAGGGAAGGAACCACAAGCCGCCATCACTCGCCGGCGGCCGCCCGCGACGACCGCGGGCCCCCTCAGCGTCGGCGGCGCCGCCGGGCCCACCACGCGTCCCGCGCAGGCCGCACGAAGGGAGAGGCGGCGCCGCGGCCCCGTGAAGAGTCCAGCACCCGCGGCGGCCGCCCCGGGGAGCGCGGGCGGCGGTGAGGGCGGGGGACCGTGCACGTACCTGCCGGCGGCCGGCGCTCCCTGCGCGCTGCCCGGCGCCATGGCCCCATTTCCCGGTCACCGCCGCGGCCACGCCCGCGCGGGGCGGTCGCAGCCAATCACCGCCCGGCGCGGCGTCACGGGATGGGAAAACCAGCACCAATCGCTGCGCCGGACTGGCCCTGCCTCAGCCCCGGGATCCCGCCCCGCCGCCGGCCCGGGATGCCGCTCCCGGCCCGGGATCCCGCCCCGATCCTGGCCCCGCCCCAGTTCGCATCCCGGGATCCCGCCCCAGCTCCCATCCCGGGATCCCGCCCCGCTCCCGGCCCCGCCTTTCCTTCATTCCCGCTCCCACCCCTCTCCCGGCCCCCGCGTCCCGGTGTCCCGCGCCGCTCCCGGCACCAGGCACCGCGGGCACGGCGCAAATGCAGCAGCGATGTCCTTGCTGTAGTGGGAAGCTCGTCCCGGACGGTTGTTGTCAAAAAAGTGTATCACGGAGCTACTGAAAAAAGTGACAAATGTCGTGTAGGGATGGGATTGCCTCAAAGTTCCAAAGGCTTTGCTCTGCCCCCAGTGGAGAAGCTCTTCTGGTGTGTTTGGGTCAGTTGTAGCTGGATATCCTGAAATGTTCTAGACTCTTCTGCTACAAGTGCTGGAAGCTTGCTGTCTCTAAGTGAAAATAAATTAAAAACAACATGGTTTTATAGACGGTCCAGGAGCTTGGACACTGGAAAAGGAGCTGGGTTGGCATCACTTGGCTGTGTATTCCTGGTCTTCTCAAGGAGCCTTACCATCAGCCTTTTTTGCAGCTCCAACTCTGTCCTGACTGCTGCTGGCTGCCAAGAAGGGTGTTCATGCCTTTCCTGTATGTTCCCAAAATTATATTTTGCAGCTCCTTCTTTTTGCCAAGATTTCTGGTAGGAATTTTGTCAGATTTGAGTCTGTCATGACTCCTATGCAAATGTGTTTGTGAGTGACAGTACAAGCTGACCTAGGCTGGAGTGCTGGCTGCATGGATTCCTGTTAGATTGAAGCTTGGTCAGATGTGGTTTGGAGGCACTGATCCCAGGAAGGGAGGAACAGGACTAAGGAGGAAATCAGGCACTTCAATCTGTGGACTGAAAGATGTGAAAACCTCTACTGTGTTGAGTAAGAAAGGCATTGCTTATTGATTGAATTTTTCTCATGTGTTCAGAAAGATGGGACCAGTGCTGGGAAATCTGATTTCATCACCATGTGGTTCTCTGGAGTGTCAAGAACCTGAATTTCAGGGTGAGAAGCTGAGTGTGAGGCCAGAAGAAAAGCTTCTCACCAGCAACAGCAGAGTGTCAAAGAAGAAGAATTTGAGAAGCAGGAGTTTGTAGGGATCCTAGTTCTCAGAAGAAACTGTAGCCTGAGTGTAAAGCTGTGGCCTTCAATTACATCTAGGAAAAAGCCACCAAAGTAGTGCCAGGAGAAGGAGGAATGCACCTGGGGGTTCTCCAGTGCAGCACCCCGTGTGTGCTCTGCTCAATGGTAGGGGTGACCTCCCTTGCTGTCACACTGCCCTGAATAATCGAGCTGTCAAGTCACTCCAATTTTAGCTGTTGGGAAAACAATACTTATGGTTTTAACTATTTAGAATTTTTTTTTTTTAGATTAGTTCTTCATGCGTGTCCTCTAGAGAAGTTGTAATTCTTCGTATGCAAACTTCAAAAATCTGAAAAGGAATCGTAACTGGTACATGACATAGCAGCCTCTTTCTTTACTTTCCTGGCAGTTGGTTATAGGCGCTGGATGTCCTTCTGAAGGAAATCAGGGATTGTGGCCAGCCTTCATGCTTTTGGCCTGGCATGTTGTCTTTGGTGGTCTGACATCTGTGTTCTTCATTAAATGTGTCTAGTTGAGCTTAATGTCATTCCTGTCCGTGGTCCAGTAAATCCCCCTGTATCAGCAGCCTTCTCCTGTTGTCATGTTCAAGGGAACTTGAAAAATTTGTCTGCCAAGGAGCCTGGGACAAACCTTAATGGAAAGGAAAGGAATCTTTGCTACTGCCAAGTTGAAAAAGGTGCTGCTAAATTTTGTCTCCACAGCTGGTTCACAAGGATGGGATAACATTCACTTTTCACTGGCTGTGGTGTTGTGTGGTGTATTCATAAAATTGTCACAGATCCTGGTCCTATCCAGGGTCTATCCTGGCCTGTCTGAGGTGAAGCTGATACTGAACGGACCAACAGCTGAAGAAAGAATCAAATTTTCTTACTTTCTAAATCCTACACTCAGTCTATTCACCCCCTCACTTAGAGCACATACAAGGTCAGAGTGAGACTGTAGGATAAATAGAGAGTAAAGATATAAAACCTGTGACAGCAGAGTAATTGCCACTTCCAAGCCTGGTCCTTGAATGCTGTCTAAAACATCTCATAAATTGAGTTAATGGAGAGAGAAGATGGAGGACACTCCAAGAGACTCCTGTGTCTTTGTTCAGGCAGCAGATGCCATCATGCTCAAGGAGACCTCTTCAGTCTTCCTGAAAATATAGGAAAATTTTCTGCCAAGTACTCTACACTTTCCACTCCCATTCAGCCTCCTCTCAGGCTGAATTTTCCACTCTATCTCCCAGCCTGTTGGGTGACATTGCTCTTATTCCATGTCTGTATGGAGCAAAGATTATCACTGTTTGGTGAAGCGGCTTTGCTGTGTGTTATAAGTTGGTGTATTAAATTAATGCTTTTATTTACACTCCATAAGCCTAAATAATGCACATTTATAATTAAAAACACTAGTAATTGACAAAAACAAGCTATCAGTTATACACAGAGTACTTCACAAAAGAGCTGTGAAGCAGTGCTGCTCTAGAGCCTGATGCAGTGACAAGGGAGCCACAGTGCTGCTGGAAATCCTGTGACATGGAACAGTGGTGTGAGACTGCACAGCTGGCTTGAAGTGAAGGACATTTCCTTTTCATGATCCAGGAAAGCAGAAACTGTTGGAAGCCACAAATGAAGTACATCAGTGAAAAATAGTACTGCTGGCTGGAGAATTGTGGTCTATGGATGTATCATAAACAGAGACAGGTTAATGAAACTAAGCAGGACAGCCAGAGAGAGCCCAACACCTTGTTTGAAAAATGATAGTGTTTGCCATTTTTGACCCTGCTAGAATTAAATAGCCTCCAAAACAAAGAGGAAAGCAGTATTGCTTGGAATTGTTCCTCTGAAGAAAGAGGACTAATTGTCCTTCCATTTAGTTTACTTTTACAGGGTAAGGCTGAAGAACCTGTCACTTCTAAGATTCCTGCACAGGGGGAGTTAGGGTCCAACTGTCTACCTCAGCAGTGGATTTTTGCTGCTAGGAAATAGCTACAGGATCTAATAGATTTCTATAATACCGTAGAAAGGTTGGTTTTGCCTGGTCTCTACTGTGTATGGCCAATCTTATTACCTGGCTGCAATACCTCCCATAAAGCAGCCAGGAAAAATCATGGCTTTCTCATTCAAGCACCTGGGTTTTCCTATTCATGGAATCCCACAGAAACTGGCTAAAATTACATGTTAATGTGCTTCTGAAATACAAGTTTCAAGTTGAAGGCTTAACAAACCACAGTGCTGTCTGTGAAGGAAATTACCACTAAACTCAAACTGGAGAAAAGGCTTATTTTCTTGAAGCCAGATTTCTCTCTTAAATGCCAGAAAATAAGTTGGTTTTCCATTTTACAGACACTTCTCCCTTCCAAGCAGTCTGGAATTCATCTGTGGGACATGAATTGCTAGCAGAAGGGAGAAGTTGATTGGCAAGGCTGAAGGCTGTGCCTCTTTGCTGTCACATGTGTGTGATCTGTGCATCTCATGCATGCCCTGAGGTCTCAATCTTTTGGTCATCCTCTGCATGTTACATGCCCTTCCACCCCAGAGCATTCCCTTCCCTGTCAAATCAGGTCAGTGAGGGTGAAGAAGAGCATGAGGGGTTGGGAGCAGTCAAAGGCTATACACCAGGAGTAGTTTCCAGTCCTCTGGGCTTCCAGAGGACTGGAAACATCTCTTAGCAGGACACAGGACAGGAGAGCTGCTCCCAGTGCTTGGCTGTTACTGAGAAGAATCCTCTTTTACACCACCTGCCAGTGAGTCATTCACCACTGCCATGCAGGATCCATTCCAGTACCTGGACACTTGGGCTCTGGTCCTTCCTGGTCCCTAGCAGGAGCAGTCATGGCAAACGAAGCCTGGATGGTGCCTGTCTTCTGCCTTCTCAGAAGTTCCAGCTTAAGTACTCATCAAATAGGGCAGAAAAAAGATTTCTGAGCCCACAATGCAAAGCGGTGTCTGCACTTATCCTGACATTTTAAGTTTGTCAGAAGTTGATGTTGTACTGGCAGTCCCAGGGAATATCTGTCCTGCAGCCAGCATACCACTACTATCAACTCTCTAACAAGCCACCTGACTAATTTGAGAGAAATACAGTTCTGCCTGTGTCTGACTTGGATCAAATGATTAAATGACTTACAGTAACACACACAGGTCTGCAGGTCTGGAGTCAGTTATGAAGCCACACCATGTTGACCAGACTAGACTTGGTTCCACTCCACTTTTTTTTTTTTTTTTTTTTTTTTTTTTTTTTTTTTTTTTTTTTTTTTTTTTTTTTTCCATGTTACCAAAACAAGCTTTGTTTCCCCCCCCTTTTTTTTTTTTTTTTTTTTTTTGGTCAGCTTTACTAGATTTTACTGTCTATTTAGTTGCAGATCTGTTTCTGCTTTTGCAGCCTTGGGGCCACGTCAGAGTACTTTAATGCTGGTGTATCAGCTGTGCTAGAAGAGAAGGCCTGTCCTAGAGGTCTCTTGTTTGTATCTTTAAAATTGTATTTGACAAAGTCTTGAAAACTCCTGGCAATTTATGTAGAGTTCTACATTGTGTGATTCTATGAGTTGGCACAAACTGGAGTGGCAGAACTGTCAGGGGGGTTTCAGCTTTAAAATGCTCACAAAATGGGTTTAACTGGAAGTTGAGTGTGTGTGAGGACTTGGTGGTGGAGGAGAAAAAGAGGTGCAGTGACAACAGTAGATGGAGCTATTGGAAACTTAAAATGTGTTTGTCCTTGTGGTGCTGCAAAATATCTCTGTGCAAAGCTGAAGAACCTTAACCTGGTATGTTTTATTTCCTACAACTAATGCCCCTACCCACAAATGCTCCAGAACATTTTTAGCACTGTTCTCTGTAGTCATTATAACAAATAGAGTAGTACCTGCCTGCATTCTACAGTTTGAGTTTAAAGGAAATTGAGTTTCGTATAAAAAATAAGCATGAACTATCTATAGTTCTATATATTGATACTATAATTAACTTCATATTGATTGAATCCCGATTTAAACTGTAAGACAAGAATAATTAATTTTAATTATACTTTAAAATCCATTAAATGAGACAAGGGTTTCTTTAAATTGATACTGTTACTGTAGCCTTGAGTATTTAGAGACAAAAAACAAGGTAAGGTCTATGGAGGAAGAAGTAATTTTTGTTTGATTGTTAGAATTGAGAAGACTCAGAGAAGCATGCAAACCATTCTCGAGGTGTGAAACAAAAGCCACAGATTGCAAGCTTTGTGGGGCTGGAAAGTGCTGCTCTGAGGTTAATTTAATTGATGTGGAGCAGGGCAAGGTGAAAGGTGACTGTACTGCAGGGCACAGGCAGAGAAGTGTAGGCATTCTTAGCTCTGGAAGCTTTTAGGAATGAGCTGTGGGTAGATTTAAAATGGGATGCACTGGGAAATGGAAGAACAGAGAGGCTGGATGACTTTCAAGAGATTTTCATGATATGCCTCATAACTCAGCTACAGGAAAATATTGATGTTTATGGCAAAGACAATATTGATAAGAAGCATTGCATAGTTTTTGTGGATGTGTTAAGCTCTTCCTTGTGTTTCATCACTTGTATTGGTAATTTTATTCAGAGGACTGAATCAAAATAACCGCTATGCAACTGTATTTGAATGTTTAAACACAGTTCTGAAAAGTTAGTCCATTAGTAGGAACCAGGATACACTTTTCCAAGAAAAAAGATCAAAGGATGTACATGAGTGTGCACAGACAGTGGGATCTGGGGTCAGGGGAAAGTTTTGGATAAATGCCTTGCCAATGAGTCACCTTACAGAACCTGATGGGTTATCTGGGTGTATCTTGCATTACCTTGTCAGCTGGACCTGTGATCCTAAGCCACACATCAGAGATATTCTTCACCAATTAAAAATACCACTAAGCATAAGAAAGTGGGGCAAAAGGCTAAGTGAAATGCTTCCTACTTTGTTACCTTATTTTTAAGACACTTAATTTGTGATCACATTCCATAACTAGATATTTTTTGTATAACTACTGTTGTATTTTTAAATATATATAGCGTATACCAATGCAGACTAGAATTAAATCATTGATAATTCAACAATAAACATTTTAAATGTACCTTTAGATATTCAAGAGAGGAAACAGTTCATGCTAAATTATGGATCCCCCACTGACTGCTCTCAGCCTTGAATGACCTTTCACATTGAGTAGTATTGTAAAGTATGATAAAAGTGGAAACAAAGAAGAGCGTTAATGGCCTTGAAGTCAAAATGCAGACCAAACCCTGACACATAATTTTGTGTACTCATTTTGTTTTATTGGCCTAGGGAGCACTTTCCTTTTATCTTAATTTAAAACAGATTTTTTACCCCTGAGTTAAAAGTTTTTTGTGAGGTTTTTAAGTAACTGCTGATGTAGGAGTTTGATAAATAAAATGAATGGCAGTACATCACTTGTAACCCCTGCTTGCAGCTTGTTTTTTTTTTAATGTAGACTTTAATAAATGAGAACGTAGATTTACTTGGCCTGGTATCTACCTTGTACTTCCAGAAAGACCAATTCACTCCACAAGTCCAGAATTAGAAGATGACAACCTCTTTGGTATTTTAAAGTTGAAATGCATTTACCAGTTATTTAGAAAATACAAAGGAAACAGGCAGCTGAAGGAGCTTCCTCAGATTCAGTTCTGGGTTCTCAAGATTTTCCTTTCCTTTTTGTTTTTACACTACTGTAAAGCAAAATAACTGTAATCACATAAATCCTGGCTTGCAGTGATACAAGAAAACAAAAAATAAACCTAAGCAGATTCACGTTTGTTTTTGCTGGAATACAGGAAGGGACCTTACGAGTCAGCTGGAGCGGATGCCCAAAGGATTCATACAGATTTATATGTTTGCAGTGTATATGAGTATGACAGGATTTATATGTGCTCTGTCAACCTTCCAGTGAATAATTCTTGCCATAAGCAATGTCACAGCATATGACCTGTGATAGCTTTTGGAGTAAATGAGAGCAGTGCTTTCAGGATGTGCTTGAATTTCTTCCATGTCACCAGCGTTTGTTAAGACCACACGTATCTCTGTCCTTCTGGAAGTCAAGTACGGTTCTGGCAAGTAGATAAATATTTCCTGACTCAATTAGCTATTATTCTGATTTATATTTTTATTGTCCCCTTCCTAAAGAAACCACATATAAGTAGAAGCTAGCTACTCATAAAAACTGATGGTTTGAGAAACTTCATATGTGTTTATTTAGAATTAAAAATTATTGTTTATGTACTGTCATTAGTATTACACACATAACACAAATATCACATTAAAGACATCCTCACTATATGAAAATTAAGACACACCACAACAGGAATTTTTAGCACTATTATTCTGCCCATGAAATTTCTAAATCATGTCCATATGCCTAAAAAGCAAGTCATGCTGAACACAGTAATAAAAGGCCTTTCAAACTTCAAAGAGAACATTCCACTGCTCAATAACCTTCTCTCTCTGAGGGTCATTTAGTCATAGGTTAAGAGTTAATGACATCAGTCAAAAAAGAGATCTGCTATGAATTTTACATACCTTTTTTAATTATTCTGAATTGTTATATTAAATATCCTAATTAAAAGTCAATCTGATGTATCAATATGAAAAATTACATAAAGCATTTACGTTTTAAAGTTTGTTGAATATTCTTAAATGAAAAATCCAGAACTTCACCAACAAAATAGCATTGAACTTTTATGGATTCTCACCAAAATCTACTTATCTGCATGTGTTTGCATTTTTACCCAGACCCTCCTTTCAGTCCTGGTCTTCCACATAGAGGATTCATGGCTACACCACAGAGTTAGTGACATCCAGATATTCTTGGGGCTGTGGCAGTGAAGACCACCACACAGCGCTGTCATTCACAGCATTGTGCTTAAATTCCTGAGCTTTTCCACATGGTGTTTCAGTGAATGTTACAGATATGCACTACATGCTCTAGCTTTGGTAATTTTCTAATGATTAGGAGAGCAGGGTAGCAAAGAGCAGCACCCTACAAGAGACTGGCACAGGGCCTTAGAGCAGACAATCCGCTGAGGTAGGAATTTATTGTAAAAGAAATAGACTGCAGGATGCCTGCAGGTTGCACCAGAGCTGACAATCCTGCTTGAAGCATGCAGAAGGACATTCATAAGGCTTCTAGAAACTAGGACTGAGAACATCTAAGGAGAATCCAGGTTATAAACTAGATAAAAACCTGTGTGTTGGCTGCTTAGGTCATGCTTGCTAGCGAATGTCACTACAAGCAGTTTCCTTTTCCGTCTTCACAGTAAGCCTAAGAACCATTCTTAATCCACAAGCTTTCAGGCACATTGCTCCTGCAAAACAGAAATCCCTCACAGGTAGAAGAACCTGTAGGGGGTTAAATTCAGTGAAAATAACACTGAATTTTACATTGACCTCCAGGTGTGTTTTTGATGATCACACACGCTCTGTTGCTTGAGCATGTTTCTATCCATCCTGGTTTGGGCTGGGATAGAGTTAACTTTCTTCTGACTAGCTGGTACAATGTTGTGTCTTGTTTTTAGTATGAGAATAATATTGATAACTCACTGATGTTTTGGCTATTGCTAAGTAGTGCTTTTCAATTTCCCATGCTCTGACAGAGAGCAGATGTACAAGAAGCTGTGAGGAAGCATAGCCAGGATGGCTGACCGCAATGGGCCAAGGTGATATCCCATCCCATAGAATGTCATGGCCAGTATATAAACAGGGGGAGTTAGGGAGGGGGAGTCCCATCCCCCCTGGGATGGACTGGGCATTGGTCAGTGGGTGTGAGCTATCCTGTTGTACATAATTTGCGTTCCTTGGGTTTATTCCTCTCTCTCCCCTTTCCATTACAACTACTACTAGTAGTAGCATTATTATTCTTATTGCTGTTGTAGCTGTTATATTTAATTTTGTTTCAATTGTCAAATTGTTCCTACTTCAACCCATGAGGTTTACTTTTTCCTTCCAAATCTCCCCACTAGGGTGGTGGTAGGGCAAGTGAGTCGTGGGGTACTTAGTTAGAAGCTGGGATTAAACCACAGCACTATCAAAAATATTTGCCTAAGTATTTAACAAAGTGATCCGTAAGATTTAAGAGCAAAATTTTGAGGTTGAAGGTTAAATTCACCCAGAGGCTTAGACTGAAAGAAGCCTATGGATATAGCAAGATGTTATCTCACTCCATCCCACTGGGATCTTCAGTCCTGCATTGGACATCCAGGCACTGGTCTCTTTTTCATTGGAATGGGGAAAAGTGAAAAGCTCAGAATAGGGCTCACAGTGGTGTCAGTGGTGATACCTTTCCAGCCTAGGTATTCTAATGGCCATTGCAATCTCCTGGAGGTTGGGTGGTTCATGTTCAAATCCCTCTCTATCTCTGTAAGAAAAGTTCTGGGACAAGGTGTTCAGCCTCTCAGTGACTGCTTTATCTAAGAGCCTTCTGGGGTAGAAGCAGAGTTATTTGTCTGTCTGGCAAGAGCATTCCATTTTGAAAAATGAAGTTAATTTATTCACAGGTCAGGACAGAAAACCAAGGAAGCCTCTACAGATCAACACTGACAAGACACAGATGTAATTAATACAGCATTCCAGTTGCTGAACTCCAGAATAAGCTATAAGCTAGGAAATGTAAAAGCTTTATTTCTTTCCACAGAATTTAGCTTTACAAATACTTTTGTGTGGTTTTACATAAACGTGTATTTTTACTCCATATACCTCTGGTGCTACCAGTTAAGTGTCAGGTTTGCCTCTGCAGCTGCCTGGCTTTCTGAGGTGTGCTACAGGTTTAATTTATTGGCAACACAGCCATTTGGTCACTGTGCCCCAGATGAGATAGAGGAGAGATGATGGGGAACTTCACTCCTTTCACTCCCCTGTGCAGCTCAGGGACCTCACCACCACACAGGTGTTTGAATTTAGAGCTTCTAGGAGAAGCAGGAGAGATGTAAGGGTGTGCTTGTGGTGCCAGGCTGCTTCACCTGGGTTTGCACTAGGATTGCCTTCCCCTTCTTCTCCGTGCAGAATTCATGCTGGTGGCACATGTCCTTCTCTCTGGAGGGACACCCACAAGCAGGAGCCCAGTGCAGCCCAGGGCTAGCCCTGCTGCAGGGGCTGCACCAGGATGCTCACTGGTCAGGCTGCTGCTCAGTCAGGATCCCAGGCCAGCTCACAGAACAGGTAGCACAAGCAGCCTGCAGGGATGTTTGCACAGACCTAGGTCCCAGCTGGCTTAGGAAATAAAACACTCAGGATCAAATCCTAAATGCCTTTCTGAGACTAAAGGCATGTTAAATTGTTTGGTGCTTTGTCCAGCCATTCAATCAATCTTACAGGATTTGGCTCTAATTTTACTATAAAGCAATCTGGTTTTCCTATATGAATAATAAAAAAAAAATCTTAGTTGCACATCAGAAATCCATTTCCTGTTCCCTGTGTTGTGTCAAACATTCCATCTCTGTAGCTTTTGTTTCATATACTCTATTCCCTTTGTTCACAGTGCAGTGTAGAATTGGAGAATTCATCAAGTGGGAAAAAAATCATACAGATGTCAAGACTATCACTTCCAGTTCAGGATTATTGGTCATAATATTTACTCTGGACTAGCTCACATCAGACTTCAGTGGCTCAGAAAATAGTACTGCCCTTTTCTGATCTGGTTAAAGCACTGTTACTCAGACCTCACACTGGGGAGAGGAATTTTTCAGTGCAAAGGAGATATTTTCATTGCATGGTAGGCTAAAAGGAAAACCATCTTCTAGTGAACAGTGCTTTTCCAAAAAATCACTGAAGAGTTAGTACTAGTGCTGTTATCCCCTTAGGAAGATTAACACACTACACCAGGAACAAATAAATAAATCACACATGCTGTCGAGCTGACATGGGAAAAAATACTTATTTTTTAATGAAACTATTGGGTCAAGTGACCTTGTTTCGACCCGGGTTTGGGCAGGAGCCAGTCCCTGTGGAACAAATGTAAGAAAACTGTACTTGAAATGGCTTTGGGGTTTGGGTTTTTTTTGTTTTTTTTTTTTTTTTTTTTTTTTTTTTGGTTGTTGTTGTTGTTGGGCAGTTTTAAAATAACTGAGAAAAATCAAATCCACTCGAATAACTGATGTATTTATTTTCTTATATACACTTAAATATGGCACATCTGACAGTAGTTGTACAATAAACACAAAATGATAATCAAAGCTGAACAGTAGATCAAATAACTCAGTGCTGAACCTATTAGAAGCCAAATCCTGTACACTGAATTTCTGAAGAAGGTTTTACCCAGGAGCTGCATTAGCTAAGGATTCAGAGGCTAAGATTATCAAGTCTCAATATCTGAATGACTGGCTGGAGACTGTGACTCTATTTCCAATACACAGTTTCATCTTCCATAACGTAACATTGAACTGGTACTTTCCAGTCTTTCTTCCATGCAGCCAGAAATTCATCAGCTGTTGTTACCTCTTAGAGAACAATTACCAATGTCCCAGAGGATTCACTTGCAGTTAGTGATTACTCTAATAAATAAATGCAGACTGGATTAATTCTTCTGCTAGTAATGTGGAAGATGTTCATGTTTACTATTGTTTGAAAGTCAGTGACAGCTATTTTGCAAAGCAGTGGATTTTCGAAGAATAGGGGAAGCTCAGTCAAGGAGTTTCTCTGCTTTGGGACCCATGAGAACCTCTCTTCTCCTTTGGACAACGACAATGCCTGGAACACACTGGTTTGGCAGTTGGGCATGTTCTGGGTTGGGATGGGCATCTGTCTTCACAACTGTTTGATTAAGGAAAAAGAATACAAAAGAGAAAAGCATTTTAATATCAAAATTCTTCACGGTCACATTCCTCAACTTTTTCATCATTGAGCACTGCAATGCTTCCTACACACTGTTTGGGAAAGTGTTGACATCCTACAACAGAGGGAGACAAGAATTTGCTGCCTCACAATTTCTGGCTACAGCAATGTCTTGCAGTGGTCCGTTTGTCCAGATTCACAACTTAAGTGATGCTTTCCTTTCTTGAAACCAGTGAAGTCCTGAGGGTTAGCACTGGAAGGTGCTGCCCTTGGACTCTGCAAAGTAGCTGATCTCACTTCATCGTTCAGCTTTGCTCCTCCAGAAATACTGCATGGAAGTCTGGCATTAAGGTCCTGCATCCAGATTTCAGGAATTTTTAGAAGCCAAATTAATGTAAACAAATTATTACATTGCTGCCCTCCCATCTGTCCGAAACATATAAATAACCAATTCTTTCATGCTCATTTTTAGCTCTGCTAATTGTTTTAGCTATTTTTATACTTGCCAACTATTTTGTGTTTGTCCTTGTTTTCAAAGCTGAACCTGAAGATGCAAATGCTAATTCTTCCACAGCATCTTCCCTGCTAATGAACCTATGAAGCCACTGGGAATGAACCCTGTGGGTGACCACTCAGTGAGCTACAGCTCTGCCAAGGTACCCAGGGAAACTGCGTGCTGGCTATCCTTATATAAACTTTGAGACTAATCTACTGCATGTTTCTGGGTCTCTACATGGGACCAAAGCCTTCTGAAAAATTAGAAAAAATTAACTAATTCATGAAAACAGGTGTTTTAAGAGGGCATTTTCTATCTGAGGTAAGACACAGAAACCTCAGAACTAATAATACAAACAGATTAGGGAAATTCATGGAGTATAGTAGCCCCAGAACCATTTTCCTGCTTCTCAGTGGAGTCAGAGCCAGCTTAGCCAGAGTAGATTTATATGTGTACAAAATTGCATTAGGTTTAGAAAATTACTTGCTCTGAGGACAAACTGGATAAGGAATGTGCTGTGTGCTCTGTGTGCAAATTTAGGGAGCCTTTGTCCCTAACCATCCATGAGATTGCCTTCAGCTGGCACAGAGAACAGCTGTCACAGGATGGGCTCTGCCTACCTACAAGACTTGGTATCTCATTGCAAAAACTAATATCAGTTGTAGTACAGTTTTAATCATCATTCCCTAAAGATTAGCACAAAAAAAAAAAAGGTAGCAAGTATTGACACTTGAATAGTGGCCTTGTACAGATTTCTTAAAAATACAAACAAACCTTAGATTCCTTTTATACATTAAGTATTGTTGTTATTATTATTATTATTATTATTATTATTATTATTATTATTATTATTATTATTGTCCCAAGTGGAAATCCCAGCCAATTAAGCACTTGCATCTCTAATTCAGCTCTTGCAATGTAGACACTGAATGGCAAGGATCACTTACCTGCAGGTTTCAGCATGAAATATCTTGTGTTTTAGAGCACAGCTCTCCTGGCTCTCCCTACACAAATAGCAGCTGCAGTTCTCTTTACTTTGAAAGAAATCTGTGGGACACTTATGTCTACAGATGCATTCACAATTTTCTTCATCAAATTCCATATGCTGTCCACACATAGCCAGCTCAGCAAGAGGAGGGAGTCCTGCAATAGCACATACATCTTTTAGCAGTAAGCTTTACATGACTAAATCCTGCTTTTGAAGATACTCTATATGTTCTATATTCACTAGGAATCACACATGTACTTTCTGATAGATTCTAGACTTCACAATTTCTGTTCTGCAACTTCCTGAGCAGAAATGGACTCGAGAGGATTGTGCTGATTATTTCTCTTTATTCTAATACTGCTATTTCTTGAGGGTTGAACTTAATACAAAAATTTTGGGTGATGTATATTGCAAGAGCCTAGTGTTATGTTTTGGAATGCACAAATATTTACTGGAGAGCAAGTTTTAAAAAGATAATCTCAAAAAGGATTTAGTCTATACCCATGACAAAAAGGCACATCCATGCAAACTACCACACCCACCACGTGTACTTCACTACACAGTCACTGCAGAAATTTTTAAGCAATAATGCTATGTGTCTACTAGGGTGCAAGCTGGCCTGGCACTTTAACAAGGAGCACATTCATATTTGTCAAAGATGAAAGAAAATACTTCATTTCAGAAAAAAAGCCAGAACAGCCAAGGGAACTCACTGTCTAATATCTCCCCTGAAAATGCACATCTGGAGTACAATATGAAGCTAATCCCAGCAAAAAGGGAGCACATTTTGTGAAAGCTGTATTAAAATGCAAGCAGCACATCTCTGTTTAAAGGTCATGGCATATAAGGTGTCATTGGGAAGGTAATTTCCTGTAGCTTTACAATTAGCTCTTGGATATAACCCATGGAATGTGAAATGTAAGCCGCACCTCTGCCATCTGATCCCTCATCTCAGTGGCCAGCAAAGGCTTGCACCTTATTTGAAAGAAACTTTCATTATTATTTACTCAATGATGAAAAACCAGTATCTCAACAGAATAAAAACCTAAGGCCTATTGAAAGCAAGGAGGGAGTCTGCCCAAAATTCTTGGAAGACAAACCCTTTCCTTTGGGTGATAAAACCTGGCATGTGTGAAGTGGTGTTGAGTGTTTCGATCTCACTTTGTTTCAACATCAAAGACAGATTTTAAGTTATTTTGTCCCCACCACTTGCCAAACACAATGTACTTCAGAGAATGGTATTTTTTTCTGAGGAAGTATTGAGTGTATGTCAGCAAAGGCCATAATTACACAAGCCACAGATTTTAATGCTCCAAGCTGACTATACAAAAGACTCTGAGTTAAGAGGGCTCTGGCTATTCTCAGTTCTTCAGACTCAATCTAAAATACAGTACTAATCTTTTCTGGACTGAAATATCTAACTTGTGTTTGACTGCCTAACCTGATGGTCAGAGGATCTTATCCAGAGTGAGAAAAGATCCAACAGAAACAACTATGCAAATTATTTCTTGCTTATTAACATTAAGAGACTGCAATCAATAGACCAGTTTATGAGGTTATTTAGCTTTATTTTAGTTTCTAGTGTAGGAATTGCTTGCCAGATTGATTTATTGTTGCCTTGAGTGGTTTATTCTTTCTCTTGCTGAATGTAGCTTAAAGCACAAAGGCAAGGTTTATTTCTCTCTCTGTTTCCTCTAGTGCTATGATTGTGTTATTTTGACCAATACAATTTCCTGACAAAAACAATTTTTAAAAACTTTACACAGGACTTAGAGAAAATTTTATTTCTCTTAATATTTATTGCCAGTAAGTAAGTTTAGACTTACACAATTACCACCCAGAATATTTCCTGCAATTTTCCTTGACAAATTAAAATTTTACAGGAGAAGCAGAGGAAGAATGGCAGTTACTATTCTTCTACAAACTTTATCCTCTTCCATTTCCTTCCACAGAGCTGAAGAAGTATACACACTCCTGAATATGTAGGGTATATCATTTTGAAAGATTCCTAAATAACTTAAGATTATCATTAAAAGTACTCAAATATTTTGAAAGGTTATATAACTTTTTGCACTGACTCCAGCTAATGAGCAGGACTGGTTTTGTCTATCTTATTGCTTATTATTTTCTTAAGAACAAAAAATAAAATAAATAAATAAAAAAGTACCTGCTCTATGCAGTGTATTCTAGGGCATTTTTTCTACAGTTAAGAAGTTTCCCTAATGCCCATCATACAATTTAAGGCTCATGTGAAATAAAAATTTGCACAGGGTGCCTACTTCACAAATAAATACTTTCCCGTTCCCATGTCCCACTCAGGTTGCTGATACAGAAAGTAAAACATCCAAGCAAAAAAACATGAGATGAGGGGAAGCACATATGTGTGTTTATTTTCAAGTGAGTTTCCATACCATAATCCAAGTCTTATCTAGGGATGTGGAATAAAAACTTTAACTCTCTCAATGTAAAACAGGTGAGAAGACCAGAATGAGAGACAAAGAGCTTGGAGAGAGTATGCAAAAGTGTCTCTTTGTCATTCCATCTTTACCTTCTCGTCTGTTGGAGTGCTGTGTGTCTATAACACATTCACATTTGTCACTATCCCAGATCCATCCATTGTGGCAAAATTTGTTCGTAAAGGGGCATCTAGAAGAAAAAGAAATTGAGATAGGAATTAAAAAATATATAATTAGGGGCATCAGGGTAGCCATTTGGCAAAATGAGCTGCTGGTGTGCTGGATCTGCCATCTGTCCCACATGAAGACCTGTGTGCATTACTGCTGCCAACAGAAGGAACGGGGTCTGGCTGGTCCTGGTGACAGGGGGGAGCTCCCTGGCTCCCAGTGACACAGGAGGGAAGTTTAGCACCTATTTCAGACTACAGCCTTAGGAAAGAGGTACACTTTTGCAGCTCCACTTTTCCATAAAACAACTTTACCCCAGGCAAGGTGGTCTTTGTCCTGCAGTATTCATGTTGTGTAACTTCACTGAATTTTGCCTCGCTGCCAGAAGGTTCAGTTCCAGTTTAATTTGCCCATGCTCATGGATGCACAGGGGACTATTTCAGTGTCAGAGGAACAGACTGACTTTCAGGCCCTTTGCTCTGGGAGGGAAACTCACAAACTGGAAAAAGACTGAGGTTCTTCTGTATTTGTCAAGGAAGCGGATTCAGAGTGGCCAGCAGGCTGAGGGAGGGCTGGAGTGGCTTTGCTGAAATGACACCTCTCGCCACCCCGATGCCCAACTCAAGTGCAGTGATGGGAATAAGCAGAATGCAGGGCTTGACAGAGATATTCCAGGTGACTTCCAGTGAGTCATTCAAGCTATTTGAGTTTCTAGAGTCTTTGTTTATTTATGTAGCATTTTCTCACCTGGAGTACTAGTATTTTATGATACATTTTGGAGTGAGATGTGAGGTCACTTTTCTCCTGTCCATGAGCCCAAGAGATGCAAACCAAGACTGGATCAAAGAGTGAAAAGCCAAGATTCACACTGATTCTGACCCAAGATGCCATAAAGTGTGACAGAGGGCTTTCGCTTGAGCACAGAACTCAGTGTGCCCTGGCTAAATAATGCACGAGCAGAGTTGCTGTGTCAGGCTGAAAACATCTATGCACACATTCTCAAATAGCTCCAGAGGAGCATAGTGCCCATATGAGCACTTTGAGTCCCTGCTAAAGAACCAAATATCTTAGTGACTCCAGCTGCTGCTGAACTGGCCTACAGTTTGTTGGATTCTGATGAGCATTCACTTAAAATTCACATGGTTTGGGTGAATTTTCTAACCCTGAGTGAAAGCCTAGTTATTAAAAAAAAACTGTTGGGATAACAGAAAGAGAATGGACCATTATAACATGCAGATCAGGAAAACAATTTCAGTGTGTGTAGAAGTTTGCAAATGAGGGAACTTACCCATCTTCCTCAGGGTACTGGACAGATCTTCGTATGATGGTGTACTGCTGGCGCTGGGTGTTTGATGTACACTTACAGGCCGTGTGATTGGCAATTTTGATGGGCACAGGCTCGGGAACACTTGTCAAGGGAACCGAGATCTCAAAGAGCTAGATGGCACAAATAACATTTATTTTTCAGTTTTCATTCTACAGTTAATAATTAGTTATTAATAGTAATTAATAATAACAATTTTAAATAAAAATCTTGTATTATTTTCCACCATTTTCCCTACCCTTGCTCTTACCTAGAGATAGTTACTGTAAATATAAATGAGCAGAAGTGCACTGAGGGTTTTGAAGAGTCAGCAATGCCCATCAAGGTAGAAACTTGCCAAAATGGGCATCCTAGTGCTGTATTACAGCTATTAAACACCCAAGACTACTCAAAACTATTTGCAAGCAAACACCTCTTTTGGATGCTAGGGCCAGATGGGAAAGAGGTAGGTGTTGAGAACTTTGTTTTTGGTTGTACCATCAGATGAGTCTCTACTACTTACAGAGACCTATTTAACTGTCCTTGGGTATAATCACAGTATGCATCTTTAGGGACCTAACTTAACCCCCAAAGCCTCCTCAGAGAGGGAAGAAACAGGAGTAAATGGAGGAAAGTTCATTCTGCTTCAGCTGTGTTTCTGCAGGGAATCATCCTGGAAACGTCTCTGTGTTGACTACAGCAGGAGCTCAAGGAGCAAAGCAGCCTGCCTTCAGTGCATCCAGGTTGTTGAGTGATCTCTGAGTAGGCCTGAGGTGGCTCTGGTTCCTTGGGCAGCTATGTGCAGGAGCTGTTGAAAGGATCCACACTCCCTCTGCCCCTCATGGAAACTAAAGCAGTGGGCACATCTTGGTGTGCCAGCATGTCTTGGCTTAAAGCTGCATCCTCCTGCAGGGACTGAGTATTCCTAAGCAGGCTGCTTAGGCATTAAAACTTACGTGTGGCAGAGTCTAATTTTAGGTGGCATCAATATCCTGCAGTCGATATTTTATACCAAGGGAAAAAATCCTCTCACTAATGTGAGAATATGGGAATAATTCCATTAGGTGAATAAATCTGAACTGATGGTGGTGTATCCAGAAATGGAACTTAGCTGGGGACTTTTGAGGGAATGCTTATTTTGAAGGATGCTAAAGGAATGTTACACTCTGCAAAGTTGCAGTTTTTAACAAACTTATGAACTGTTGCTCAAAAAACACATAAATAAATAAATACTTCTTAGCCTGACCTAGCTCCCTGAGCTGATCAGATGTCTTCTGTGTGTGGCCAACAGCTCATAACAGCTTTCTCCTTCTGGTGTGGAATGAAAGCAACTAATGAGCATTGACGCAAGAAGGACAGGTCCTGATTTATTTTACTCCAGCTATATTCCAGTACAACCAGACACAGTGGAATTACATTCCAACAAACACAAAATAAATACAGAAGTGAATTGGACCTGTTCCCCATAAGGGCTTCAGTTTTCTTTTTCAAACAATTGCCCTTGATCTTTATTGTGGTTTAAAGAAAAGGCTTTCCATAAGTAGAATTTCATTTATTATGCCAAGTGAAGTAGGAATGCACAAGATGAAGGTTTATCAAAGAGGACCCGTGTCCTGTGCTTCATCTGTGGGTATGAATCATAGAATCGTAGAAAGGCTTGGTTGGAAGAGACCTTAAAGATCAGTTCCAACCCCTTACCCCCTCCCATGGGCAGGGGTGCCACCCACTAGACCAGATTGCTGATGAACGATGGATGGTTTCAGCCACAGAGTGGATTGAAAGTACTGAACTTGGAGCCCTGCTCTGTCACCCACTGGAGTAAGATATCTCTGTACATAGCCTCTAGTGGGAGTCTACAGAAAGAAGCTGTCTGGCTACCCTATGCTCCATTTTTGGGACTGCTCATTAAAACCTGGGTATCAGCTGTTGCACCTATTTAGTAACTGACTACTGGTTTATGCTTTTCTTTCCCCAAGACGAGTGTGAATTGGGACATTCAGATCCTGAGGCATGCTAATTAACAGTATCTGGTCTCTCCTGATGAATATGTCTCCTTTTTCGGCTTGCAAAATTGCACGTCCAAAATTATTAGCCAGCCTTCTTGTCATGGATGATAATGTTGAAATACAGCAGCCTAACACAACAAAATTTCCTGGGGTTAAACCTTGGATACAGAAGATTCCCAGGAGACAATGCTCTCAAGGGCTCTCCAGTCCAAGGACAATATATTAAAGAAGGATATAACTTCTGATCATCATGAGCCTGCAGTTACTTTCTCAGGACCTGATTTTCCATCTCTACACATATATAAACAATTTTTAATAATGCAACATGGTAAAATGGTATTTCACACTCCTGCATTCACTCCATGTGGATAAAAAATTAATTTTTCTGTTTGTTATGATAGTGCAGACAGATCTTTCATAACAGGATCTCAGAAACCAAACATCCTCCTTCCCCTCCCTTTTTGGTGAGCCAGGGTAAAAAGAAAACAGATGAATAGCCTCATTTACCGTTTTTGACACGTAAGTTGTACTTGTATTCATGCAGCTGAGACTCTCCTCATTGCAGCAGCCTCCACATCTGAACACATTCACACAGGGAGGCTTGAAAAATTTGTTGGTTGTTGTACCCAGTTCTTTGGCAACTTCCACACAGGTTTCCCTTGGCACACACTGAGTCTTTTGCCATTCTTCATCTATGACTGGAGAAAACAGCATTTTTATGAACAATCATGGCAAAGCTAAACCTCTTGATTAGTGAAGGAGAAGCATTATATAAATAAAAATTAAGTGCTGGCAGGCCATTTGCACTTACTTGGATCAATTTGCACTTATTTGGATCAATCTAAGGACCAGAGGGAGTCTGAGTGCAAAATTATCCCAGTAACTTACACCAGCTGCCCTGGCAGAGAGGTTGTTGCATATATCTGCCATTAGCTTTCAATGCAAATGACCAAAATCTCAGTTAATTCCAGCAGATCAGGTAGAGCTGCATTGATTTCCCTTAGCTGAGGGTCCCCAGCTCCACAGTGTCTATCTGACCACGTCCTGTTCCCCTTTGCTCCAGGGTAGCCTTCCTTATTGTCACTTTATCCTCTCTGAGTGTACCCCACCACGGACCCAGCAGGGCCTGGGCCTTAGTGCAAAAGCACATTAATGATTACCAGATTCTGGTCAGAGGGTTTGAGTACTCCTGGTGGATGTCAGCCAGAGAGCACGGTTTCCAAAATGCCCAGTGAAATCCAAGACAAACAGTCTCACACCTCAGTACCACCAGGGGGTTCCTGAATAACAGGAATATGAATTCAAGTGTGAGCTGTCTATTCAGAGCACCATGGAATCTTTCAAATTCTGAATTGCTGTAGAATAGTAGACTAGGCTTGACTGATTTGTCAAATTCTGACTGTGAGAAGGAATAATGTATTAACTGCCTGAGCCAGACAGAGAAAAAAGTTTACCTAAAGTTATGTTTACCTAATCAACATAATACAGTCTTGAGTTTTGTCAAGAGGTGGCTCTCCTTTTTTTGCCTTTTGCTTTTTTGATTCAAGTTGTGGAATTGCTCGTGAGTCACCAATGCTTATGCTTTAAGTTCTTAAAATTATGAAAAACATTTTTCTTCTTTACCCCTTACATCAGGCTTGTGAAATATGAAAAGCAACTTTTATACCATTAAAAAAATGCTCTCTCTTCCAGCGCAGTCCACCTCCCTACCATTGTAAAAGCAGTGCCTACATTTACAGTGAAGTTCTGGCAAAAAAGAAATCTTGGAATACTTTTAACCTACAAGCTATACTTTGCCTTCAGGTGAAGATCTATTGTTCTCATTCCTGAATTTCCTTTTGTTATTTTTAACTTTTTTCTTCAACTGACTTTGTATATTTAAGTAATTTTGCTTATTCCTGAAAAGTCTTACAACAGAGTTGATTTGCTCCATTTTTCAGTCATGCAGAGAGTACAAGAAATAAGAGTTTGATGTCTGAATTGTGAAGAAGAGGCATAAATTAAGACAAGAATAACCATTACAATTAATAGAATTTTCTAGAGTAATGTTAGTTCTATCAAAACACCAATCTCATCCTAACATTAAAATAGAAAATAAAGTGTTTGCCAAACTCATTAATGTATGTGCATTTAATCACTTCAGATGTCACTTCAATGAGCATAAGCAGCGATGACCTTTCCAGCTACACACATCCTCACTTTATTAACCACTTCTCCAGCAGAAGGGCTGCTACAGGAACTGGCTGCCAAGCAAGTGAGTGTCACATCTTGTTCAGAAGCCCCATTGTCACCCTGGTCATTTCTGAGACCAAGCACAGAGCAGTTTCTGAGAAATTTGTCTGTGATACAGTCTCCAGCTTGAAAGTGCTGCAGTCCTTAGTGACTGAGCAGCTCAGGGGAGGCTGTGGTTTGATGAAGTGACACAAACTTTCAGTGAATTCATTGTTAAAGCTTTAGAAAGAGGGAATAAAGTCCTGAATTTTCCCCAGTGGAGTTTGGAGTGCTGTGGAAGATACTCTAGTGAAACAATGATAAGTCTTGACCCAGCCTTCTCATCAAAACATTTTATTAAAACAATACAGATGCACTTGGCAGAAAGGTCACTGTTTCATGACTGGAAAGGGTGTGGGAAAGAAATACATGTTTATGGGCTTGTGTTTTTTTAAAAAGAGCTTTAGTGCCTTGAACATATTAATATATTAGAACAAAAGTACTTGCTGTCCTGGGATAATTCCACTTTGAATGGAAGAATGGCCAGCCCCAATGGGCTTTTTTTAACTTGAATTTCAGCACCTTGGCTTTTAATGAGAAAGCTGAAATCTCTATATCTAAATTTAGACTTTCAAAGGGAAAATAGCAAGCAACCTAATAGCTGTTCCAAGCAGAAAGCTTTATCAATATGATCATAGTAAAATAGAACCACAGAACAGTTTAGTTGGGAAGGGACCTCAAAGATAATCTAATTCCAACCCCTCTGCTGTGGGCAGGAACACCTTCCTCTAGACCAGGATGCTTAGTGTTCAATGCAGCCAGGCCCTGAACACTTCCAGGGATGTGTCATCCACAGCTTCTCTGGGCAACCTGTTCTGGTGTCTTCCTAACATCTAATCTAAACTTACCCTCTCTTAGCTTCACGACATACCCTTGGGAAAAGTGCCTCTCCAGCTGTCTTGCAGCTCCCTCTTAGGCACTGGAAGGCTGCAATTAGATCTCCATGGAGCCTTCACTTCTCCAGGCTGAACAGCCCCAACTCTCCTAGCCTGACTTCATAGGAGAGGTGCTCCAGCCTTGTGACCATCTCAAATAATTCACAGCACACTAAATGTCATAGTGACCTTATTATCTGAATATTATTTACGTTATAAATATTGAGTTACATTATTCTGCCATTAAAAAATGCCCATTTCAATGTTCCCTGCCTCAGTAACATTTAATAACATCTCCTTTTGTCATGCTGTTTTGACAAAAGGGATGTTTTAGTTTTGCAGAAATGTTGCTGTTCATTAAATGAGCAACTGTGAGTAGAGGATTACACCATTTGACTCTGGGTACTCCTAATAACTCTATGGATTTTTAATATTTTTGAATAGAATTACAAGGGTATGTAAACAAAATGATTATCACTATTAAAAGCTGTCTTAATTGTTCTTTATTTATTTGTTTTTTTCAAATTTTTTTCTATACAAAATTTCTGTGAAAAGATTAAAGCCACGCCTGTGATATGAAAATCCTCTTCAGACAGGCACTTGTATACACATTTTTGTGTTGTGGCTCAGAGAAGCAATTTAAGGCTTTGTTCAGACATAATTTAGCTGAGTAATGGTGTGTGAATGTGGCTGGGGTTGTTGTAAAAGTGGTATTGGAACAGGATCAGTAATATCTGATTTCCCAAAAGGAAAGTGATATGATAATATCACAGCAGGATAAAGACAACAAAGATTATCTTAGCCTGTCCTTCATTAGGCTACAGTTTAGCTTTGAGGTAGGATGTCCATTTGCTGGACCAAAATATAGTAACTGATCTTTTGTTTTTTCATCCATGAATATGTAATGCCTCTTGAGCATCACAGCTCCAAGGAACAATATTCATATTTGCTCCAGATGGAAGGAGTAGGTTGTGATTCTCCACCTTTAGTTGCTGGTTGGTTGCCTCAAGGTCATCCTTTCTCTGGAGAAACTTCCTCAAACAGACCAACGTTAGGGCAACAGCTTCTTTCTCTCAATTCCCACACAGACACTGCTGCTGGTGCAGTGCCTTGTATCAGAGCACACCTAATAAAAAAGGGATTTCTCTGCCTGCAGTAAAGTTTATTCATTTCTGCCTGCAAGCAGTTCTGAGATGTAGCACAATGCTGCTCTCCAGCCCCTCATCCAGTCATTCTGACCTGGTTTTTGTACATTGACTTCTCTTTCTTTTGTGCACTGACAAATCCCTGAACAGTACATTTTCCCTTTGGAGAGTATGCAGAGAAAATAAGCCTGATTTGGCCACAAAACAGGGAGGTGTACTCAGGCTGTCTTCTGACACTTTTTCATACAAAGTCATTTTCCAGACATGCCCTGTTGTTTCTAGTATGGGTATATTCTAGGAAACCCCTTACCTCCTTCACAGTTTACTGTGGGAGGGGGAATCAGGGAGCAGCCTTGATCAGAATCAGGGAGGGGCCTTGAAGCTGAGATCAGACTTGGCCACAAACCTGCACCTACCTTTCAGTGTGTCGATATCATAGAAAGCAGCAGCAAATCTGGTAGAGCGATGTGAAGCAGAGCGGGAGTCTAAGTTGGCCAGGCTCTTGAGTTTTAGCCTGCATTTCCACAGCTTCCAGTCCTCAGAGTGAGTGATATGAAGCAGCTCTTCCAGGCTGGATGCTCTCCTAATCTGCTGTTCTGACCGCTCCAGTGCTGACAGAGATGTCCTCTGGAAGGAAAGGGGGAAGTCAGAAAGGCAGCACTTTGCAGCCTGTCCCCAGTGCAGCACGTGGAGTACTTGTCCCAAAGGGCAGCACATTCCTGAGCACATCTGAGTGTGACTGGTGCAGCACACAGAGATGCCCCAGTCTTTGAGAGTGCCCAGCACCAGACTTATCTGCAGGATTTGTGCCCACAAAGATTGGGAAGGGGAGATGTCCACTTCTTCACCCTCTTCATCACAGCCTTCAGAACTATTTGACCAATGCAGACTTTACTGTGTCCCTGGTCTTCAGGGAACCTGGTGGACACTGGCCACATCACTGCTGTGCCTGGGCTGGCCAGTCGTGCCAGAGTGAATCCCAGGTCACCCTACACCTGAATCAGTTCAGCCTGTGAGCCCAGCCCATGTGCCTCTGCAACAAGCCACCTCGGGTGCCAAAACTTGGTTCCAGCCAAGAGACACCACTGCAGGGTCAGGTGATACAGCTGGAAGCTGCACGAAGTACAAGGACCCATCCACATGGCAGGCAAGCACATCATCCAACATGCGGCAAAGTGCAGGATGCATCTGCCCTCTCCCATTGTGACTACACTTAGGTCCTGCCCATGTCCAGCCTCAGAGCTGTGGCTGTGCAGCAGCATGAGCACAGTCATTGCATTTTCCACCTGTGTGATGTTCATGACCACTCTGCTTCCACTGGAGAAAGCTCCCTACAAAGACCTGTACCATCAGTTTGAAGTTAATATTCACTTTAAAAATGGCTGTTTAACACTTCATATTGCACAGCATACTGTAACAATACTGCTTTCTTTGGCTGCTGCTTTCTGACATCTGTGTTTGTGCCTTTATCAAGGCACTGAGTATTTATTTCCACTGACTCACCAGATCTGCTGAAAACAGTCTCCAACACAAGTAAGAGGTAATCTTTGTAAATGTCTGTGTTGCACTGGGCTGGTGCTCTCTCAGCTGTACTCTCTGGTCGTACAGTGAACTGTATTTTTTGACTTGCTGGCTGTCATAAAATTCCAGCTTTTTAAAGCAAGGCTGTAGCACAAGAGGCTGTCCATGAGGTGTGTAGCAGACAGCAGTCTGAACCAGTAGCAAGCAAGTGCTCTGTGTAGGGCTGGGGAAGGAGTGAGGGAAAGGGCCACCTATAACAGGAAGATTTTTAGATGAGATCTGAAATCCAAGCACTGAGTGCATCTGTTACTTGTTATAAAGACATCTGTGGCATTTAGTTTGCAACAATACAGATGTTAGCCTGTACACATGGGCCAAGTTAATTTTTGGGCAATTGCCTTTCACTGACCTAAAATTCCTTAAGTAGTTAACTCAAAAAAATTTGTTTGCTCTCCTTTTATGCCCCTACAGAACATTATATTGTTCTTTAGCAAGTTGCCATATTTCATTATAGAGATGGCTGCTTCATAGGTGAATGATTTCTCATGTATTTCATTTGTGGTCAAAACTAGAAACCCCATCTCAATACTAATGGACAAATAGCTCAGAAGGAATGTGAATACTTAGCACCAGTAACTGAATTTCTAGACAGTTTTACAAACAAGATACCCAGAATTTTGCTGATCCAGGAAAGCTGAAATTCATCTTGAGGTCAATGCGTCAAGACTTATTTGTTCTAAGAACCACAGCTTATGTTCACTCCCATTCACAAACTGTCTCCTTGGTCTTGCAAAACATGCAAGTGTAGGACCAGAGCTGGCATGGTAATGGGACCAAAGGCATCAAAACTGAACTCTATTAAGCATTAACTTTCCTCTCTCTTTGTGGTACAAAATAATGTTCTAGCTGAATCAGCATCCAACACTTCTAAACTAGACTTAATTTACAGAGAACCTGTAAAATGAGATGATAGCATTCTGGAACTTGGAAGATATATCCCTGCACTTCTTGTAGGAGTCAGCAGTTTGGCGTGACTAGCTTCTCAATTTCTCTTACTCCTCTATTAAGAGGTTTTATTAATCATAGAATTGTTAAGGTTGGAAAAGACCTCTAAGATCATCACGTCCAACCATCAACCCAACACCACTGCTGTGTTCACCACTAAACCAAGCCCTGATTATTAGATGAGCAAAACAGGAGCTTGCCTCAGCTATTCAGCCCTGAAAGCAATCTGTTGATCCAAGCTCTGCAGCTTGATGTTGCCTACCACGATAACACAAGAATAATTGTATTCCTGCTTCTTATATTTGGCTTCTTCCCAGAGGGAGCACATTTCACAGCTGACTTTAACTTCACAGGACTGCCTATTCAGTACAGAATTTTCTGGTGCCCTTTCCTGTAACAACAGCACTGAGATAAAGTATGGTCTTTGCCTCTGAGCATTGCTGACACTAGGCAAGATGGTGAGCTGAAGGCACTGCTGGTGTCTAGGGGAGGTCTGAATCTCAAGTAGTTATAGGATTTTACAGTGGGGACATCTATTTTGTTTGTGAGCTGGTTACCCTGAGCTCCTTCTATAGAAAAGACAAGAAATATAGACACTTTGAGAGCACGATTCCTTTGAAATCACACTGAAAGTCTTTTTTTTGGATGACCAAGGCCAGGCTCACCAGATCACAAGAGGTATCAGTATGGTAGATCTTTGGTCAAACATATCTCAACACAGCTATCTGGGGTATAAAACATCTGAAGAGAAGCACTGAATTTTGCCCCAGCCTTGCCAAGTGTCCAAAACAGGAACAGTGAAAAGCCCCTTATGTGTTTCTTTTGATTTTCTTGAGAGTACTACAATGCTCTTATCTAGAACCTTGCTCTAAATGCTTGCTAGAGCACACAGCAGACGGTTAAGCCACCAGAAGGACATCCTCATTGTAGTACACCTTGACCACAGAGGTGGCTTCCCACAACTTAAAAGCATTGAAAAGTAAAAGCTTGAAAAATGAAAAGTGTAGAAGGTGCATCAGCTCCATCAGCAGGACAAAGCCCTACAGCCTGAACTGCTTCTGCTGGCCCCTGTCTTCCTATAGCACAGCTGCACCAAATAGATCATTGTCATGAAATCTTTCCAAAGTATTCAATTCTGATCATACTATTTTGAAAAGGACAGCACCAAATAAAAACACAGAACCTCTTACAGTCTCAGATAATACCATGGATGAAGTGCAATAGGGCACCACACAGGTCTGCAGACTTCTTTTATATACTGCTATTTAAATTCAAGCTCTGTTTAGATATAGACATGCTCTGGCTGACTGAAAAGACCTACTTAAAAGAGTGCAGCTTTGGACAGAAATGTGAATAAATGAGAAACTGGAGGAGGGTGTTAGATTCAATAGAGTCCCAAACTTTCCTGTAATTTGATTTAGGATCTTATGCCCTTTCACCTTGATAGCAAGTGGAAAGCAGTTAAATCTAGCATTTGAACAGGTGGGGAGCTCTTCACTCAGAGCAGAGGGAAGATACATAGATGTCAGACTGACATTTCACTGACATTCCTGGGAGATCCAGCTCCTCACAAAAAGCAAAAGAGGAACAGAATCATTGACTGCTTTTCCTGACTGTAGCCATCTGCACATGCTCTTTCCCACTCTGCAGATATCCCTACCTCCCTTTTTCAGTCATTCTCTGATGTCTACATTCCTTCCTTTCTTCCAGGTTCCCTTCCCATTCTCCACTCTGTTCTCAACATCATTAACTGCTTGGATTCCGCTGTGCTTTTATATTGTTTATTTTCACTGCTTTCCCCATAATTCTGGTAGATGGGAGTCTAGTGAAACCTATCTCAGGCTGAGCTGGTCAGCCTTCTAGTCCAGAGGAACATCCATTTTTTCCCTTCCATGCCCTCATCCAATTTTCCTTCACATTGACACAGATTTTAGTAGTCAGCTGAGGTGAGCTGTCATCATTGTGGAAGTTGTTGGTTGTAATGGTTACAACCAAGATGCGGAGCAGAACTTCACTGCACTTGGCATGGTACCCATAGGGAGCAAAATCATGAACTCCGGCCCCAGAAACTTTAAAGTATGCATTAAGAGTTGAGAGAAAAACAAATTAGACAAGGGGTCTTTGGGAAAGGACTATGGCAATGTCATTTCCATGCTTTCAAAATGAAAAAATTACTTGTGGATCCATATTACTGGAAAGCTCCATATGTCCTAACCTTTCAGTATCCTGCAATGTACAGCCCATAGTCCACCAAAGACATAATGCTATTCCCGTGAGAAATGTTTGAATAAAACTTACCAATAACAAATATCAAAGTAGCAGGTTTAAGTAGTTCATTCTTACCTCCTCAGCTTGCTGCTGCTATTAATGTAAATTTTCTAAGTACCTTATCTAAAAATGGATCCCATACTCCAAGATAAAAACCAGATTCATAATTAACTGAAGTCACATGTTTTCCAAAACACTGACCTCTCATACGTTCCAAAATTATTCTTCAATTCAAAGAGGAATATCTGTTTTCCTCTATCTTGGCTATGAGCAATCATCAGGAAATGATAACGCGAGTTAGCATTGTGATTTTTGGATAATTACAACTCTTGTCCTTCCAAAAGAAACCATAATGGGCTATCTTTCTTCTTCCCAGTAATCTCACTTGCCAGGAAAACCCTACAAGTAGTCAGCATTGGAAAGGAACAAGAGAAAAAGCAATGATACATTCAGCGGCCTTTCCCACCTTGGACACTGACTAAAATCAGCCACTGAGTTCATTTCCCCACTGATTTATGCTAGTCCAATGTTTGGCCTATGCACCATGTCATACAGATGCACAATCCCACAGACAGCCTGCCATGCTCAAACTGGGCTCTTTCTTGAGTATTAGTATTGACCATACCCTCTCAGGGGCTGCAGTTTGCACCTCTTCTCCACCCTGACAAGCTCCTAGATTTCCTGCTTAGGAAAAATAAGTCAAAATTATGTCTAAGAAAGCCAGCAGAACCCACCTTTGCAAAACTACTTTTTATTTTTTCTTGATATGTGCTGCTCTCTTCAGCAGCATTAATGATGTGTTTCAAGACCTCCTGGAGGTATTTTGAACAACAGAGGAAAGATGTGGAGTACAACAGTAAAAAAAAAAGCCTGCTAAGGGCCTACATTTATTTGAGGACCTATAGCATAAAAACATGAGGTTGTATTTAAGAAAACAGATGCATGAATGATTGGCATTGTTGCAGATGAATAATACTTTGCATGCATGGGAAAGAAAAAATAAAAATTGATAGAAATTTATATTTTGCTCAATCTGCCTGCATTTCACTCTGTACTCAAGCATGCTCACAGACCCGGGAAATACATCCTGAAAGCTTTACATATGATTACTTTCCTTAAGCCCCAGCCTCACAGTCTTTCTCTACAGTAGGACATAAACCTCTGCTTAAAGCTAAACACATGTAAGAATTCTTCTGATAAGGAACGTTTTTCTGAGTTAGGGTCACAGACGCTGTCATGGCAAGTACTGCATAAATACCAGTGGAAATTTTCAGCATTACCACTGTGTCTGGGGCCAGGACAAATGATTAAGGAACCTCTTGATAACCTTGCACTGTTTTATGATCCATCCTCTCAGCAGCTAAGCAATAGACAGAAGGTAACAGATTTATCTTGCCAGCTGAAAGCAGATTGTAGCTGCATAGCACAGTGATGATTCTCTTAATGCCATTGTATCACAAACTTGGCCAAACAGGCTTTAGATAAGGTCAGACTAAAGCTTTCAAAATTAACCAATCTGGGGGGTGGAAGTTTTGTTTCAAAACGAGGGCACCTGAACACAAAGTCTATGTTGGCAGCATGTGAGGACATTTTGAACCTTTATGCCAGCGTTGTGTGCTTTATGCAGCTGTAGCAACTACATTCAGTTCAAGAGAAGTTATGTAGAAGACAAAGGCTTGATGCAACCAGAAGGTGAATTCTCCCTGTTCCAGTGCTGCCTGAAGGCTAATCTCAGAACTAGATTCAAACCAGTTTAAATACTAGGTAGATGATTCATCACCACAAGAAAATACCAGGGAATTTTGCTTCTGTGTGTGCTACACCTGAAAACAACCTTCTTTTCTCTTCTGAGATGCATTCCCCAAGGTGATTTTAACATAGTGTATAAACTTGTTATAGTTGCAGCCTATCTTGTGGAGATAGAGGTCTTACAGCTCCCTGCCACCCTACAATTATAGAAAAAAAAATCTGATTTTATTATTCTAGTCACCTGAATGAATATGAACTATTTATCTGAGACTCCTCTCATAGATTATGGAGAAAAATAAGGCCACTGGGTGAACATTCTAAAGCCTGTTGAATTAACTGTGCCTCCAAAATGCCTCTTCCTCTCCACTGATGCTGAAGGATGAATTGTCAGATCACCAGCTTAGCTGTAGTGAGGAGACCTGAATCCCACTCAGCTGAGAGCAGTCAAATGAGATTAAATAACCTCTCCTAAACTAAAGCAACTTATGAGGTACACAGATATAACTATCCAGGAAGTGCAGCGCACCAGGGTCAGAAGGACCTGGACTGGCTGAAGGCCAGCACTGCAGAAGAAAGCACTCCATTGCCTGCCTCCAAGCCACAGTGTGCCCAGCCATGCTGTGGCGCCCAGCACACAGACTGTGAGCTGACGTGGCCAGGGAACTTCAAGGGAGCTCCCATGAAAATGTTTGGTTCTCTCTTGGCAGGAAAAATGTCAAGCAGCTCCTGCCATTATGACACCGACACAAAGATCTACATTTTCCTGGTAAGAATGACAAGCTTGCGTGGAGTTTTTGCAGTAAGAACTCTTTTGAGGGTTTTCATTTTTATTAGTAGTATTTTTAGTATTATTGTGTCTCCTATCAGTTTGGAGTCAGGAAAAAACATGAAATGAAGAGATGATATCTAACCTGGTGTCTACAGCCAGAGCAAAATATATGAGAAAAGAGAGGAAGGCATTCATCCAAAGGGAGTACCAAGGAAACAGAAGATATCGCTCAGAGTGACAAGCCATGATTTTTAGGTAGCAGGGGCTCAACCATTGCTGAATTTTATCATAACAAATATAGTCTATAATACAGCATCTTGTATCCTTGGGGTGTTGCATAACAGGTAATAAAATAGTGAGAGAATCTTCTGCAGTTTGAAAACTTGAGGCTTGGACGAGTGACTTACTGCCCTATCAACAAGCAACTGCAGCACCCCATAAATATCCATCATGAGGCATCTAACTCTGCCACATGTCTGACACATATTAGCATGCAGTAATTTTATCATCACTTTGTATTTCATTTCCGAGGAGAGAAAGAGTGCTTCCTTTTCAACAGCTCCAGTAAAATCATACTTTTGATTCTCTGTCAGCTATGAACTTCTGATATATGAAGTTGCATCCCTGGCTATATTCCCTCGGGAAGTATCATTGTACAATATTAGCGCACAAATAATCTATTTTTAATTATAGTGAACATGACCATAGAGAGACAATTAGATATTTTGACTTCCTACTAAAATTATTCTCTGAAACATGATGGGCTTGTCATGGGATTTTTAAGCAGCTATTACAGTCCTTGTTATCTCAAAAGCATGGATGAAATTTCAGGAGCATGCAGTACTTCACCTTCAAAATATTGTAAACAAATACTCAAATCTCTTCTAAAAATGTTTCATATCTCTCAGTGCACTGCTCTGTCCAGATTAACATTCATTTGATCATCACAGTTACAACATTAATAACCTGAAGGGGCATTCTGTTTATAGTGGGGACAAGTTTGGGCACTGTGACACAAATCTCCAGCTGTCACTTTTTAATAAGAGTTTTTCCTCCAGTGAGAGCTGTATTGAAAGCATACAGCTATATTGTCCAAGTATATAGCAAAAAAATACACAAAGGGATGAAACTTCTTCCCTGAAGAGGCTCAAGGACTGAAGAACAGGCACAGGAAAATTTCGCTTCCGTCACCCACAATCTGTTTAAAACATCTCTGCAGTCTGCCTTGAGAGTTAGAGAGTGTTGGCCTTGGCTGTGCATCCTCTCAGGAAAGGGTGACTGTGATCACTCCATCCTGAAGTCTTGTGTGCCATGGCTGCTGGAAGAGAAACTGCATTGAGCCCTGGCCTGTAACAAGAGCAGTGTAGAGCTGCCAGAGCACACAAAGAAGGACTGGCAGATATGTCACTTGTGGGTTTGGGAGGAACAAAAACTGGTCAAACTTATAGTCTGGCCAGGTGTTGCATGAGGTGGCAGAGCGCTGACAGAGACTGTCACATTTATCACTGATATACTTGTGATGTTTGAGGGTCTCTTCTGTCTAAAACCCTGCCAGTACATCGTCTGACTGAGGCACAGGAGGAGGAAGCTCCAGACTGCTCCACCTCATGTTCAATGTGGCAAAAAGTTTCCTCCAGACACACCTTCTTGAGTCTGTCTTCTTGGTCTCCAGTTTAACTTCCACTGAAGAAGGAGACCTAATTACCAATTTTCTAAACTTGGTGGTCAAGGTGGTGATAAAACAGCTTCTACTTTAGCTGAAGATGATATGTTTACACAAGTAAATCATATTAACTTCTCTGGGGCTTCAAGAGAACAGCTGTTTTATATTTTGAATGGCCTTTTGAACTAGAATAGATCTTTTGTGGTGTTACAGCAAACAAATTAGACTTCTTGCACTTTAGTAGCATACTTACATTATAAAAATCCTTGGAGATGAGATATTTTCATTGCTGTATTCTCTCTTGAATAAACCAAAATATTGAAAGCAAATAACTGAAAACATGAGAACTGGACATGGTTTTGTGGAAGCATGAATCTCAGAATATTTCATATAAATTTTTATGTTCAAAGCAGAGACTGATGATATTTTATCAAAATACCTCTCAGAACTATATACTTTTAGCCAGTTAGGTCTTTACACCAAAATGAGGCACTTTTATCAGCCAGAAAATATTTTGAGTATCAGCCACAACTCTCTTTGAACAAATGCTTCTTCCCACAGCCAGGTCTTTTGGCTCTCATAGGAAACATCCTCCAATTGTGATTTTGAAGGTAACAGCATCCACTCCTTGCTGTCAGTAATGGAAAAGCTGGAGTGGTATATGAAAGAAAAGAGTTGGTCTGCCAAGGTATGGATTTTCTTCCTGTTCAAGCCTAGTCAGCTACATTGAGAGTTTACCTTTAGGTCCCTCCTACAGTGATCACGCAAAGAACATTCATAACATCCAGTGTGGTAACTCACTGATATATCCTAAATTCTACTGACAACTTTGGGAGTCTTACAGTACATCTTCTGAGCTTCTGCTAATATGCTTGTTCAGATGGTCTTGCATTGCTGCAATGTGTAGAGGCAGATGGGCTGCTCAATACAGAGCTCAGCTAGAACATTATCACTTCACTGTACACCAGGTTAGGTGCTGGCCCAACACTATGACAGGATGCACACATCAAAAATAGCACACTAAATGTGTTTACAAAGAGCATGTCCAGGCTATAGTCACCGCCCCTTGATATTTGTCCATTCTTTGGAAGTCACTGGGGTTTGGAGAGTGGGTTTGGAATGGCTCAGTAACGGAGACCTGCATGAAACCAAATGACTATGTATTCTTCTAATATTTGAAAATATTTTTTAATGTGATGAAGAGTCCTTCAGTTAGTGCTTTCACTGGTTTTTGGGTTTTCCCCAAGACACTTTAATAAATGTTTTGGAGATATGACTAGCCAATTGGACAGCTGGGTTTCAAAATGTCACTCACAAAGCAAAGCCATTGCCAGCACTGAATGAACTTATGTTACCCCAATCACACGCACACATTTTCCTGGAATTGTAGTTTTCTTGAGTAATATTTCCCTAGCAATTCAGAAAAGTATCCTAACATGGTTTCTGAGTCATGCTGCTAATTAAAGTGAAAAGTTTTGCCTGTCTTTGTGGCACATTCTCTGTGTGCAAAGTGACATATGATATAGTAACATGATGCAACTTTTTTGCAATTCATGGTGACTCAAATAGAATTCCCTGCCCAGCTGCACTCCGGCAGTGACCGCGCTGCAGTCGGTGACCGTGAGCCGTCAAACGCAGCACAGCCTGATTCCCGTGAAAGCCTGGCTCAGGCAATCCCATCCTGACGGGGAGGAAGGTGGTCACCCCTTTCCAAACCCATTCACGTGGTGCCCACACTGGATTACCAAATCCCTGGAGTCCAGCTCCATTCCTCCAAACTCATTGTTTGTGCTCAGTATGACTTTGTGGAAGCAGAAGGACCCTAGATGGCGTCCTACCACCGGCTGAGTGCTCGCGCACCTTAAATCACATTTCGGCAAAAAACATTAAAAAACCCTGTCCTTTACAAAGAAAAGAAACTGATTTTTTCTTAATGCAAGAAAGCTAAAATGGCCTGTGCAGTTGTTCTGCTGTTCATTGGTACGGAAGCCCATATATCATAATGTTAAAAAAATTCTGCTTTTTCAGGCAAAGGGGGTCTGTGCAGCTGTAGTGGGGGCACTCAGCATTTTGTTTGCATTCCTCAAATCCCAGCAAGATGTATGACGATTTGCAAAGCATGCTGGGGAGGTAGGAAGCAGGTGGAGAAGTAGATAAGGGAATGGCACATAGTGAGAGGAATAAGAAATTTCTCAGGAATAAATGTTTCTGTAGGAAAGTTACCATATCAGATTTACTCTCCTGCAGCAGCATAGCTCAGGTCATTTTTCCCCCTCAGCAATATGGTCTCAAAGCCAAGTCCAAGAAAGGGTAAAGGCCAGTTTTGTAACTGGACTTACTTGCCTGGAGAGAAAGGCCTAAAAGAATCACAGATCCCACTGTGTGATAACTATAAAAAGTATTGTACAAGGGTTTTTAGTGGGATTTAGGATGAACGAGTTATCTCCTACAACAACAGTACCTCATTTATTTTTCCCAAATGCTGGTATGGTGTCCCCAGGAGATAAGACACAAGTAAACCTTGTGTGGAATAGTGGCAGCATTGATCAGAACAAAAACTGCAGGCACCATGGCAGAGGTCTCACCAGCCAGAGTTTGCACCAGTTTTTTTTTCCTGTTTGCAGGCATATTTTTTCTCTGCTTGCCTCCTGTGGGAACCTACATTGATACCACCACACCATTGGTTATACACAACACAAATGCCTGGGGGAGGAAAGCACCAGTAGGCTGCAGAAAACAGAAACAAGCAACATTTGCTGAGCCTGACCTGGTGGCTTATTTTGGTTGCTTTCAGACCACTAATTACCAAAATTATGGCCCACTGCCCTCTGAACTTGCCTTCTTGCCTCCCCTTGGTTTCACAGACTTTCAGATGTGAGCTGCAGCTGATGGCAAAGTTTAATTAGTGCTTAATTTCAAACAGCTGATAATTGGGTTTCTCAAATGCTGCATCTGAATAATCTACACAGCCTGGTGTACTTTTCCAAGCTCTGCTCTATCCTCAGACATTAAAATCCTAGCTGAGATGGGCTGGATTGGATCAGCAGCTGAGAGGGATTTTTTTGCTCTTTCTCATGAGCAAGAACTGTTCTTGATAAAGTAGCAGCGTGTTAGTAGTTGCCTTTCCAAACTGATAAGAGCCAAGGACGGATGCTCTGTGGCATGATAACAATACAGGATTGTTCTGTTTGCCTTCAGTGCACCTTGTCAAGGCAGTAGCAGATAAGTCAGAACAAATTGGCTTTCCTCACAACTTTCCTGATAGCTTCTCGCTTCTGAAGGAAAACACAAACAATAATTTCTGCAGGAATGCTGTAAGTATATTTTCGCACATTTTTGGCTCATTGTGCCTATCAGAGATGATAATCACAGAGAATCAAAAGCAGCAGACAAAACTGGGGGAGTGAAATACTTCTGAAAACCACAATGTCATAATATTTGTTTAGAAGTGTTTCCTAACTTTGAAAGGAAGCTGGATTTGAGGATGAAAAGCCTGGTTTAAACAAAGGAATTGTTTCCAATGACATTTCAAGTTTCTTTTTCTAGCAGTTGAGCACTTTGCTGGAATTTCAGGAGTTGCCTTTGAGGAAGAGGTCCCATGACACAGAAGATTGTTAGAATCTAACTGTTCTAGAAACTGAGCAACATTTGCAAGCAGATTTTAGAAAGCTGTGAAGGTCTATCTAAAAACCAGCGTCAGTTATAATTACAGAGACAAAAGCTTACAGCCAGCTCTGCTGCTCAGGTTTCCTCACAGAGCTCTGTTTCAGTTGGACAGACAGACAGACAGACTGCAGCTGGCTCTGGGAGAGGAGATGTAAAGAGCTTCCTGATTTCTTCCGCCCATGGTGTGATGGTTCTCCCGTATTTCCATGCCTTCCCAAGGGCAAGGCATTTTCCACTTAGGTGGTCCAGGGCCTCAGGAGGGTGGGGAAGTGCTGCTTCCCTCTCGCCAGTGGACAAGGACTATGTACCAGCTGTCTTTGGAAAGTGCTTCCCACTCGGTGCAGTTCACAGGGACAGTCGGAGATCAAGGAGATCTGTTTGAGCAAGAGCCACCACTGGAGGCTTGAACAGTGTTTAGTGCAGAAGTAGAAAAGATTTAGCTGAGGAAAAGGAGTGCATGTAACAGAGAGCAGCCATGTTTACCTCCCGGCTAAGCCCACCTGACCCCTTGGTCTTTTGATCAGAAAACAGCTTTATAGTTCACGGACACTCCTCAGGCCTATCCACTGTGGGTTTCTCTCTAACAAAACCAAAGGAGGGTTCAATATGGGGAGAACACCTCTGCAAAAGGAAAAGGTTCCGAGTCTAACTTGGAAGTGACCAGTTGTTCCTTTCTCTTGCCTGTCCCCCAACGCTCTATCAATAATGTGAAGCAGCAGAACTGAGGAGGAAAGCAATGAGATTTTAATTCTCCAAGATCAAAACTTGCTGCCTCATTAGAGAAGCAGCTTTAGTGTTGGAAGACAGAAGCAACTCTGATGGATTGTTGGCTTTTCTTGGCAAAAATTTGCCTCAGCTCTGATGGATATAGGACATAGCTCTTCACATCTAATTTTAAAATTCTGGAAAAAGTAGTTTATGTCTGTTTCTGCTCTAGGAGAGGAAAAATTTGAGGGGGAGAGACAGAGAGACAGTGAAATTTGCGGTTCTCTAGCTGAGAGGTTCCAAAACGTAAGAGACTGTCAGGACAAAAACTTCAATACGGAATTTTTAAAGCATTTCCTGATTAAAAAAAAAAAAAAAAAAAAAAAAACTTAAAAAAATAATCCTCAGTCTTCAGAAAACCCACGTGGAAATCTAATTTTTCCATGAGGACGTTATATATTAGGTTAGCATCCTGAACCAAGCCACTGGAAGGCAAGGGCCACCCTTGACATCAGTTCAGCTCTGGAGCCAAGTCCTGTTGGACACCTGTGTGGCTGTGCTGCCCTGTCTGAGGCTGCCCACTGCTCCCCACCATGAGCCTGTGCTCCAGTTGTGCTTCTGACTGGCAGACATTTGATGTTCAGACTGAAACTTTCCATACCAGATGTCTGCCTCAAAATTATTTTAATAATTTTTTTGCTTTCTCTGTCAAAATGGTTTGACCACAGTGGAGGATGAAGCTCCTCCTTTATCTGTGAAAAAAAATTTTCTACTATGAATCACAGATGTGCACTTTTGACACCTGAGGTGCCTTTTTTTTGCCTTAGATGTGTACACTGCTATCTTTGAAAAAAGTCCACATAGCCCTCCCAGGGCTTTGCAGCAGTCGGGTCCTGTGCTGGTTCCATTCAGGAGCAGAGCAGGACCTGGGTGCAGGCCACCCATGGGTGCAGATCCAGCCTATGGGGCTGAGAGCACAGGACCTGCCCTTCTTCCCCCCCAGGCCACAGGGGTCTGGCATCCAGGGACAGGAACTGCTGGATTTGCCTGTGGGAGGGAAGGAAATGAATACTCATGGAAGAGGGCAAGGCTTGGCCAAGGAGGCTGAGATCATCTTTGGAGATCAGAACAAGAAATGGGTCAGGAAAAGGAAAGTTGGGGCAGTTAAAACCACAAGGACAAAGAAGGAAGCTATGGATGGAGAAGGGAAGTGGAAGCCATGGTCAGATATGACTGGAAAACAAAAGTGTCCATTAGGGCTGTCTGAGGAACTTGGACAAAACTCCTTAGGGTCTGCGAGAGAAGAAGGATGTCCCCATCCAGGAGGAAGCAAGTGGGAAGGAGGGTGACACTTGGATAGCACAAAAAAAGAGACCAGTTGGAAAGTGAGTCCCTGAGTCCTGGAGGTGAGGGAACAAAGGTCAAGTGGTGGGAGTAGAACAGGGAATGGAGGAAGAAGGAAGAGCTCCAACAGGCGAGGAATACATGTACGTGGTGGGGAAAAGGGGTTCATGTGCTCAAAAGAGGATGGAGTTTTTGAAGGGTTAGGAAGAGCCAGCTGCCATGGAGATGCTAGATCACAGCAGATTGTACATAAGCTTTTTAACATTCATGCCTTTAATCAGGATATTTGAAGAGGGAAAAGAGAGAATTTAAACCCTTAGCCCCGTGAAACTCTTGCATGATACCACACTGACGCCACCTGATGGTTTGAAGCAGAAACAGTTTTAAAATTTCAGGTGTCCTGGACAGAGCTCACCTAACTTGGATTCATATAACAGGGGGCAGAGCAGGTTGCTGGTGCTTAACCCTTCCTAGGTCTCATCAGCTGTGTATTAGCTGCATCCTGACCTGTGGGTTTTATCCAGGCAATGCTGCTCTTGATCTCAAAGAACTTTGGGAAAAAAAAAAGGTAGGGTAAGTGAATGCAATACATCATTTCTGTGTACTGTAAATTCAATTTGAGGTGCAAATGGTAAAAATAATCATAACCCTGTGTACCATCCAACACTGTAAAATGAAGCACATTTTGTGGTATATTTCCACATGTGTACACACACAGAAGCCCACAGGTCATACAGGAGAAACAACCCAGAGAGCTAACACTCTATGTAGAACATTAAAAGAAAAACAAATGGTTTAGCAAAAATCTCTGTCTATACCAAAAGAGCCAGAACAAGCAGTCTTTTCTTTCTGGCAATCAGCAGCCAATGCAAATGAAATACAGCATTTGAGTGTGATACCTTTTTGAGTGTGACTGGTAAGATTCCTTTAAGATAGTCTTGGAAACTCTCAGTGAGTTGTTTCAAGAACAGTAGCCTGTGGCTAAGCTGGCTGCTTGACAGTGGTAACCAAATTTCAGAGAAAATAATCACAATTGTACCTATGTTCATGGACAGTCCTATCACAGTGAATGAACTGTAAGCCAGTATAAGCTAGCAAGAAGAGCTCTTGCATTTACTCTAGCCAAAGTGGATATGGATTCAAAGTTTACAGTTAAAGGGCTTTCTAGTGGTTTTACTATTGTGCTGAATAAACTTGTGTCCCACATGTGGCTAGAATTATCACCCCTACCAATTATGAAATGGTTACTGTTCTGTGTTAGAAAGCACGTTCTGGTTTAAACAAAGTGATTCCTACAGGTACAAAACCAGTGATTTGTCATGCAATGCACAAAGTTAATGTATTAAACAAGCCTTGTTGCTCTGCTCCTAATGCCTTCAAAGAATTGATTGCTGAGGTTGTAAATTAAAAGCTTGTGAGCAGTCAGCAGGCATCAGTCATCCTGAGGCACACACTGCTCACCACTGCTGACTTACTGGGCTGGCAACAGCAGTCTGCAATTAGGCACACAACTTAGCATTTCTTTCCTAAAGCACAGGTCAGCGTGCAGCAGCTCACAGACTAGTGTGTGGTCATTGCTTGCAAGCAGGAGGTTTTCTGAAGTGGAAAAAAAAAATATTAGCTTGTTTTGCTCTGCTAGTGAAAAACAAATAATTTGTTCTGGACCACACAGTGAATTAATCATTTTTGGACAGACTGCACATGTAGAAACTTGTTCCAGATTTTGTTCTGATTTTGCTAAATGATTGTCCTGGATGTTCTCACATTGTCTCAAAGCCAGATCTGAAAAATCCTACTCTCATGGTGAGGCTTCAACTTAAATTTTGTTTCATGTACTATATTCAGAAGAAAAGTTAGTTTCCAGGCAATGTGCTCTATTATTACTAGTTGCTGTTTATTTTAAAATCCTATGTAACCTTTTCTAATGAAGGAAAAGAAAAATGTTTCTCTGATATCTGCCAAACAAGTGAACAACTGATGAACACGTGTTCTTACAGGGAAAATTTCAATGCCAGCATACTAATTCCTGCAATTATAAATACATGAAATAAAAAGTGTATTTACCAAGTATTCTAAATACTCTGACTTGTGCTTCTTTTTCAGATTTTTCTTTTATTTTTCATAACTGAAATAAAAATTTTAACTGAAGAACAAATTATACAACAAGTACTTAATAACTAGTAAAAAAGTAATAAAATATTAAACAGAGAATATGGATTTAAATTCCTTGTAGATTCATTTTCCTCTATGGCTGCTAAACATCTTTGCAACTAAACCATCACCAAACAAAAAACAACAATCCATTACAAAACAGCAAGAAACCTACTACCGTGCACATTAAATGCAGCTAATTCTGGACATTTGTATTATTAAGAATTGCAGTAAATAAAGTTCACTTACTTTCACAGAACCATTCTCATAGTCAGATCCTTGCAGCAGATGTAGAAAAGAAATTATGAAAATATTCACAGTTGCCCACGGTTTGTACATTCTGATGTTTAAAATCCACAGGTTACTGCGCAGTCGTTGTTGTGCAGCTGGAAGTGTCTGTTTCAAAAGGCATTTCTCTACCACCAACACAGAAAAGCTTCCAGAATTTCTCTCATAAACTCACAAAGGATTCCAGCATCTGAGGGTAAATATCTGTCTCTTTGCTGCTCAAAACAATTATAAGTTCCTCTAGAGAATGTAATTTCTTAAAGCAGATCTTAGATACACTTGAAATAAAATCATGATAAGGTTTTAAACAGATATATATCTGTATGTGTACACATACACACTCACAAGCGATCAGGTATGGATTCCAGTTAGTGAAGTTAATATATCTTCCATCAAGACACAAGGAGACATTCAAAATCCATCTGTGGTCCAGAACATGTAAGAAATCTGCTCGATTCTGTGCTCGGTGTTACAGCAGGCTTTTAAGATGGTAGTGCAATGGCCAGTGTTTTGAGCCGAGAGCTGTAATCCAACTCTGTATGAAAACTTTTTTCACAACCTTCATGGAAGCCTGCAGAAGCATGTGTCTTAAATCTGATACAGACTTTGGCAGTAACACAGGCAAATTTTGGCTCAAATCCCATTTTCTTCCTACCAATAGCATAGCAGTTTTTAAACTAACTGATGCAATCTAGACTCCCATTATTTTAAAGGAGATTACCTGAAACATGAAACTTTAGCACACGTTCTTACACCACACACATATTTTATGTTACTTGTCTGAAAGAAAAAAAAAAAAGAGGGTGGGAAAAGAAAAGAGAAAGACTTTCTTTCATGTGTTCTAACTTATGTGTCAGAGGGGTTTCTGAATAAATTTTAAAAAGCAAAGTTAAAAATTATCTCTGACAACAAACAAGATTTTGATTTTTTGAAAGAAATCTAATGAAGCTGCAGTATAAAAGGACAAAATCTCTTTTTATTGCAACAAAACACAAGCAGCATTTCTGCTCCAAGATAAGTATGTATTTTCTCTGTATATTTCTGCAGTTTAAAACAGAGATTTAAAAACAGAAATCAATCATTTAAAATTATAGTGTGGACAAAGACTCCAATAATTATATTTGTTAAATCTATATTGCTGTACTCGTATATCTATTGTGTTCAGGAGAATAGTTCCACTCTCACAGGTTTTAGTGTTTGCAGAATCAGACTCCACAATTGTTAATGTAAAACAGTCAAGTACATAATACTTCAGAGTCCTGGTCTCCTACCTTTGATGCCCAAACAAATGCTGTCTTAAATACAAGTTACACTTCTCTACTTAGCATTAGGTTGAATAATTTCTTCTTCAGTATTGACCACAAATGGACCTTAGCAAGAAAATTATTTTAATCCAGTCTTTCCAGTTGTTGTCTGTTAACTGTCATTAGGTTTAAAAATATATATATATATATAACTCTATTATTTTTTAGCTTTGTCTTTTCCCACTTGTGAAAGCAATCTATTTCTCTTTTTTTTCTTCCTCCCGCTGCCACCCCACACGCCACACAAGGACAGCAGGAATTTCACCTCTTTGAAATGAGAGTGAAAAAGCTGCTTTGTCAGTGTACCTGCTGCTCCCCCTCACACCTCCCCTGCACCCAGCTGCCAGAGATATTCACACAGTTTTGCACAGCCCACGCTACGAGGGCCATCCTGTGTCTGTACTGTAGGTAATAATTAGCATTCTTTAAACTATTTCATTCATCATTTTAAATTATTGTGTTATCTAAAGCTTATGTACAGCCCCCTTGAGCTCATTTAATGTCTCTGGTTTGCTTCTGATAGTAATGTCCATCTCCTTGCAGGAGCTGCAAGCCTGCTAAAAGGAATGGATATGCCTCAGCCTCGGATGCACAGCTTCCGAGTAAGAGATCAAACCAAAAATAACCTCTGTGGGCTCAGGACTACATGAAAATAACTTTATATCAACCTGTACTTAGCTGGAGGGAGTGTCTGGCCATACTCACCTCTCATCTATGGGATCATTTGGAGCACAGACCCAGAGCCACGGGAGAGTCAAGAAGTAATTTGTGCCTCCACAGCTCAGAGCCTGGTGATGGGATCCTTACACAGCCTGCCCCCAGCACTGTTCAGGGATGAGCTGCTCTGTTCCCTGGTAGGGCTGGTGCCAAATGCCCCAAACTGCCCTTCAGGGACCCTAAGCAATCTAGCATTAGAAAATTAAGGCTGTTTGGTTTGGAAATGTTGGAGAGAAACACCTCTGTAGTATTTTCTGTATGTTGTAGTTCATCGCTGTGACTTACCAAATCCAGCTCTGAATTACAAATTATAACGTTTGGAAAGAGCGGGTCTGTATCTTTCTCAAAGCAAACCATTCATCAGAAAGGGTCACCCAGCTCTGGCTTCAGGGGGCTTTTTGGCAGGAAGGCTGAACTGACCCTCAGGCACTGAATCAAACTCCTTTATACAAGAGCAAGTGAGATGCTGCAGGCAGAACACAAAAAGTACCTAGTCTCTCCCTTAGGACTCAGACACAAAGACTAGCAAATAGAGAAAAAAATTCTCTTGTTAGCTGCAGAGGACTCTGAAGCTGGCTCAAAGCTGTTGTGATAGCAAAGGCAAAGCAAGAGACACCAGCTGATAGGACAGGAGAGCAACTCAGATAATGAATTTCTAGGAAACTTTTTTCACCATCTGTATCACTGTGCCCATCCCATTCCCTATAGTTCTTGTGTCTCTCCTCAGTTCCTGATAAGAATCAGTTCTCCCTTCAGCACCACCTCAGCTCTGCCCCTTACACAGCTTTCTTGTGATTTTTTCCTGCCTAGTGTTTGAGAAGAATTTAAATACTTTTGTGTTGGAGCTCAAATCTCAGAAGTGTGATGAGATTATATTGCAGACTGCCTGCCACAGCAGTGAACAGACTTGCTGTCTGGCCAGACACGTCTGTTTTCATTTAATTTATGAACATAAGTTAACAATACATACACTCTAGTTTCTTCTTTTATCTCAGTTAGCTGTTGTAGAACCACCTGCTCAGTTCTGTGCAGGGTTTGGGGTTTGTATTTCTTTTGAAATCTAGCACTGTCTAAAAAGAGGCTTAAATAAAATTTATATGACTATTTAAATTACTTTTGTAACTGAATAATTAGCTCCACAGACATCAGAAATGCTAAATACTGCACAATGAACTGAAATTTCAAACATTTATGCCTCCTTTGGGTAAGCAGCTAATACATTAATATTGTGGCAGAGTCAGATCTTCACAAGAAAAGCTTAAAGTTTTGTTTAGTTAAATCTGTTTCTAATGTTGGTCAACACTGATGTCTGAAATGGATGAACAATATAGATTAAAACTTTAAAACTATTTATCTACAGGCATTATGTATGATTTTTTTCAATAACATTTGGAGTATGAGTCTTTCTTCCAAAGTAATAGTCTCACATTGCACAGAAACATGGAATCACTGATTCCTATTGTCTGTTTTAGTGATGGAAGAGAATATATAAATGACCCAGAACTTGGTAAATGAATGGATCATAATTTATTGGCATTTTTATGATAGGATAGACAGACCAAGTGCAGTATATTTACTAGAACTCCTCACCATGATGCATTGGGTGTTCTATATTTGGACTGTGCTGCGCGTAAAGAGAAATAAGGCCCGTACAAATGACTAAAACTAAAAACCAGCACCCAAGGAACAGAAGAATTTCCTGACAGTGCTGAGCAACTCATGTTCTTCAAGCTCAAATCTTTTCAGGTGAGAGAGTAAATTCCTTCAGTAATCTGAAAAGAACTTAGACCTGCAGAAAGGCCCGTACTAGTGTCATTATTAGCCAGAAAAAATAAAAAGGGAACACCTTAAACAAACAAAAAATCTTCATTTGGAAAAATGTAACAAAACACCAAAGGAAGATATTTCAGGCTTTTAACACAAGAGTAAGCCATAAATCAATAGGACTGCTTAGATCAGGGAAGGTTTGTGAGGATATGCCCTAAATAAACTCCAACTGATAAACTTAAATTGATCAGTTTGCAAAGTTGAAATTGGAGATAAATAAAGGAAGTTCATAGCCTTTACTTCAAACACAGTATTGTTTCACCAGCTACTTCAGGCTTGAAAACTCCACACCATTAGAAGTTTCAGTATGGCACAATGTTCAGAATAACGTAATTCCCAGTGAAGGTCATTAAGTATTTTCAAGATGATTCTATAAGTAGATCTGTACATTCCCTCTAACTAATCCATACACAGAGGAACTTGTTTTCTTGAAAACTACATAGAAAAAGAAAGACTGGGAGAGTATATAAAATATTGCAAACTTAGATTTAATAAAGCACTCATGACATAGCAGTTATATGACAATCCGGTCACTTAGTACACATTATTAAACTAATTATCAAGTAATTATTAAATTGAAAACATTTTTTTAAATAAAGCAGCATTTCTTAAAATGCCTATCGGCATAATAAATTTCTGTGAAATAGCAGAATGTTTAAATATCACACCAATGCTAAGCTGGATTGATAAAATTTAGGGAAAAAAAAAGAAAAAACCCATGCACAGAATCTCAGATTCAGAGCTTGAGGAGACTCTGCCAAAGCTGGGCAAGTGGAGTGATGGGGACAGCCCCACAGAGCCAGATCCAGAGCCATCCCTCTCACCAGCCCCAGCACTGCTTCATCTCCTCAGGTTATTCTTTAGTTGCCTTTAAATTAGATCATTTTATTGTCTGCTTGCTGCAGCAAAGCTGGAGCTCACAGCAGGATGCAAAACCAGCCAGGGAAGAGGGGAAATCCCACTGGGTGCCTCTGCTGCGCTCCAGGCTGCGCTGGCTGAACTGCTATCCACACCTTCATCTAGCTGGCTGAAAGTTCACCTGGGAATGTTTGCACAGGCTACAAACACACCCTGGGCTGAAGGGCAGGCTAAGTCCCAGCTCTCCACAGCATCCCCTGGCTCAGTCCTCCCCTGCTCCAGGGAGGGACGCCCTTGTTAATGGAGGAGCGCTGTCAGCAAAAGGCAGATACAAATCACAAACAAACACTGTTTGTTGAGCTTTTGAGAGATGTAAACACTGTGTAGCTGCTCTGTTTTTGAGTAGGTTCTGCCTCAACCTCGTGAAGAGCACAGCTGCCTTGTTACCCTTCACAAGTTCACATTTGTGATGTCTGAAGCATGGAAAGACAGAAAAACTCTCTGGGGCATGGCTGATGTGCTGAGCAACAGCTTTATATCAAGTGTGAAGAAACTTCTGCTTCTTTTTTTCAGCACTTCCTTTGTGTCTGTTTGAGTTACTCCAACTTCTAAGAAGTCTAACCTACACAGAGATACATGATCCAGAGAGCAAGAGCTCTCTCTGGATTCCTGTTATTCATATTTATCTATTTATAATGGGAGCTCTGTGTCTGCTTGTCTTCACATTCATCTGTGTTTACATACCTGTTAATGAGGGCACAACTGAAGCAATAATCAAACTTTAATTACAAAGGTGTGTATAGCTTTCATAAGCCTTTGTTTCACTTGTTATTTTATAAGTTCTCATTTTTTTCTACAGAGAAGTGGGAGAAGCTGAACATAAAGATAAAACAGGCCTTGCAGTTAAGGAGAAGAAAGGGAAATGAAAGGTGGGGAGGTAGGGGATAGGTGAAACAGAAGAGAGAGGAGGAAGGAGAGGAGGAACTCTGACTGGATGATATCCTTCACATCTCCCATTGACTGTAGCCCGGCCCTTGCCTGCAGACTGTGAAGCACTGGCTGGTGTTCAGGTACACCTGAGAATCACTGCTTGTTCAAGTCAGGTCTGAAACAGTTCACAAAGCCAAAGCAGGAAGCAGTTACCAAGAGGATGGATTCAACATCCAGAGTTCCATGGCTACATTCAGTCTGAGGCTTCATCCTCAGCTACTGTACAGCAAGAAAGGGAAGTGTAACTGCCAAGCACAGTGAGTATCCAGACTACTGAATCCTGAAGATGTTGCAAGCAAAGCAGATGAACTCACGGGTTCTCATAAGGAAGAAAATAATACATTCTCATTTTCTCCAGCACACGTGGCACTGTTGCTAAATTAGCCTTGGGAATTGAGGTATGCACAGCTTGCACCAACTTGTGTAACTGAACAGACTTTTGCTGCACTGTACACATCAAGCCCAGAATTTCTCAAGAGAAAGATGTGACTGCAGGTGATATCAACATCCTTAACCTGGCAGTCTCTGGTGATGTCTTGAGCCAGTTCACATGGCAGAGCAACATTACGGCTTGTACTTCAAACATTTACTTTCTTCTCATCCAGTGGAGCCTCACAACAATATAATTCAAGTGACTGTAGAGTGGATGGTGCCAGAAGAGCAGCTACAAGACATCAAGGAAACATCTTTTACATGAGAATATCCTCATTTATTCTAGAGACTGTTGCATTCTCAGAGGTCAAGAAGCAAGTATATGTTATGGGACTGGAGAGTTAAAGCAATTTTGTGCAAGAACATTTTTCTGAAGAAGTTGTTACCACACAATCACCTTCAAATGCTTCTGGAGAGCTTCACCCATCTCATCACAACACTCCTTGAGGTAAGGCAGACTTTGTGACAGGAGTGGAAAATGCAAGATTAGTTTCATCTTTGCAATTCACACACCAGGCTAGAATTTGCCACAGGCTCCCATAAGCAGCTGGTGGAACTGTTGGCATAACTTTGTCTATCAGAACAGAATATAAATAGTCTCACAGTCACATCTACTCACAATTAGCTTTTGGACTTTTTCTGGACTTTATAATCATATCCAGTCTGCTTTAAAAAAGTTCTTGGTTAAATGCAATGCAGAATACTTCAAGTGCCTGGCCAAGTTCCAAAGCTCATATTTTTTATGCTTCCTATTCTGTTGTCTTTTCAGGGAGATGTGGCCATGCATTAAGAAGAAACAATGCCCTGGGAACAGTTTCTGTGCCAGAGCCCCAGACTCTTAACCCAGCGAGTACAGCCAGAGGATGCTTGAAAACATCCTGCCCCTCAAGGCCAGCAAGGAACTCCAAGGCTAAGCCCCACACAAGACAGCTTAAAGGTACCTTTAGTCACCCTCCCTGCCTCTTTCTGTTTTCATTGAACACAAAGCAGCTTTTTGTAGGAACTGTCAGCATTAAAAAGTCTTAGGAACAACTGCCTTTGCCCAGAATTTCTCCTAAGCAGAGTCTTCTGCTCCTCCTATAGCTATTTTCACAAATAAAGGCTACTAAGTGATCAGAGAAATCAGAGAAGTAGGCAGAGAAGTTAAAACATTCAGAGGCAGAAAATTTTGTTACAAGTCCAAGGATAACTGAAACAACATTGTGGGAAGCAGGACAGCAAGAAGGTGATAAGGAAGGAATTTATACCTTCATTTTCTATAGGTGATTTCCCTACTTACTTCTGTAGCACCCTGAAGTGACATCCTTGGAGCAATATGTACATACATAGCAGATGGTCAGAGAACCAGTACAGGGTTTAGAATAATTCTCCATGTAGGGAACACCCCAAAAGTGTGCACACAGCTATTGCAAAGCACTGAAAGTTAATTTCAGGACTTATACATATCTGAGGATACTTTAGGGTAACAAAAGTTCAGTAATATGAAAATAAAACCCTTCTGGTGCAACTTAGAGTTTGAGGATGAAATGGGTATTATTTACATTTTGTTTTGCTGCTTTGACACTCTCAGATACTAGGCCAATTAAAGGACAAATCACCTCCCTAACATCAGCAGGGGAGAATAGATGAGAACTCTGTTGAATGTTTAGATAAGAAAATGTAAGCTTCAAAGTGTGTATATTGCAAAGTTCATCTCTAGCTCTAATAGGAGGATTTTTTGACACTTAAAACACAAAAGCCGTTCTGTGTTTTTACAAGAAACCCACCTCTTTTTATTACATCCTAATGCTATCAATAATGTGTAAGCATAAACACAGTTTGTCAGTCTCACCCTATATATTTCCCATTGAGGACAAAACAAAAGATGGCTTGGCTAGCTGACCCTTCTGCAGAGTTTTCATCCCCACGTTGTTTGTGCTGCTCCAGCTCTGCCTGCATACAAGATCCAATGAACATTTCAGATCCATCCTCCTGTGTCCAGTCACCTGTGTGAAACAAACTACTTATCTCTCACGCCCATCCACTGCAGACATCAGGTCCAGGGTTCAGGTGCCCTCAAGGGTTCTCAAAGGACAGGAGGTGCCCTGAAGCAGCTGAGAGTGCCCTGACATTCATTCATTCATCTTGGAGCCTGCTGGTCTCACCCAATGCAAACTTGGTTTTCTCTGGGTGAGACTGCTGCCCCCACCTCTGCCCACAATGTAGGAGTCTGCACTTCTGCTCAGGTGGCACAGAAAGCTGGATGGGTCCCCCACCAGTGTAGAGGAGAAGAGTTCACTTGGCCATATGAACTGTAAGGTTTTACCCAGAGGGTTTTATAATGTCACAAGAGTTCTGACAGACCTCCTTATCCATCTGGGAATTACCCTCTTGCTGGTATTTGATGAATATACCATGAACTTAAGCCTCCAGCACTGCCTTTTGGCCAGGGTATTCATAACAAAATCCTCCAAGTCCAGAAGGGCAGCCAGAGAAAAGAAAGCAAACCTACGCTGCTTAAAAGAAAAGGGGAAAGACAAGAACCAAGTGAAATAATGAGATATTTATTCTTCAGTCCATATCAACTGCTGTATTATTCTTTAAACACAGTGGGGAAATTTTATATAAAAATTTCTGATTAAAAAAAAAGGAACACTATTTAGATACTGAAACAGGAGTTACTTATTTAAAGGGAAAAAATTATAAATAAATAAATAAAAAACAAAGAAAACGGGCAGACACGAGTCCAAAGGAAATTAAACCTTAATTACTCAAAAGCTCTCTGGGAATAGATCACTGCTGTAACATGTTGAAAAACAATAATCGTTAACTTTATATCAAACTTTCAACAGGTTTTAAAACACTGAAACAAAGCCCCATAATGTGCTCTATCTAAATGTACCTGCATCTTCAATTCTAGCTGTTCTGATCCCTTCAGTTTGACAGAAAATGTTCAGTAACAGTCTTCAAGCAGGCAAGATTTTAAAGAGCTGAAGATGTTGAAAAATCTTTGCAGGCTCCATGAGAGAAACTAAAAAGCATATTTTAATCCAATAAGCAGGATTTAATAAATTTATTTTTTCTGGGAATTGACTGGGAACTAAGAATATCTGTAGACTGTTAGATATTAAAGAGGCTGTGACAGAGGGTTGAGTATTGGATCTCTGCTCCTCTGCCGTGAGTCACAGTTACCTTGCTCCATGGTCCTGTTTTGGACCACTGTAGTTAGCTCACTCCAAAGCAACACCCAGGTATGGTTCTGGCAACAGATCATTCCAGAGATTTCTTTCCAAGGCTGAAGCAAGGGGATTCCCTGATTTCCCTCACACAGAGCTTTACAAGCAGGCTTTGCTTCTTCAAACATGCACAAGTGTCTTCCTGCCATGCCCCAAGGCATGGTACATGCATAATTATGATCTAATAATTAAGTCATTAAGGATAATAATGTTTAAAAAGTATTTTAAAAGGGATAGTTATTTCTTAAAGCCACGGGAACATCACATGGAGCTTAGAGGAGATGTCTGGCCAAAAGCTCCATAGCCCAGATTCAGACAAGTTGCTGTCAGTCCTGATGGGGTGGCCTGAAGCACTCTGGACACAAGTGTTTTGTCCTCAGGGGGAGATCCTGTCCTTCTTTTACCCAAAATCCTACAAATAGTCAAAGGCTTGAGGCTTATAAAACATACCTCAAGCCATATCAGCCTTATAAGACCCCTGAGGCTTATGAAATATGTGCTATTAGGAATGTTCTGGGCAGATCTGAATCTTCACTGGCCTTTGATACAAGCAATGTTACTTGATGATACTTCCCTGATTTTAATTATCTTCTGCAATTGAGGGACAAAAGCAAATACGCAAACTCATTTCAGTAGACAATTATTTAGGAATCTTTCTGCCAAGCTGGACTTCACAGACAGAATATTTCTCTGACATGCATGATACCCCACCCACCATTTTTCTGCCTACAATAAAGAGCACTCAGCATAAAAGGAAGCAGAGCACAGAAAAAGATCAGATGAGACAGAGGGTGAGAGGATCCCATCACGATGTAGATTCATCAAGAATCATAATGACTGACTGAGGCTGTCTGCTTTGCTTCCCCAAAGAGACACTATTTCCCTGTTACAGTCTTACAGAAATTCCCCAAGGCTGGAAAAGTAGGCCAGACACAAAAGAAACTCATCTGGAGAATAGTTAACATGCTAAGTGTAACTACAGACCTATTATTGTTGTCCTTTTGTCCTATTTTTGGGAAAAGGGGCTTTGTTCCAGGATAGCTAAATTTTTTTAATGGCAAAAGACATTTAAAAGAAATGATCAGTGCAGATGAAACTGGTGATGTCAAAGAAAAGCTCCCCTTCACAATTCCAACCTCAAAATTAATGCAGAGGCTGAAGGATTGATGTGAATCATAAAAATTAAGAAAAATGTGGCCAATAAATGAAAGACACAACCATTATGAAATATTTAGGAGCTTTCTGATCTAAAATACTGAGAGCAGGTTTGTAAATTTATACTAAGTCTTCAAGGAGGTGTCAGGAAGGTGATGCACCAACAGTTATGGCTTATGGCAACAATGTCAGCAACTCTCATCCTACATCTTATTCAGAAATGTCCTTCAGGCCACAATCATTAGGGCAGAAATACTTTGTCCCCAAACTGAGCACTCTGTCAGTCAATACACTATGGTGAACTTCAAGTTTTTGTTTCCCTTCATCAGGATCTTTGAATAAAAAAGACATTTAAATAAGAAAGGAAATGCAGGAATTTCAGAAATATTTATGTTACTCTTACAATCCATTTAAAATCCTTACAAGAAGGTTTTTTCCCTTGAATACATTCAGATTGACTCTTTCTTAGTGTTGACTGAAATAAGGTTTTTTTCTCTCTACTTTTAAGACAGATATGAGCAACCAGCCTTTTCTCAAACACCAGATATAAAGGATGGCCCCAAATCTTTTGTTGTTTCATGGACTACTGGTCTTCACTGTCTCTCCATCTCCATTTAACCATTAAATACCATTTGCAAAGCCACATATAGAACTTTTTTATGTAGTAATCTGAAATTTTAGTACATCAAGAGTGCCTTTTTTATAAAGGGCATATACACTCCTTGGAGAATTTATTTTCTCCTGTCCTTTCTAAGAATTCTAAAAGTTGCACATCATTAGTACAACTTTGCCAAAATATTGAACTTCTGACTTTATATGAGATCATTTTTCCTTTCCTCACTTTTCAAAGGGATGGCTGGAAACATCAATGTTGTGATATGAAAGATCATTTCTGATTACACATAAATGTAGTTTCTATGGCCTGTTGCTGGACTGTCAATTGCTGTCTTCATGGTTAAATGACAGAGCTTTGTCTATAGTCCCAGACACTGAAGTCAGTTTACAAAAAGGGGGAAAGCTAGCTATATAAAGATAGATTACATATGTAAAATATGTTGCTATTTTTATATAAATTGCTTACAAAAGATTTGCAGAGTAGCATCAAAGACAATTACATAAATGTTCACAGGCATTTTTTTTTTTATTATGAACACTGTTATTTTTTGTAAATCAAAATGTTTCAAAAGACTAAATACATATTACATGTCTTTCACTCATAAATACAGCCAGATCAGATAAGAAATATTTTCCATTGCTAACCTGGGCCAAGAATGCTAACTAACAGCACAGTTCACAAGGGTCTCTCTGAAAATAGCTGTTCTAAATATGTGGTTAGATTAGGCTGTCTAAACATTTGTAAGAGCTCAAGGAAAGCTATCTGGAAAGGCTATCTTTCATTTCTAATTGTAATATTTTCATAGGGTATGACTTTTATTGGCTACCACATTTAATCCCCATTGACTCTGCTTCCCTTCTTCTAGTACTGAGGATTAAGCAATAATTCCCACCATCTTGAGACACACAGACCAGACCAATTAAACTGTAACACACATATTGAAATTCTGATTACTGCTTCATGTTTTGGTTGGAAGTATTGAGCAGACTTACAGATTGCCCTAAATCTCATTGCAAGGGAATAAGAACTGCAGACATGAACATGGAAAAACTGTCCCTGTATTCTGATCATCCTATTTATCCATTCACGAAGAGAGCACAGGAGAGCTGAGCAGCCACATGCTGCAATACAACATCTAGGTCACTCTGCTGGGTCGGGTACTGTCAGGGGCACATTTTCTCTCTGGCACATTTTTCCTCTTGGTTGCTCTCTCTGGGCGGCCCCTGCCTTCCCCAACAATGTGCAGCACACAGCCCCACAGAGATAAAAGGGTGGAGAGCACTGGGTCCTACATCAGCTCCAGCAGGTGGGAGAACAGATCTGATAGATAACATTGAGCATGTAAATAATAATCTCATCATACAAACCTCTTCTGTGGGCATTTTTCTTTAAAGCGTGGTGGTGTCAACAGTGCTCAGACACTGAAGAGGAAATGAAAGCACTAAGCTGTCAAAACACCAGCACGTTGTTCTGCTCAGCCACAGACTTTTGTTGTTTTTATTAAGTGCATCTCACATACTTGCAAATCTTGTCATCTTGCCGTTTGCCACAAATCTTGTCATCTTGGCGTGTGCCAGAGTGCTGCTTTTGGAGAGTTGAACAGAAGCTTCAAGGAGAGTTGAATACAGATTTACCAACCATACACAGTGCCAGGCATGGTATGAATAAAGGTTATCAGCACTGGTGTATGTACAATGAGACACAAACCCCAGGTTTAATATAAAAAGTTTTAGGAAACAGATAGAAAGGACATCACTGCACTGAACTGAGGGGTCTCACAGACTTGGTCAGTGAGCTGTTTAGGCACAGATGGGTCTGTGGTTGAAGTCTGTAAGCCTTAGGTACCCTTGCCACAAGAACAGATTTAGAAAAGTGTCTTCTCTCCTTGTTTCCAACCTCAAGACAAGGCAGTGTAACAGACTGGGACTATTCTTAGTGTTGCCTTATGGCTCTCTTGCAGTCAGCAAGGTAATTTTGGACAATGATTGACTTCCATAGGAGAGTTTATCATCTCCTTCAAAGGCTAAGGGTACATTTGTGCATGTGTGTCAGCCCTACCAGACAACTGCAGCTCCATGCTACTCCTCAGTTTTGTGCATACAGAACCTTGCACAAATGTGCTCTGAACAAGCACCAGAGCAAATATCAACACAGTCTTTCCAGCTTTGGCTCTGGGAGCCTAACAGTCCTGTGCATTGAAAATCTGAAGCCTAACTTAACCTCTGAAACTGCTTGCACTGAGCCAAATCACTCTCTACTTAAGAAACTTATTGGTACCTATAACTGGATTAATTTCCTCTAACTGGATTTTTTACGAACAAGTGTATGGGTTTATCAGACCAAGTACATGCATGTGCTTTGAAATGAGGATGGTGCTCCAGTGAGTGTGTTTGCCTCCACTGTACTGGAGTCTGGGGTGTCTGGCTCAGGTGTGGGTGGATTCAGTCTTCACAGTCACAAGCAGCTGCTTCAGCTGTCATTCAGCCATGTAATAAAATCAGTGTTTTCCAGATGTATTTTTCTTCTGCCTCTCATATACTGCCTGGAAAATGTCAATTTCTTAGAAATATTTTAAATTATTATGCCACAAGCCAATAAATTACAGCTTGTAGAATTCACAACGTATCCCATCTGGGGTTGTTGCTTCACACAAATAGAAATATTTGCGTCCTTCTTTTCTCAAGGTGAAATGAGGTCTCCCAAAATTTTATGCAGGTCCCTTAGGCTTGCAGACATTCTCTCAATTTCTTAAATAACTTCAGACTAATACCTAATAACTCTTTATATCCTAGTTGCTATCCTGTAGCATTCACCTCTAGCAAAATATTTCCCTTTAGATCAGTTTACTCCCTATTTTATTAATCTATTTGTTTTGATAGAACATTGTTTTCACATTTGAAAGCTTCCCTCTATTATTATTACCACTTTTTTTTTCCCAAGGTATGCAGGCTTCAACAGAGATTCCTTAAAGGTAAGGAATCAGCTTTTGTTCTGTATTGAACAAAGCTGCAGTACTGCTGTAAGAAATTATTCCATTCAGTAGAAGACATGGTTTACTATCTGAGATGTAGTCTTACTGGAGATGCTATTCCAAATATTACATACACATTGGTTAAATTCCAATACTCCTCAACTGGAGTATTTTTTCTCTAGTATCAGAACACTCTAAAAGCAGCTTATTTTCAAATATTAATCAAATTCTTAAGCTGAGTGTCCTTTGCACATTTTTCCATGTTTTGATCACCAATGCAGGTGAGTTAATATTGCAATCAAATTATAACTTAGCACTAAAAGGATTTTTGGTGTGTCAAATTTTCAATTAGTACCACAGTGAGAAACATTCATATGTAAATAATGCATATACCTTCATGAACTACTTAACAAGCCAATAAATAACCCAGTTCTATTTTGGAATACATTTGCTATCAGGAATATATCTGCAGTAAATCAGCTGATGGTAATCCCACTATATTACACTGAACACATTTTCTACATTCCCTTCACCTGCCATGCACAAGAAATCATTTTTCTTGGTGATCACCTCTGACAGCAGGGAGAGGTGTAGTCCTTAACTGCTGGAATTCTCAAAAATGTCATCTCATACCTTTCACACCCCCATTTTTCCCCTCCAGAGTCACTGGAGAATGTTACAGCAACTCAGATTCCAAGAATAATATAAACCCACAGCAGAGTACTGTATCCTCCCAAATGATTTATTCTTAGAAAGGTACTTTGGGATAAAGAAACATCTTCCAGCTTCTCCATCAGATGAACTGTTGACTGGGAAAACTGAAAGGACTTGACCTATTTGTTTTGCATGGCATTGCTTAATTTTTCTTTTCTCTCACCTAGAGCTATGACAATATATCAGCCTTATCTGGTTTGGCTTCTATTTGTGTTCTTATCTACAATTCTGAATTATCATAAGTTAACTGCAAACTATTATATTTTGTCTGCAAAGAGGTAGGAAAATCATCCTACTATACTTTCAACTAACAAACAAACAAACTAAGCAAACTAACAAATCTGCCAGAAGTAGTGATAAAACATCCGATGAAAAATTAGAGCAAAGGTAACAAAAAACAGTAGCCTTGCTGTGAAGCTGCAATATAAAGAAAATTGGGATGTCACTTCTTTTTGAGACATTTCAGCTAAAATAACTATAGTTTTTGCTGGAATATACAAGAGAGTCTCATAAAAATTGTCACCAAATCAAACCTTTCCCTGTTTTGGATTTCATTAAGGTAAGACATTATATCAATTCCTACTCAGCATTTTGAAAGCAATTATCTCTTGTGGGTATGGTTAATATGCAGAGGCAGAAGAAATACAAGATGACTCTTTTTAAAAGGATGAGGTGTACCTACATATGTTATTAAATTCAAAATCCCCATGATATTGAGTTTACCTCAAAAACAGCGGGTCAAAAGTGACTTGTTTTATGGCAACTAGAATACTGCTGAACTACCTACACTTACTGCATTTATGCATTCACAGGGGGCTGGGTTAGAAACTCTCTCTACAAATATGCATGGAGCTGTCATCATGCAAGGAGAGATAAGTGTATTGAGATTAAAGTGATCTGCTAAATCAGAGCCACTGTCTTCTAACTCATTCACAGCTTGAGATCATTCATGGATCACCTTGTTACCTGACTCTTAGCTAATGTTAAATATTTTCTCTCTAGATTCCTGTTACTTCACATGCCATGACCATCTCCAGTGACTCTTCCAGGAATCCAGGGCCAAGATCCAGCATGCTGATTACAGCAATGGAATACAATCCTGACCACTCATCTACAGGGCTATTCATACACACCTGTATGATGCATTTAACGTGTAATTTGGGGTGATTCACTTCACCCAGCTTCCCATCTTTATTGCTCTTCTAATATGTAAGTAATTTGTAACCTATGACCATAAAGAGAAAAGAGTTCTTTGGATGTGCTACATGCTCGTAATTATTAACATTATTCTTCATCTGACCTTTTTATTTGAAAGCAGCTAAAAACGAACTTTTGTACTGCAAATGAAACTGATTTCAGGTACAAACCAAATCCACTGCCGTCGATAGTAGGGAATTCCCTTTTATACAGCTAGCAGGAAGAAATGTGCTACAAATCTGAAAGAATTATGCAATGCTGAGATTCTGCTAATCCTGAGGGCAACCACTGACTGCCGAGACTGGCGCATGCTGTGTGGGGAGCTGCTCCCAAGAGGAAGGCTTATCAGATGGGTGCAGGCTGCAGGATGTGGCCTTGGGTTCTCTCCAAGCCACGCAGAATGTGCTGCTTTCAAACCCCAGCCTGCCTTCTGCTGCTCTCGCGCTGTGCTGAAACATCTGTTTTCTATGAGACCAAAACCACTGACCAACTGTTTAACTCTTAGATGTACTGGTTTAAAGGAATCATTCAGGCAATTAAAACAACTAGTTCCCTAAAAAAAATCTCTAATAGATGTGTGTCAACTTTTATTTATTTTTTCCTTTCATTCTTATGTGAATTCTCAGATGTTGCTGAAGTGCAGATTACAAGTGACGTTTTCCCTGCGGTTCTGGGGCACCTGCAACACCCTGTCTCGTGGGGGAGGTAAGAGTGGAGCCCAGCTGCTGCCTTCCTCAGTACAGGGCTCTTAATGGAGCCTCCATCTATCCCATCTGAGGTAAGTTTGCATTATGATTTGAATAATTGTTCATGAGCCATCTCCTCTTCTGAACTGACTGACACCAAAGGTACACTCACATAGTAAGGTCTTCCTTACTTGGGTCTTACTTGGGTCTACCCAAAAAAAAAAAAAGTAAAGATATTGTTTGCCATACATTGTTTGTATATATTCTTAGTACTCCAGACTGAAGTAAATAGGCATTACAGTCCCACTCTGTTTCTCTTTCAAAGTCTGTCTGTAATAGATTAATACATGAAAACATCTGATTACCATTAGCATCTGTAGTTAATCTTCCAGTTGCAGTCTGACAATTAAGAAATCTACAGAAGCCAAAAAATGAGGGAACAATGAAACAACATACTTGAACTACCACATGAAAAATGTTACTGTTTGAGCTGTCTGTGTTTAAATCTTTCACCCAAATGCCTACTCTTCATCTGTTCTCACATTAATACAGCCGGTATGTACAAAGGTGTTTGGAATGCCTCCTCACAAGTTCATATAGCTGCCAACTACACCTTTGCTTCTTCTTCTTTTTCTTTTTTTTTTTTTTAATTCGTACCAAGTGAAATTATTAAACTGATTAATCAGCATGAATCAAGCAGTTTTCATTCACTAAAGGCATCACAAGCCCACAGTCTCACTTGAGGGTGTTTTGAACCATCAAGTGCAGGCTTTTCTATGCAGAAGACAATTTCTTCTCTCATCAAGTCCATCTTCAGCTGGGACAAAGAAATTCAGTCTTTCTGCTGAGCTTTGACCTTTTTTTATCCAGAAAGCAATGAAGACCTGACAAAATCAGCTCTGGTGTTAATTCATAATTACCCTTCCAAGGAAACAAGCTCTTTTCAAACAAGCCACCTTAGATTATAAAAAGGGTGTTCCTATGCTCCAGTCCAACAGCTCAAACTCACACTTAGTAGGCAAGGCTTACATCTTTCAATTCTTGTTGATTTTCTGTCAGTGGAGTTTGAGCTGTTCTGGAGTGCAGTTTTAGATCAATAGAGATATTCTACCCCCATACAGAGGAGCCCAGCCCCCATCAAACACTGTGCTGCTCCGTCCTGAAAGCAGGATTTGGGAACAGGTAACTGCCTTTTTCAATATGTTACCAAACACTCAGAATGCAGAACACTGCAAAATTAACATGCTTTTCATCCTATAAAGGTGAAATATTTTATCTCATTATGAATCACACGCAGTTCATTGTATTCTTCTTCTCCCACTTTCCTCCTCCCACAAAACCAATAACGTTCCTATCTGTAAGAAAGCGTGTGTGCTTGATTTCTTTGTCCAGCTTGAAGCCCAGGTACTTGCATGTGGCTAAGGATAAAAACAGGGAAGAAAAATGTTGTTTATATACTTAGAAGCTAGTTTGTAATTTGTAAGATGTCCAGGGCCCCTAATTCAAAATCAGTTTCCTTTGTTCTTTGGAAGTCAGCTGTAATATCCCAGGTAAATGGAGTAGGAATTGAGGAAGATTTCTACATTTTTAGCAGTATGGGTGTAGTAATAGAAGCTGTAATGGAAGCTGTATAAACATAATGTGGAAACAGAGAAAAAATAATTGTAAAAGGAAAAGCCAAGTAGCAAACAGGGGTTAAAAAAAGGGGAAATCTGGCTTAGGCCAACATTCAATACACTTCCTCAGGTACACTAAACTGAAGTATATAATGTCCATGATGAAGGAATGAGGTCATACACAGTAGTTTTATCTTCTTTCAGCCTGACAGCTCCTGCACTACATAATTTTTCTCTGTATTCTTGAAGTATTTATCTAACTATGAACTCTTCAGAAGAAAACAGGGAATTTGAAACAAGAGGGAAATTAATAGTATGCATGAAGAAATGACTAGTTGCTGTCACCAATGGGACAGTGAAGCAAATTAAAGGAACCTTAGAAAAATTAAAATTCTAACCAATATTACACTTCACTGAAAATATTATGCTTGTCTTTAGAGATTACTGGCAAACTAGAGGAATCACCACCCTTGGACTGATATTCACTGGCAAAAATATTCAAAGTGTTACATCACATTTTGTTTTATAACAAAAAATTTATTTATAGAAATCAATAACAATTGTGAAATCTCATCCATGCAAGTGATATGACTAGAACTTGAATACATAAATCAATTAAAATATCCATTAGGAAAAGCAATGAAGTTTTTTTGTTTTTTTTTTCCCCAGTGCATCTTTAAAGCAATGAAGTTGTTTTTTTGTTTTTTTTTTTTTTTTTTCCCAGTGCATCTTTTATTGGCTTACCATTATTTGGAAATATTTCTAGTTAAGAGGCAAATCCAGATGCACATTACAAAAAGCCTTCTACTTCCCTCCCTCCGCCAAATAAAAAGACAGTATAAGCACATTGCAGTTAGACATTGATGTTTTCCAAAATATACATCGGCCCTCCCCAAAAGAAAAGCAGTGAGAACTCTTTGGAACTTCCTGCAGTGTTGTACAACAGCCCCAAGGCCCTGCTGCCCTCCCCTCTGCGGCTGATGAGAGAAGCCCAGGTAGTGTTGGGAGGGACTGAGGCAGCACTGGCCCACTCAGCTGTAAAGAACAGGGCTGGGAGGTCAGCAGGAGCCTGCCTAGGCTTGAATGCTGACAGACATTTCTCTGTCACCTTTTCCTCAGTGGAATGCTGCTGTATTTGATCACCTTATAATTCTTGTGCAGCTTTCTTCTTTTCAAATTTAACAATTTAGGGATTATTCCTAGAAACGCTGCTGAGATCATGTCCTTTTCTGAAGGCCTATTGAATCTAATGTGCAAAGCAAAACCCAGAGCAAATCACTGAGAAAAGTTGAAGTATCTTAATGGAGAATTAAATTTCTTCTGAAGATTTCTAGAAAAAAGCTGAAAGCTACTCAAAGCTCAAAAAGCTTTTCAGGGAGCCCCCAAGGCATTGTTTCACCCCCCTGCTGTCACACCCTAAGTTTTCCTCATAACTCCTCATGGACTGCAGAAGGCTTCACATGGCAGTGATCTGTCCATCCACAGCCACAATGAAAAGCAGATATTGAACTGACCAGAACTGCCTGGAGAACAGTAAAGCAGGAGCACAGACTTCCTCTGTGCTCACAGAGATTATTCAGATACATACTGCATGGTCACAGACATGACTTTCCTGTCTCTGATGACTGATTTCAGCTGCTGATATGTCTGTTTGACAGGAAAGTCAGCTGCCAACAAGCAAACAAACAAACTGGACTGTGTGGGTGCCAGGCTGCACAGCAGTTACTGAAAATGTGCAAGAAATAGTCTTTCAGCATCTGTGTTCTGCCCAGACATGACAGGTTGGACAGTCTAACCAGACAGTGGTAAATTCCTGAGCTAAGTTATATGCTTATGGTCATATCACAGTTGCTTTGAATTGCCTTTTCATCAACTATTTCATCAAAATACTGAGTTGATAATTTCAGTGAAATCACAAAACCAATATAACATAGTACTTACTATAGATAATTTCTTGTAGACATAGCCTGCAGCATTCTTTATTTATATGTATTGGATAAAAATGAATAAATTGAGTTCAGAATTCACAGTGGCAATGCTCTGTAAAACTTAGACTTAATCTAGAGCTGCAACCATTTAATAAATGTATGCAATGTATTCCAGTGCTCTTAGGTAAGGTTTGTTGTATTTCAAAATGCTTAATGTCTGTCTACTTTTTCCATTAAAAAAAAGTGCCCACAAAACCCAGAGATTTCAGAAAGATTCTGGGTGTCAAAGCCTCAGAAGATGAGTTATTACTAATAAATAACACAGTGCTTGTACACCATTGAAATAACAAAATGGTATATTACACTCACCTGGCTCATTCAGCACATGAAATTTGGATACTAATGGCAAGGAGAAATCATAGTTGGAACTTTTGAAAAAGACACTGGAGGAAAAATCCTCAACGAATCAATACAAAATGTTCCAATAGCCTGAACAGTCTGAGATAGTCACCTTTGGCTGCCTTTCTGGCTGATGGAGAGAAACAGAGATTTCAAAGAGTTATTCATCTTCTCTTGAACAAAAAACTCCTGTGAACATAATCCAAAAAATCTCTCACATACTTTAAGGAGCATCTATGGCAACCAACTCCGCAGTACATGTTCCACTACAGACTTCTTAAATTTGGGAAGATAAATACCATCCTAGTTTTACTGGATATGTTACACTTGAGCATAGTCTACATGTGTTTAAATGAAAGTCTGACAATGGAAATCATCAAAGAAAACAGGAAAAAAACTGAAGAGAAATGAGTGAGCATCTGCTTTACAGCACAGGCAAGATCACAGAGTCTTTGAGGCTGGAAGGCACCTTTGAAGACTGCCCAAACAGGGGCAGCTACAGCAGCACTTAAGCCACATCCAGTCAGATTTTGAGTATCTCCAAGGATGCAGATTCCAGCACATCTCCAGGTAGCCTATGCAGTTCATACAATGGCCAATCCCACTGTCCATGTCTGCAACAAAGATGCTGAAGAGTGCTGGTCTCAGTACTGACCCCTGAGGAGCACAAATCATCACTGCTTTCCACTTTGACATCAAGACATTGACCACAACTCTCACTGGATGTGACCATCCAGCAGATTCCTTATAAACTGAGTGGTCCACCTGTCAAATCCATGTCTCTCTCCACTTTTGAGACAAGGATATCATGCAAGAGAGTCCCAAATACTCCAGGTAGGTCATGCAATTCATTCTTCCCTCTAACCACCTTATCAGATAAGGACACCAAATTTATCAGTCCCAATTTGCTGGTGGTGAAGCCGTGTTGGCTGTCACCAATCACCTCATTCCCCATGTGTCTTAGCATAGCTTCCAGGAGAATCTGCTTTATGATCCTGCCAGGCACCAAGGCAAGATTGACCTGCCTGTATTTCTCACATTTTATTACACACTGTGAGACTTAATTATATGTGCAGACCAAGGAAAGACAGACTTACATTTTTTAAGAGTGAAAACACCAGAAGACTAGGCTGTAGTCTTACAGATCTCCTTCTGGGCAAAGAGGTTTGCTCTTTCTCCTGTGATTCATAGACTTCCCAGAACATTTATTTTGGGGGATGAGGATGATGGACTTTCCATTGCTGACAAATTCCCCAGTCTGTCTTGGTCTTGGGTCACCATTCAAAACTGGAGAATCTGCTGAGGAACAGAAAAGGCCACAGAATACCCTGGGTCCAGGCAGATGGCAAGCTCCCTACCTCTTAATGAAGTGTTAAATGATGTAAAAATTGAAGCTCTTTCATGTTCTTTTCCTTCCTGCAATTTTGCCAATACAATCTCTGTCACCACCACTGCATAGTTCCCTAATTAGGGACTGAAACAGCTGAGGAACTGGCCTTTAGCAAGTAGTCTCACATCGTAACCAAATGCACTGTCTTGATGCAGAAAACATGCAAATCAGGACTAAACTGAATTATAAATACCCTTTCCGAAATGAAGAATTCCCTATATTGTGTGCCCTTCAAAGAGTTTCCATTCAGAAGTCTTTAATTTTATCACCCCTAACATTCTTTCCTTACTTTCCTGGGTTTTATTTGTAAATGTGTTCTTAATTATAAGAAAAAAACATTGCCACACATAAGCTATGCAGCCTATTGAAATCCCAGCTGCTCCAACAGGAAGGCACTGGAGTTTCTAGCACAAGTACAAGAGGCAGGAGTATGTATGTCCACACCAAATTCCCCTCCTGCAAATTAGAAATGATTTATGAACCTTTTTTAATATGTCCATTTTATTGCCAAAGTGAACCAAAATATAAAACATGAAATCAATGAGAGGCTGAAGCAGAGTGGGGTCTGCATACCAGAGCAGTCATAAATTTTTCAACATGTGGCTTTAAATGTATCCATAACTATTTTACAGTTATATTTTAAAGGTATTTTTATTTTATATTTTCTTCAAGCTTGATCAATTTTTTAGATTTCTACAGAGTATTGTATTTAATTTCCTGCCCCAAGTATAATTTGCAACAGAGGTATGAAACACCATGTCTTAAGACACTATAAAAAATGAATTAGTCTTCCTCCCTGGATTTTTTCCTTTTATTCTAGTAATACTTACCTAACAGAACAAAGAAATCAATAGTTTGCATACAGAATCTGTATTACAACCACAGATTCCTATAATGGTTTGGGTTGGAAGAATCAGTTATTCATAATTCCAGGAATACTATAAGCTGTGCTTTGCATGGGAACCAGCCAAGACTTTGTCCAGTTTTTGCTTCTTAAAATGCTATGTATTGGACATACCCACTCTGTCAACAGCTGTTCTGTGGGACTCAGATCACTGCACCTTCTAGAATGATTGCTGCTTGTTAGTAAACTATATGTTGATAACAATCTGTGTTTTGTTTTTATTCATATATTGCAGCATTAACTTCTTTTTACCTGACCCCTTGCTTCACCTGCCTTTGTTTTTCTCTTGTACATCTCACCCATTTAACCTTTCCCTTTCTTCTCTTCTCCTTCCTTCAGCATCAATGAATCATGACCCAAAGGTGCCATTCCACAGCCATCCTCTCTTTTTAGTTCCCCTCTGCTCTCTCCCTAAATCGTTTAAGTCTTGGGCCCAGCTTTACTCAAGCAGCTCTGCAGTCGTTTACCATCCATGTCCCTCAGGCATCCTGCGAGCCACTCTTCCCTGACCTGCACAAACACAAAGACTTCAAGTCCTAGAGAATGTAAGGATGATCTTTATGACAGAAATCATCACAGACAAATGGGGGAGAGAGAGAACAGTAAGGCAATCTGGTGATGATAGGGAGTGGGCTCAGCACAAACTCAAGTTATTGTCAACCTTGTTACAGACAGCATGGTCAAGTTAGTTCTTATGGAGAGATCTGGAAATGTAGATTTCACTAAATGAGTACTACACTTAACAAATATAAAATTTTAAATGGTACAAGATGGTTGTATCTAAATATATAGCAAATATAAAAAGTATTGTGGGGTCAAGGCAAAGATGGACAAGGCAACTCTTAGTTTTAGCCATATTAATTTTTGTTTTTCTTAAGACAGATCTTTGTAACCATTTTGTTACTGTCATTCTCCTGTTGCTTTCTGGTTTCTGTTCTTGCAACAGATATCCCTTCTGCCCAAATCTATCAGGTATACATCAGTTTCATCTGAAGGATCAAAACCTCTTTTTGCACATAGAACTCCCTTCAGCTAAACATAATTTCACACCAGTTTAAGATTCTTTCTATGTACATAAAAATGCAAAATAGTAGCCCTACATTATAGATTGTTTCAGACAGGGAACACATTTGTGAGATTCTATGAAGTGCAGAAAACACTTTGGACAGCTTAAAAATGTCTGCAATCAAGAAAAGATTTGCCACTGAAGATGGTAATTAAGGACTGCAAGCAGGATGGTAGGGAGAGAGAGAAAGAAAAAAATTATTTCATTTTTAAGAGCAATAGCAACCTCCAAGTCAATAATTTCCTGGCAGTTAATGACCAGACGGATCAAGATCTGCTCCAGATGGCCATTAATTGCCAGGAAATAGTCAACTTGTTGGCCATTAGTGCTTAAAACACCATTAGGGTACTGCTCTTCATTAGTTATATTTGTGTGATGTTACTATTCACTAAGGATATGAATTCAGCAGAAACCCTTAATTTTGACAGACAACAGAACAAAACCAGGGCTGAAATAGACGGATAGTTTCACTTAGGCAGGACTGCATTGCTGCTGGAACTATGAGAATGTGGTGCTCGTAGAAATCACTGTCAGCAGCGTATGCTCCACACACCAATCCACTTATGTGCCTTCTCTTATGTCCTGAAGGGACCACCCCAAGGGGTGAAAGGTTAGTCTCCATGCCAAATCAATGAATGGTTTCCTGCTAAGATGTCCAAAAAGTATGTGACTGTTGGGATTAGGTTACTTTACCAGTAAAAAGAGGACTAAGAGGAAAATTCCAAGTGTAGAAAGTACAACTGTTTCCTTTTATGGTGTAGACACACAGGTATGTTCTTCCAAGTAATCTCCAAACACTGAAGTTTGCTGCAGTTTATATATAATTTACTATATAGACTATACTACAGTTTTTATATACTATGTTATATGTCATTTACTATGATTTATGTACAGTTTCCTATAGAACCATAGTTCACAGAATCATGTGCTGTATATACATATAACTACTCTGGCTATTTACAGAGCTGTGTAGTAAGTTTAACTGATGAACCCACAAAGAAATAAAGCCTTCTTTATGATAAAATCTCCAAAGTTAAAGCTAGATTAACCTATCTTTGAAAATACTTTTTGTGAGTCTTTATATATATGTGAACAAATGTATGAACATTATGTTCATACAGAAGTCATTATAAAAGTGCCTGAATGCAGATGGTTTATGAAAAAGTAACGCAAACATGTGTAAATTAATAGTTCTGGATACAACTATTGTAAGGACTTAAACTAATCCATCAATTTAAGAGGAATTGAAAGTGTGCACAAACAACTGGGGCTGGCAAGCAGGCTGGTTAGTCACTAAATGGAATCTTAGCACTTTAATTTAACTTCTGTCAAGATGCCTCTCTGGAAAAAAAAGTGGCCACAGTATACTCTTGTAGCCTAGTGGTGCACTATTACAGCATTTGGCTGAACTCACCAGTCCAGGGTGAACAGTGGGATCCAGGTTGCCTCTTTCACAGGGGGCTGCCCCTTAGCACAAGAGAGAAAGTCATGGATAACGTTCTGGGGGCAAAATAACTCAGTTGGAGAGGAAAGGCTTTCTTTTATTCCAGGCACTCTACATTGGTGTGCTAACATAAAAATATTTTCTAACAAGCTCAGAAGAGGCTCCTGAATGTCCTATATAGCAATGACTTATCCAGCCCAGATGTACAACACAAGCTTTCTTTTAGCTCCCTTTTCTAGTGATTTTTACCCTTTTCTTCTGTTTGTGCCCTGCCAGGCCTGTTATGGTGAGCAATCAGATGGTTTTCCCATTACTTGATTACCTCACCCCATTTTTAGCAAACAGTGGTGCCAGTTACAGGCTACAGATGCCTTACAGAGTTCACTGCAAAGAAAGTGCTCCTGCATGTACAGGCGACAGCAGTGCCAGAAACTTAATTTTTATAATGAGGAATCATGACTTAGCTTCCAACTTTTAGCAAGTTAGACACAATATTCACATGTTGTATGTGAATGTCACCTGCCTGAGGCAGGCAGTACACACAGAACATTCTCTCCATCTGGTGATGGCAAGATATCTACTGATGTCAGAAGGGCCAGAACTTCACCCCAAAATTGTTCTGATAATTTATGTCATTAGAAATCATAATACGAAAAAACCCAAACCCTAACAACCTCCTCAATGGATTTTATTGACAACAATGTAAAATATTGATTTGTGTGTAGAGTTGTTGCCTAAATGAGTATCCCTTTAAGAAAGCCTAGGTGAGGATATTTTTACAAAACAGCAAGATGCAATGATAGTGCAGTAAGAGGGTTGTTCTGAAGACAAAACTGTGGACAGCAAACCAGGACATCAGTTTCCATATTCAGCTTCTCTGCCAATTATCTGGTTGGATAGACACTGCCTTATCCATTAACGGACCTAATAATTGGTGTAGTGTCCCTCATTTACCCTCTTTTTTGTGATTTTTCCAATTATTTTTTCCCATTACTGGCTGAAGATATGGGAAAGACAAACAAATGGTAAAAAAAAGCAGAAGATTTCCTCCCTTTTTTGCTAGGGAGGAAAGAAAACCCAGGAAAAACATCCCAACCCTACCACATGGACCTACTACGTTTTTGCCAGAGGGCAGTAAATGTCAACACTGTAGTATATTTCCTGTTTTGAAAATGAACCAGTTTACTTCAGAACTATTAAATGTCCCAGCAGTGGTAACCCCTTCCTGTCTGTTGTCTTTCTCTTGGGCAGATCTCTTAAATCATTCAAGGCTGCTGCCTGCTAGAGACTGAGTCCTGTGCAAACGAAATTGCCCCTGCAGTCAGATTTCTGCAATACGGCTACGCTTTGATCAGAGCCTTCCTTCTTTCCCCAAGGATGAGTTAACCTCATAAAAATGCATATCCTGCCCAAATGTTTGTTTGCTCTCATTTATTCCTTTCTTAATACTACCAGCGAGGTCACTGAACAAACAAACTGCTGAGCCTGGGTATAAACACCCACCCTCCAGTGGCCATTTGTCAGAGGTGGCCAGGGCCATCCCACAGCTCATGCTCTAATTGTAGGCTGGGCGGCTGCTGTTTTTCTTGCACTGGTTCAAAGACACCCTTTGAGAACAAGCATCTGGCCTTGGAAAGGAAGCAGGGACAAGAAATCTTAACAGTATAAGCAGACACAAGCCTGAGGGGTTTTAAAAAATATATCTACAAATTCTTCTGTGCTCTGCCCCAGTAGGTAAGTATAATTCTTACTGGAAATGAAGTTATGAATGTAACCAGAACTGCCTACCACTACAGGTTTTGTTTAACACCAGCTGAATTTAGATCTGATTGTGCAGACTCCTGCCCTTATCTATACCCTACTCATCAGCAGCAATGGGACTGTGGAGCAAGGCAGGGAAGGATCATGGAGAAACATCATAGCTTTATTCTCTATTTTATTATAAAGTGCAATAGATGAAGTTGCATGGACCATGACCATCTGAGAGGTAGGCAGCCAAAGTGATTTTCCTCCAAGTCAAAGCAAATTATCTGGCAGAGGTACAGGAGGCAGCCCCTAAATGTTCAACACGCTATAACTGCTCACAGACACTGTCCCCTGATGAAAGACTGAGGAGTAACACACTTTATCACTACTTTGGGAGGAAAAAAAAAAGGACTATAAAAGATAGAAGGTGAATGTAATGCAGCCAAGTTAATGTTATCTTTGCAGCCTTGCCCACTGTTATTTCTTCACTGCTTTTACCCCAGAGGATCTCTATCACAGAACTTGTGCTTTCTCTGGTATTTAGGGGTTTAGATTTTCACTGCTCTATCAACAATTCTGGTTTTTTGAGGGCTTTTTTGGGGGGTGAATAAATAAAAGTAGGAAAGGAACCAACATCATCCAACCACTGTCAGCTGGAAATGTGCTGCCAGCTTGATCACAGAGATCCCGAGGACTGAGCTGTTTCCACATCCAACCACTGCCATAGTTCCTTTCCCACAGATGGACAAACATCACAGCTGCAGAACAATGAGAGTGTGTGCTTAATCATCATTACCTGAGAGAACCAATGAAAAAATAAAAGGCATCCGATTACAATGTTAGTAGTACTTATAGAAGTGTTACTGCAATATGCATTCAGCTTCTCTTTCCCTCATAAAGGTTAATCTTAATAAAGATAATAAAACCACAGAGCCATTCATCTCTGCAAAACAAATAATAATGGAGGAGCTACATAAGACTGCCTTACATCATGCAGCAAGAGTGCCTGAAGTGCGCTTACGTCAGAGGTAATGGGATGTTCAGTTTTAGGGAGTTATTAACTGGGGCTGGTTAGTTAATGAGCATTAATTCAGTCCTTTGACTGAGACAACAGCTTAAATTGCAGTGGCCTTTTCAACTAGAGAAAAATGCAAAATGCCATGAGCATTTGAGTCAAAGCAACAATTATCTTCTGGCAATGAAAGTCTCCCATGGCACTTGTGTTGAAAATCTGGCTTCATTCTGTTGATAACAAATAGTTGACTCTTATCTTGATTTGCTGAATTCTTTATAAGCTTTAGTCTCTGTGGCCTCCAAAATATTGGCAGAACGGTCAGAAAGCAGTTAAGATTTTGTTTTGGATGGACAAAACAGCATCAATACTTTAGCATTAAATGAAAAGTCAAGCTGACTAAAATCTCATGGCAAGGCTACCCAACCTGGCAATACTGTCTGCAGAAGAGAAGGAGCTAGAGAAGGCAGAGTTTTCTTAAACTAATTATTAGTTCTGTCCAACAAGTCCATGAAAAACGTGAGTTCCCAAGCTTCACCTCTTCATTTATCCACTGTCATGAGAAATAATTTAAAGTGTGTTCATAGTGGTGCATCTCCAGCTCTGTTTCCAGGACCTGTGAAAGTGTAGGGAAACAGGTTTCCAGCCCTATCTCACACTTTCATGTGAAGAAGGAGGTGACAGCCAGGCCATGAACCATTCCCTAGCACAGGAAGAAGCATTTGGGGAACACTTTGAAGTGACATCTGTAATACTGCCAACAGCTGTTCTTAATGTGGAAAGTGACCTGTGGAATGGTATGTATAAAAATGAGAGCCTGCCTTTCCTCTCTCTTTTGGTATAGCACAGGATAACACAGCTCCCCCTCCCTAGTAACATCAGGAAACAGTTTCTTTTGATCAAAAGCAGTCATATAAAATGCAGACATTTGCATTTAAACTACTTCCTGAGGTCAACAGGCCTGATTCAGATTGAGCTAAAATGGAAATCCAAATTTAAAAGAAAATCCTTATCTTCTCCAGTGATAGCTGAGACCTTCAAAATCAGGTGAAATAATTCCACTTCCTATGTTTCCAAAAAAGTCATACAGCATCAAGGCCAGTGTCCTCCTATTCAACATCCATCTGTGGTCTTTGAAACTTCAGTTACACCCTTGTCTTTGCCTTTCTGTAAACATGTACTTGCTCCATCTGGCAAGGAGAACCACAAATCTCCCTTAATAATAACCCTACTGGCTATTCTGGCATTTTTGCAGTAGTCCACACAGATGGGCTGTATCTACAAAAACGGCAGAAGGAAAACACTTCTGCACACATATCAGTGAAAGTCTCATCTACAAACAGTATTTCTTCTGTATTAGTCTGTAAATTCATGATGCTGCACATTTTGAACTCAGCTGCACTTTCTGTCTTTCAGCACTGATTTTACTGCCTCTTTATGATGGCTTTCAGCCAGAAATACAAGATCAGTGGAGGAAAAGAATGCAGCAAATACCAGCATTACACCAATCTGCCTTACAAAAGCTCACTTGCAAAATTAATGTGAGCCAGCCAGCACAAAACAGTCACATGGACTGAAAACCTCCATGCACGTAAGCGAGGGTAATGATAAATATCAAAGTACATAGGTCAGGGGAGACAGCTAAGGGAAGATATAGGCATCAGTGTAAATCTGGTTTTATTTAAAGTATGCATTTATGATCAGGAAAACCGAGGGGATACCACATAAATGTCATTTTTAGATGTAATTAAACCAGGAGGAATGTCAGCTACCAGTAAGAAGGGAGAAATCCTGCAAAGAGTCTTTCATCAAAAGGAGAGGGTGAGAGGCTTTTGTGAAACCATGTCTAGGAGAAATGTATTTCTTGGGGAAAGGAAGGAATCCGAAAAACTGATACATACAATAAGAAGAGGGAGACACAGTGACAGTGGTGCTGAATGGCACAAATGGGTAATTTGTGCCATTCAGCAGGAATAGCAAAGTAGAGAGCCCTTCCTATTACACTGTGATACCCAGAGTGACACAAGATGCAATTTGGAGTTCCATGTGCAGAGACGTCCCCACACCCTCCCCAGTGTGCTCACTGGGACACTGCTGGGCACCAAGGGGCTGGGAGAAGGAGGCAAGACAAGGAGATGTTGGTTTCTCCAGCTTCCTCTGGAAAATGATCTGTGTGTGCTGTGTTAACCACTCCATGGACACAGCTGAAGCAAGGCAGAGACAGGTTGTGAGAGCCGGCAGAAGCAGAGCCTCTTTCAGCTCCACGGATTTTGGGACTGTAATTCACGGGATTTTCAAAGCCATAAAAATGCACAGAACCATCTGAGGAGTAAGCCTGCACCTGAAGGTTCTGTTAGAAATCATCAGTGTCAGAGATAAAATCAATCATTAAAGACTTTTACACTCCCCATTAAATTGTTTTCATCGCTATTTTCATTAGTGAGAAACTGCTCCTTATAGCAGTTGGGGATCTATGAAATAACTGGATGCATACAATCAATAATTCCTCAGGAATTTGTTGGAAGTGGAGACAGAAGAACTGAGGGGCTGAACTCAGACAGACATCTGGATTTTGCACTGCTCTAATCTTTGCATACAAGATGAGCGCTGCTTTTTTGATTTACTGTGCCAGTGGCCTGGCAAAGAACAGGATGCTAACAGGAACATCACAGGAGCATTACATGCTCATATGTAAATGCCCAGAGAAAAAAAAAGACTCATATCTTCTGCCTTGAACTCTTTCAGGGATCTTTTTAAATAAATGTGCATGTAGAGCACTAGGAAAGGGAATTATTAAATCAATCAGTCCAGCATCTATTCAATTGCTCAGAATCATTTTTTCAAGTAGCAACAATCATTAGGCACTCCAGAGGAAACATAACAAACCTCACATCAGACGGATTAAGTGTGTTTCTGTTTTCCATCAGAGACTGTCTAAAACTCAGAAGGATGTGGTTTAATAGAATTTTGATTTTTTTTTAAATAAATAATCACCATAGTCCTGAAAATTTATTAACCCTGTAATGCTATCAAATGGTTTATGAATCTTGTTAAATTCTCAACATCAACAACCTCCTACAGCCTGAGTTCCAAAGCCTAAATTAATTTTTGGTCAAAAAAAAAAAAATACATTATCTTATATCAGTGTTCAATTTGCAAACTCCAGATCTGCACTGAATGGCCCCTTCTTGTCTCTTAACATCAGAAAACCAAATGCTCCTGGATCTAGTGAACTGCCATATCCTATTTAAAATACAAATTAGTTCCCACTATTTGCTCACTTCTAATATCTCTGTATATAATTTTTTAATCTTCTATACATTAAAAAAATCCTTGATTACTTTTCATTTTCCTCTAACTCCCTTCTGTTCAAATGGTATGGCACATTCAATGTGACATGTGGGACTTACCTGTGGTACTAAAAACCAAGCAAAAATTCTACTTGCAAATTCCATTTACAAGTATATAATTATATATATATATAGTAATATTTTATATAGATATAATATATATATATCTATAGATATATATATTATATATCTATATATAATTATATATAGATAAAAATCATCATCAATTAATTTACATTTTAAACACAAAGGGGTTTTGTATCCCAAGCTACTGCCCTAAACATAGACCATTCAGAAACATTACCATGACCAGCAGTTAGAATTCAGCTGGAATTTCTCTTCTTCACTCTCAGAAGAGGTTTTGGCAAGCAAGCCCTCATCTGTCCAGCCTTCTGGATGTAGGAATAGACCCTGATCCTGCCATTTGTCCTTTTAGCTGCCATTTGTCTATTCCCACAATGAGGTGATCATTATATACTCATTGCATATTTACCAGAAGATATTCAGCTGTCTACAATTTTAAGTCTGGTTAGTTGTTTTTTCTCCTTAAAAGAGAGCAGTCATGAAAAACTTGTTTTTTAAGACTGAAGCCAGTGACAGCAAAAACTTTTTGCTTGTTTGTTTGCTTTTGCAGAAGTACAGACATGGATTGGAAGTACTTCTTGAGGGACATTCAGTCTATTCCTGAGATCCTGGTCCTTTCTGAATTTCTCTCTTGGTGCAGTCTTCTGTGGTTAAAGGAGTTCTCCCTATTCATCTACCAGTAACACAGATGAAATAAAATAATTTCCTAAACAGCTTGCTTATTTCTAAAGGCACCATTAATGCAAGAAATTCAATCGTAGCATTTCATATGAGCTGCATATCTGCAAGCCTGAGACTCATTATACACCCAGCTGAGGTTTCAAAGTTAAGAGCCTTGCAACTCCAGCCACCCCAACCAGACAATAAAGAATTAGGTACTTCTTGGTGTTATCAAGGCTGCACAACAGTTGGGAGGTGCCTCTTTATCTTAATTGAGAAAGTCTGTAATGACTACAGACATTGCTAAATAGAGGTAGTAAGGAGCTAAAATCAGAATGAGAGCAGGCCTGTCCTTTATTTTACTACATGCTCAGAAAACCTCTCAAGCTCTTTCCCTTAGAAGTAATCTAGCATCTCCTACCATATTGCATCTTTTAAAAGCAGTTCTGGTTTGTGCTGGTTTTGTGGCATAACCTTACTGTAAATTCATAGATTCAGATTTGCAGCAGGGATAGGTCTATTTTCATTAACTCTAATATATCATCCCTAATGCTCTTGATGTCAAGTGAGAAAAAGCTTGTGCATTTTTTATCTGTATACACTCTTATTATCTATCTTGAAGAGGAAGGAATATCCTGTCCAAGCCACAGTGTGCAGCAAAAAAAATTGATGCCTTTCGATCCACAGTCTACAGTAACTAGTTCATATCAGCCTATCAGAAACAAATTACAACAGCCAAAAAAAGCTAAACATTCCTGCAATGATTGATGCTTTTTCTGCTTTTCATTTATCTGCCTGCAATTACAGATGGAATGCACTACCACCCAATTATTCAGTTAGGAAATGGTCCCTCTGTACACTTTGTACTGCTCCTCAGATCTCCTGGGTGCATTTATCCAGAGAGTTGTCAGTGAATTCTGTCCCTGCAGCAGGCAAGTCAAATGAAAGCCAGCTACGGAGCAGATGTCTTATGGATAAAGCCAAGGATACCCAGTGAAAAATACCTAAGCCTGACCACTGAGCACAGCACAGATCCCCTGCTCCATACCTGAACCAGCTCATGCATCCTGTGGATGGGAAATCACACATCAGTCTGAAAACACTGGATAGATGTGTTCCTTTATATAATTTTTTTTTTTTTTTTTGTGAGCAGAGACTTGCTGGATAATATGGTGCCCAGTTACTTACATGTATACAGTTTATTTCTACCTATACATTTTATTTTCTTTCAACACTGCAATATTTACCCCCAGCCTAATGTCAGCCTCCAAAAAACTACAGCAGATCTGTGGGTTTTACATAAAAGGTCTCGCTGCCTTACTTTTTCTAAGGATAGTGAAGAAAAAGAAACACGAGGCCAGTTTATCTCTTTCTAAGAACATGTAAAATGCAGAGAATCTTCTTTTCCTATCAATTACTCAGTGATGTCCAGATGCTCAGCTAATTTCTGTAGAACCCTACCAGCTTTACAGGAAACATACAGAACCAACAAGCTTTCTGACTGGATAAAATTACAGCCTGGAGATGCCATTTGTCTGAAGAATACCTCTTATCCATCCTCACTGAACTGGAGGCAGAACAGTCAGACACAGGCAGTTATTTAGAGCACTCAAAGTTGCCACAGACAGCTTCATCTTCATGCAGTGGGAAGGAGGAAAGCAAAAGCATTTATGAGAAGGTATAATGTGATTTGCACATTTCCTCACACGTGTTGCTTTTTTTGCACAGACACTATTTCTAATTCTGCAGGCTGTCTCCTCTAAAGCCACTTCTGAATGGGCACCTGGGCTGAGCTGCCCTAGGTGATATCGTAGCTTCCTTGAGCCAGGTCTAATAAGCTCTCAGAGGCCTATATCACACTCAAAATAGCTCAGCTACCCTTGGAGGCATAAAAATAAGCAGGATAGCTTCTGCTGCAGTATTGAAAACAAAAAGGTTTAATAAAAGGCAAAATAACAAACAGAAAAACCGAGCCAGGTGCAAGAGGTCTTGCTCCTGGTAAAACACCTCACAAAAGCGATTAATTCCTTTGTTCTCTTCTTTTTCTACTAAATTGTTCAGACGAGATTTTTTAGTTTCTGTCCAATTAGCTATCCTTAACTCTGAAGTCTCCAAAGTCCTATGAAGTAACTTTTCAGCTTTTCTAGGCTTCCACACTCAAAATAGCTCAGCTACCCTTGGAGGCATAAAAATAAGCAGGATAGCTTCTGCTGCAGTATTGAAAACAAAAAGGTTTAATAAAAGGCAAAATAACAAACAGAAAAACCGAGCCAGGTGCAAGAGGTCTCGCTCCTGGTAAAACACCTCACAAAAGCGATTAATTCCTTTGTTCTCTTCTTTTTCTACTAAATTGTTCAGACGAGATTTTTTAGTTTCTGTCCAATTAGCTATCCTTAACTCTGAAGTCTCCAAAGTCCTATGAAGTAACTTTTCAGCTTTTCTAGGCTTCTTTCCTTTTTAAGGAGACAAAGGATAGTTTTATCGCTCTGTCAACAAGAAACACATTCCTGCACCCAGGGCTGGGCACGGCGGACGCGTGTGCCAGGCAGAGATGCTCGCACGCCCCAGTACTGCTGCAGAGCTCCTGGGGTGACAGGAGGGGATGAATGCAGAGGCCAAGGCCAGGGCTGCACATGGGAGTAGGAGGGTGGAGCAGGAGCATGGGCACTGGCAAGCTGTCCTGAAATATTTGTTCTCCTTCCCAACTTTTTTCTAATAAAAATATCCTTCTGGTTCTCAGCAAAGAGAAAAATTCATTTTTCTTTGACAAGACACATTTCTGTAGATCACAAAGGCATTCTTTTATACCTAAACCTTGTACTAAAGAAAGGGACTTTTTTGTCTTGATCTGTGCAATCAATCCCTAATAACACATTAAATTCTAATCCCAAATTTATGAGTGAAAATGAGCATCTTGACTCATTCACATTCAAATCCTCTTACTAAAAAGGCGTGAGAGATTGAATTCTTTAATTGCTCAGAAACAGAAAGTCAAACATGAATAAAAACATTTTTTATCGTGCTTCCTTTCTTTTGACAAAAGGCACACTTTGCTGCAAGAAAGCTACGAGGATAGGAAATTACATAACCAGGTTAACTTAAAAGGTTTTTTCTCTTTGCTATTATTTAAATTTTTCCATTTCATACTACCCTAGTACACCACTGAAATTTTTCCAAGCCAAGTTCCTATTTGACCAGACATTTGGAAAAAAATGTGTGGGATTTTTTACTTCTAACAAGAAGCATATAAGGTTGCTGTCTTTCTGATACCCATAACTTTCATTACTATGAGTTACAAGTGTGTATTAAGAAAGAAAACTTCTCCTAAAGGTCAATGGAAAGGAATTTATACTTCTGAAATATATTTACTGTATACATCTTAAATACACTGAAGACCTTCTAATCTGGGTGCTAATACAAGTCTTTACATTGTCTGTAAACACTCTTTATACTTCTTAAGGAAAGAAAAACAAGTAAAGAAACACGAAGTGTTTGACACCAGGTGGTTGTGTCACCTTCCAAAGGTGGCAGAAATGCTCCAACAGGAACTTCATGAAGCTCAACAAGGGAAAATGCAAATCCTGCACCCAGAAAGGATCAACCCTGAGGCAAAGTGTGTGGACGTGACACAGCAATGAGTGCTTGCAGCCTGGAGAGCCAAACACGTCCTGGGCTGCAGCAAAGGCAGTATGGCCAGCAGGTCCAGAGAGGGATTCTCCCCCTCTACGCCACTCTTGTGAGACCTCACCTGGAGCACTGCATCCACCTCTGAGGTCATCAGCCAGCCACTGAATCTTAGAAGACAGAAGGGGAGAAATGCCATGAAACATTTTGCAATGTAAGAGAGACTCACAACAAAATACTAAAAGACAAAGTATAGTTTGGTGATACAGGTAGAAATCTCACAGTGTTAAAGGCACCATAAATATTCTATTCTCCTTCAACTGTAGAGAGCACATTAAAGGAAGCAGGCGGAGAAAAATAAATACTAGAATTGCATTTGATGCGAAAAATATAGGTGAGGCTTTCACCTGATTTCAAAGTAAATCAGGTATGCAATCACTTCATATCTATTATCTGTTGATTTTTCTGTGTTGGAACAGTGCATGGAAAAATACTCCTTAAATGTTAGTGAGGTTTAGCAGATCAAGAAATCATGACAATGCACTGCTGGTGGACATTTAAGCAGCTCAAATATAAAGATTTTCAGTAAAGCAAGGCATGTTGAGAACTCATCTGGGATGTAAACGTGCTACATATGTGAGGGCAGAATACAATGCTTTGGCTGACTTCAACAGCTGGTTGCAACACACCAGGGAGTTATGGTAACAAAGACCTGCAATATTTTTAGGCTGCAATTTCTCCATCAATTCACACAAGGCAGATGGATCCTCTTAAATATCAAGTGCTCCTTTCTGTCAGGATTCCCTTGCCTTAAAAAGCTTAGCTTCAGTTCAGTTACATGTCCACCAAAATATTCATAAGCCATAAAATCTCTAATGGTTAAGAAACCTTGAAGAACAAGGGATACAGAATAACTCAATTAGTGCTACATACATTCAGAATTATCACAAACTCAAATGCTTTACACTAAGAAGAAAAATACATATTCTAATAGAAAAGGCAGAGTATAAAAGAAATAGTCTAGTCCTTTGCAGCAAACAGCTGAAATCAATTTGTATAGTTTTCTACATGTGATGTGAAGAGTTAGACTTTTGGGGTTTGCTTTCTTTATTCTTCTCATTTCCTCATTTCTTTTCTTTTTATTAAGCCTTTCTACCTTTTCTGCTGTCTCATTCTTACATCTATATACTTTCCTCTTTTTGTTCTGTTTTTGTTTTGTTTCTAGAACAGGAGAAAAAGGAGAAGAAATGAGCAAGGACCTTAAAAACCACAGTTTTACAGTTTTTGTTAAAATATTAGTGCAAAACCTGCACATTTTCTTAAGCCTGTCCTCAATGAGGAAAGCAGAAGGAGAAGTACCACAACACAAGCCATGGTCAATTTTTCCTGCAGCAGCATATTGAAAAGAGCACTGCCAAGACATCTGCAGAGGAGTGTGCAGATCTGGCTGTTCCTACAAGCACATAATATTCATTTTGAGGTTTTCAAAGAACTGCAAATTAAATCTGAGTGAACCAGCTGCTGAACTCACTGGTTAGCTGGATTGTAACTGCTGAGGCAAGAAATACCTTCCACTGGCCCAGCATCTCTGGGCCCCAGTTGGCTTCAGCTGCCAGCTGGGCATAGGCTCACACATCTCTCCACCTGCTTTTGCTCACCTCAGATGAGCCTCAATATCCAAAGCTAAAAAATGGTGCTGTGCTATCTTCTCTCTGGCTCAGCTTCAAAAACAAGGTGTAGTTTGAGCAAAACTTTGATCGAATGAGTTACAGATCTGAGACAATAAAGCCAAGAACTGAGGAAGTCCCTGAGCATAATTAAATGGGAGAGAAGGTCAGAAGTCAAATATAAAGCAGCCTGTATGGGCACCTAGAAGCACCCAGAATGAAGAGCCAGTTAAACCAAATGTAATCTCCCATGCAGAAGGTGATACAATGGTTATCAAAAAGCCTCTGTCCACTCTGTCCACTCCAAGTGAAAGCCTCAATACAGCCCATCCAAAACACTTATAAACCACAATCCAGGCCTCCAGAAATAGTGCTGCTCTAATAAATATTTGTGCATTATTAGACATTGCATACTGTGTCTGATTATTTTTCCAGGAAGTTCCTGGAAAAATAGCTTCAGCTTCAGTGGGTAAGTGAACAGTTCAATTTTCAGTACAAAAGGGAAGCAGTAAACAACAGTCCCTGCTCTCCATGTGAGGAAAGTTCCAGCTATGACACCTAAATTCCCCACATCAGGCTGGTGGGTATTTTAGGCAACCTCTCCTGTCTCCTCTAATCTCATCTATTCTATTTCATGCACCTTCTCATGCCCCCTTCTCCATCTCCTCAGTCTGTCCACACACTTGCATTATACCATCCCTCTCACACTACATCCCACTTATCCCATCTCCAGAATGAAGTTTTCCTTTTTGTTCTCTTTGGTTGGTTGGTTTGTTTCATTTTTTTGAAAATAAGTTGTAAGTGACTTTAAGTGAGTAAAATAAATGACAGCCATCCTGCCATTCTGCCTCCATTCTGACGTCACTGAAAGTGATGGAAATACAGTTATTTTGAATGAGGAAATAAGAACTGAGATGGAGGTCAGAAGTAAGGAAATTACATGTAAATTAGGGACAAGTCTCAGTATCACTGGACTAAATTCAGATACATGTCACAGAGAAGAAAAATTATATGCTCACTGCTCACTTATGGCATAGGTGAATTTGGTCCAGAATATATTTTTTTTTAATTTATGAAGAAAAGTTATTTCAAAATATTACAAAACAGTTTCTGCAAGATGTCTGCAAAATGATCACAACCTCCACAAAAAACATCTGTATTCTTTAACAGGCATGCATTTGTTTATGTGCTACAATGCAGCAGTATTTTGTACAACTATGACTTCATTTCAACATTTGCATAAAAAGGCTGCTGAAAGTCAAATTTTAAGGACAGTTAATCCATCTCCAGAAATACATATACATGAATATTCTTACTCAACTCACCTATAAGGTTATAATAAAACCCTCTTACTTTTTTATCAAAGAACTTCAACTTGAATTACTTCTAGCATTTATCCTGGACATATAAAAAGTTACTTTAAAGTATAACTCAATCGTAGGAGTGGTGCTAACATTTTTAACTCTCTGAAGTTAGAATTTTGTGGTTTATGGTGTTTGTACTACAAAATGCATCAAGTGAAATGTAATTTTTCAGGACATGTATTATTTTACACAGAACTTGGTAATTTCTATCTAATCCTTATCCTGTTTTCAGCACACACCACTACTTTAACTTGGATTATGTAGCAAGACCAAAAAGCAGTTTCAACACAAAAAAATCTGTGTTTATCATCTCCCAGTTTTCATTCACCATCTCCCAATGCTTTTCATTATGAATTGCAATCTGTAATATTGCATCTTTACTCAGTGCCACTTTAGTAATCTAAAAGCAGCATTTCTCCAATGATTTTCCACCTTTTTTCTATTTGAATTTTGGATGCCATGTCTTGTCCACTTTGTATAAAAATTTATTAGCCCTTAAATTTACCGAGACGTAGTTAATATGTGCTTCCTTTGATGTTTGAATGATTTAATCATCAGTTGTCAACTAAAACTAGCATTTTATTATTTCTCCCAAGGCACAAGGAGAGCTATTCCTTTACTTATGCATGAAACTTTGCAGTGGAAAAGGTCAGCAGTGTTACATCACTACAAAACTGATGCTGTATCAGGCACTTGAATGATGCACATGAGAGAAAAGTTTTATGTATTGATCTGTGACAAGAACTTTTGTACAGATTTTGTTTCACCCTTTCAATCTGTTATATGAAAAGGTTCACTTTAAGCTGCTTTAGAATTTTTTGCAACACCTTTACACAGATTTTTCTTTAAGAGATCCAGCTTGATTTTTAACTAAAGCTAACTATTAGTCTAGAGATGTGCATAAATTCAAAAGCAAGAGCTGCCTGGCGTCGGAACTAAGGGCAATGCAGATACCTTTGGGTCATCTCCTTAAGGTGAGTTTCAGAGCTGCCACTGGCAGAGAGGTTGCTCATCTGAGTCTGAATGCTACAGAAGCCCAAAAAAATGCAACTCTCATGGCTCTGAGCAGCTGACCCTGGATCTTGCTGAAATGAGGTACTACTGAGATAGGACAGCAGAGAAAAGATCCAATGGTAAGAGGTAAATTTTACCTCTCTTTTGCAGAGGCATTCAAAACTTTCTAAGGGTGATATCAAGCACCCATTGCTCCTCCACAAGAATTAGCTCTGCAGAAGGGTTACTCCTGGTGTGCTTAGGCCTTTTAAAATGCAATGCACAACTAGTACAATTTGCAGATGCATTAGTCACCGCTTTTGTCAGCGAAGCCTCTGCCAAGTTTAAAGCAAGTGCCTTATGAAGATCATCAGATAGAGCCACATCTTCACCCTGAAACAGTACTTGGTTTTAACCATAGCATCTACTGCAATGAATGAGCCGAACCTCCAAAGGAGACTGCTGTTCATTTAATAGTTGATCAAAGTTTTACACAAATTCTGTTACATAATAGCTAAATCAGGTACAGACATCAGATAAGAGTCCCAGCAACTCAGAATGCTCTGCCCACAGCAAGATTTATAGATCTAACCAGACCTTAATTTTCTGCCTTGGAGATGCTGCCATATTAAAAAAGGTGGAGAAGGAGGAATAAAAACCACTTCAATAGTAACTAAAAAATTAAGGGGTTTTGCCAGTGGAAAATATTTGTTTGGGGCAGTGTCAAGGGGAAAAAAAAGAAACCTTAAGTCTTTTAACATAATTTGAAACCAGATCCTCCTCAGAGGAATGGAAAAAAAAAAAAAAAAAAAAAAAAAAAAAAAAAAAAAAAAAAAAAAAAAAGAAAAAAAGAAAGAAAGCAAGCTGTTGTCCTGAGGCAAGGGATGAAGGCACACTGCAATATTTCCAACTAAAGGTCACTGCTCCCATGACCATCCTCCTACAAACACATACTGCTGCTCTGAAACAACACGAGGCTCTGGGCACAAATGAAGCGAGACTAATTCCATGAGATTTATTTTCCTGTAGAAGAATCCAATCAATGTGCCTCACACTAATACTGCTGTGACTGTATTTGCTTTTAGAAAGCGTGGCTGGGACGTGCAGGCACAGAGCAGGAGCCAGCGGGATTAGAGAGTCTCCTCTGACGGGTAGCAGCAGGAAGGCCTCGCCACCTCGGGTTTTGGGCAGGAGAGAGGAAGCCATCTCCTCCCTTCTCAGATTCTTATGTCTAACACTGCATCAAAATTCCCAGTCCTTATCAAGGAAATGAAGCTTCTCTTTAGCACATAGCAATGAGTTTATGGCAAAGCCCACAGTTATGTTAGTACAACTGCGAGGGTTGCAGGAACATCAGAGAGCAGCCAAGAGCTGAGAAAGGGCAAAAGCTTCTCATGTCCAAAGAAAACACACTGCAGAGCACCCTCCTGAGAGCTCGGCTGGCTTCAGCCAGGCTCCTGGCTCTCCAGAACTACTTCCCAGGCCTTGGCCCAGCACATCTGCTCCCTCTCAGCACCAGCTGCATTTGCCACAGTAATGGGAATTTCACAATTCTGTTTTCTGATAGCCCTTCTGCTCTGGTAGAAAGAAAAACACTCGTACATTAAAAAACAAATTTAAAAAAAAAAATTGTGCTATGAAAGCACAATTGATAATGTGAACCCTGATGACTTGACAAGTCTAGAAGCAAAAATGCTGCCTGAAATCAATCATTTGTTAAAGGGCTGGTTTCACATCTTTGTGGACTGACACAATAGCACAAAATTCTATACCTGCAATATTCCTGTGTAAATTTCACTAGGTAGGACACTGGGTTGCTTTCCCCCAATTTATCCATGGTTTTACCCAAAGACAATCAACTTGCTCCTGTCAATATAATGTGAAAGCAACTCAGAATAGAGGTGGTTTTCTCTCTATATGCACACATGCCCACAACAAAGCAAAATATTATGGAATTAAAAGGGAGGCCATTGGCTTTATCTACTCCCAGAGAAAAGAAACAATTAATGAAGAGTGAGAACACCTGCTCTCCTCTGCCGTGCCCTGCCACCAGCACTGTGTCGGAAGCAGTGTCATGACATGTGGTGAGCTGCCACAAGAGCTTGCTCTTGCCAGCTGCACACTCCCTGCTGTCTTGTTTGTGCCAGCTTTTACGCTGCTCCTCAGAGTTCTCTGAGCCAGCGTACCTTACGCAACGCACAGAAACAGCCTGGCAATAACTGATGACACTTCTGTTGTTCTAGTGAGTCAAAACAGTACAGCAGAAGGTGAGCCACTAACCAGCAGCCTCTGCCAAGGAGAAAGCAATCTGAGTGACCCTGCAGAGATCATTTTGTCCTTTACCTCAGCTTCCTTTTTCAAAAATGAGAGTCATTTAGAAAAAGGCCTGCTATTAGAAATGGTGTTTTTGTTCTGAATGTTCACCAGTTGTTTTGGCCAGACTTGTTTTTGTTTTCCCATGTTTTCAGTTTCCTGTAGTTCACCAGAAGCCAGTTAATTGGAGGCTAAGCAGGAAAAGGTAAGCAGCCTCTTCCTAGCAGTGTGGCCACTGTCTGTGACCGGCAGCTCGCTGCTCCAGCACACGAGGCTCTGGCCAGCGTCGCACAGCATCTGCTCTGGGGCTGTCTCAGCCTCTGCACAGCTGCTGAGTTCTTCCAACACTGAGCTATTTCTCTGCCGTGTAAACCTGCACAAGGTCTGAGCACAATATTTCTACAGAAGATGGGAGTCTGAGAACCAGCTCAGCATTCCCAGACAGCTGGAATTCAATGCCTTGGTCTGGATTTTGAACACGAGTAAATTTTATTTACATGCTGTTTAAGTCTCAGACAGATGTTCCCTCTAGAACCAGCACTTTTAGAAAGACAAATTTAAATCAATTTGGATCTTTGGAAGTGGGATAGGTATATGCAAATAGTGGGAATCCAGCTCCTAGCCTTGCACTTGGCACTCTTCTCAAGGTTTCCTAGTTTAAATTGGAAGCCTGATATGCTAAGAAACTCCTCATTTGAAACAACCATTTCCTGAAGAATATGAAACCTTTCATATTCTAGGAAGTATTATCAAAGTCTTTAGCAGCTACAGCCAAGGCTCTCTCCACCAATGCTCTCTGTGTTTTCAGGACACGTGCACCAGGAAGTGTTGAGATCAGGCAACAGCAAAGGCTGCTCCCTCCACAGAATCTGGTTTTCATCTCCTAAGTGAAATCATTCATTTTAAGTGAAATCTGTACATTTCAGATGCAGAGGTATCAGACAGCTAGTATTTTTGTTATATAAGAACTGCAATTTGACCAATCATTGATAAGGTATTCAAATAATAAGAGATCGCACAATTCCACTATAGTTAAAAATAAAATCAAGAAACCCTTTCTAGATATTTTTCTTGCTATTATCCCTGAATCTTGAGATTTAACATTTAGCCTTACTGCAGCCCTTCACATAAAGCAGACATATCTGAAAAACTAAGGTTGTCTTGGATACAAAGAATGCATGGCCTAATACATTAGTGACTGGCCCCTTGCTCAAATCTTTCACAGGTTCAGGGCTCTGAATCATAAGGCTCATACTTGCCTCAGAATAGGTCATAAAAGTTGCTTTCATTTTAAGTACTAATTCCATGTATTTCAGCATTTTGGTTGGAACATGTGCAATGCAGAATATGGAATTCTTCCAAAGAACAAATTTATAAATGCAAACATTTTGTTTTGACAAAGACATTATGCAACTTAGGCTCAACTCTCAAACACAATTCAAGTTCAAATAAGCCAGCTAGTGGGATGTTGCACTTTATTTCAAACCTCATCAACAACAATGTGCTGCACTGCATAATTCTCATTTGTGTGAAATTCAGCACATTTTCTTCTCTCAACTTCATATGGGTTTGTACCTGCTGAACCTCATTTAGAATTTCAGTATTATTGCAGAATTGCTTCCTATATTTGCTGCACACATCATGAAAGCTGAAGCTCTTATATTACACAAATACAGAGGGAGGGCCTGGGTATGAGGAAGACTCATGAAAACATCAACACCAACAAATGACTACACATAAACAAGAAGGGAGAATTAAATGTGGTTCTTTTAAAACATTCATAATCCTCTTTGAAATATTTGGCTGCCTTTTTGAGAAAGGACATTGATGTAGTCCAGAGAGAGTCAATAAGAATGATAAAATTTGATTGCTAACATGCACAGAAAGTCTGGAAAAACATGAATACCATAAATTGAAATCTAAGCTTTTAACCTCTTCAACTGGTGTTTCATAAAGGAATGAAGCAAAACCAGCAGTATCACTCCAGGGATAGATCCTGCCTATTTTGCAGAGTAATAACTGAGCAATAATGTAGTTCCTTGCTGTGGTTTCAGGAATAAGAGTTCTGTTGGCCTACTCTATGGTTATATATTACCTCAGCTAGCCCTGAGCAAACTCTGAGCCCACCTCTGCGCTCTTTCAGCATTTTTACTTAGGTGTCAGCATTCCCTCATTTACACAGCTACACCAGTGTGTCCAGCCCGCACTAAGTTCACATCCAAAGATTCAATTCAGCAAACAGGGAGCAAGCCCTATCATTCACTTTGCCATTTCACACAGTTTAAAGATGAGGAAAACACAGATAGGTTAAAGGACAGACTAAGATTTTTTTATTCCTCTAGGAAGGGGTGGTGGTGTGCACATTCTCTGCCATCCTTACACGAGGGTACATACACCATAGGAAGAGTGTATACATCCACAGTGAGTGTGTTTGTTTCCTCTGCCCTGAACCACCTCTGAGGATGCATCCTATTTCTCCTCGTCCCCCTTCTCTGTCTTCACTCTAGCCTTATTTGATGGCATTCGTTTTACTTCAAAGGGAATTTAGACTGAAAATAACCGCATGTTACTCTGCACGACCCTTTGCTACGGCTGGGTCCTGGTGCAGGAGCTCTGACATTATCAGGCTGATGACAAACAAACCTTCTGAAATTCCAGCACCCCCAAGGCAAAGAGCTTCCTACTTCAGCACACAGTTAAGTGTTAAGTGACCCAACAGACTCTACAGGCTGTCTTCTGATGAAGATAGAATGAAATGTTCTGTTCTTCTCCATTTCGCCTTCATTTCTGGCCACCAGACAGCCTCTGCTGCTGCACATTTCCACCAATTCATTTCATTGACTGAATTTTAAAGCTCCACCTTGTCTGCTAAAACTCAGTAAGCACTAAACATTAAGAGGAAAGGGAGCAGTCATTTTTTTTTCAGAGCGAAAGCGTGAAAAAGACATAAGGAAGACATTAAGATGACTGAGGGCACCCTTACACTGAGCAGTGGAGTATGGCACAAAGGCCTTCAAACTGTCACACAATAAACGAGCTCCAGAACAAGCAGCAGTGTAACTACATCAGAACCTCATTATTCATGGGCTAATTACCCTTGCCAAGAAGCACCATATTAATGCAGTTATTGTATTTCCACGATGCAAGATTCCTGGGTTTGTGGCTAAATCAAATCAAAAATTCATTTCTGTTAATACAAAACTTTTAAAATAGTGATTTTGGCAAAAGACAACATTAAAAACCCCAGACACAATCCTCTTAAGCATGTCATTGTTGGTATTTTCTGTAATACACGAGGCTAAACTCATTAGGAGGCAGAAACAAACCAAAAATCTCTCTAATGTCCTGCATAGCAGTCTTGGCAGCTTTGCAGAAGAGTGCAGCTCACTCTCTTTCTCTGCTTCACTGTGAGTAAAAGGTTGAACTAAAGCTTTGTCTCCTGCTCTGAGCAAAGCAGAACCATCACATTCATCCTTTCCCACCAGTTCCAGTACCCAGACAACTACAGGCCACAGAGATAGAGACTGACATTGTGATGGTGATTAACAAATTCTTTGGGGAGGTTTTGGTTTCCTCTCTTAATCCAGTACATATTTCACAGAAGCAGTTTCAAAGACCAGAAGAAACCACCCTGAATTCCCTGCAGCCTACAGCAAAACAAGCTCCACAGGACCACGTTTCAAATTCCCTCTCAAACCTGGCAAATAAGTAACTTAAGGAAAGGGGCTCCTCTCTTCCCACTCCTCAAAACAAATACTCTGACCACTTTGTTACAAGGGTGAGCTTCCAGGGCTAACACTAAGTCATTTAAAATTTGTTGCTGAATTAACTTTAGACAAGTTTCATCAAATTAACCCCACTACCACCATTAATCTATCAAATACCACTTCCATCAGATCACATTGTTCTCCTCAAACATTCATACAAATGTATTCTATGTCATCATATTAAACATCTTTGAACTGCTTGGTTTGGACCTGCCTCTTTGTCCTGTAATTAGGAGCAATGGCATTTCAATACTATAAATCCATCATTAAAAAGATAAATCAGCTTTTACTTCAAGCAGTCAGCTAAATTTTTTTAAACTGACAGTAATCCCAAAGCCCTCAGGTGTGAGTAGTCATCAGCTTATAAAAAACGTTTACATTACATGTCTGCTCATTTCCATGAGTTCCTCCTGAGATTAAGGTAATGTATCCATACAAGCTGAAAAGAGCTTAGGAAAACCTCTCAGCTGCAATATTCACTTACGTTGGATGTATCTGAACATGGTACATTGTGATCATTCACTCACTTTTTCATCCATGTCTGTTTACCAAGGCAAGTATTGCTCAACCCGAACTCTTTTGCATCAACACAAATAGTCTGACCTTTTACATTGGTTGTGATGCATATATGTGGTATATTCATGGTTTCTATAAGAGTACAATAACACCAACAGCAGAACAAATCAACAACAAAATTAGGTGGAGCCTAATCATCTCTAGCAACCATTTCTGTTCAATTGAAGATAACCTTACACAGAGTGCAGCCTGCTCCCTCCCTCTGTGCTTCCCAGGGACTCCTCAGACACACATCAGGAATGAGATATGGGCTAATCAGGTAAGCAGCAGGGTCTCAAATGCCTTCTCTCCTCGAGTTCCACGTTCTAGTCCCATTGGTGACTGCTGATGCACTTCTCTGAGGATCAGCCTGTAATGCCCTGCTCTGCTGGAGGACGATGCCTTGCATTCACTCGACACGTGTGTAACGTGAGACTGAAAGTGCCTGCCCATAAAGCACCTATAGGTGCTGTTTAGGTGTTCCTTAACCTGTCACATGGCCTTCCTGTCAGGAAAGGAGAGCCAAGGAAAGCCACCATTAAGCTGCAGGGTAACCCTGTGCCAGGAAGGGCTACCAGAACAGAGCAGTGTTACCTGGCTTGGGCACGCAGGCACAGAACACACCTTTGATACAAAATTGTCCAAAAAGCGAACTTTTCTATTAAACTCTGCTTACTTACCCTCTCTGAAGTAGAATTGGTTCTCGTTGAGCCCCTTTTCTCTTTCTCAACATGGGTTTTTCAGCGTTTACTCCAGTGAAGCAGCCCTCGGAGCCCCTGCACGGTTCCTGCAGTTGAGCCGTGCCACCTTCTGGCTCTCCCGAGAAACACAGGCTGGCCGGGAGCCACCTCCGGGGACCCAAACCCCTGCCGCAAAGGATGGCCCCGCCTGCGTCTCGGCTCTTTCCACCCCGACTCTGGACAATTTCAATAATAACTCTTCCCAAAGGAAACTATTTTTTCCCCTATATACAGACAGAATTTCCCGAGGCAACTTGTCTGCTGCCTTTTGTCCTGTCCTTGTGCATCTTTGTGAAGAGTGTTCCACCTTCTCCAGAAATACCTCTTAGTATTTGATATTTAATTAATTTAATATTTGAAGACTGGAAGTAGTTCCCTCCAACCCTCCTTCTCTTCTCTTCTCTTCTCTTCTCTTCTCTTCTCTTCTCTTCTCTTCTCTTCTCTTCTCTTCTCTTCTCTTCCTCTCCTTTTCTCTTTTCTCTTTTCTCTTCCAGAGGAAAACCCTCTAGTTTCTGTGACTTTTCAAAAAGGATAACATATCTTTGCAATGATATTAGCAAGTTCTCAGCACTCTGAAATATACCCAAGCAGGACCCATCGATCTTTTTCTTCTATATTTATCTCTATTTTGAACAGACAGTCCACAATCAACTTCATACTACTGTTGGTGGTGTGCTGTTCCAGCTCTGCTCTTCAGCACAGAGCCAGAGCTGGTAGTTACACACATGCATAGGTCTGTCAGAAATACCTTATTTAAATCCTTGATAGAGCAATTCCAAGGCATTTCATGGTTTGCTTTATCTCCTGCTACTGAAACCAGGCAAGTATGTAAAAATTATTTGTTCTCATAATGTTAAAACCAGCTTTCAAGTTTGTGTAAAAAAATTTAAGTGTTCTGAAAAAAAAGCCTTACAATGATCTTTGGTTTCAATCTTATGGTCATTTGACATCTGTTACTTTGATTGCTTGGCAATAATATGAAGATATTATTTCACACCTGATATATACAAATGTATATAATTTACATTGTTAGCTACACTTGTCTAGGTTGCTGCTTAAGAAATTCTGCAAAACCTCGGTGATTTAAAGGCAGGTTAACAGGATAACAGATATATTAAATCCATCCTGCTTTCAGAGGGAGTTTGGGTCACAAAAACAGTAGAATATTGCTCATATGAGAGTACCAGAGTATTCCTGCTTCCTGTAAGGCAAGTCTGGCCCTCAGCTGCAGCCCTGTGCCACCAAGTGCAGGACTGATGGGACCTTCAAACAAGAAAATAGGTTCTCACCTATTCTTGCAAGATGTGCTGCTTGCACAGTGTTTGCAACCATCAAAAGCAGCCACAGAACAGTCCAGTCTGAAAGAGACTTTCAGGGGTCATGGAATTCAGCCTCCTGTCCAGAGCACAGGTCCAGCTCTGGGCAGCTGCATCATGACACAAACAAGCAGCATTGCAGCTGGTCACCCTATGGAGCAATATCCCATTTCACATAGAACTCATCTGGCACATTGTAAACAAATGGCTAATCCTAAACCTGAGTAAATTAAATGCATGTTTAAACACACTTCAGTGATCATCTTTTAAGGGATTTGAGGCTAGATCCCACTAATACCCCTTCATAAATAATAATTGTGGCAGGTCCCCATGAAGTACTTCTGGTTTTATACCCTGTGTATATAAGTTCTGTCCCTCAGCAATTTTTAATTGCACAGAACAAAAGACTGATGGAACAAGAGAGCTTCGGGGGCAGGGGGGCAGATGAGCTTGTTGCATAGAGCGAAATGAGACTGCCACTTAACACACAAACCAGTAAGTATAATATTGCAAAGATTTTGTATGTCTTGTCATGACAGGAAAAATACATTTTTACATTTTTTACTGAAAAATGAGGGCTGAAATACATGATAATTTAAAACACTATTTAAAATTGTGTTCTAAAATTACAAGGCAAACAACATTAAGATTATTAGGACTATTTTCCATGTGTACTTGAACTGTCTCTTCCACTGGTTTCAATTACATCAGGACCAGGAACCTGTCCCTTCCATAAGCCTAAATATGACTTGCTAAAACAAATAGCAAGAAGACGCATTTTTTATGTTTATATTTTTTATCATACTAAAATAAATTACCTCCCTCATTTCAGATCACTTTTCATGCACTGTTTTTGTTAGAATCACCTTAATCACAAACTATAAACACCAAGACAGTGTTTTGCAACTGGTTTAATTAACTAAAATGTACTTCAAGTGTGGTGGATTGAAAAAGGTCAGTTTATCAAAACATTCAAACATTAAAATTTTATGTCTCATCAGGAAGGTGAATAGAATTTGTAAATAATGAGAGATTATTGGTTTTGCAGGTCTATCCACAACTCGGAAGTCATAGAATTAGTAGCTCTTGCCTTCTACATCTACTTTATTTGGAATTTAAAAGAAAATTTGTAATATTCCAAATTCTGTGTTTTTTCAGAGCTCTGAATAAACAGCTCAGATAGGTGAAATAATTCACCTGAATGAAGGAAAAAGCTCTCTCTCAATCTGAGTGAAAGAACACCTTTAAAAGGTATTAATAATTAAAGGTATAATAAAAATAAAAGCTGTTTCTATTAAACAAAGGGGTCTTTGCCTTCTTTAGCACAGGGAATGCCAGCAGGGCTTGCTGCAGTGCCCTTACACACGCTGGGGTCAGGGGTGGGAGGTGATGGAGTCTTTCCTCATCGATATCCAAGCAGCAGAATGGGAGCACTCCAGTTTTCAGACAGCTTACCCTGACTGACACCTGCCCACCACCTGCCTTTGCCTGGCACCTCTCCTGCCTCCTCGAGCCCACCTTGTGCCCTGCCCATTGTCCCTGCCCTGCCACCTCCCCACCAGCTGCCCAAGGCCCTCCTGCTGCAGGCTGTGCTCCCATCACTGCCTGTTCCTCTGTCCCATCCCCACATCCTGCTCTGCTCCCTGCTGCCCAGCCTGCCCCACCAGCTCTGCCACTGTCCCTGCCCTGTCCCACCCCACCAGCTCTGCCACTGTCCCTGCCCTGTCCCACCAGCTCTGCCACTGTCCCTGCCCTGTCCCACTATCTCTGCCACTGTCCCTGCCCTGTCCCACCAGCTCTGCCACTGTCCCTGCCCTGTCCCACCCCACCAGCTCTGCCACTGTCCCTCCCCTGTCCCACCAGCTCTGCCACTGTCTCTGCCCTGTCGCACCCCACCATCCTGTCCCGGCTCCTCGACCCCCACACAGAGCCCTCCGCAGCTGGCTGGGGCTGTTGAGGATGTAGAGCCAAGCCACAAGGACAGGCACCTCCCAAGCAGTGTGTTCCCTTAGCTGGGTGGAGGACGTGTTTCTGTGTGTTTGGGAGTCAGGAGCTTCACCCTGAGCTCACCATTTCTGAGCTGCTGACAGGGCTATTTCTCCAGCCACCCTAGATTAGTCAGATTCCTCTCCAAGCTTCCCCTGTTACAGCTGCTGTCCCTTTCCATCTTAGTTTTCCAGCTACCCACTCTCCTGAACCAGGAGGTACCAGGAGGGAAGGAGCCAGAGTACTCTGCCATCAGAAAATGCTTGTAGGTGGCCACCATATCCAAAGCACTGGGCCAGAGAAGGAAACAGAGGTAGCAGCTAGAGAATGCTAAGGATCTCTAACCTCCAGGATGTCCTCGGCCCTTCTGCCAGTTTCCAGGAGCTGGCTCAGTGGTTCTTGTGTGTTCCTTCCAACTCAGAATAGTCTATGATTCTATGACTCCATAAAATTGTCTTACAACAACCATCTTTCAGAAGGACAGGAAAAGTTTCCAAGCCCAGCTTTTGAGATCTGTCGGGGGAACAAACCTTTTATGTTTGTCCCTGTGTTGCAGAAGGCAAAGAAAATGCAACTCTCCTCGGTACAAGTACAATTTAAAGTTTGGAAAAATAATCAGAGATCCTTAGATCTTTCCTGTTTCTTCAAATCATAGAGAACAAATATTCACAGCTGATTCCACATGGCTTTTTATTTTCTTCCAGGAAGAAATTAGATTTCACAGCTGAAGGAATTGAGCTACAGGCAGAATAAAACGGAGGTTATAATACCTTGCAGAAATTTGTACACAGCACAAGCCACTCTTTGCACTTTCTGCCCTGAAGAATCATTCATCCCCTTCAGCACAACCATGCAAGCACGACCTGACTCAGCACAAGAGGCTCTGCTCACAGAGGAAGGGCAGCCTGAGCAGGAAAAAGGCAGTGCAACACAGACATATTTTATTCCTGGACCTGTAGCCTCATTAAAAAAAAAAATAAGTTAAAAAAAAAAGAGAGAGAGAGAGAAAATTTGAAAATTTGAACATTTCATCTGGCATAATTTCTTTGGTTTCTTTTCCAGAAGTGAAAAAAAAGAGCATTGTACAGTGGATCTGGACAGGAAATTGTTTAGTTTCTCTGTCAAGATTTTTTTAGAGATTGAAATTTTTTTCTCTCTTGAATTGTAATTAGAACTCAAAATCTGGGTAACATTTTTTTAAACTTCAGCCAGAGCACTGCAGTAATGAAGTGGCTTATACATTCTGCAATGCAAGCAGCTGCTCCTTCAAAGGCTGAATACTCTGTATTCTGTTTCAGAGAAACAAGGAAAGTATAGGCTTTTTTTTGAGTGTTTTAGGTGTTTCTTTTAACCTGCACTTTTAACCTTCTATTGCACCCTTAGGTCATGTGCTTCCTACAGGCCCACAGACAAAGAGGCACAAGGCTTGCTTTTAGATCACAGGGTGATCCAGGATGTCATTTACTGTGCAAGGGCACATCCACAGACACCAGGTACCTAAATGGAACAGAATTTTTTTTTTCAGCTAATTACCTTAGAATGAAGAGTATGTGTCCTTTATCGAGAAAACACAATTTAAACTATTATGTTTAACTGTACTTAGAATTTTATTATATAATTATGATATAATTATTTATAATATTAAATATATTTAATGAATCTTGTAGGATTTTAATATTTCATAGCTTGATTTACATCTATTTAACAGATCTCCCTGCATTTTAATATTATTTATTAATAAATAAGTGTTGTGAGGTTCAGTTTGAAAAACATACGGCTCTAATATTTAATATTATGATAAATCCTTTTGTCTCTACTCATTTCTTGGCACAGCTTTGTCAAACCCAGAAACTGTTTTGCTAGTGTTTCCACTAGTAGTAATGGAAGTACTTGGCCTATTTTCTAAGCCCCAGTAATGTAGGTTATAGTCATTCCATGAGGCTTCAGCTGATTCTGTCTCAGTGGTCACAGTGTTAGAGCTGATGTGGATTTGGCACCTGGTCTCACATGCTCGATGTCATCAGCCCAGACAGTTCAAGCAATTGATCTGATTAATCCAAGCACCAGTAGGTTAAGAAGTTTTGTAAAGATCACTGTGACAACCCTAGGAAAAGGACATGCAAGTAGTGCTTTAAAATAAAACTGGCTGAAGCTCCATCTCCCCCATCCTTTTTCCTGCCCTCCTGTACCCTGTGAGCCCCATGAACTTCAGTGGGAATGACAAGGTTTTTTACAGTTTCTATCAAACCTGATATTTTAATTGCAATGACAGCTTCTCTAAGCTATGGTGAATTAACTTCTAACTTCAGACCATCTACTGCTGCAGCCAGTCAGGGCAAGTACCTGCCCTGTAGTGCCTGAGAAATTTCCTGAAATGGGGTGGCTTTTCCTCCTTTGCCCACATATAAAACATGTAGAAGAAAATTATTATATGTTTATTATTACAGTTTCTACAGTTGTTGGTTTTTATGTTAATAGTGGTAATAGAAGAGTAGTAATAAATAGTGTTAGTTAATAATGACAATACAAGTAATTGTGATGTTATTTTAGGGAAATATAATGGAGAAGGAAACAATTCTGGAAGAACTTTTAAAGAAGTCACAACAGAAGTAAAATATCACTAATCAATTACAAGAAAAGCTTCTTTGTTCAGACAAAATCAAGTACTTCTGATTATGAATATGACAAAGGCATATAAAATATATTTTTAAAGGAAGCTATTTTAAGATTTTCCAGTGCAACTCTCATTTTCTTCTTTGAAACTTGATTAGATGTGTTAGAACAACAGGTGTACTTTGATTTGAGTTGAATTTTAAGGTATCAAATCCTAGTTTCATGTCAGGAAAACACTTATTCCCAGGCTTAAGAATATTTATATTCCAAACAACCCCTACAGTTGTGCTTACCATTGAGCATCTGTTTGTGTCCTTCCAAGGAGGACTTAAGCAAGTAATTAACATTGGCATATGTTTACACACTGCCTTGGATAGGGATGTTTTCCTTGTTGAGGCTTTGCTCTCAACTGATGTAAATAACTGGCTTCAGAATTTACCTGTATGAGGTGTAATTAGTGCAGAATCTCATACTCAGCTGCACAAAGCAGATGGTTAAACTGTCCTTGTTTCCTAAGGAATGACTGTATATTACAAAAAGGTGGCTTTTCACTCAAAAGATCTCCCATTGGGAATATATGTTCCAGGCAACTTATTTGATTTTTTTTCTCCTTTTCATACATTTGAGCTCCTGCTGTGAGTTACATCCCATTACATAACTGCAGGGAAGCTCACTGAGAATAAACTCCATTACCTTGCCAAAACTACGAATGCCACAGGTAGGCTTCTGGCTTGCACTCAAGGTGTTTCCCCCTTAATTCCTCCTTGTTTTCCTCCTATTCCCCCCTTCTGCCCTGCCCTCCTGCAGCTACAGCAGATGCTTTCTCAGGTGTAGGGCTGAGTCTTGTGACTGACTTAGAAAGGAATTTGATCCACTTATTAGATGCAGGTAGGGCATCAAGGAGATTTCTTACTGCCTTTAAATTTGACAAACCTGAAGCTATGGCTTGTACAACTTGGAGCACAAAATTATCCAAAATCTTCCAAGTGCAATACTTTATGTTGTGTTAACATTAGTTCACAATCTGCTGTGGTTGTCTGCCTTAGGAAGAAGGAAGTGCAGGGGGGTCAATTAGGATAGAGAAAATCCAATTTGTTAAGATAGTGAATATTGAGGAAACAATGCCTCCTGCAAGACATTTTTTTTTTTTTTTGGGTTAGCCATTAGATTTGTTTCATTTATGTTTCTTGTGAAATATGCCAGTTATCCTAAGGTTACCCTCTGTGTCCCTGTCCTAACCTGATACTGCTGAATGCTGCTGATACTGATACTTTATGGTTGGACACAATGGTTTTAAAGCTCTTTTTCAACCTAAACAATTCTGTTACTCTAAGATATTTACAGCAAAGAAAGGATCAGTCCCTATTAGTGAAGCTGCAACTTTCTTGAAATATTTTCATTGACTGTAATGGAATTTAAATCAAGTCTTGTTTCTTTTATGTTCACAAATCTATCAGATACTTGCTTTGATTTATCTGGAATATATGTGTGATTATCATTTATTTTAAAGCAGAATTGAGCACATAAAATTCTTATTTTGATTCTCTCTGTCTAATTCCACTCCTCTTTTTTGGCCTCAATGCTAAGAGCAAGATCTACCCCCTGACTTCCTGATAACCATTCATATGTGCCACATTCAGGAAATCCAAGGCTGTGCCTTGTATCAGAAGATGCAGCTGCACAAAGCATATTTGTTGAAAAACTGAATGTCATGAGGAAAGTGTAACTTCAAACTTGCTGCCTTTCATCAATTTCAGATGCCCGACTCAAGTTCCTCCTGGAGCCTCCATCAGTGCCAATTCTATGGGCAGTGGGACAAGCAGATGTGGAGGTGGTCACAGATTCCTCGCTGCAGTGCCAGTGACAGACTGCCCCACCACAAGCAGCAGGCTGCCACAGTGAGTAACAGGTTACTGAATAGTGCAGTAATTCTTGACCCTGCAATAATTGCCTTGCCTCAAGAGCAAGCCCATGACAGATACTTAACATTTAACTGCGTGGTTGATCCTAGGTGTCATTCCAAATCTTTCTTTTTCCTTCTCCCTCTCACAATGTTGTGACACCAAATGACACATTTATATTAAATTAATGTATTTATGTCAGGAGAGCATAATTCAGTAAAGTAGAGGAAAGTGCATGCTATGGTTTCAGGATCGGGGACTGGGAAAACAGTGTTTCTAAAAAAGATTCTAGGATCCTGAGAGCTGAAGATAAATTCCTTCTGTGAGCCTGTGGCCAAAGCAGCTCAGCTAATGGCCTCCTTGGACATGGAAGCAGGCATGTACTGAGCAAAAGCACTCGACGTGTTTTGACACTGTGTGATCACCAAGAGAATATTGTGTCTAGTTCTGGTGACTATAATTGAAGAAAGATGTTGAGACCTGAGCAGATGTCAAAGGAGAGGCTTGACAATGACTGATGGATTGGATGGGTAAGGTGTCAAAGAGAAAAGCTCTCCTTAAGGAGACAGGAAGCACACTGATCCATGGGTGTGTACTCACCAGGAGGAGCAAACATTCAACAAGGGCTCTTTGGGCTAACACACAAAAGCACTCAAATGGCACTTGAAATGCTGTGCAGATGACTGAAAAGCAATGTACACAAGGGAAATGAAAACCTGACCTAAGGCAGACACACACAGAGACAGGCCAGTACTAAACATGATCTAAAAGGCAAAGCAGATGTTAGTAATTATCAGGTAGGAATTGAAGGAAGATAGGCTGAAAACAGGCCAAAAAAGCTGGTTGTTCATATTGTTAGTAATAGTTAAGCTGTAGGAATACTTACTGAAGGATATTACAGATTCTAGTTATTTGTTTAAAAAGGTAACAATGAATTCAGAGTAGAAATATACCCCTCAAGGGGTATTAGGTATAACTGTACCACCTTTGGATCAGGATTCTCTGATACTGTACAGCTGCCTGGAGAAGCTGTACAGTATCAGAGATATTTTTCCTCAGTATTTTTTACTGGATCACAGGTTCCTGGACTTGAGTGTTTGATCTGGCCTAGTGTAACATGAGCCAGAATCTGGAGGATGAATGTGGAAAAACTGAGGTGGAAAGAAAGAGTTTGCATGTGGACTATAAGGAGTTTTGTACACAGATGATGGGAATATCCAGAAATATTTGATGCCATACTTTTTTCTGCAACTGTTCTTTAGGACACTTTGGCTAAGACAAATTATTTAAATATTATTTAAATTTATATCTTTTCTTGAGTGAGCTAAGCTTTTTTTTTTTACCATCATGGCTACTATACAATGCAGCTTTTAGTATAACGAGGGGAAATAAAACACTGAATTATATCTGCCATGATTGATCAAAAAGTTAGTGACATTTCTACCTATGAAATAAACCAGATGGAATTATTTTTGTCCTTATTCTTAATATCTCTAGTTAAATTCTAGTCTTTGGCTGTAAGACCTTTCTAGTCATAATGTCCCATAAGCTGGAGAGGTAGGAGCAATACAAATTGTGCAAAAGAGAGTGTATGGGTGAGTGTAAAACAATAAGGTTTTAGAAGCTAAACTCTTATATTAATATTTTTTTCTCAACAATGTGATTTCATTTTCATAATTTATTTTAACATGCTTTTCTGACATATTTTCTGTACAATTTAATTGCATCTATTTTGGGATTTTATTTTTTATCGGTATAGACCTAGAGAGGAACATTTGTACAACAGTGCCCCCATAGGTGCCACATTTTCAGAAGGGAATTCTCTCATGTCTGTGCACATGCTTAACAGTGAAAGACCACATTTGGTAGAGGGAACAGCAGTTAATGGATATTTGGGCTTCAGCCTTCTAAAGTTTGATTATTTGAAATTGTAGGACACTGGTAGATTGATTTGTCTTAAGCATTTACAGTCAAAAGTAAAAAAAGCGTGAACCCAAAATTAAAAGTTAATCCAAAAATGTAGAGGTGAGCAATTGGGAACTTGATTTATGATTGTGAGACTGCCTGTATCAATTTTGAAAATTGAAATTAATGATACTGCTTATTTACTATTATCACGGGTTTCATCATTATAGAATACTTAATACTGTACAGAGTTGTCAGTTGATTTGTAATAGTAGTTTGAAGAGCTTCATGTACCTTCAAAATCACTTGTTACAACAGCAAATAAGGCCATGAAACCCCCATTCAGCTGACAGGGCAAGAAAGTTCCCCATTACGAGTCATGGCTGGCTTACTCAAGAGAATAACTAAAAAGAGAATTTTTGCTTAATGAACTCTTCAGTTATGTCAGATAATAATGCATGCATGATAATGTGCTGTGTCTACTCTAAATTTGTTCCTAAATAAGTTCCTGGTGTTGCTAACAGAGATATGTGGAGCACAGGGAGACTGTCTCTGAAGGGATGGCTCCAAACAGCCTTGAGCTGGTGACCAGTGACTAATTCAAAGCAGTATTTCTTAATCACTGATTCACAGACTAAAAGTCAATTAAAAAAAACTTCAATAAAATTGAAGCCAGCTGAACATGAGCCATTGTGTGCCCAGCTGGATGAGAAGGCCAATGCTGGTAGCAATACTAGCTACAGCCAAAATGTGTATTAAGTAAAAGGCTTATTTCCAGAGGGATCAGGGAATACCATCAAAATTAGCTCTCTAGTCTGTGGGAAGTCCCCATTCCTAGAGATCCCAAAATCTCCTGTCCACAACCCTCCCCAGTGAAACCAGAGCAGGGTGAACACTGTGCCTGGCCTGTGAGCAGCTATACCTGCTCTGCAGGGGGAGAAGTGCTGGGGATCTGCATTTCTCTCAGGAAATCCCAAGCTGTGCTCTTCTGGGCTTGGGTCAGGAGTACAGAAGCCTTCTTAGGAATGTCTGTTCAGCCCAGCTTTACAGAGGCAGCCTCTAAGTTAATGAACTGAGAGGTGCATCTGAGCTATTTATGAGCTCTTGCCTTTATCCAGGCTTCAGATCAGTCAGAAACTCGAGTGCGGTGTCCCAGCAGCAGCTGCTGGGCCGTGCTGTCCATCTGAGAAAGGCAGGATTTCACAGGACACCAGGATGCCAAAAAGTACTGCTCACATTCAATTCAGCCTGAGCCCTCCAGCATAGCAGTTGCTTGGTCAAGAAGGTCAAGAGCTGACAGAGTTAAGAACAGAAGTAAATTTGAAGATTTTCTTCTCTGTTTATTTTCTCATCTATCTCTTCCTCCTGGACAAATGCTACAGCAATAGTAATATTTTTGACCTTAGTTTAACTGCCCAACTTAATTATTGACATTTGTAGGTGAGAAGGAGGTAACGAAAACAAGAGAAGAGACCAAAGTGTCTTAAGTTATGATGTTTTTATCTCTTAAACAGAAGGACTAACAATAGGGTCTGATTGTGTATTCATCTATCACTACAAAGCCTCCAACAAATTTAAAGAGGTTGTGTTTCAATTCATGGGATTTTTAAATCCGTATTTCCTGCATTTTTTAAATTTGTCATCTTTTCTTTATATTTAGATTTGGGTCTATTTCCCAGATTCTCTCTGTTAATCAAAAAGAAATGTAAAGAAAAAAGAGAGCTGGAATTTTTTTTTATGCGGTTGATATGAACAGCCAGGGCTTTAAGAGACACATAGATTGTCAAGAGACAGTAGATAAAAATCACAAGAGCTGTAAAATAGAGCTTTGAGAAGAAATAATAATAAAGCCTTAGAGAGCAGCTATGAACAAAGAAGCTTTTGATGTTTTTTTCTAATATATTTGAAAGCAATAGCATTGTGAACATGTAGCAGCATAACTTGTTTTGAATATTGTGGTCTGTTATGCCTGGATTCCATCAGGAGATGCTTTGTCTATCTGGAGAGATTATCAGCCATGCAAATCTGCATTCTGGATTCTGCTAAGTCTTTATGATTAATTTCTACAATCTGCTTGAGTTCAGAGAAGATATTTTGAAAGCGAAATTTAAAAAGCAGAGACATGACATTTTTCTGATGGGTATTTCTAAAGCAGGTCCAGTAAATGAAGCTATAATAAATGCCACATCTAGATAGGACAAATTGACAACATTTTCCAAAGCCATATGATATAATCAGGTTAAGAAGGCCAATACTGACTTTTCATAGTGAGGAACAGTCTACATTTAGACACAGCTACATCTATAAGCTCTCAGCACATTTTTACTTTGTCCTTTCATCTCTCCGTTTGATCATCAGAGGTGTCACCATCCCCCCAGCCTTCTTTCTGCCTGCCTCTCAGTTCATGTCCCTCACCTCTCCAGCCTCTGCAAGCCTTTCTCCCGTGCTTTCTTCCCAGCTGACCTGAGGTGTTACTTTTGTACAAGGCATTATTTTTGCATTCTCACATCCTGCACCTTTGATGGCTCCATTTCTTTCCTCAGTTCAGCATTATACCTCTTGTCTCCCACAGAGGAGCTGGTGCCTAAAGCTGATGCCATTACAGAGCCTGTTGGGAACAAAAGGTCCCTTCATGGGAGCCAGAGGGCACTTCCTTGTGCTTTGAAAACCACAGGAAGCAGGAGCTTCCTGCCTGAGAAACACTTTCACCTCTGCTGCTGCCTGGCATCCACTGTCTTTGCCTGGACAGTGGTTCATGTAGGTCAGACCAATGCTGCAGTAGAGCAGAGGGAAGTTCACTCGGTGAACACACACATATCTTCTCTTTGTTATGTACGGGACAAGCCTTATGGAAGCTGAAATGATCCGGCACACACTTCCAGATGTATAATAGGAATGCAGTTCTGCAGAGAATTATAATTTCTGATATACACATCAGAGCTGGATCTCAGGCTGTCACCTGTGGCTCTCTGTAGATGGCAGTGGCACAGTCATCATTATGAAAACCACAATAGCACCACTGCAAGCATAAAGGAAATAATAAGATCCACTCAGTTACTCAGGAAATGCTCTGGGGCTTTCAGCCAGTTTTGGACATGGAAAGCTGTATATATGGACACAAATCAGGACATTAATCTCTACAGATTACAATATCCTGAAGTCTCTCCAGCGTATTGCAACAGTCAAATATACATCCAGCAATGAAACACAGATGTGCTCATCTTGGACTGGTTCTTTTCCCTGGCAGGTTGGACAAAGAAAAATTTATTTCCATTATAGTAATTCTGTACACCATTTACTTTTCCCAATGCTTTCTAATTTCTTCTGCTCTAACAAAAAGATGAAAGTTCCATCAGATGATGACAATCTGATCAGGTCCAAAAAGAAAAACCCACAGGAAATTGAAGGAGCAATTTAATCTTCAAAACTCTTCAAAAATTACAAAGGCCTAATATCAGAGGTGCACATCAGTTCATAAATATGATTACTGAATATCAATTTGCTCTAATGCCACTAGGTGCTCTAAAGAGACAACAGTTTAATCCCGGTACTATATTTTTTCCATCTTTCTAACAACTGCAGGCAACTCAGTCATTATTCCACAAAGCCACAAAGGCAGTTTAAGGTTTGAATCTTGCCTAACTCAGGCCCTCAGCTGTAAGGTCCTTTCCACCAAGGTCAGATATGACCAACAGGAACCACCAAGTAGCATTACTCACTGAGTAACAATCTGCTTCTAGCCAAGATACCTCTGAAAAGAATGAGTATCTCATTGGAGCTCAGTGAGATGAGATTGAGATTTGTTGTTTGCAGAAGAGATTATGTGTGTCTTCTGGCTTAGTGGATTCAACCCAGTTCTGTGTTTTCTTCTTGTTTAAATTAAGAAATGTCAGTAAATAGAAAACAAGCATACAATGCCATGGTCACTTGGACTTGATTTAAAGGAATCACAGCCTGCTGAAGGACACTTGGCATTATTTCCTGACAATGCATTACAGTGATTTTTTAGTGATAAATAAATAAATAGGTGGTATTTGCAGCCTTTTCTCCTACATCATTCTTATTTTCTCTCATCCTTAGCTGTCAGTGTTTCAAGTGTAGCTTTCACTGCTCTTAATTAAAGAACTGTGATGTCTGACATTTCCCTGATTCCTAAATGCATTTCAGTGCCTTCATTTTAGATGGGCTTTTGCCCATGACTTGATTGATGTCACCTAAATTTAATGCCAGGCTTCTCATCCAAGCCATTTGTGCAGACATCCTCAGCAATCCCTGATGAGAAGTAGGCACTTCTGTAGGATGACATATTTCATGTGAAGACATGGGTCAAAGTCTCATAAGATGAATCCCACAGTCACATACCAGTTACATTCAGCTCTGCTCAGGAAAAGTTAGGCACCAAGGAGTGACATTCCTTATATCCAATATGCTTGGCAGAAAAGCATAAAAAAAAAGCATGTAAAGGAAGTGATTTAGAATTGACATAGCTTTTTGCTTTCAGTGATTAGTAATAAACAGTTGATTAATGCTTGTTGTGCTTGATGATAACATTGCTATTGATCAAAAGCCATTAAAAATAATCCCAAAGTTATTTTTAAAATATTCTGATGGTATCTTTTGACACAACAGTATCTCATCACAGGTACAGTAAAACAAAACTTGGTCAAGTGGTGTCTGGAGTGCAGGAAGTGCAACAGTTCAGAGGTGGCAGGATTGTGACATAAGTCAGATCTATCCTGTAATTCTGGTAATGAGGGCTTCCTATTACAGCAGAGTCAATCTCCACTCAGAGTTAATTGCTTCTGGTGTCATTATCATGGAGCTTGGTCCTGTGCTCACCTGTCTCTCACATGTGTGCAACAATGGCTGGGCTGTTTTCCTCATCCCTTCTAACTGGATAGAGGAAAAAACTGCATGCCTGTGCCTGTCTTCTGGGCTTTGATTAATTTGATTAATCATTTATATATGTTGAAGATACAAGCTATCATGTACATGTCATGTGTTACTTCTTATTGCAGCCTGTGCTGCATCACCTTATCATTTATGTCCTCTGTCTTCAAAACTGGAAGTGGCAGAAGCCTGTCCTGCCCCAGGGGCTGCCACCAGACAAGCCAGCCCTGAATATGGCTGTGGCTCAATGCAGCCACGAACACAGAGGAAATTCAGCTATCCAGCTTGTCAGAAGCAATAAATACTGTGAGTCACAAGAAAGTCATTCTGACTGGTGGAAAGTAAGGGATTTGGAAGGGTAGATATGCCTTGCAGAATGCTTTTGTTCCATGACCAAGATCTTCCACATATCTCATCTTCAAAGACAAGACTGCAGACAGTCCTGGCACCTTTCAGGATCTATATTAGAATTACCTCAGTAGATTTAAACATTGCTCTACAAGCCTTGTTGTCTTCTGTACAACTCCATTTTCATCACCATCCTTGGCTGGCAGGTTGAATAAAATTTACAGCAGTCACTGCCTAGTGCAATAACTAAGATATCCAGGGGCCTTATTCTTCATGTGTGCCTGAAGAAGGACTTGTGCACACAGAACATATACATTTGTTCCAATTATTTAGTTCTGGTGAATAAAAATACAAAATCTCTCCTAACAAATGTTGCCTCGTGTGTGTGTATGCAAACCATAGATCACCACCATACAATTGCAGTAGCACAGACAGCTTGGGAGAGAACTGCTGAGGCATGAATCCTGTGTCACTTCAGTCTCAACTCAGCTTTAACAATACTTTTTCCCAAAGGCAGGGCATCCCTATCCTGCACACGGTTTATTATTCTTTTAGGGGTTCATAAACAGAGAAATTCCTTTCAGCAAATTAAAATAAGATATTTTTCATTAATATCCATCAGGGGCAGAAAAGAGCACATTTTCTGAGTTATTAAATGAGAAACAGCTTCGGGAGTTCACTGGAGACCAAGGCAGTACAACAAACAGGAGTTGCCTGGAAGAGATAAGGTTCCTGGTGTGTCTCATGATGGATACTAGCTGAGTTTAATTTTGTGTGCTTGATAGAAATGTGGAAGAGAAGAGTTTTTGAGTTAGGAGATGCCCAAATTGCTTTGGAACGGACTGAAATTACTTGATCTACTCATAATTCCCTGATTAGGTTTACAATCACAAGAAAACCAATAAAAAAGCCACTTGAGGTAACTCACAGGATTGCATACAGTTGTGGATAAAGAAAGCAGCACATGACCCCACCAACTCAAAGAAAATGATAAATTGGTAAGCTGGCATATGCTCCTAAACACCTTAATTTATGGTTATGTAAAAATATATGATACAGGCAGCTTCGCTTATGGAATCTGATTAGAGGCTCTAAGATGGATGAAGGAGCAGACAAACATCCAGGGAAAGGCAGGACATTTACAGGTTTTTTTCCTTTGGGTCGAGAAACTGAGACTTTTGCAGTATTGATTGTATAAGGAAAAGTCACATATACACCCTTAAAAAATCTTTAAATTCTGCTTGAAAAAATGAATGAAGATCTTGATTTCTTGAATATAGTCAGAACAAACATCAAGAGTTACCTGTTTCAGCTGTTTTTATGAACTATCAGTTTTCTTGTGCTACTGAGATCTGTGCTAAAGGAACTCATCCCTCTGTGCCCACCCATATTCAAATATACAATTTATTTTTCTGATGGGCATGACATCCAGTCCACCACCTTAAATCTACAGATGCCTGTCAGCCCCTATAACATAGAGCTGTCATGCCAGCTGCTCTGAGCGCAGCTCAGCTGTCCATATTCACTTAGCTTCTCAATTTCATCTGGCATTGTCCAGGGAAGAGAGCCGAGCCTGCCTACTGACTCTGTGTTTGACCTTGGGTAGTTTGCAGGCAGCATTAGTCACTGGTGTCATCACAGCACCTGAGATGGCACACGAGGACATCCTGGAGCAGCTGCTCCAAACTCCCACTCGATGAAACCAACCACAGAAGAAGAGGAAGAAACCATTTCAGTGACTAGCAAAAAGAGTTCTTCATTGAAGTGCAGTTTTCTACAACGAATTGCTTCTGTATTTTTATGCATGGTAAGTAAAAGCAGAAATGTTTTAACCATGAGCATTTCTGTTAGTGGTGTTCTGAAAAGTGGTTCTCTGATTAATCTCTTTTCCTGTGTTAAGTGACCAATTTAAGAGGCAGTCATGTATGATATCTAAACCAGGAACTGCTTATCTTATGGGAATGAAGGATTTGTACCAAGTGCTTACTTGAGAAAGCTGCCTTGGAATGATGATAAGCCAAGGGTAATCAATATGCAGCCATCTACTGCTTAAATGTTTTCCACACCAGTCTACTAAAGATTAAGCAACATTTCTGGAATATTTTTCTTTTTAAATAACCTTTTGAGCATTAAGCATAAAGTTTCCTGAAATGCTTAGAATCAGATAAAATTTATCTTCTTGACTCGAACATTAATAAAAATCATCCCGGTTTAATTTAAATCAGCAGAGTTTTATCGCTGACTTCAATAATGCTGGAATTTCAATCTTCGTGCTCTTATTTCAACATTAAATCTGCCTTGCTAGTACTCCTGTGCTTTTGTATGTATGTATGTGAGTCCAGTGCAGGATAAAGGCAGCCCAGATCAGATCCATCTTTCCCTTTTCAGTAAGATTATATGACATTTTAAGAATTAGATGTATGCCAAACTATTTGAATAAAGCAGAACAGGTTTTCTTATAATAAACCATACTGGAAAAAATTCAGAGATTTCCTTGAAAAATCTCTACTCTTCCATTATCCTGTGAAAGAATCATAAATAACAATCTTTACTGTTTGTGTAGAAGAGGTTATTTTAGAGGCCTCTTTGTCACATGAACTCCTGTCATGTCATGGTAAGGACATTTGTTTGGAAAGTCTAGGGCTGTGCAATTTTGGAAAGCTTCCCTGTAATGTTTGAAAAGGTAGATGCAATCTCCTCCTAAGGTCACTCAAGGGATATGTAGTGTCATTAATTGTTAGGGCTTGCACTGAAGATATTTGACTTTCTAACATACTGCATAGTGGAGGAGTAAGGTTGTTTAAGTGTTCAAGTGATAAAACAGCCAGACAATTACATATGTGTCAATTTTTTCAAATATTCACCTTATACCATGGCATAACTACTCAAAAAATGTATATGTAGCACTACTTTTAACCCAAGAAAGGACCTTTTCATAGAGTCATTTTCATTTTATAATGGTTTGTGTTCCAGGAACAAGGGAAGGGACCTTTAAAGATCATCTAACCCCTGCCATGGAAAAGGATGTTTTTCACTAGATCAGGTTGCTCAAAGCTTTACCTAACATGACTTCAAACACTTCCAGGGATGGGGCTTCCTGTGGAAGTGGCAACTTCTTGGCAAACAATTCCAGCATCTCACCACTCTCCTCATGAAAAATACCTTCCTTACATCCAGTCTAAATTTACCCTCATTCCACTTAACACCATTACTCCTGGCCTCATTACTACAGGCCTTAGTACAGAGTCTGTCTCCATCTTTTGGATAAGCCATTCTAAGTATTGAAAGGCCACAAGTTTTTCACAGTTTTAATATATTGTTTTTTCATTGCAGGGAAAACTCCAATGTCAGCAAACTGACAGTGGCAGGAAAGCAGAGCATTGCTAAGCATGAGTGAATTTATAGAATCCATCTTCATAAGAACCAGAATATTCTTTGGGCAGAGCTTGCATTTCCACTTTACATGTCCACTATACCTACAGCAGCGGTATCCTACGTATGGCTGTCATAGTAATGACAATAAATATAGATATTGTCATTGGGATCATCACTGCCCACAGATTTCTGAAGACATGAAGGTATTTGTTTTCAGGGAAAGAAAAAGTCATTTAGACAAATGAGTCTTGTAGACTAAAGTGATGCTTCATGAAAGGGAGCTGCTATTAAAAAGACTTTCATTTGTGCTCCCTGAACTGATCTGACAGAGCATGTTTGGATTGTTTTGCCCTTTGGCAACTCTCAGTTTATTTTGTTTACTTAAATATTATGTAACCAGAGGGTTACACAATAATAATGATAATAATAATAATAAGGTTAGAGGAGAACTACGTACCTCCCAGGTTTAAGGCAGGCAGCTGTGTCATGGTCTGCAGGAGACAGAGCAAACTGCTTCTGATAGAGCTCTAGGCAGAGCTTTAGGGCTGCAGGATCCTCCTCTAAGGAGTTACCCAAAAAAGTCAATGTCACAGAATGGACCCAGATATTTAGGGCAAGGAGAGTCGCTGAGGAGGGGAAGCAGATGGGAACTAGTGGTTTCCCTGTAATTTCATGGCAAATAATCACATATGCAGGACAAGTCCCAGATCTACCCTCTGGCTTTCAAAAGCAATTTTGAAAATATTTACAATGTCTGGCATTTTTTGTGTGTCTGCTGCACTTTATGCAGAAACCAGCTGGTGAATAAAAAGCCAAATATTTCTCTTTGTAGTTGGTATGCAGGTAATATCTCCCATGGTCAGTCTGAACAGCTGCTCTGTCAGAAGGTCCTAGATATCCTTTATTGCTTCTAAATGAACAACCATAGAACAGTTTCTGTGTGGTCTTTGCTCTACTGTGTAGCTAGAGGATGCTGATGCTCTTCAAATAGCTGTAGTATTATGAAGTGTTAGAAATTCTTGTGCTGACTTGGTATTAATGGTCATATTTCCAAAAAATGCCTCTTCTACAGAAATGAACAAATTTTGAACCTCTAAATAGGCTGGGAACAAAGCCACACTGAGTGCATTTCCTCTCAAGCTCTGGGGGTTTTTTTTAATTTAGTTGGGTTTTTGGGTTTTTTGGGGGTTTTTTTTGTTTGTTTGTTTTGTTTTGTTGGTGTTTTTTGGGGGTTTTTTTGGGGTTTTTTTTGGGTTTTTTTGGTTTTGTTTTGTTTTGTTTTGATCTCTAGTCCTGTGTTGTAACTGTTGGGAGACAAGTACTAACCATCAGACTTCACTAGAGTATGCTGCAGGAACCTCCAATGGGCTGGGAGCCTGTACTGCACATCCCAGGTGCTAAGGAGGGAATAGCAGGCTGAGGCAAATGTAACAGCTTTCCTGGTGACATCTACTACATATTTTGTTATTTGGCCAGCTGGAGCATTGCAACTCATGCAACAACTATCTACTAACACAAGGGCTGGAAGGCACTTTGCAAGGCACTTTGCAAGGTTTTGACTGATTTGGTGATGTTTTTAATTAGTAAAAAGGGAGCAGTTAAGCATTAAATGTGTACAAACCCCTGAGAAGAAGAAATAGCCCACTGAAAATTACTACTTTGAGTCAATTCCCAAGCTTATACACTACTACCAGCACAACTTAGCTTTATGGAAGTATGTTAGGATCTTTTTGGTGCCGTTTCTGGAAGCTGTCAGTTCAGGCAGGGAGATTTTGTGAGGTATCCCACAGGAGAAGTGGTGCTGGGAGGGCAGGGACACGACCTACCACTGGTCAGTAATTCCCCTGGGATCAGCTGCACTGCCTGTGCTGGCTCTCACCCCGGCCAGCATCGGGCTCTGCTGCCACTGACACCAGCTGGCTCAGCACAGGGCAGCTCTGGAGGAAGCACGAAAGCCAGGTGTAACCAGCACTGCCCCCATGATCCCTGTGGGTCCCTTCTAGCCCAGGATATCCTAAATTCGACAGTACTCTGCTTCAGGGTGGAGCTGACAGATCTACAGCACAGCACGCTGTGCTGCCTGCCCTTGTGGGCTCTAGGCTCAGCAATTAATTAATGTGCCACTTCACAGCACAGATATCCAAAATACTTCCAGAAAGGTAAAGGGTAGAAAGGGCCCCTTCCTATGACTCTCTAGGCAGCTGACCAAACAGCCATTAGACAAGTATTCAGTCAATAAATAGATGGAATACAATGTTGAGCATACACTATACAGCACAAAGTGTTTGGGATGATTAAGCTTCCCAAAAAACAGGGGAAAAATTAAAATAATCAAAGAATAAATATAAATTATTGTACATTTCTCTAAGATTTGTTCTTCAAATATCAAAGTTCTGAAATAAATTGTTGAAACTGGATATCATCCCATCTCAGACTTCAAATGCTCCATTTCAAAAGGATTGAGTGTCCTTCTGCTTATTACTTTGAAACTTGGTATTGATGACAATCAAAAGACTCAGTATTGATAAAATTACAGTCTTATAGCCAAAACCTGAAACATGGCCTTAATGATGGGAACCCCCCACATTTATCTGCCAGTTTGCAAGCAAGTATTTTAAGTTTCTTTTGATGAGGGGATCAGTCCTTTCTAGGACTTGTACCTAAAATTCATACAAAACTTAGCTTTCAAAAATGCTTCCCTTCACTGGGGAAATACGATACTATTTTACTGGCCTAATAACAGTGAACACAACCAAATTTCAGGTGCATTATGCTTCAGTCAGTAGCAATATTTTACCTCCTGACTTTAGACAAAAACATGCTCGAAGATTTTTGACAATTTATGTTCCAGACTTGCTTCATTTTCCAATAGGGGTGCAATTCCCTCAGGTAGCATTTTAGTTGTATTGTTGATGCTTTCAAAGAATTGTCTATGTGTAAACAAAGTTGTTAAACCCATACTTCACCAGTTTTCACAAACTGATTCAGAAATCAGGAATTTCAGACAACTTAAGTAGCAGAATTCAAGATGTAAATATAAAATCAGTTTCCTGAAAAATGGCTGTGCACCATGGGAAAGCAAAAGTAAAAGCTGAGCTTGATTTCAGGTTGAGAACTGTAGATGCAAACAGTATCACAGAATTTAATGAGCATGCACACAGAGAATACAGCTCTAGACAAATTCTCAAGTGATCACTTGCAGAAATAGGCTTCTTTGGAACTTTTCATAAATCAAGCTGTTTAAATTGCCTTTCACTCTGTAATGCACTGCAAATAATCCAATCAATGCTTTTCACTTCTTGATGCCTTGGTAAATTCTGGGATTACTGAAAAGGGCCTGGAGTAGGAAGCCTTTCAAAAGACAGGGTGTAGTTTCTGCTTTGTTGCTGTTTTTCTAGAGGTACATGGGTTTCTCACCTCTGTTTCTCATCCTTCAATTTCCCAGTTTGTTGTTGTTGTTGTTTTGTTTTGGTTTTGTTTTTTTTTTTTTTTTTTTTTTTTGTTTTTTTTGTTGTTGTTGTTGTTGGGGGTTTTTTTTAAGCTGGGATAATGCTACCGAACGTTTCAATAGTCAAAAAGTGAAGCAAGAGAGCAACTTACTATTCCCTTACAGTTTCAAACTTAATTGCATCAAAGATGCTATTATTCACTGAAATGCTGGAGGACAGTAATTATTAGCAAACTCCTGATGTTATTTGGTCCTCTTTGTGTTCTTTCCACTCATCTCTTTTCATTTCTCCACCAAAGGCTGCTAGGAACGGTTTGATTGACAGCAAACTTACTTTGAAAGTATCTGACCTTGGGATGACAGGGTAGGTGAAAGAACTGGGAGCCTGACAATTAGAAGCTCTGATGTTGGTGGATATGCACTTACTGGCATTGATCAGCTGCACTGGCTGTCAGGGGTGTGATACAGCGCTTTGTGTTTTCTTTCCATTAATGACCATAAGTCATTACGGAATAAGAATAAAAACCAGAAAATAGAGTCACACAGCTGTCTCAAAAAGTTAAGGCTTAAAGGCAAATCACTAGTCATGTTTGCGAAGAAATCTCAAAGTTTCCTTTGAGTACAAGGTTTGCAGCTGATTTGGGGACCAAGCATCTTAATCAGTGGCCTCAATGAAGAGAAGTTGGAGAGGATGAGCAGCCTATGGAGCCTGTCCTCTGAGAAGAGGCTGAGGGAGAGCTGCTTAGCCTGGAGAAGAGGAGGAAAAGAGGGGATCTAAAAGCTGCCTATAGCCACTTACAGTCACAAAGCTATGGAATCTCCTCTGTGCCAGGCCATGTAATAGCAGGCCACAGGCTGCACCTCGGGAAGTTCAGGCTGGATAGTAAGAGAAGTTGTTTCTCCAGGAGGGTGGTGGAACAGTGAAACATGCTCTCCAGGGAGATGGCAGTCTTTAGGGGCTTTTAAGATTTAGGAAGACAGAGCCATGGCTGACCTGCTCTGATGTTGGGAGTAACCCTACTGGAGCAGAAGGCTGGGCTAGACTGGCCTGACAACTGTTGTTCCTGTGATTCTGCATTATTTCCCTAGTAAGTTAGATAGCAATGATCTGTTCTAGATTATATCTAGATTATCTGTTCTGACAACTGTTGTTCCTGTGATTCTGCATTATTTCCCTAGTAAGTTAGATAGCAATGATCTGTTCTAGATTATATCTAGATTATCTGTTCTGACAACTGTTGTTCCTGTGATTCTGCATTATTTCCCTAGTAAGTTAGATAGCAATGATCTGTTCTAGATTATAGGTAATGCCTCTATCAGGTACATTGGGAAACCTGAGATTCTGCCTAGGCTTTGTTTAGGAACCTTATGATGTTCAAGCAGTAAATAGTATTTCACTGTAACTTGGTCACAACCAAGTTTGGTTTGTGCTTTTTAGGTATGTTCTGGATAAGCTGTGTCAAAGTTCTCTAGGAAACAAGTTTCCACAGAAGTGCTCAGTACCAGAAGTTTTTCACCACACCAAATTTAGCAGCAAGTCAGATGCATGGGCCTTTGGTACGTATGGAATTTCACATGTGAATTTGTACATATATATGCCATTACATTTGGATTTCATCAACTTGTTAAGCAGAAATGTTAGACATTTAACACACTGAAGGGCCACAAAAAGCAGTTACAGTTTGTGTTCTTGTTCAATATTTTTATGCAAAGCTCTACCATAGTTGGATTTTTAGCCCTAGGATTCTTCTTTTAGGCAAACAGAAACTCTGCCCACTCTACATTTGCTACATATGTGTTCAATATGGTAAACTTTGGCAGTGGAGATCAAGTCAAATCCTTGGTCTGTCTAGACCATAAATCAGTGTTGCCCAGCTGTGGAAGAGCCTCTCTGGGAGCTGGGACTCTGAATCTCAGAAAAAAAGTATATCTGTTTGCAGATCACTTCCCACCAGGAGTTTCAAACATTTGAACTTCTACTTCTGTGGTTTCAAGCTGTGATTTCCAAATCCCCGGAGTCTGCTCAGTGTTTCTAAAAGTCTGCAAAAGGTGTCAAAGGAAAGGAAACCTTTTGTGAACAGGCTTGAATTCCACTTATCTGGGTCTGCTCCTCCAGAAGGAAAATTTTGGCAGCTGTCAAATTGATGAAAGATTGGCAACCCACTGTTCTTGGCATGGAAGCACAGTGAATAAAGCAGATAAAAGTGTTTCTGGATGTTGGGTTGCTTCTTATCTTTAACCTCAGCTAGCCTCCAGTGTTAACCACTCTGGCAGAGAAACAACTCATTCATGTCCTTAACAAGTTGTTTATAATATATCCAATTAAATCAGAAGTTGGATTTTGTGGTGATACTTTTCTTTTTGCTCCTATTGATTAAATCCTGGCCCCAGGCTTTACTTTCATTAGCGTCAATATTGGCATTAACTTCAATGAGAAATTTTATTTTTCCTTAGAAGATATTTTTCTCAGTTTAACACTATCCATTGATGCAGTGGAAGCAAGGGGAGAGTGGGATCAGTCAGTTCTTGTTTGATTGTTTTTAACTATAGAGCCTTTAAAGGGCTAAAGAACAGAACTGATGTATTCATATCCCAAAAGCAGATGTCAGAGAACAAAGAATCCTGGTTTTTTTATGTTATCATCAAGGAAAGCTGGGATTTGGATGCCATTTTAGTGTCACTGTGACACTACAATGTTCCAGTCTTCAAGCTGGAGTGAAATAAAAGATGCCATAAATTTCTTTAAAAAGAAAATTACAGCTAATATTATATATCATTGTGAAATAAATATTTCCTTTTTTTTTTTTTTTTTACTTTAGGGTAGGAATATTTATCACATATATTCAGTTACAAGCAAAATTGTTGCTTGCAAGGTCATAATTATGAATTAGTGATTATGATATTCAGTGTTTCTATTGCTTCTATGTACTCCATCGTTTAAAGGTATATATACAGCTGACACTGTAAAATATCTGGAAATCTTTCTCATACCAAAGAAGTGTATGTCCCACTCAGAAAAATCTGTATCTTTTTTCTTATTATTTTATGAAGACACAGATACCTATAGCTGTCATTTTGTTTTTCCTTCTCTCTGTGTACACAGACATACTTAAGAGGATGTTTGCATGTATTCTGCAGAAAATTCAGCCCAATATATTTAATTGCCTTCAAAAAATATATTTTGTAACTAACTTTATCACCTAAATTAATCTTCTTATGCAGTAGGAGTTGTTTTACATTCAGATACAGAATCACACTTGTCAGTCTTTTTTTTTTTTGACAATATTCTCAGAGTCTGATCATTTTTATGTTGCATGTGTATCTTGTTCTGTGAAAAAAAGACTTCTCTTGTATTTATTGGCATTCATTTCATGTCTGAATGTGGGAGGTGTTCACTTTGGGAAAGCAGCCCTATGAGCTTGATGAAGATTGCAGAAAGTTTCTCAAGGATACAGACTTTACAGAGCACAGCAGGTTTCAAACATCACCTACCAGATAACAGACAGCTGCTGGTATGAGGTACCCATGTACATCTGCACATACAAACTGGAGAAAACAAAATAACAGGAGCCACTAGGAATCCCTGCTGATAGCTGAACTGATGCTCATCATGAAAATATCCTTTAATAAATGCCGTTGCTTGTAAGAAATACATTCCATATTATCTAGTTCAGGAAATGAGGCACAAAAGCAGGTTGGCTCCTTTCTTTACAGAACCACGTATTTAAGCATAACACCTTTCAACATCAACAAATACAGGATGAGATTCCTCTCACATAATTTTAACAGTTTAAAAATTGTGTGCTGAGCTAAACTAAGTGTCTAAATTTCTTCTACAAATACAGCACCATTATTGGTACCTTCCCATGGTAATTTGCCCTTTCTCTCTCAGCAGCCACAGAATAAAAGATATTTGCCTTCCTGTATGGAGATTTTAAACACCAAACTTAGAAGAGACATCCAGTTTTATAGACAGCTAAATCTGTGTGAAATAACCCTGCCCTTACAACAGAAGGATGTGTTACCCCATCCATGAGTCTTCCAGGGGCTGTGAGTCAAATGCTGATCATGCTGGTTTTGAGATCTGCATCTCCTGTGCCAAAAATTATCCTGATTTATTGTTCCTCTTCACCTAAATTTTGATCAGCTGTCTGTAGACCAGGACTTGTTTCTAACCAGCTACAAAGACCTGTTTTGCACATTATTGATGACACGATGAAATGACTGTGATGTTCTCTTGGGCTTTTTAATATAATTGCCAGAAAAATGAGTAAAGTGACTTATATTAGAGGATATATTAATGCAAAGAAAGAAGATTAAACTATCACAAAGTAAGATAGATATAAAAAGTAAGTTAAATTTTATTTACCTCCTGCAACTTTATTTTAGCATGCAGAAGTTTGTAGTGAGTCACCGTCTATGAATTTCTGCATGTTAAAATCAAATAAAGAATGCAAATTGCAATTTTTGAATTATTTCAAAATTAAATAACTATACCTATCATCTTTGCTTCATTTAGCTACCATAACAATGCCCTGCTTTTTATCAGCTGTTACCATTCTTTTGAGGCATTGAGAGAAGGCAACAGAGCTTGAAAAATAAGAGTCAAACAGATGACTGTGCATTCTGGCTCCACATCACCTGTCTGCCATACAAGAGCTGAACCTGAAATCTGCCTGACATTACCCACCCTTATTATTCTATGTTTTAGTGTCCTTCTCATTTAATCAGGGGGTTGACCAAGAAGCATATGGAGAAAGCATTTCTGACACTCTGTGAGTGACAGACTTTGGAAGGATACTGTGGAAGAATATAATTTATTTTGTTAGCATTTTTTCAAAAGACTTCTCAGACACTGAGATACATATACCAATTATGTGCACTCCTTCAGTGCCTCCAAACTGTCATTGTTTGCCCTTAAGTGGAAATGTAAACAGGGAAATATATGCTTGGTGGGTTTTCTGATTATCATAACTCATCTGAATGTGTTTTTTCTTCATAATCACTTGAAGCTGACACCTAAAGTCAAACTTAGAACTACTGCAAGGGACAGCAACATAAATAGATATAGTCTCACTTTCAATTACTTAGAAATTGCTACAGGTAAAATATTATATCTGTTTTCTCACCAGTATTATTGACTCTAGTTTTGGCCCTCAGGGTGTATATTTGATTTGGAGTTCATTCTAAGTTGCATATTCAGGATATTTTCAATTTAGCAACATACGAGGCATCTAGTAGAGTGTTATTGCTTCCTGAAATAACAGGTAGAAATAAAGAAAATGTTTTATGCAGAATTCTACAGTCATTGCAACATTAAATGGTAAATTTGCTGATCTCGATAACACTTGAGAAGCAAAAATTTGAAGATAAATGAAAATGCTAATAATATAATTGCTTAGCCAAATATTTTCTACTGACACACTGAAATTTGGCTTCTGAAGTTAGTGCTTAAATAGGAGCACCCAAATTTCAAATGTGCACAGCACTACAAAAATTAGTGCTAACTTCAGCAAGTCTTGAAATACAGATACATCTGAAGCTACAAAACAGAGGCATCTAAACTTAGACATTAATAGTTGTAAAATGCTGATCTAATATGTATAAAGAGGTTTTAAAACAAAGTAACTTCTGAAATAAATCCTTTTCTCTCACCCCATATCTGAGCTAGTTCATCATGTGATGCTGGTAAGAGTCCAAGTGATGTCTGCTTGCCCTTTCCCTGATGGAGCTGGCCCAGTCCTAACAGGGACCTCTTCAGCTCTCGTTTGAGCTCACCTGAACCAAAGGAATAAAAAATGCAGGGTGCAGACATGTGGGGAACGAGGAGAGAGAGATGCAGGTCTCTGGCCAGACAGAGGCTCCCACTCCTGTGCTTGCCTGCATTGCTTGGTGCCAGCCCTGGGAGCTGGCTCTGAGAGCACATCCTTGTCTGTGTGGGGCTGCAGGCATGTTTGAGGGAAAGCTGCATTTGGGGTCATGCAAATGACCTTGGGCACCTGTGCAGGCCTGGGGCCATGGAACTGCGTGGGAGAAAGGGGCAAGGCTTGGTATGATGCTGCCCATGGACCAACCCAGTCCTAGGAGTGCTGGCTCAGAGAAAGGGTCAGGAAGGAGCGCTGACACTGAGAAAGCAGGAGAGGGAGGGCTCTCCCAGCAAAGAAGGTGTGGCCTAATGCATGCAGGTGATTTTTTTCATATAAACATTGTCTTTTTTTTTATGGTCTTCCAACACCCTGCTATATACTTGTAGTGGCTTTATATGTTGACAGTTCTGAATGGTGTTTTTTGATTCAGAGCACAGCTTTAAAAACTAATTGTATTGAAATCAAAGCTTTGCCATAATGAAAAAGTTACTCTTAACAACAGATCTGAAGAGGGGCAGCATGACTAATTACTTTATTTGATTGTCTCCAGAATTGCCATTCCTTTTTTGTGTTAATGCAAAATAAGTAGGAAGACCACAAATAGGTGATTTATTTATCCTAAAAGTCCAGCTCATGTACTAAGGTTTGGGGCTGTTATGGCAATGGAATATGTGGTATAGATAAGCAACTTAAAAAATGTATTTTCATTCCTTTGCATTAGTGTCTAGCTCGCCATTAATTAGTATCATCTGCTTACCATTTTGAACAGCTTCATTTAAGGATCTTGTCTCTTAAATAGGAAATGAATGTGCAGCATTATAACAGTGTTTTGTGAAGCTGTAGAGCCCAGATGTACTTTTCAGATATATGTTTGGCTGCTTTCTACAGATTGTGGTCATTTTGGAGGCCCTTGATTTTAAGAGTCCATGCATTTTCTGAGCATTTTTCACGCAGGATCATGTTTGTTATTGGCTCTTTCTTGCAATTCAGGACTGAGTATCAGAAAACCTTGTGTTTTTCAGTGACTGGACGTGTACAGATAAAACCACACTGGCATGGTTGCAGCTATGGTGGGGGACCTGCAAGACTCAGAATCATAGAAAATCTGGCTGAAAGGGTCCTCTGGAGGTCATCTAGCCACATTTTTCCACCATAGTGGGATTATCTCCACTGTTTCACCATCCATACCTTCATCTACCTGATCTCTGAACACTTCTAAAGGTAGAGATCCTACAGCCTCTCCCACAGTACAGAACAGGAAACCTGGTCCAGTGTTGTTCTATCCTCCATGTGAACAGACTTTGCTCTTCAGGTGCAACCAGAATTTCCCAAGCCTCAATCTACCGCCCCTTGTATGTAACAGCACAATTGTATTTGTTGTAGGCAGCATTTGTAATAGAGGAGGCAATGGCCAACTGTATAGTGAAAAATAACCAAAACCACTTTGATAATTTAGTATTAAGGAAGTTTCCATTTTTAATGTCAACACAAAAGAGATTTTTTTTTTGAGGGAGCATGGGCTACTTCGCCTCTACAGTACTTATCAAGCAAATAGTTAGAAAAATAACTTATGTTATCATTTTCTAATAAACTTCCAGTGCTTGTTAGTCTTCATCCCTATCCATTTTACATTGATACAGATTTCTTGAAGGTGCAAAAATTGCAGTTAGCTCATATCAAATTGAGTTCTTTATCACTAAGGTTCTTCTGATAGTTTTTTCATCACAGTTTTCAGAAACACTTTTGAGGTCTCCATCTGGAAAGATCTAGACATTCTTTGGGACTATATGAGTTGTTTTGTGTGTCTTGGTCTGTATACAACTGTATACTTCCAAGCTTTTGTATCTCATTACACAAGAAACAGAAGTTGGATGCAGCACATGCATGAAAAGCAGCACAAATAGTGTGTAATGTTATGCACATAATTCATAGAAAAGCCATGTATGTTTTCCAGTTACCACATAAACAGCAGATTTAATTGCTATTGGCCATGAACCAGTAGATTAATGGTCAACCAGAAGACATTGTTTGATGACATCCATGGTGTTTTGCTCCTTTGCTAGACACTATTGTTAAGAGTGAAATGAAAAAGAAAAAAAAACAGAAGCCCTTAGTGTACCCACACCTTTTAAAATGATGTTTGTGTCTCTTCAGCTGGCTCAAAGCCCAGGTTGCTTCTTCCTTCTTCACCACTGCTTCTTCCCTCTTCACCATAGGGGTTCACTGCTTCATGATTTGACCCTGCTTTACCTCTGCTTTCTCTTGCTCTCCTGTAATGAAAATTCATTTTCTATTAGAAGGTCCCTGTTCTGTTCCAAGTCCTTCTGGATCCCCAGAATCCCTGACTGTAAATAATACTGTGTTTAACTGCAAATATTTATATAAAAGAAATCGAGTTATGTTTAAGAAGAACCATAGCAAATCTGCTATGTTCTTAGTAACCCTGTTAGTGGAGGGACATAGAAAACCAACCAAGCTATACTTGTTAATGCAGTAATATTTAAGGAAAACATCATAACTGTACAGCCTACAATCAGATTACAGAAAACTGCAGGTGTTGATGAATGTGGGCAATTCTGCTGTTGGAGAAGGCACCATGCTCAGGACATCCCCTTCTCCTTGGCAGAAGCCTGGCCACCCTGCAGCTCCCAGTGGCCAAAGCATTGGTTAAACTGATGGTGATGGGGAAATTGCATTAAGCTGCCAAAGCTGTCCTGTAGTGAGAGACAGGGAGATGAACTTTTAGCTATCACTGTTGATGGGAAAGGCATAACAGGCTTTCATTCCTTAACTTACTTCAGATAAACTGAGGCCTAATCTGTAAAAAATCCTGATGATTCAATTATCGGGACATCTTCCAGTAGTCATGATCATACTATCCAAAAATATTACTCACTTTTTGCGATCTCTCTGCCCAGTGATGATCAAGGCAACAACTCCAATGACAACCAGACTAATGACCACCCCAAATACAATTAACCAGATGGTTACAGGTGGTTCATAAGGTGCAGCCAGGGTTGGAAGTATTCCCACAAACTCCAGCGTACTATCATCGAGTCTGAAAGCCTCATTTATTCGTCCTCGAGACATCCTGCCATCGAATGCAAATTCAAAGAGTTTCACACATTTATTGAAAGGAAAGGAAGAGTTTTCAGTTTTTTATAAATCTTCAGCATGGTAAGGTTCCCCTGAACATCTCAATTAAAAGGCTGCAGAGGAGGTACTGCTAAACCCATTTTCCTTCTGGCACGTGAGTAACAACCACAGAAACTTAAACCCTTAACCTATTTCAGCTTAACTGACGTGTTCACACACTCTATGGACTCTTAAACTCAGTCTTAACATTTATTAAATGAACCTTCTGATCTCCGTCTCTCTTTGTATTTTGCCCTTCATTCTCTTTACCATTTCTTGTCTATTGAAAAGTTTCTTAGTTATGCCACATAAAACCACAACTTTGACATCTTACCTGTTTCCCTCCTACAGTCTTACACAATTTTGATTAGTGTGTTTCTCACTGCCCTGAAAACCCTTTTCCTGGTGTCTCATCTGTGCCTTGTTTTTCCTTAAACTTCCACATCTGCTACTGAGTGCTAACCCAGGAGTTACTTTCACAGCCATATTCTTCTCCCTTAGTTCACCCATTTATCTCACTGCTTCTTCAACCCCATCTCAGGTTGATGCTGCTTTTAGATTTGTGCCCTCTTCATTTCCCACTGCACATTACCCACGATCTTCTGCAGAGTTGCAGTTTTACTTATCATTTTTATAGCAATGACTTACAGTGGTGTCACACCATGCTATAAAAGAGCTGTTCATTGACCTGTAAGTGGGAACTAGCTCCTGCTCTGACCTCTTCTATGTAATCAAATACATCTGGCTGTCTTTCTAGTACACCATTATTCTGGAGTCCTTGTTAACAATAATTCTTGCACTGACTTTTCAAAAATGAGAGGAAGAACACACGTGTGCATACACACATTACTACCGTATTCTTTATTTCAGGATATAAAATAGTTCCTGTCAAAGTCTGAGCAATTAGATCAGCTGGCAAGGTCTGATGCAAATGAAATGTGTTTTGGCAACACCCTGGAGCATTTTACTTTTTTACTATTTATCAGATACCATCTGATAGATGGACTATTTTTTTTTTCTGTCATAATAGTTTTCATCCTTGTATCTCTCATCCCACTATTTTCATTTTAACTGCAGAATTTACTTTCTTGTCACTGCTTCTGCCTCAGCTGACTTAAGCACTGCTTTCCCTTCCAACCTTCCATCTGGTTGGTTGGTTGCTTGCTTTTTTTCCCCAGAAAGCAAAATCTCACCTGATGGCATTTTCCACGTCAGCTTTGGGCACAATATCACTGATATTACCTGGCATGCTGACAGTAATGTAGAAGGAGATCCTTTGTGTCTCTTCCCCAACATGAATGTCTGTAATACTGAAGGAGAAACAGAAGAAAAAGGTTATTTTCATTGTTGAGATGACATTAGCTTTAAATTCGAGCCAGTGAACAGTTGTGTTTGACTGACATTGCCAGAGGTTTAGTTTACACTGGGGGCATAGTGATATCAGCTGGGAAGTGAAATCTATTTTCCTGCCAGAATCCCTTTTTCTATATGCTAATTTGTAACTTGAGCTGGAGAGAGTCTCTCTCATATCTAAGACAAGTCTTGGTGTAATTTTCCATAGCACATAATCATTTGCAGAACAGAGAGTGTTGGGGTTGATCTCATGAATGAGTTGATGTATGAAGTACAAAGTGGAAAAAAATAGCTTTCTTCCTTATTTTTCTAGAGTAGATTCTAGATATTACATGACTGATGTTCTATAAAGTAATACCTAATAGCTTGAGTAGATAGCTTCTGAACATTATTGAAAATACTTAATGAGAAGGGTTGTTTTTCTTACCAAAATCGCTTTCAGGTGAAAGATTTTATGCTTGTAAGTGAACCTAGATAAGATTAGTAAGTCTGTACCAAATTGTAGTGCTTTATAGTCAATATGTTTATCTTTTCTTAGCCCCAAACCCCTTGGATATTCAGTATGATACACATACATTGCTAGAAATGTTAATTTCTAATCAGTCTACCTTCCCTGATATTTATATATTTATGTTGGGCACAAATTGTCAAGGTGCATCTCCATCACTGATAAGATGCAGGAAACAAAGCCTTCTTACCTAACTTTAGCACATTATTCCTAAACTTCAGGCTCTTGAGGGGAAAGATCTCACATACCCAAGCTGTCATCTTGCCTTTTACAAACAATGTTTGACATTGTTTCTGTCACCTTACATTTGTCAGAAGGCACAATTAATCCCACCAGTTCATGCCATCAGCTGAGCAGAAGCAATGCAGGCATAGCTGGCACAATTAGGCAAGCCACTCACTCGAAGGCAGCTTTCTGTTTCTTCACCTCTGCAAAGTATTTTCTCATGGCATAGGCGACAGATGACTTGAACAAGAAGAGCTCACTTTCATCCCATTCATACTGCAGAAACAGCACAAGAGAAATTACTCAGAGATGGCAAGAAATCAGGGACACTAAGAAATCCTTCTAAAAAGAAATAGCCACTGTAATGCTTGGCATGCACTTCAGTATTATTTATTTGTGCCATGATAGCACATCAGAAACCAACCCAAACCTTTTAGATCTGTTAATCTGGGCACTGTGCAGTAGAATAACCAAGGAGGCATCCCTGCTGCCAGATATCATGCTGTCCCTCTGCAATCTCTGGCACCTTTATATGGGACTGCTGAAGATGCTGCAGTGCCAGCACGCCTTCCTGACTTACAGGGAGAAAGAGCATCAGCAAGACTATTCCTACTAAATATTGTACATTCTCTTTGAATTCTAAAAATTTCATTATTTAGATCCTGTTTTAATCACATAAGTTTATTTGCAGAGCTGTTCTGTTAAGGAGGAGAACCTTTGTGGTAGAGTTGTTGTGTGAAAGTGGCTAATTTATTTGCTTGATGAGCTCGGATTTTTGTTCATGGTCTGTTTTGGTAAAAACTTTGTATCAGTACTTCTGCAGCAAGCCACACTTGGGGTTTTTTCCCTGGAGAATCGATAGGTGATATTAAAAAAAAAAAAAATATATTGCCTCTGTGCAGGCTTCTCCTAGCCTGCCTTATGAGTCCAAAGTTATTTGCAGTGGGAGACAAAAACAGCTTCTTTGGGGCAAGAACCAAGAGCTGTACAGGGGGCAAAAACCACCACCGGAGGTGATAAAGCAGCCTGGTTTGTTGTGAAATAGCATGTTTGCACGAAGGGAAAATTCCCAGCTGAACTCTGTGGCAGTATCTTTTTATTCCACTCAGGCATAGATTTGATTGTGTTTATGGTACCTGGGCAGGAAGGCCCATAAATGCTGTCAGTGATAGAAAATCAGCTCCTGACTTTCTTGAACATTATTCAGGAAGGTGTGGTAGAAGGCAGCTCTGTTGTAACTGGCTTTATAAAACCTAGCTACATTTTTCATATGTGTCCACCTCTTGACACTGATGTAAAATGAGAGAGATGTATAAATATCCATGAGGAAGACATCTATGAGGGATAGACAGGGACAAACTGTTTAGCTGGGTGTGTTGCAATAGCACAAGGAGTAATGGTTTTAGACTAAAAGAGAGTTGATTTAGATTAGTTACTAGGAGGAAATTCTTTGCTGTGGTGAGGCACTGGAGTAGGTTGCCCAGAGAGGTGATGGATACTCAGTTTCTAGAAACATTCAAGGTCAGGCTGGGTGAGCCTTACAGCAACTTGATCTAGCTGAAGATGTCCTTTCTCATTTGCAGTTGGGTTGGGCTAGCTGATCTTTAAAGGTCCCTCACAACCTAAAGAGTCCTGATTGCATTAATAAAGGGCAGGAAAGGGCAGAAAGAACCCACTGCTGTCAGTCCATTCAGGACCAGGTCCCAGGAAAGGCACAGGTACCCAAAGCCACAGCAATCAGAGCAGTCCCCAGGGCATTTGAAGGGCAGGGGCTGTGCCAGCCCTGGCTGTTCCCACCAGGAAAGGCTGAGGCTGAGTTCCCGTTGTGAGGCAAATGCCCCCAGCTTTCTCCTGCTGGCACAGCTCTGCACTGAAGCACCTCTTGTTACTGCTGCTGCCTCCAGCAGCCGGCACTGTTCACTATCACAGCTAAGAGGCTGTTGTTGGGGTTTCCCAATTTTCTATTTATGCCCAACATCTTTAGGCTTGCAGTGCTGCTTTTTTATTGTTATTATTTTTACCAGGATCTAATGAGCTTGATTCCTCTACTGATGCTTTCTGTACTTAGCATGTTAACTTTTTAATCATTTTTTCATTTCTCTAACTTGTATTTTGTTTTTTTTCAGTCTAATGTATTTTAATTGCCACTGTGCCTCTCAATTGCCTTTATAAATACTATTACTGGCTGTGTGGATGGGAGGTACTTGGCTGGCTTCTGATCTGTGTTTGAGTTGTGACTACCCACACAGCTTCCCATGGCATCTCGGGTACCCACCCTACACTGTGCCTTACAGAAGCTGCTTTGCTTTCAGACAGAAAAGAACTCTGCCAGGCACCTCTGCTCTGTTACAGTGTGTTCACTCCAAGGTCCCATATGTGATTTGAAAGACAGTGTAAGTGTGGCCTCTGATTCAAAAAGGATTTTTCATTGCAAAATGCATCTAAATGCCTGCAGGCTGACAGCTCTCCATTCTCTAACACTGTCTTGTGTGACAGCCCTTTACAGTGTGATCACACATATGGCATTGACCTGGTAGAGAATTTTGAAATAATGTTTGGAGAGGGGTCTGGTTTTCAAGTGGCAGTCAGGGGCTGGCGCTCCTGGAACCGTCTATGTTAAATATGACAGACCCCAAGGAATTCAGTGGGGATCTTGTAGCAGTTTCCCTTGTGCGGGCACTTTCATAAAGCCCCAGCTGAAGCAAAACTGTGGATGTTTCAGCCTCATGAGCTGCACCCGTGATCCAGCAATGCTGCGGCTGCAGCTCTAATCTCATCAGCCTGAAAACAATTAGCAGGGTAATTGCAGCAGTGCACGCTCTGGTACAGCTGGCGTTGAGCCCATCCGAGAGTCTGGATGCTTAATTTGCCAGAACTTGGGGCTATTAAAACATCCCTGCTGGGGCTGAGTCACAGCCTGTGTGAGCTGCAGCTGCCCTGGCCCCCAGCACAGCTGTACCTGAGCCCAGAGCAGGAATCTTTCCCTGCCTGCTCTTTCCAGAGCCAGCGAGCACAAATGCAAAGCTGTTTGCTGGCATATTCAGAGTGCTTTGTGCTGCTAGGTCAGGGTAAAGTAACTCAAAATACACCTTAAACAAACAATTGCCCACAGCTTCTGTGCACTGTGAGCTGTGCAAAGCACCCAAAACACATGGCTGTGTTTAGCTGGGCTGAGATTCTGCCCGAGATTCCCCCTGCCTTTTCTCTATGCCAGTTCACATACGTCCCATTACCTGCTGCTGCCATACCAGCATTCTGCCATGTCCCTGGGGGCTCAGCAAAAGGGAAATTTGTAGGGAGGCAGAAAGCAACCGAATAGAAAAGGCTTCTTGCAAATCAGTGATGTGAACTGGTTTTGAGAGGAAGATGTATGGCTGGCTCTTCAGAGCTTAGGAACCTACTGTCCATGCAATAATTCAAATTAAGTAATCTGTATGAGATTGTTTTACAGCTGCTCAATTGCACAACAAAAGACTATGATGGCTAAAGGCAGGCATAAAAATGATATTAAGCTAAACATTAACCATAATGACTAATAAACGTGTTGTAATATGGAGCCTTTTTATGCTGTTGATATCAGTTTTGAATTGTATCTAACTTGACTAGGCAATCTAGGAAGCAATAAAACTCCAGAGGGGCTTGCGTATGAGAGAGTGATAGAAGCAAGAGCATCAATTCATATGAAAAATCACCCTGTGGTTTGTGTCCTTGCTAGTGCAATAGGCTCCAACATGCAGGTCTAAATGGCCTGCCTGATGACATACTCATTCTTGGAAAATTACTGATGTCCTGCAAGGTGAAAATGGCTATTAACAGGAATGAAGTGTCTGCACTTAAACCTTCGACACTGCCTCCGTGAGATTAGCATGAAGAGGAAGAGTTAGAATAAGGAGTGAATTTTCAGCCTGGGTTAAGCAGATGGGCTAAGCCAACGCTCTGTTTAAAATCGTAAAAGCCATCTTCAGCTTTGATGAGATTTTTTTTCATTGCTGTAATACATTTTATTGGACCAGCTGGTATAATTGGGGAAAGCAGACAAGCTCTTGGGAATGAAAGCCCTTCGCCTCATCTGAAACAGAAGCATCTGCACTGCACTGTCCCCCGCAATCTAACAACAAAGCTGTCTCTGCACCAGGGTAGGAGGGCAGGGAGGCAGCTGTGCATATCAGGGCCTGCAAATATTACTGTAAACAGCCAAACAAAAATCTCCTGAGAAATGTGTTAACAGATGTGTTTTAGTTTGAAACCAAGAGCATTGAAGGATAAAGAGTGGGATCCACCAGCCTGCTTTTAAATGTGAAGTTAGCTGCTCTAATAAGGCAGTCACCATAGCCACCATAATGGCAATTAGAAGAAATTAGGTAGAAGCTTTAAGTGGAGACATCAGCAAATCTGGGGAAAATACAGCCATTTTCGTGCACACAGGTTCCTCTATGTTAGCCTTCCAGGCCTGTTCTGTAGGAGGTGGAAAATCATGATTGGTATGTCTAGAGAGTAACTAGCTGAGATGGGTGGGCTCACTCAGAAGTTCCTCCACTAATTTTAGAGGCAGTCTTGACCACAAACTTAGACAAGACATCTTATATGTGACAACCCTTCACCTGAGCTGATGCCACCCTTCAGACACAAAGATCAGCCATACCCTGACTCAGTTTCTGAGCCATTACCACAACACTTCTGTTGCCCAAGCAGTAAGAAGGGTGCCAGAGCACACAAACACACTCACCGCCTGGTCCCCCAGAGCTGACTTCAGGCTGATGCGCACTTTGATGGCATTGCTAGAATCTGGTTTAGAAAGAAACAAGGGCCATGTTAAAGCTGCTGCAACAGAAAGTCTGCTCCTGGTAAATGCTGAGGTGGCTAAAGCTTCCTTACAGTTCCCTTGCTCCCCTTGGAGAGCTTGGGGGGACTGATTTTGTTTCCCTTCATCACCTCTACTGCAAACACACTCATCTGAGCTGTCAGTTCCCAAGTCTGGTTTTGTAGCAGATGGAAAATTCCTCTCTCCTATCACTGGGAATGAACAGCTTAGATGCAGATGCTGGTGCCTGGTTAGGTGAATCCCACTATCAGACTGGCACAGGGCTGCAAGAGTTAAGAGGCTCTCCAGTATCAGCAATGATTACACAAATATAACCTGTCTGGTTCATCACTCAATGTCACAATAAGCTGAAAAACGCATTTTTCCACAGTCTCCTCCTTTTCCTCCCCTTGAGCTCCCCTCTTTGACTAACACATGTCAGCAAAACCATAGCAGTAATTTTTTTGTACTGGTTTGCCCCTAACCTGGCTCCCTGGACAAGTGGCTCCCAGCTCTGCAATACAGGCACACTGCTCTCAGGAAAGCGCCACACAAGACCAAGCTTATGAATCTTTCTTCCTTCTGTAGAGTCATCCCACACTCTGAGTGCTGCCATCATGAAAAAAAAGACACCTCAACTTCTGAGAACTGCGTGGGGCTCTGACAAATACACGTGCTGACTTCTTCGGCTCTGGCCATGAGGAAGCCAGTTGGTTTTCCTGTGAGTAAAACTTACAGCTCAGTGTTTATTTCCCATAACCCTGCTTTTTTAGGGAGAAGAGCCTCCAACAGCTACAAGAGAGAGGCACTTTGTTAACCATGGGCTGTGAAGAATAACTCATGTCCTTAAATCACCCACAAGCCATACATACATGGTGTCCAGTCTGTTTTCCAGCCAATGAATCTGTCAGAATTAGTTTTTTTCAGCCACTCATATAAGGGTTCAAAGTAGTGGAGCAAGGGAGCTGCATTCATGTATTTTTCTCCTGTTACATTTTTCAGTGCTTGAGTCCAGGGCTTGGATCTCCCTAATTCCAGCAATTGTCTGTATATGTGGAACAAGAAGTAATATGTTATTGTCATGTTCCATCTAGATGAGAAAAACACTCTGTGACCAGTATAAAGGTGTTCTTTGCTTCTGAATTCATTCCTTTCTCCCATTATTCCTATTAATAAAAATATTTTATCCCCACAAACAAGTAATTAAACCTTTGATGTACAGAACCTTAGTATACATAAATTTAGTCAACTTGTCAAAATGAACTGAGCAGGTATAGGCTAAATTTCCAGGCTAGGTTTATTCTTGATGCAACCTCATTTACTCCAGAAACTTTGTTACTCTCTGATTTATTACATGTGAGAAATTTGCTTCGTTACCTGAGTTTCTGCCCAGCTTCAGTGGAGTTGGTAATGTCACATTTGTGAAGAGGGCCAACATGGTTAGCTGCCTTGCAAAGTGCCTCCTGAAACTGGAACTGATAGATGGTGCGGGTGTAATACCTAAAGGAAGGGCAAGGAAAAGGGAGGCACAGGTTTTATTAGCTGTCTGTCAAGGAAACCTGCAAGCCTTTGGCCTTTGGAAAGCTCTGCTGCATCAGCTGTCACTCCTGCTTGGGAGACTGCACTGCAGGGACAGAGGCCAGCTGATATTTACAAGCTAGGCTAACTCGAATCTAACAAAATGCCAAGATCAAGTGGACTAGAAGAGCCTCAAATCTGTTTGTTGCCACATAAATCAGGAGAGAGTAAAGTTTTTAAGGTCCAGCTCTCTTCTCTGAGCCCTCTAAAATGAAGTGGCCGGGACACAGCGGACATCCAGGGCTGCATGCTCATGGCCCAAATGACATGAGGCACAGTGACCCCCCAGAAGGCAAGCACTCATACAGAAGTGCTCCTGCTGTTTGATGGCAGCATGAAACTTTCCTGTTCAGCAAGAAGGTCAGCAGCCTCCTCGCTGCTCAGAGATTATTATGGAACAACCCCTGATGTGCAGAGAAACACTCCCATTGGAATCAGCAACCTTCGGTCTGGGCTTTAAACAAAATAAGTTTGGGTCCTGAGACTCTCCAGCAGATGTTTTAGGTAGCTGGGGCTTGTTCTGTAGACAAAACTTAAGTAATGAATTAAACACTGCACTACCTTATGAAGGAGTAATCATTGGCCACGTGAAACAGCACGGCAGGGTCGCAGTAGGTTTCATCATGAGGGACTGGTTCCACAACACCAACTATGGCTCTCCTGGAGATGAAGGAATAACAGTGTTTCTGTTTATAGACAATAAGCAGAGGTAATCTGACTCAGCTTTTATTTCTATTTTGTCTGATACATATGGACACCTCTCACTTGCAAACAGAAGAATTCCATACAGCTCCCAGTAACCCCTAGTGAGTTCTGCTTCACAGCTGGAGACCACAGAGAGGAAGCTGTTTGGAAACTCATAATGCAAGGAAGGGATTTGTATGATAGCAGGGTGTGCACGGATCAATTAGTGGTATGAAATAATCTGCAAGACATGAGATTCACATAAACCACCTCATGCCCTGGCCCATCCTGAGTTTAGAGACCTGTTTTTTTGTTTTGGGCAAGGGCATGCAGGGACTGGGCAACCCAAAAGGCAGATGGCCTCCTGTGCCACTGGGCTGGAGATAAGATTTCTCTTTATTTTCCTCTCCTGAGACTGTGTTTCCTGAGAAACAAACCCATGCCTTGAGTTCTGAAAATGGTAATAAGCTTCCACGGAAATATTTTTCATAAACCTGTATTTCAAGCAGAGAGCTTTGCAGTGCCACTGCAACAGATGTGATAAGCTTCCCTGAACAATTTGTCATTCTCTGTTTCTCTGACATATCTGCTACTTTTGAATACATTGAAGCTGATTGATTTTTACAGTGGGTCAGGAGGCTTGCATATATCAACTTTTATTATAGATTCTGTTTGCTGATGGAGGCTTGCTGTTCATGTTCGTGTTAGAGTTCAAGTTCCATTTTCAGCGTGGGGCTTGTTTGGTTTCTTTGCATTTTTCTGCCCTCATATTAAAACCAACCTGGGAAATTACAAACTCCAGTGTGAATCATATTTATTTTTAATCTTGTGCTCCAAGGTGCTGAAAATATACTGATTGATGGGCACAATCTGAAAAGGCACCTCTGGCTGTTACTTGCCGAGGGAACTGTATTTTCTGTACGGAGGAAGGTGGTATCTTAGTACACAAGGAAGGAATTCAGTCCTTCAGATTCAGTCTAAAATCTTTCAGACAATTTGCCCCCAAAAGCACTGTACGGTGGGAAGGAAACACAAAGCAAAGAAGTGTGCTCAGATACTTGGTGGATTGAGATCTGCATGTTTCTCTGGCTGGCAAGTACAATGAACTTCACTTTCCACTTGTCCTTAAGGATGTGGGGAGCAAACCAGAGCACGTGACCAGTGAGACTTAGAGAAGGGCTGTACTTTAGCTTTACTTTAGTGAAGATGTCTTGGGGAATGTGTCAGGGGGACAGCAATGTTGATCTGGAACAGGCCATGCAAAGGCCATGGGCTGTCTTTATCAGGAGGCTGACATGAGACATTATGAGACATTGTCTGCACCACAGTTGTGTATTTCTATCGAGCACTCTATTGGTATTTACAGAAACATCCAGAGACACACATCCTGTCCTATGGGGCTCAAACACCTCAGTATGTTGAGTAACTAGGGTTGAGTTTGCAGGTTCATATTAAAAAAATCCCCTTTGTTTCTCAAACTTACTTCATCTCCCACCACCGTTTGGTCCATTCCTGTTTTGTAATCTCACCCCTAAACACCATCCACCTCCACTTCTCCAGCATGTAAGTAAAAGGCATTGTTCCAACAATGGTTAGTGCTTGTTTGAGCAGAAAGTTGATTTCAGTTTCTGAAGAGAGAAGCAGTTAAGGTAATGGTTATGGTAGCAATTAGTACCTGACTAGATGGCTAAAGTAATTTCCTTTAACAGCTAATGCTTACATCTTTTTTGAATTACAGATTTTCACTAAGGAAAAAGTGAAAGGAAGAATACTACTGAAAAAAAATGAGATAACATCATTTAGGATTGTACACTGTTTTGTCTCTTTCCCCCAAACCTTAAATAACCTAGTCCTTTGACATGTACATTTAGTTACCTATCACTGAGAACCTCTCCAGTTTCTCAGGAATTTTGAGCTCAAGACATCTCAAAATGTATAAAATGTACATTTTCATCCATCTAAGGTAGTGCTCAGAAGCCAGATGAACTGCATTATAATGAGGTCTATGTTGTCACTCAATATTCATTTAAGTGGGAGACGTAAATCTCAACGTTTCAGTTTCATTTGAACTGCTAAATGCACATCTTGATAGAGATATGTATGGATTCATGCAAGAGAATTGAAAAGAGTTTTGGAGACTCATCTAAATGAACTATGAAGATTAAAGGATGAGTTGTTCAGTGTTGAAGGTAGTGAAGTGCTAGCTACTTTTTAAATTATGTAACAGCATTGCAAAGTAGTGATCTTTGCTTCACAATGCGATTTGGGGAAAAATAGTATTTCTGGTAAATTAGAGGAGTAAGATTTTCAGAAGCCTGTCAGTTGATTGCTGAGTTTGTAGGCACGATCTTCTACTACAAAATAAGACCAAAAAGTGCTTTCGCATAAATGCATAATATCTATGCATTTATTTACCTTCATCATCTTGGAAAGTTGGCTCTAGGAGATCAAGAGATTTCAAGTGCTGAGGCGTGGCTGCAGAAAGTGACATAATTTCACCTACAGCTTCGTGGAAGCCCTCGTTGGCACCGCTCCTCAGCAGGTAGGGCTGCCCCGAGTACGCCATGTCGTACTCAATGTGGCCCATCTCGTGGTGTGCCGCCAGGAAGTCATCCATGGTCACTTTGGTGCACATCTTGATCCTACACACCAAAATAAAGTGTCTGTGGTTAGAGAGAGAGTGGCCCAGAGAAAGGCTGACTGAGCCCTGTTTGCCACAGCAATGGGGCTAAGCCCCTCCAGAGCTTGCAAATGCCCTTTGCAAAACCTGGGCAGCTACATCCTGGTATGCAGTGCAGATCCTCCTGCTGCAGCAATACTTCATAGGAAACTCAGCAAAACACCTTCAGCCACCTTGAACTTGTCCAGGGAGTAAGAGAAAACTGCTGTTTTGTGAGAACAGCTGCTCACTAAAACCCGGCGATAAACTCGCTGTATGTGTGGGAGTGAGTAAACCACCACCAATCTTAGTAATGTACAAAGTGCTGTGTGTTGGTGACTCCTACTACTTCATCCTCATGTAGGATTTACAATTTACTAAAGGAATGTCTTCCAAACAGGGTTTCTTTTCATCTTCCCCAGACTGCTGAGGTGGGACACCGATGTGTTTCACTAAGGCTTGGCTGTGCACCAGCTTCTTTCTTTCCCTGGGTAACTGTGCGGACTGCAAGAGGGGTCAGAATTTCTGCAAGTATTCATTTCGTGGGAACTTGCTGTCCCACTTCTTTTCCAAGTATGGAAGAGACTGATGGATTTTCATTAAACTGGATAACTCTGCTAAAGATAGACCGTGGACTTTCAGGAGATTTTCTCTTGCTACCCAGGGACCCGCTGCCATTGCTGCAAAAATGTGCAGTTGTCCACAAATCTCACTGGTATCCACCTGGATTTCTGCTTATCCCTTAAGCCCTAGAACATAGCCATTATTTCTCTAATTCATAAAAATGTTAGTCACTTCTCAGCTAAAATTTGAGAGTGGATCTTCAGTAGATCTACTAGTAAATTTGAGTAGATCTTCACAGGAAAAGTTATACAGAAAGGTTCACAGTCCCACAGGATCCCTGCTCTCTTGTCTTCCTTCCCCCTCTTTTCAGCCAGAAAAAAAAAAGGAGAATTTATAACTTAAGACAGCATGGTGCAGCTTTTGTGAAAATAGGTTTGTTCTAGGAGGCAGTACAAAAAGGGCTCATAGCAATTTCAGTACCTGTAATCATTTTTGCCCAGGTCCCATGCTGTAGGATGGCAGACAACCTTCCTGCCGTCAGTTGGCTCTGTGAGCATGGAGTTGTTCCAGAAGCCCTGAGTCATGTTGTAAAGGCCAATGGAAACAAAGAAGGCCTCAGCAGATCTGAATATTTTATTGGCATCCCATTTCTGAAAGAGACAATGCCACCATTAACCTCTGCTTCTGCATGCAGCCTGTTCCCAATGGTCTCCTTGCTGCAGGGCAGCTGACTTCGTATTTCCCAGGAGCTTCACACCTGCACCTGGCCTATCGAGAGTAAGTCAGTAGTGTCTGCCTTTAGCACTTCTGTGAATTCTGCTGGGAACTGGAATTAAGTGTTTTCCCTGCAAACAAAATAGGTTTCTGCACTCAGAGGTTCAGCAGATAGCACCTGACCCAGACCAGAGAAGCTCTCAATAAAAGATAAAGTAAGATAAAAAATGCGTTCCCGTATGTTAGATCTGTGATCCAACCCTTCAGTCACTTAAGTCAGCCTGGGGACAACACATTTGAGGAAGTGGAGCTACATTCCCAGCAGATGAGCATGAGAGATTTCAGCCAGAACCATAAAATTTGGTAAATGTATCTATGGGAGTTGCTTATCAGATTAAAACTGCATGGTTATGTTCTGGATAATTGTGCCATTCAGCAGTTTTATTATTCTACCCAGCAGGAGCTCTGCATTCACTGGGATGAGCTCTCACAGAGACCTGGGCGGCAAACAGCTCATTTGGATGAAAATCCCAAATGGGGCACACCCACCAACAAGGATGAGCCCACCCATTGCTCAAAGGCTACGTAAATAATTCTTCCCTTCTTGCAGTGGTACTTCAACAGACACATATTTATGACTACAAGTGGGTCAGTGGTGTAAAACAGAGGTGAGATTAATTCAGACTTGTGCAAACTGCTAAGGAATCAAATTCAACTATTCCTCCTCTTCCCAGTATAACATTTTCATGGAGTGCTGCCTACGAGAGGAGAGTAGATTTCAGGTGAATAATTGCACTTCAGAAATCATATTCCATCTAGTTCCATCAAATTCCCTTTAGTTTAAAACAGGAGTAAAGCTTTGGCAAGACTACAGGGAATTATCTCCACATGAAGATAAGAACCCATGTTCTTGGTCTGGTAAAGGTGGTGGCACAGCTGTTAGCTCTGCAGATCTCAAACACAGGCCTTATGCTGCTATGCAGTTATCAAAAGATAACAGGCAGCACTGCAGTTTCTGCAATGTTGTAGCTGTAACCAAATAAACAAGACTGACAAAAAAGAAACAAACTGTGATATACAAACTATTTGATTATGGTAATGACTGGCAAAGGTCATATTTAATACCAGCCCATTTCAGGAGTCCTGAAATATTTATAAGTACAAAATATATCTCTTAGAGGATAAGAGTCTCTGAGGAAAATAGACTTCAAGACAGGATTATGGGGGTCAAAGAGGGTGGAGGAAAACAGAGAACAGCTAAGGGTACAGTGAAAAATGCATAAACACTTAAAAGAGAAAAGCAAAAACAGGATGCAAAAAGCAACACTTTTTTGGCAGTGTGTCTGCCTGAGGGCAGCCATGGATTTCTAAAGAGCAGCCGATATGTGGTACATAATTTTTATACCTTCTAGATTTGTTAATAATGCATATTGCATGAAGGCATGTCTTACCTTTTCAACCATTGCAGAAGTTACATCAATGTTTGGTTTGGCTGGATAGGGAACAGTCAAGGCATACAGATTTGTCCAGAATCTACCCCACATATCACCTTCAGAAAAAGAGAGAAACAAAGAAATACTTTGAATGATTTATTATGTATTACTCAAAGGTGCCAGACAGGTCTATAAATCATGCAGTGTCAAAAATAGGGACTCCTATTCATCTAACCAGGCCTGATCCAGATGTGAAGGGGAGCACTTCTGGAAGGTCATGCATAGGTCAAACTCAGATCAAGGATCCTTTTATTACCCAATATCAGCAATTCTTGGATAATGCAGTTTCAGGACTGATGACATTCCTAAAGGTGTATGAAAACTGAACATCCTTTTTTTAGTCCACGTGATTGTTGTGCCATGTTCAGGTACACAACACTTATGGCAGCTTAATGCTGCATGATTTGAAAGCCAAGTTATGAAATGTGGGTTCTTAGAGTAAAATCTGAAAGAAAAAACAAGTCTCTCTGGAACTCTCATTTCTAAGGAAGACAAGTTCTGCAGAGGGGAGGGAAATGTCCCAGCCAAATGCTAGAGTTTTGTGCTATGTGAGGTTTGGCAAGGATGAGAATACCTGCCCTCCCTTCTTGCTACTGCTGCTAAGCATTTGTGTCATCTCTGCTAGGAATTTATCCATTTCTCCTCTACCCTTCTTTTTTTTTTTTATCTGTAACCTTTTTGCTAATATCTTGATTAAACAATCAGATTATTCTCCACCCATGTGCCTTGTAGGTGACTGTGCTGTGTATAAAGCCAGGCTTGCACGCCATGGGTGTGTTGACATACCCAGCAAGTGAGCAGGGAGGCCTCCTGTGGAGCTGATGAGCTCGGGGCCGTACACTTGCCCCAGCTTGTGTCGCACGTAGGCATGCAGCTGCTCGTACAAAGGTTTTATCTGGAGACAGAGGAGGAGAAGGAAACCATTTTTATTTTTCACTTTGCTCTATTCTGCTCATTACTCCTAAACAGAGAACCTTGAAGCTCTCTCTGACAAAAAGCTCCTGGCAGGTAACTGACCCCCAAACCTGCAGCTTAAGTTTGCCCCCTGCCTCAGGGCTCAGGCACTGAGTCCAGATTCCAGCCACAGAAGTCCTGCTCAGGTAAGAGGGAGGGAGCATTACTAACTTTAGAGCTGGAGTATCAGGGATGCCATCTACCCCATGGACCCTACCTGGAGGAGAGACATGGACCTGCAGAGCTCCCTCTTTCCCATCCTTTGGGGACCAAGCTGGTCCTTGAACAGCTACAGAGGTAGAAAAGTCATGTGTCTCCTCACATCTGTTTCTGTTAAACCCACATAGACTGAAATCAGCCAATTTAAAGCAGGTTTCATCTTCATTCATAACATCAGCACGTGAGCCCACCATTTCAAAACACAACCCTGCAACCCAGCTGAGAGCTCTTCCTGCCTCTACCTGCTCAAATGTCTTCTCCACATCTTCAATCAGCTGGTCACGGCTGTATTTGTAATCTTCTGGAGACTCTGCTTCATAATTTGCTCTCCAGTAATCTCCGTAGTCAGAATAACCTGTAAAGCATGGATGCATCACATGAGGACACCACAAGTGGCACTGCTTAGTGCCACTAAGGCAGCATTTCTCTGCAGGAGAAGTGCAGCTCCCTGCAGATCCCATGCAGACCTGCAGCCTTCCCCTAAAGCAAAGCAGCAAAATTCTAGATGGTTTGGGTTTAGCAGAGAGGAAAAAGCCTCCCTGAGGGTGTCCCTCATGAACATGCAGGTATGGGAGATTTCCAAGAAATTCAGAAATTGTTGTCATGGTTATCTGCTAGGTAGAGTCATTCAGTCTGGAAATGGAGATCAAAGGAAATCAAGAATCCTGACTGGAGCTCCTGGGGCTATGAGGGACAGCAGCCTCTGTTCAGGCTGGACACTAATGGGTTCTCACAGAAGGCATAACTTGGTGGACATTGAATATGGGCCCCCTTTTCCAGAAACTAAACCACCAGGACAGATGCAGACACCAGAAGTGAAATTCAGTTCCCAGTTCCATTACATATTCCAGTCCACTGAGCTCCATCAAGCCTGGAGTAAAAATGGCTCCTAGCTGAAGTCCCTTCCTTAGTGGTACGAAGGAAGGCCATAATGACCTTCTTAATGTTTGGCTTTTTTCCCTGTCTTACTCTTTGGGTCATATTTTCTTATCCAGCACCAGCCTGACAGTTTTTGCAAAACAAGGAGGATGGGAAAGCAGGTGATGCAGCTGCAGTCTGGCCAAGAGACAGATGATGAAACTACTTCAGAAGCTACTTTAGAAGACCCCAAAAGAAAATTAGAAGGCAGCTGCTACTGTTCCTTGAAAAGACAGTTCCATATGATTTGTGTGGAGATCTCTGGAAGTACACTTCCTTTAGTACAAAATCCTTTTTGAACATCCAGCTGCACCTGGTGTCCCAGGCCTACCAAATCTGATCATTCCAGCTAGGGAATAATGCTTATAAATGTACCAATGACTGTGGCTGCAAGAAGGTCAGGGCCCATAGGAAAGAGGAGATGTTGTCAAAACTCAGCAACACTCAGAAGCCGTTTAAATGGAGTGTGCCTGTCCATAAATCACAAATGGTGCAGTTCTGGGTGCTGGGTAATGAGGATCACTGATGCATTGTGGCCTTTGGGAAAAGTGCCAACAAGGAACAGTGCCAACTTGCCCAAAAAGGTGTCTCTTGCTCCAGGCTGGGAGGAAACCTCTGAACTGGTCAATGGCAGTTGTCTGCATTGTCTCTTACTTTGAGACATGCACACCAAGAGCAAATTATGTGCAAATTATGTATGTGTTTTGAATTCCTGGGAAAATTGGGTAAGACTGCAGTATATTTACTAGTTTCTGGAAGCCAGAAGGGAAAAAAAACAACCCAGAAACAAAAAGAAAACAAAAATTCACTTACCATTAAGCCTTGCAACCTCATTTTCAAGTTCAACATACTCTTCATATAATGGTCTCATCATTCTGCCAACATCAGCTCTCCAGCCTTCCCAGGCCCACAGTCTCTCATTATAATCAGTGCTACCAGCCATAATAGCATCCAGACCTGTCAGAACAAAAAAGTAGGTGCTAGGCTTTGAAAAAGCAGAATTTTTCTTTCATAACAGGCAAACAAACCAAAGTGAAAGAAATTCATGAACAGAGAAGAAAACACTTTGTACTCGATATACTGAAAGATCCCATTATTTCGTTGCATCCTTTCCTAATTTAAGGTTTCCCTCTTGTCTTTAAGAAGCATGGAGCACATCCATAGTCTCACAGACTCATAGTCTCTTAAATGCTCTCTCCACATTAGCTTCCCTTAAGTTGGTAGAATTCTCAGGACGGGCCTCAATGCAACATTAAGTCCAACACGACTGAAGGTGGGGAATAAAAAATTGATTTTCTGTGATACAGGCAAACCCCAGGTGACAGGCAGGCTGACAAACAAGCTGAGCAGGCCTCCCCATTTTTTTTTTCCACAAAAGGAGACAGTATGTCTCGTGGGCAGAAGGTCCAATGGAGGTGCCTGAATGCAAGGTGCAATTAAATTATGACTAAGCTTTAGATAGCAGGAAGTATCTGTTGAAATTACAGCCTGTTCTTTTGCAGTCAGGAGCCACCCTTTGGCTTTCTCCTTCTGCACCCTCAGGGTGAAGAACACAGTAGGGGCAGTGGTTGGTGTCGTACCTGGCTCCAGCACCAAACAATCGGATGGATCATTGATTTTACAGACGGTCCCAGTGCTGTAGATGGTACTCATTGTATTTAGCACAGTGCCCAGCTGCAAGTTAAATGCAAGACAGCCTGTTAGAAACATACTCTGTGCAAAATTACAGCCAATTATGCCAATTCTTTAAAAGCTAGAATCAACACTTCACCCACCAGCTTAATATTTAAGCATATGTTTGAGCTCAGGAGAGATTAATGAAAGAATTTGCCTAAATGCATTACTGAACCAGATCTAGCTGGAAAAGACAGATAATCTCCCAAATATATGATATAACCTACAGGTTCTTAATATCCAGTCAGATAGGGCTCTGGATTCAATGAGCACTGACTGCCACGAGAGAGCTGTCGATACACAATAAAAAAAATAAAGCAGCAATAAAAAAATAAAGATTCTCAATGTGCTTTCATAAGCATGAACACACATAAACTTTGCAGGGAGGTTGTGGCTTTGAGTGGCAGCAAAAAGAGCCCCTTTGGCAGGTGCTGCCAGGCTGACTGCTGCCTGTGGGTGTTCATATCACACATTGCATGGATCTGCTTGGACTCCATCACAGAGACTCATGTCTTGGGCCAGCTGAAGGCCAAAATGCACCTGAAATCATTCAGCTGTATCTCAGAACCTGTGCTACGTGGCTTTAAATGTTTTTCAATGTTTCCACGTCTTCATGCCTCAAGGATAACATGTACCACTTTTATCTTTCCCTTTAGGACTATGCAAGTTCTCACTTAGAGATTTAAGTCAGAACTCTGAAGAGCTGTCAGTGGGAGGAGTAATTAGTGAGTACATCTAACTTTACCTCTGTCAGCATTAAAATCAATCAGTGCCCAGGCAAATTTTTGTGTCAGTGAAGAATACTTAGATATTCCTATGGAACCCCATCAGGCTGTATAAAAAAGTCACTTTTCAAACATGAATCAACAACTTCAGCCCCAAAGACCATTATCTAGGAAATTCTAAGTGTCTAAACAGGGAGGGTACTGAAATACATATCTCCTCAACAGAGACAACATTACCATCAGTGCACTGTTGTGATCCAAAATAAATACTTGTTTGCATTAACTGCCAGCATTCCAACCAAGACAATCTGTTTTTCAGAAATGCATCTTATTTGGATCAGACAAGAGATCCAGCCAATCTGCTGCTTCCTTTGCATGGTGATTAGCACTGCTGACCTTAGTAGAAAACTCTCAGGATTCTTCTGTAATTAGGACTGTAGGATCCTGGACTGTAGGTACCCATGACTCAGTGCTGTTTCAATTTGATCTTCAGCAAAGGGAAGTAATTTAATTCTCAAGTGTTTGGTTATAAATCCCTTTTGAGTCTGCATAGCTGCTCACTCCAATTTCACATATAGTCATTATCCACATATCTGCCTCTCAGGTGAGTTTATCAGTGCAAATGTCAAATCTCATTATGATTCTTGCCAAATCTTTCTGGCCTTCAGCAGCTTTCTGTGGAACCCTCCCCATTTCCAGGCATCCCAGGGTGCCCAGTGCAATGAAACGTTCCTCCTTTTTCCCAGTGTCATAATGTACCACATTCAGAGAAAGAAAGACTTCCTCCATCTCCACCTTTCTGACTCATCGAATGGCCTTGTACCCATCTCTTTCTGCTCATTGCCCTAGATCTGGACTTCACCAAGCACTTACCACATGTCCTTTTTTGGTTTTATGGCTAATCCAGCTAAAAGTGCAAGGACTGCTCTGAGGCGTGTTTGAAATTTATTCCATGGCAAAACTGCTGACAGAAATGTCAACCAGCTTCCTAGGCCAGACTACCCATAGTCCTGTATTGCTGGGAACACCTAGAACAGGTACACTTCCATACCATACACTGCATCATCCCAAAACAAGCAGCGGCATGACAGCACCATGGCTTGAGGGTATTGTGAGAGGCAGCTGAACTCACCCCCCAAAAATTATGAACTACATTCAACAACTTACTCTGTTATACTTTTCTGACGACAGAACAGATGATCCTCGTTCCTGGAGAATCTGGATCTGGAGCTTGGTGAGGTCATCTGTGATGCTGTCTGTTGGGAATTTGCTGGCATTCCCGGAGGCCTCCTCGTAAAACGCAGACCACCTGGCGCCTGCCTTGCTCTGCAGGGGGGTCACACAACCCTGAATTAATCCCTCCAAGGGAGTGGAGTGACCTGATGCACTCAGTGGACAAAAACATCACTTCTAGGAAGAACTTCATTTGTGAAGAGCACCCATGGACTGTGGGCTGAGCACTTACAACACCTGGTGAAAGGGCTACAGAGCTTTTTGGCTTTGTTTTATTCACACATCCAGATAATCATTTTTCTTTGGGAACAGCAAAAAGCATGACTGTCTACTCACACCTTGGTTGTTATAATTGATCCAGAATCACTTTGCTGTGTCTCCTGCTATTCTAAATCACTTTTTCTTCCCTTAGTGCTTTTCTTCACCCACCTGTGAAGAAATAAGCCAGGGCACAAAGAGATCTGTGACCCAGATGCTAATCCCCATTTCTGCTGCAGTAGCAGGAACACTCAGCTGCCAAGATAGTGAGTCTGTTTTTAAGGCAAATATCACTTTCTTCTGAAATGCTGGCAAATAAAAGATTATACCTGGGCAAAGGAGGCTCTAAACTGGTGCCCGAATTGGGTGTGCAAAATCTCAACATTTTGCATGAGATTGCTTTTAACACTTCTGCAATTACAGACCATGATATGTGAAACTCCCAAATTTCAGTTCACAAAGTAGTAGCATTAGAACACAATTTGGAGTTGGGACTGTCTTATTCACCATTTTCTAATGTGTTTGTGCACAGTTTAACACATCAGCAGCAATTCCAAATGGCAGTAAGAACAGTACTAATTAACCTGGGTCCTTGGGAGATTTTATTTAATTGTGCTTACACCAGAGCTTCCCAGGCTGTGGATAGGGCACCTGTAACACCCATCTCTGGTGCTGAGGCACCAGGGAACTCCAATGTCATATTGTGCCTGAGGAGCTTTCAGGCACCCTTCACCCCTGGCAGACACACCAGTAAGACCAACACTTTCTGTGGGGCTGTGCCCAAGTTGTTCAGCCCCATGTGTGACAGGGGCACAGAACCCACTGCTCCAGGCTCCAGCACAAAAGGGTGGTGGCAGATGTAAAGCTGTGGTAATCCCATCCCCACAACTCCATCCTAGCTGCAGGAGGGCAGCCATTACTGGGAGGCTTTCCAAACTCTCCCCTTCACGGAAGCAAACAGTCCTGATACTCCTCAGCAACTTGCAGAGCCCAGTGGGAAAGAGCTTGATAAGCACCCAGAGAAAAGCATTGCTGTGCCAGTATGATCCTGAGCTCCTTGTCCTGAGCAGGAACAGAGAGGTGCCTCAGGAGTGGCAGGGCAGAAGAGGGGGCTTGCTGGCTACAAAACCAGGAGAAAGCAGTTATCTTGCTGTCTGATATTTCCACAATTAGAGGAATTGGTTGATAAGTCAGAGGAATAGTTATAGGGTTTGTGACACAATTTACAAGGAAAATGGATGTGAAGGAGCCAGAAGGGACAGTATTCATTAACTCTCCTCCAGCAGAACGGGAGGAGGGGAATCAGTGGGTTTATTAGCAGCGCTGCTGAAGAGATCAAGAGAGAGAAAAAGTTCTCTCTGAATACCAGACTAATTGGTTTTATTGCTGGTATCTCCTCATGTATTTTATTATCATCTCATTAATGCTGAAAATACTATATAGGGCTTTCATTTTATGTGTTTGGAAACATTACAGTTTAAGTGTCTGGTGCCTTGGAAAAAATTCCAGATTGACAATGATTAGTCATTAGGATTTCTTCCAGCCACCAGTCTCCTTGCTTTAATTAAGAAATATGATAATTAGAACATGTTTTAATTAAGTTATATGACCACAAAGTGAAAGACCAGCCATTAGGTAAAAATAGATGTAGGATGTTCAGCTTTTTATGCTTGGAATTGTTTTCTCTACGGCTTGAGTTAACTTTAAAAAATGTGACGCTTCAAAACAAAGCAAAATACAAGATGGTTGTGTTCATTCTGAAAGGCTTTGAGCTTACAAGATACTGAACTGAGGCATAGCAATATCAGTAACCAGCCAGACCATGGTTGCCTGCTCTTGACAAGTTCTTGCCTAGAGACCGCCCCAGGGCTGGGGCAGACAGAGGCTGGTGTTGAGAAGCAAGAACTGTGTTGGAAGACAGCATAAATATAAGTACTATGGTCCTTCCTGCAGACAGAAATGGACTTTCAAACAAACATGCAAGACCACTGCGATTGAATCTCCTCTGCTGGCATTTGCTAGTCTGTGATCTCACTTCATTTTTCCCGGTCTAATACCTCCAGGCAGTCTACCAACAGCCCTGACTATGAGAAGAGTGATGGGGGCAGGGGGAAATGTCCACCACTGAGTAACTGGTGTGGGCCAATAAATCCATCAGCAAACATTTAACAGAATGCCTGCATCCAGAAAATATTTGCATATTCACTGAGAAGTAAAACAACCGCCTGTGTCAGTAAAAAGCACAGTGTTTGTCCGGTCTTAGGGAAAGTGGGAGACTTGAGCTCATGTGAGTGCAAGGTTCAAATCCTGTTTCCTTGCACCACAGACAGCACCTACCCCAGGCCCTTGGAGAGGATCTTCACCCTCAGGATATGCCCTCTCCAAGAGGAAAGGGAAATGCTTTGTTCTTAGGAAGGGAAACCCCACAGAGAAACACTGCGCCAGGAGGCACTAGTGGTGTTGGACTCAGCAGAAGAAAGCATCTCTCTCCATCCAACAAATATTTTCAGGATGAACACACAGTGCTCCCTTGCCTTTTCCTTCCACTCATTGGAGTGACCTGAAGTGGTGGCTAGGGACAGTCCAGCTTCTGGACATCCCTCTGCAGTGCAGGCAGTCCAAGTACTAACCCAAGGCTGCAGAGGCTGGTAGTGGCCCAGGCACATCCAGTGAGCATTTCTACAATAAAGCAAGCTCCTCTACCCTTCCCAAAATGAAGCACAGCTACCAGAGAAGTAACACTCCAATTTCAGACAAGTTGGTGGAACCAAAACAAACCAGAAAGTGTCACATTCCTAAGAGAACAGTAAGGATGCAGGATGGAGCACTCACCATTTCATTGGCATTCTCCTCAGTGATGTTGGTGTTGTAGTTCCATGAGGCAATGGAGTTCTCATAGCTGATATCTTCTGCTCTCCTGTTAAACTCTTCTAAAAACATTTGGGCTTGTTTTGTGACATCCTGAGGGGTCACAACAGCGCTCAGGCCACAGAGAAGCCAGAAGTGGACCAACATATTCATGTTCAGGATGAGAACCTCTCGACAAAGTAGGTTTCCTCAGGCAAGCTTCTCTGTTGGCCTCTGCCTCATCAGCCTTCAAGCATGGCCACTGTGAAGAAGAAAGGCTGAATCCAATTTGCTGGACCTTTTATAGGTTTTATTCATTATAAAGAGAAAGGAAAAAGTTTTTTATAAAAAGCCAAATAAACAAAAGTCAATTATTAACTTTGGAAAAACATAATTACTCCTGCCATTTTATGGCCTTCTTATAAAAAGCTTTTACTTTTGGTTAATGTTTCCCAAATGTGCTGTCAATGATACAGCTGGTCACTTTATCTATAGCCTACCCGTGTCTCTGGTAGCTCAGAATCTGTCAATCCTTTAACAGGTTGGTGATAAGCTGTAAAAATATTTAGAAACTTCAGTGAAATACCAAGCCAAGAACCTTAACTCCCAGGCAGGAAGAAACCCCAGTGAGTCTGAGATAGGGTACCTGGTTGTGTGCTTAGGGACATGTTTTTAAAAGCTTTGCAAAGCCCAGGTGATTTGGGGAACAGACCTCATTTTCAAAGCAATTGGGGCATATAAAACCTGAATTTTAAATGGGTTCACTGAGCCATCAAAAAGCATCAAGAGACTTTGTGGGGTCACAGCATCTTGTGTAGAGACCTAATCTGAACTATAAATCAACTGGATTTAAGTACTAAGGTGACTAAGGCTACTGAAATGACTCCATCTTAATATTTAAATACCTTTGCTAATCTAGCTAGGAACCTAGCAGTTACTGCAAATCAATGGGAAAATCAATGCATGAATTAGCTCTGGAAATGCAGCTTGGGTTGAGTGTTATCGATCAGACAATGCCTTAGTATTTTTTAAATTAGCCTATTTCTACTCAGAATCACTTGGATGGTTTTGTTTTTGGTCTTGTCAGGGTTTGTTTTGAGATGCAGCTCTGAAGCCACATCCACAGGCTTGGTTTCCCGTTCCCAGCAGAGTTTCTGTGAAACCACCACAAGTCTGCCTCCATGGGAGCAGCAGGCATTGGCCCTTCATTGCCAAACCCTGGAGAGGAGGTCCAGCCCTCAGGAGCCCTTGGGAATCCAGCACAGCCCCAGCAGGGCCACCAGCAACAAGCATCTGGCAAGCACAGCCCGAAACCAGGGACCTCGAGGAAACAGCTGGCTTCAATATCTTGTGGTAGCCACATTTTTGTGATAGCCAGTTTTCGTGAGTGAAAGTTAACAACATTCGCTCAACCCTTCCCCAGAGGTCATGTTCCCTAAATTTCATGTTGCTCTTCTTGATGTCATCCAGACTTGCCAAGCTTTGTACTTCCTAAGTGCTGGTGTCCATATCTGCAAACAACTGAAACTGTAATCAGTGACCAGGAATCCAATCCCTGGAACACTTTACATGCAGTGCCTCTCTGATACACACCTTCTTTCTGGTGACATCAGCCAACATCGACTCATATTCCAGCTGAGACCTTTCTGGTAGTGCTACTTGCTCAGCCATTCCCTTTTTTGTCTCTGTACATGTGGCTCTAGGGTGGCACCAATTACTGCATTGTCAATTTGTCTGGACTGAAGCGCATCACACTGATTTCAGTCCATTTTTCAAAATTTTATGATCATTTGGAATTGTAATCCTTTGAAGGACTCCCTTGGCAGTGCTTGGCAATGCCCAAAAACCTGTTAATAGATGGATATTCTCTTCCCACATCCAGATGATATGGGACACAGTAAAGCCCAGGAAAGGTATTAAAATGCCCCTATTCTTGACTGAGAACCACAAAGCCGGTTTTCTAAGTAATTATGTGCCTTTTGTGATTCTTCTCTTGCTCATCACTTCTCAGTTTGCCAGTGAGACTGTCACATGGTGAAATGATAAAAGGTTTTTGTGCTGTTGTTTCAGCTGTCGCCTGTCAGAGCAGAGAATTATGCCTTTTATTACCTTGATTTCTTCTTCTTCAGTAGAGAACAGGAACTATGTTGACCCTTCACTTCAACTCTCCTATTTTCTCTTCTGTGCTGGCAAGTTAATTGCACAATCACTGAACTGGGTATTTTTAGGGTACTGAAACAGGGCTGGCTGATTCAAAACTCCCTTTTTACGTGCAGGTGTTATTTTTCCTCCTTTACAGTGCTCTGCTTGTCCAGAGGCAGCCCTGGTAGCTGTCACCTCCCTGCTATGGTGCAGGAGTCACCTCTGCTCCTCACTCCCACCTGCTGCAGCCACCTGTCCATGCACAGCCTGGAACCCCAAGGGTTACATGCACGACCCAGGAGCCCCCAGATAACAGGATACTTCTAGGGGATACCAGCAGGGCAGAGAAGGGTGTCACCTCATGTTGTGTAGGGTTTGCCTCTGCACCTGCATTTAAATGTGTGTGCAAGCACTGCAGTGAGCTGGAAATGGAGCAGGCAGAGTCACGCTGAATTATGCTGCAAATTCTCAGCCCTATTTCTAAGTTCTTTTCTACTGCATACCTAAATGCAAACCTTGGTATCATATATGAGGAATAATAAAATAATTGCCCTCCACCTTTCTTGCCAGTGCCTTTACACAAGAGAAAAAATGAGCTGTGAGATGAATTAGCACACAGCTACATTTTGAAAAACTGTGTAGGAACAGTGAGGAGTCACTGAGCCTCAAGCACATCAAACCTTCAGGGATGGATTTGCTCCCATTGAGAAGACATATGAGAGACACTAGATTTGTATAATCATAAATCCTAGAATATCCTGTGTTGAAAAGGATTCAAAGGATCACCAAAGTTCAGCTTCTGGCCCCGCACAGGACAGTTCCAAGGCTCACATCATGTGCCTGAGAGTGTTATCTGAGTCCTTCTTGAACTCTGACAGGGTTGGTACTGTGATTATTTCCCTGGAGAACCTGTTCCAATGCGCAACCACCCCTGGGGTGATAGAGAATTGACTGTGTCAGCCTTACTATCACAACAGGCTTTCTGCAGTGGCCAGGCTCTTAGCTGTGAGTGATTTATATAGCCAGAGATGGTGATGGCCATCCACACTTGGATGAGGAGCATTTCTTGTGGTGGACCTTCATGCTGGTCTGGAAAGCTGATGAGAGCATGAAGACACAGCAAAAAAGGAAAAGTAAACAGCTGAGAAAGGGAAGTACCTCGAGCCTTTTCAGGAAATTCAAACCTCCAAGGGCAGCAAGGCAGCAGCCATGGGTTTGGGTGACAGAAGAGCAGCTGGAGGTTTAAACTGTCTCTGTGAAATCCACTGCTGTGTGCGATGGCAGCCAGCCTGCTTGGCAGGAGCAAAGGGCTGTGTCAGTTTGCCACTGCCACAGCACAAAGGCTGCCTGTAACCTGACATGCTGGCACAGGCTCCTTCTCCTCCCGTGTGTCAGTTCTCCCTCCTGCCCCTCCCGCCTGCAGTGGGAGCTGTGGCTCCCAGCTCCTACCTGATACTCCCAGTCCTGTCCCCAGGGTACGAGCTGTCTGACATCTGCTGAAAGAGCTGCCCACCGATGTTCATCTGTACTCTGGCTCTGCTAGAGCAGTTTTCTGCCTCACCACTCATGTTGTTGGCTGAGCTGTGCTATGAAACTAGGACTGCAATAACAGAGAATTGCAGTTAGGACATGCCTCAATAAAAACCCTCTGTCTTGTGTATTGGGCACCACACACCCTTAAAATGGCTTTAAATACCATTATCAGGACAATTTTTCCACACAAGAGCACTGTTTAAGCTCTCTGCTACACTTTGTCATTCTGCCTAGTGCATAAAAGACGGACAGAAGCGTTACTCCGTGGCCACTTTGTGAAGAAGGGCTCTGAAAGGCTGTGGCTGCACGGTGCCAGGACTGCCTGTCCTGGAGCATCCCCAGGGACACCGAGCTGCCCTGGCAGGGCCACCTCACCGCCTGCACAAGACCGCGGCCGCCCCACTCGGCCACTCCTCTGCCCTTTGCCAAAGAGCAGCTGGCTTCAGTGGAATACCTGGCAAATCCTTGCTCTGAGGTCTCCTGTAAAGTGGCTTTGTGGAGGCAGTGAACAGCCCAGGGGTGGCTTCAGCCCCTCCGCACGTGTCCCTGCAGCAGCGCCTGGCGAGGAGCCGTGCTGCCTCGGCTGCACCCGGGCATCGCTGGGGGACAATCCCCCATCCTCTCCTCTTCCTCGTGCTTCGAACGGGGGCTGGGAAAATAGTCCTTTTAATCCCCTGAGCAGCCTTCTTCCCACATGACTAACTCTTCTGCATGCGTGCCATCCGCCTTTTCTCAGATGAAAGTGCTGGCACTGGGATGCTGGCTCCCGGGCTCCCCGGCTCCCTGGCTCCTCGGCTCCCCGGCTCCCTGGCTTCTCGGCTCCCTGTCTCCCCGGCTCCCTGGTTCCCTGGCCCCCCGGCTCCCTGTCTCCTGGGCTCCCCAGCTCCCCAGCTGCGAGCTTCAGCCCATGCCACAGGGGCTTTGCCCGAGCTGGGACACATCCCTGTCTGCAAGAAGAGGCTTTCATGAGATCCTCGTGTCCGCTCTCCTGGGGGGCCCCGAGCTGTGTGACACGGAGGGGGGACATTCCTCCTCTGCAGGCACGCACCGCCTGTCCAGCTCCATCCGGGCCACCAAGGGCACGTACCAGCACCAAGCCCCAGCTCGAACATCAGCAGTCTGGGCTTAGCTGGCTCGTCCTCTGCAGGAATGAGAAAGGGCAGATGAGTGGCTGGCCGGATGAATTCCCTGTTGCCCAGCAGCAGTGGAGGTAAAGGCAGCAAGTGCAGAGCACAGAGACTCCCCACCAGCTGCACCACGCTCAGGACCTGTCTGCGAGGGGAGGAAGCGAGGGGAGGCTGATTCCTGCAGAGCACCCACCTCCCGCAGCTGGTTCCACTGCCAGCCACCGCCCAGTGACCTCCCGGAGCACAGAGGGCTTTGTACCCCACTGCTCCGAGCCTGGGACCAATGCCTTGGACAACTAATCCACACCTCTCCGTAACCTCCTGTCCCATTTGCTCCCTGCTTTTATTTTTCAGACCTAAAACAGCTGTCACCTCCACACAGCTCCATTGGACTCCCAGGTTGCCACAGGCTGATGGCTGTTTCCCAAGTCAGAGAGTGCTCAGCATTGCCAAGGGGACAGTGCCCAGTGCACGGGGGCCAGCCTCAGATCTGAGGACATCTGGAGCTGTGCAAAGATGCTGTCAGTTCCCTGAAGCAGCAGGAAACCAAAGTGTTTTTGCAAAGTTTAGGAGAAAGCTTGGAAGCTGAATGATTTTTAGGAAGATAAGTGTACAAACTGGCAGGTTAAATCAGGATAGCATAAAGTGTTACTTTGAAGGATAAAAATCAAAACCATATACTATAAAGGCAGAGGAGAGGCAACTACTCAGGTGCACAACATTCTGCATCCCTTACACCTTGCCCTTTACAAAAAAAATCCACCTTGCCCCAACAATGAAGGTAAGGTATTGATCTTCTGAAACATGGCTTTGCATCCAGGTCACATGTGTTTCTCACTTCAGTTTTACTAAGCAAGTGGTCCCAGTTCATTTTACAGTGACCATGTGCTCGCACATCAGCACCTGCAAAGTTGTTTAGATACAATATCATCAAGAATGTTAGTCCAAAGTCTAAAATTCCTGTTGGTCCACAACTGATAAAAGCTACATACTGTCATTTGTAGTAATTTTAATTCACATTATAGGAGAAAAGCAAAGGTGATAGAGAAATAATGCAAGAACACTCTTGCAGTTTTTCCAAAATTAAATGCTTTCCATTTAGTCATTGCTGTAGCTAGCAAGATGCTTTGACAGCTTCAAATTGCCACCTCTAAGGCAAAGGGAAACATGGTAGGAAGGAAGAGGACAGACTAACAAAAATCAAATTTTACTTTTTGATCTTAGATCAAATTCAGTTCCTATCAGAGTAAACAAAGCTGTTTACTTTGCTCAGAACAAAGCTGGATCTGGGCTATAAGGGCAAAATTACTCTGGACTGATGCAAACATCAATGCAGACACAAAATATCCAGTTAAAACACAAGGCTTTCATGCAAAGTGCATCCACAGTGCTTAATGTATTCACAAAACTGAACATACTGATACATTTGTGCTAGCAAGAGAGAACTACTCATCACTGTCAATGTACTTTAGTTTAATGTAGTTTGAAAAATAGGAAGTTCAGTCCATCAAATTAGGCATATCTAACTGTGCAAATTTTTCATTAGCAATTGTCTGTTTGTGTAGGAAGCTGTGGTGTCACTCCATTGCACACCTCTCTTCTTGCATGCCACATTGAAAGGAAACAAAAACTATGAGAGGCCAAAAGGAGCTGCTCATAAAAAGCCAAGCACAGATTGTTCATTGCTAATGGACTGTGGACAGTTGGTCAATGCATTTTCTATAAAAACCTGGCATATTTAAAGCAGCTTATTTCATGAGTCACAGGTTACTGCACTCATGAACTGACCAAATTTCTGGGGCATCTGAGACATGTTTCAAGAGTATCTAGAATCAAAAACTCCCACTTTTCACTGAGTTGTTTCATGCCTTTGTTTCACTTCTTCCCTGACCTCAAAAGTAATTTCTTTTGTTTTCCCAAATGTGGGAGCTTACACATGAAAAACTCTTTCTGTCAAGATGTGATAAGTCTCCTTGGTTGGTCAAAACTGATCACTTCTTCCCTGACCTCAAAAGTAATTTCTTTTGTTTTCCCAAATGTGGGAGTTTACACATGAAAAACTCTGTCAAGATGTGATGTCTCCTTGGTTGGTCAAAACTGGCATCCAGTTCTTGAAAGAAATTATCAAACCAAAAGCTCTTGTGCTAATACTGTGATTTGTATTAATTTGGGAATTATATCGTACTCACAGTGATGAAGGAACAGGACTTGACTCCTGCCCTGAGACTTCTTGAGCCCATTACACGCATCTCTTTTGTGAATAACAGCAGAAACAATGGACTGACTTCCCTCAAGATGTAGAATAAAGGTGCTACTTTATGAAGGCTCAGCCAGGAAAGAGTTGTCCATGAAGATTGGTATGACAGAAGCAAATGTTGTACCTGGACAAACAGGAGCATATAGTGTGCATGAGGCCCGTGAGCTCATCCCTGCAGGCTCTCCAGCACTGGCTGGGCCCCAGGGGAATACCGGGTCCAGTTGTGAGTACCAGGATGCAAGGTGGGCTGATAGAGATGTTTAGGGCTGAGTACCACAGACAGACGCTTTATACCAATGTTCTTCAGCACTCCAAATGTCTGGCTAATGACTGACAGTGTAAACAACTTACTCGTGCATGATTTGTGCTCATTCTAGTGTAAGCATCAATGCTCTCTCTCAAGTAAGCTGAACAGAATTGTGAAAGTCCTTTCTGAAATGTCGACTTGCCAGGGATGTGGAGCTAGTGATAAACACTGCAGATTCTCTTCACACAGAACTTCTCTGGGTTTATTGTTTCATTTAATTGAATTTTCCTTTTTCTTCTCTTTTCTTAAATACAGCTCTTGAAACAATTCAGTCTTGGGCACACCATGTACCTTTTTTTTCAAGATTCATTGGCACAGTAAAAATGTTACTGAAATCAGAACCAACTCATTGTTTTGGGAAGCAGTTCACCATATAGTCTATAATCCTTGTTACTCACTTTCCTGTCTATTATCACAGGTTGGATGCAGGTGCTTTAGAGAAAAAGAAAAAAGTGGAAGTTACATAAAACATGTGGGCAGATCCTCAAGGGATATAAATTGTTGTTGTACCATTTACAGGCTCTGGAGGACAGACTGTACCAAATCAACATATCCTTTGTTTTCTAATAAGAACCTACTGCACAGACTAGAAAAGAGATTTATTTCTTCTGTAGCATTGTGACCTTGATTAACCTCATTTGTAGTACCTATTTCAGTGAAAGAGATAATACATACACTGCCTTCAAAATGTTGCTAAATGTAGTATATGGCTGCTCATGTATCACTTGCTTCTCTCCAACCATTTTCTGTCAGCAGAGAGGCAAGCTAGATGTATGCTCTGGGTGATTCCCATATCATCATTAGCAGAAAATTAAGCCAAACTGCTGTAAAAGGTGAGCTGTCAGGAAGACAGTGATTAAATACTTACCACCACAGCCCACATTGCATAATGTCATGTTCAGATGATTTCAATCTGTTTTAAAATTGGTGGCCAGTGCCATGGGCTCAACTGAACCTTCACTCAGGCATTGAGAAGTAGGCTCAGATAAGCTTGGCCCTTTTTCATTTCAAGAGAATTTTATTTCAGTATCATATAGTACAGTACAGGAAAACAGCAATTCTTAATCTGTAGCTTGAGGTTGCTCTTGCACTACTAAGCTGTTCTCACCAAAATCTTTTACAGGTTCTTGCAGAGGTGCTGCAGACACAGCAATCAGTCCATTGTGGTCACACTGAGGTGTAGCTATCTGTCATGCAAAGAATGGAAAAGTGTGAATGTTTAGAAATTATGGGATCTGAATTACTTCAATAAAACTTCGCATGAGAGACCTTGGAGCAACAACTGAGGGAGTAACAGTAACACTGTACTCTATATTTCCCTTCCAACACTGGCAAGCTTCATCTTCAACATTCCTGTGAGAAATACATCCACATGTTGTGGATGGTAATTTTGAAACACTGAGATATTATATATATATATATATAATATTATATAACCAATTTTATTAATCCTTTTCAGAATGGAGCAGCACACACTGGGACACAGAGATGATGCAGTCCCTGTCCAGAGGGACCCACCAGCAGGACATCAAAGACAACTGTGACAAATGAGACCACATTATGCAAATGATTAGTGGGTTCCATGGTTTTATTTTGTATTTTGCTCTCCTCTCTCCTGCCTCCCCTAATCTTGCTCAGCTTTTCCCTTTCACCCTTGCTGCTTTCCCTTCTCCTTCCCATTCCTCCCTTTCTGCTGACACTGGTCCTAAGAGCCAGTACTTAGACAAGTCAAAGGTGCTCAATACAGCCAAAAGCCTGAAGGATTTCCACCCTGGGAAACAAGAAACTTTGGTACCCTTCAGGACACTAGATGGTCCTTTACAAGCACCTTTTACTTTGTTTAAGCCTGTTCCTGTTGGTGAAGAGTCTGATGAAATAATCCTAATAAAGAAAGATGTTTTCTAATATTGCCTCTAGACACAACACTGGAAACAGGATGGTTAATGGTCAAATCCTGCCTCCAGTGATGTGTGCAGATGCTTTAGTGACTGCAGATGTCGTATTTTGCTTCAACATATTTCCATTCTGTTTTTACACTTACCCACACCCAGAACTCCCCTTTTCTGTTGACCAGAGCTTCTGAAGACAGCCAGAATTGTATCACTTATCCAGATCAGGGGCACCAAATTCAGCAGTTGGTGTTTCACACCTTGAATCCTTTCAAAAGTTGTCCACCTATCACATGAACTTTCATCTGACACCAGGCTGGCTGTGTTGGAAATCTACTCTAGTTTTATTATTAAAAACTGTAGGCAAGGCATTTCCAGAGACCTGTGAAAGACTATTCACAAGGGCATGTAGTGACATGACAAGGGGGGATGGCGTCAAACTGAAAGAGGGCAGGTTTAGATTAGATATTTGGAAAAAATCCTTTACTGTGAGGTTGTTGAGGCATTAGAGAAGCTGTGGATGCCCCATACCTGAAAGTGCTCACGGCTGGACTGGATGGGGGTCTGAGTAACTTGGTCTAGTGGAAGGTGTCCCTGCCCATGACAGGGGGATGGAACGAGATGGTCTTAAGATCCCTTCCAACCCAGGCTGGCCTGTGATTCTATGATTTAATGAGAGCTGGGCCACAAAACACTGCACCTAAGGAAAATCTGTTCTTTGTTGCATTGTTTAATTTCAACAAGTTTCAGAGTTTTGCAAATTTAATTTCCAGCTCACAACAAGGTTACAGCTTGTAACCTTGATAGTTAAGTGACAAACACTTCTAGTACCAGATTTTTGCTAGCCCCAGAGCTATACATGATCCAGGTATTTTGTCTTGGTCTTACAGAGGTTGTGAAAGCTTTTTTGTTTCTCAATAAATGAAAACTTTCATGCACTGATGACTGTTCCATCTAAAGGCATACTACATAGCAGCAAACAGAAGAAATTTTACAGAGAAAGTTTTGCATATGGCTTGAAAAAAAAAACCCATCAAGAATTGACAATGATAGATGATCTCCCCAGTGAAATTCAGGAATAATGCAGTTTGACATTTATGTCAGGGAAAAACAAACAATGGACATATTTAAATAATCATTAAAAATGAGATGGCTGGCACAAGGCAGGTTCCAACCCTGTTCTACCACACATCTTCTAGAAATCTTTTCTGGATATTATCTGAGGCCGCTTTATTTCCGTTTCTCATGAATAAGAACTGTAATGGAGGTTCACCCAAGCAAAAGGTTCTCTCAAGGGAAATTATGTGAAAGGACATTTTTCTTGTCTTCATGTTTGACATTCAGGAGTAGTGATGAGAAAAGGCAGGCACAGGAGTCTTTCAGAAAACCATCAGAGAGCAGTGGCAGCATTTCATAGCGATGTGAACCGGTCATCATCTGCTGCAAAGACTCCGTTAATGTGGCCTGCTTTTAAATCCAGTGCTTCACAAGGAATCCCATTTTCTAGTGTCACTTCAACTTTCTCTTCTAAATTTTCTCTCTCTGTTGACTCTTTATTCTTTCTAAAAACAAGAAAGAAAATATCATCTTATTCTGTTGACCTACAGCACTCCACCATGATTCCACAGAAAGAAAACTGCATATTTAGTTAGAAGTTTGTAATAGATTATGCTCCTAAAGGCACAATCTGGTGTACTTCCTTGCTGTTGTAAATATACCAGATGGGTGTATCTAAATGCAATAGCTGGGGGATCCACAGATTGGAAGCCCTAGTTTAACAGTTTGAGCTCAGAATTGGAGACCAGAAAACCTGAAGTAGACATGTTGTAAGTGTGTTTTAAATATTATTTCACCTTATTCTGCACCATGACTAGAAGGTGCAAAAGAAAAGCTGGGGCAAAACAAAATTTGAAAAAATCTCTAAATCTGTTTGGGTATTTTTACATGATGAAGGTCTACACTAAGCATGTAATCTGACCGTGCAATGTATGTCACAGATCACATCCCAGGATCTGTACAACAAACCCCATATTTTTTAGAAACAGATCAGTCTTAGACTAACTATAGCCTCCAAATGTGGAGCCATCCATCACATCCATGATTACCTTCTTCAGAACATTCATGATTACTTTCTGAGGTAATCACGATGCTGCAAATCTGCATTTTTTCTTCAAACTTCATTAGCAGCCACTTTCCTACCCAGAATTTTATACTTTTGTTTTCTAGATCAAACAATTGCATGGTTTTCACTTTTCCAGACTCCAGCTGTTCCAAAACCATATTATAATAGTAGTTGAATAAAATTATTTATATTTTAAAAACCCCTAAAAATATTATCTAAAATACAATCATTAGAAGATGTAATAAGCAAATATCAGTCAACAGATCATGATGTTCCTTTAATTCCAGATTTATTCTGACCTTGAGAACAATTAGTTCATAGTTGAAAAACCAGCTGTACTTTATGGCCTGCAGCATCAGCGGTTTCAGAGGACAAGAAACTCAAAGGTCAGGTGCACTGCTTCTTCCTATCTCACAACGTGCACTATAACAATCTGACTCAGGACAACTGTAAAAATCTGACTCAGAGTAACTGCTAGTGACAGAGATATCAACAATAATAAAAATTTATAGGTCTTTGGGAGATTCTTCACATTACAGACTTGTTAAAATAAACTTGGGGTGTAGTAGCGGAAACCTCTGACCTCAGGCTGCTCTCACACTGATAAAAAGGAGTGTTCTGTAATACAAAACTGTGGGGACAGAACATAAAAGTTACTAAGAAGGAGGTTGAAAAGAAATGAGAGGAGTAGCTGTGTGAAAGTCATTACCAGAGGAATTCAGAAAAACTAAAAATTTCCATGAATCCAAGGGGTGACTCAACACCTTAAGGGAAGTTAAGGGAAGAGAAAGTGAAGGGAAGAGAAAACATACAAGAAGACCAAATCCAACTCAGGAAGGCCCACAGCTGCAAATTAATTCCTGGGAGAACTGATACAGAGAAAGACTGTGTGCTTACTCTGTTTTCACACTTCCCAAGGCAATTTTTTATGGCCCCTGCTGCAGATGGGATTTTGGGGGATAAGGGGAGACTTTGGGCTAGTTCAGGATAGACTGCAGAGGATGATCCTGCCCTGGGCATGTGGCAAATCTATTGCTGTAGAGGGAGGTGTCTTATTGCTGCAAGGACAGGAAAACAAATACAAGGCTGGGAGACAGTGTGTCTGACCCAGCTGACTGTGGGCACTGAATTCAGCAAATCTCTCAGTTCAATAAATGATGCATGAGTCTAATTCAATACTGAAACTCCTCTGTAAGCCAACTCCCCTTCCCTGACACCCTGAGCATGGACAGCCTGGAGCACGTGCTTTTGGTCTTATCTGAACTGAGGTATTTACATGGTATTTTAAAGGCCTTTAAAGACAAAATGCCAGATTTATGAGAAGCCAACACCATCCTAGGGGTCAGATTTCCAACACAGCTTACTAGGCAACAGAGCTCCCATTACGTAAGCTCTGGACAGACTTCTAAGAAAACTAATTATTAAACATGCTGAAGTCTTTGAAAACTTGGTCACTTCACTGTCTGACAAAGAGATCAGTGCTTTTGAAATCCTTTTCTCTGATTTTTTTTCCAATAAGCCAAATAACCCAGACCATCCGTTTTACCTCTCCATCCTTGCAACAGTAGATAGAAGAAATATATGCTTGGTTTACCCACTCTCTTACTTCCCGCCCCTGCCTGCAGATGTTATTGATGTGAAAGGAGGGTTACAGTTCAGCCACAGATGAACCTGCTCTGAGGAAAGGTTTTATGTAATGGTAGAGTAGGGAAACAGAGGGAGAGCTGAAGAAAGCATAGCAACTAAAAGGACAAGAGCATGAGACAGAGGGTGCCAAGGGCACAGAGGCAGGCAGCAGCAAGCCATATGAATGGCAGTGTGGTAATAAGAGCATGCAGTTTACACCATCTTGAGGAGAATGCTCAAGCTCAACTGAGTTATTTTGAAAATAATAGACAGGAGTAAATCCTGTCTTTCAGCATGATATGAAGCACTAGTGATTATTTTAGCTGCAAAAATCCCAGCTATTTATCCTAGTTTATTTTATTACACTTACGTGAAATGTTCAAAGACCCCCTTAAAGTTAGGCACTGTAAAGAAACACAGAGCCATGATACCACAGAGAGCAGGTATGGGCTTCAGGTAGCAACATCATTCAGTTTTACAGAAGAGGCTGCCTATGTTTAGGGCATGAAATAATTCAGTCCATACAACATGGCTGTGATAGGGTTTTAACTATCTACAGATTCCAGACACTTTCCCAGACTCTTTCCCCAACAGCATCTTTCATCGATTGTTTGCTGAATTTTGTGGGGTTTTTTAGAAAACAGAAAGGGGTTTTGGAAATTCATGTAACTCCTCTGATTGCAAAATATAACTGAAGGGATTCTGACTACACTAATTAAGGTTCTCTGTGACAAGCACTTAACCTTCCCAAGTGTTGTTCTTCTGAGATCTTTTAACATTTTTCAAGGTAATAAAAAGGCAGGAAGGAGAAGCTTCTGCAACATACCACTTTTCATATTTTAATTCCTTTTTCTGATATATTTGGGGATACAATCCATTATACAGTCAATAATTTTGATATTATCTGGTTATCAGCAGGAGTTTACCCTTTTTCAGTTCATCTGCTGCTCCTGTATGAATCTATGGCTGAAGTTATAATTTTGTAGCCTAAACTACAAAACTAAACCTAAACTCTGTAGCAGCCAAAAGCATGGTAGAAGCTGAACTTCTATGACAGAATCTCAACTCAGCTGAGAAATTTCTATTCCTTATGCTCAACTCAGAGCCAGCAGAGATGTCAGGATCAAAACTTCACCTGGTCTCTGTGTTGCTCCCACATGCTCACAATAGGGAAGAATGAATACCCTTCTCTTTTTCACCAGTGCCAGCAGGGCAGAAATGTAGAGGAAAAGAGAGTATCTCTCTCCAACCCAACCACCAGAAAAACTCCTAAGCTCATGAGGAGATCTACCCATGAAACTGTGAAGGGCTGGGCATTTTGAGCTCATCAGGTCATGAATGGTAAGTGAAACCCTGCTGTGTTCCAGTGCGTAGGCCCTCTTCAGCCATACATTAATCATTACTGTGTGCTCTACTGAGTCTTCTCAAACTGCAGTAGCACAGTTTGTTTAGCTACCAGCTTTTGACTCTACTGCCCTGGAAGGGACACAGTCACTGCCAGCCTTTCCCCTCCTGGTAGCTATGTGGGTGGTCTGTGAGAGGAGACTCACCCGTGGCACAATAAAGCTTCACAAGAATGACATCAGTTGTCTTTTTAAAGCTCATCTCTAGTTAGGTGGCCTCCAGCATCATATTCTTACACTCTCCATTTCCTCGATACTCCCCAAAATTACTATTGCATCTGTACCTTACAGTTAAAAATTTTAAGTCTTTTCCTCAGAAAAGGAGAGATGGGTTGTCTTTACCTAGCTAGGGAAGGATGCACAGCATTAATCTGTCTGAGGCCGCTCTGAAACACAAAACCAGCTCACCTGACCTAACTAATCGGTATTCCATTAAAACAGAAGAAAGGCTAGGCTGCTTACTTCTTGTGCTTCTGGATCCCTGACACAACGAGGAAAACAATCCCAGCCACAATGAGACAAAGAACAACACCAAATACAATAAGCCAGACAGGAGTAGAGGGTTCAACAGGAGGTGATAAGGTTGAGGTTATCTTCAGGAACTGCAGCGTTTTGTCACTCAGTAGGAAGGCATTGTTGATTCTGTTCCGGTTCATCCTTCAGGGAAAAAAAAAAACAAAAAAACCCAGAAAAACATCACAACTCTTTATAAAAGTATTTTACAAGTTAAAAAGATAGTAGAAAATAAAAGGATTTTTCATGAATGTACTGCAAGTTAGGCAGGGCTGAATGTCATCCAGCATGATGAAGAAAAAGATGTTGTCTACCTTTAGGGGATCAGCCTCTTCTCTCAGGCAACAAGAGAACAGGGACAAGAGAACATAGCCTCAAACTACACTGGGGAGGTTCAGGTTGGACAACAGAAGAATTTTCTTCACTGCAAGGGTAGTTAAACATTGGAAAACTCTGCCCAAGGAGTGGTGGAGTCACCATTCCTGGAGGTGTTCAGGACACAAATGTTCACGGCACATAGTGCCATGGTCTGCTTGACACAGTGGTGGTTTGGTCAAAGGTTGAACTTGACCTTGAAGGTCTTTTCCAACCTAAATGATTCTGTGATTCAATGATGTTGGCAGGATTGCACAGACCTTGACTGTAACAGAGACCTCAGTAATCCATAGACACCCCCACACTTAGAACATTTCGAACACCAGACTTTCGTATGCATTTATCTGAGAAAGATGAGACCTGAAGTACAATATTATTACTTATGTCTGTTTTGAACCATGTCCTGAAGACATAGCAGGTTGTAAGCTGTCAGGCTTGCCTTGCTTATGCAGCATTCTAGATTAGCACAGGAGAGGCAGATCTACCCTTCAATGCTTGCAGGATTTACTTACAGTTGTCCCCTAGTCCCTCAGACTGAACCATCTTGCATGTTATGGGCTGGTACATCTGCCCCTGCTGCTGTAGATTTTCTTAGATCCATGAGGCACAGGATACAATTTGGCCTGGAAGAATCCACACCTATTGCCAACATGTCCTTCTTCCCTGCAGGATGCAGCTAAAGGGATTTGTAATTTCCATATTTTTTCCATTTCCATATGAGAAACTGTAAGTCTGAGAAATATGCTTTTTCACAGAAGTAGTACAACTGCTATCCTTTAGTGAATATCTTCACCCATTTTCACTGCCAGCAAGCATTTCACTGCCTGCAAGATATTTCTGAATCTAAATCTAAGCAGGCTTAAGAGGTTTTAGAAGTATCTTTCATTAGCTTTTTCAAAATATTAAAAATTTTTAAGCAAATGGATTACATACATTGGTCTTGAGAGATTCTTTTTGATAGCAGTTGTATGAATGAATGCAGCTCTCTCTTGTATACAATTCAATTTTTTTTACCACAAAGTAAGTATTTCCTAAGAAAAGATGTATGGGAAATACAGGTAAGATTTAACCAATTTCTCTTCTTGGAAATCATAATGTTTGGCTGTCCCTTAAACAGGAAGTTCTTAGCCTTAATGGAAAGTCAGCATTCCTGGACAGGACTGAAAACCATGGAATGTTTTAAGGCTCATAATTCCGTAAGCTGTCTGTCATTTATAAAAGATTTCCTTACTGATATGAAAGGATCATTGTGAATGGCTGAAATAAGCATTGTTTACCCTCATCTAGTGGCTTGAGTTTCAGAATTATGTGCTGAAATACATGCAGGTAACTAACTACAAGTGCATTTCATGTTTGCATATGCATAACTATACCTTGTATATATTTATGCAAAATCTTGAGTATCACATAGAGCTCTGACATGGTTTACCTTCCTCTTTATTCTCACTTTGTAGAAATCTCATACAACAAAATTGTAGTCCATGACTAGTGTTATGTGCTACCCTAGCATGAAGAATTATAATAAAGGTTTTGTATGGAAGCCTGCAATCAGAAGCAATTGAACAAAAAACATTTTAGTTTTATAGACCATTTTATTTCTTGTTTTTAAATTAGGTAGGAATTAAAACTTTTCATAACAGTATATTCTTTATCAGGTGACAGACAACAGTTAAAAACCAAACAATAACAGCATCCAATTTCTGTGCCAAACAGGGCACATAAAAGACTTAAATAAATCAGCTTATGCTACTGAATGTATCAAAGAATAACAGAAATGCAAAACCCCCGCATTCCACCACTCTTACAGAGAGCTTCAGTGAATAAATAATCTGCTTCCACCACTAATGCTATGAAGCTATTGTTTGGTGTCTCTGTAGGAAATAGTTTAATCTGCTCATAAGCTTAAATTAATCTTTCCAAAAGAACGCATACTCATTCATCAGGAATTAGGCATTACACCTCCATAGTGATAACACAAATTTTCAAGACAGAACAGAATGCCTGAAAACAAAGAGATCCATTTTCCACTCCATGCTTGAGAAATATATGTATGTTATGCTGCTTGAGGGACTCATCCCTATAAACCCCTGGTGCAGGTTTTTTTTGGACCATTGAAGTCAGATTATCCCATTTTTTTTCTTTTTTTTCTGTCAGCTCCACATTCTTCCTTTTACTTGTTCCAGAATGTGACAGTAGAAGGCAAAGTGATTTGTAGTGCACTGTACTTTGTACAAGCAATGCTCAACTGGGATATTGCCTGGCATTCTAGAACAAGCTGGTATGAAAAGAATGTGAGCATAAGATTGCTTAAGCCAAGCTGGGACACAGCCAGCTCTGCTCATGAGGAGTTCACACGAGCTCTTCTCATGTGAAAACTGACTTCCTAATTTAGTCAGATGAACTGTTGGGGAGAAGCACTGAAAGGGAGCCTACAGTCATTAGCCCAGGTGTAGATGTGCATGTAGCATGCAGTAAAAGCTAAATTATATTAATCCCACCCAGAAAGTGTGCCCTTCCATCACCTGTCTCACTGGGAAATGTGATGAGAGCTGGATCAGAGCAGTGTGCCACACACTGGACAGAACATCACAGGTAGGGCTCTGGAAAGGGACTAGATTTCTTCAGTCTCCAGCATGAACAGAGACTCTTTCCAAAGTTATAATCCCAAGGCTCACATTCTTTGCATTCTGTGGGACTGTTAAACATCCTCTCATCTCGCATTCATTAAAGAGTACTGTGCCCTCAGTGTTTTAGCAACTTGCATTAGTTCATCCTTAAAGAGGCACAGTGCTCATTCATTAAAGGTCCAGAGAGAGAAAACATCCTCGGTAAACAAGGAAGAAAACATTGCAAGAGCAGTGACTGTACCTGATGGCTGCCTCTACCTCACTTCCAGGAACAGTTGTCACATTTTTGGAAGAATCTGTGACCACAAACCAAAAGGATACCCGGTCTGTCACATTGCAGAGCAGCACATTGGAAATTCTGCAGACAGTTTAAACAAAAATCATCATTAAAGAAGCATGGATGGAATTATTGAAATATTTTGGATTTTCTTAAAATATTGCTCTCAACTAAGGAGGAAAAATTTCTTATTTTTAAAAATGCTAACAGTTAAGAAATACCACTCACAGCATTTCCCATTTCCCATATGATTTTAAAGAAATCAAGCTTATGAAGAACAAATGAGTCTTCAAACAAATTTCTAAATCTATTACAGACTTTCACGGTCTTGGACATACATTTACCATAATCAAATGGAAAAATACATATTTGAATAACAACCATCATTGGCTATGACAAAGGCCATGTAATGGAGCAAGTGCATTGGTGAACTAAGAATTCTAGTTTTGACAGCAAATACCACAGGAACCAGTCATTGAGAATTGCCCACGTGATTGTTAAGTGCGTGCAGTTCTACAAAATACATTTGTTGGAGGGAAGATCAGTGGAATTGATGTTATAGGTTTTGACATCTTTGTTCACAGAGCCAGGCACAGAATGGACAGAACAAGCTAAATTTAGTCATTCTACTGGCACTGGTCCCTTCCTTTTAGCTTATGCTGTATCAAATATTTATATTATCTATTTTAAAGGAAGATTGCTCAGTTTTATGTGAAGTTAAATGTGGAGGGCACAGGCAGGCAGCTTCTCATGGCATACTAAGAAAATAGTCCGCAAAATGCCTTTTAAACGCGATTTTTTCCCCGATTTCTATTGGTAAATGGTGGAAACATCAGAAAACCCTTCTGAAATTACACAATCGCGAGGATTTAAGCGAAGGAAGCGAAAACCGATCCCTTCCAGCACCGCGACAGGGCCCGGGCGCGCCTCGCTCGGCAGCGCCACCTGCCGGCCGCGGGCAGCACGGCCCCGGGCCCGCGGGAGGGGGACTGGGGGAACTGGGGGGACTCAGGGAACTGGGGGGACTGTGGGGATTGGGGGGACTGGGGGAACTGGGGGGAATGGGAGGATTGGTGGGACTGATGGGACTGGGAGATTGGGGGCGACTGGGAGGATTGGGGAGATTGGTGGGACTGGTGGGACTGGGGGGGACTGGTGGGACTGGTGGGATTGGGGGTGAGAGGGATGGAAGGGAGAGAGAATGTCCATGCCTGGGCATTCCCCATCCAGCCAGGGATCTGCTTGTAAGGCAGATCACAGTGCCTCATTATGGATATTTTGTAGAAATGTTTTACTTCCTAATGAAAACTTTTTTTGAGTGATGTTTTGGGTGCCCCAGGTAGTGCGATAGATCATTTTACAGAGGTCTGTCTGTCTGTTTATCTATCTATCTATCTATCTATCTGTCTATCTCATGAATCATAGAATGGCTTTGGCTGAAAAGGACCTTAGAGATTTATTCCAACTCTCATGCCATGGGCAGTGAACCTTCCACTAGACCAAGCTGCTCAGAGCTCCCTCCAGCCTGGCTTTGCATACTGCCATGGATGGGGCATCCACAGCTTCTCTGGGCAGACTGTGCCAGTGAGTCACCACCAGTAAAGAATTTCTTACCAATACCTAATCTAAACCTACTCTTTGACTTTGAAGATATTCCCATTTGTCCTGTCTCATGCCCCTATCAAAAGTCTCCTCCCATCCTTCTTGTAGGCTCCCTTCAGGTACTGGAAGGTGCTATAAGGTCATGCCAGAACTCTCTCTCTTCCAGGCTAAGCAAACCAAGTTGTCACATCTTTTCCTGGAAGGAGAGGTGCTCTAGTCCTCTAATCTCAGAATAACAGAATATTCTGAGTTGGAAGTGACCCATCAGGATCATTAAGTCCAACTCTTATGGGAGTGATCCACACAGGGATCAAAGTCACAACCTTGGCATTATTAGCACCATGCTCCAACCAACTGAGCTGATTTAATTTTGGCTCTTTGGAGCTCGCACCAGCAGTTTCCTGCCCTTCCTGTGCTGGGGTCCCCAAAGCTGGATGCAGCACTCCAGGTGGGGCCTCACCAGAGCACAGCAGAACAGAGGGACAGAATCTCCTCTCACCCTGCTGGCCACACTGCTTTGGATGCAGCCCAGGATGCAGTTGGTTTCTGGGCTATAAGCACCCATTCCAGAGAGATATGCAATAAAATGGAAAGCAGTGGTTTTGCAGAGCCAAAATGACCACTTTCACCTCTCTAGAACAGTATCAGTTTTACAGAGAATTTTTATGGATAAAAGAGGAAAACCATCCTCTGGAATTTGAAAAGATGTTCACATCAGTTTCTGGCAACAGTCAGAAGATGAAAGCAGAGTTACTCTTTCAAAACAAAAAGCACAAAATTTACAGGAGAGGGGAAAAATGCCTACTTTTGGCTGATGGCTGACAAACTCTTGCTGACTTCACAGAACATTTAAAATTGTAACTGCAGAGGAAGTTTTCTATCTAGGTGTTTATAACAGTAGGACCCAAAACTTCATGTTGCCAAAGTTCCTGAAGCTGCATTTTCTGTGGTGTAATCAAAAACTGGGCCAGGTGGAAAATTTGAGTTGGTGTTGCCCTACAGATGTTCTTGAAATGGGGTAAGAAAGATTAATCCCAAAAAAGAAAGATAAAGGCAGACAAGGACTGGCAGAACACCCAGACTTTCATACCCTCATTCATTGACTCTTCAAGCTAGGGTCTTCCCCAAAGTGCCAAGGTTTTTAGCATGAGACAAGGCAATCAGTCACCACAGGGGTAGCATCTCGCTGTAGAACAAAGAGCACTGAAACAAGGGCAGAAAGGATTGCACTAGGGTATGTAAATTTGCCTTATTTTCTTTTCCCTGTTGTTTCTAAAATCCTCAGTTACAAGGATCCAGACTCTGGTTTCACCACCACCACGTTTTCATCAGTGGAATACAAATACCACAAACTGTTCCAGGCCCCAAAGAGAATAATCGCACTCATGAGAAGTTCCAAGGGGATGAGTTAACACCAAAACAGACTGGTTCAACAAGCACCCGTGTGGCAATTTCTGTGCAGTGGTGCACTTTTTTTTCCTCCCATGCCATTTGCTTGCAGGTTTGATTCACAACAGAGAACAATTGCAAATATGCCATCACACTGTATAGATCTGAGAAACCTGGCTTCACCAGGCACCATTGAAGTGTATTTGTAAACATATATGTGGACATATTTTCCTTTCCTTAGCAGTTGATAGACTTTTGACATGAGATTATAGGAGACTATTATCATCAAAATGACAAAATCCTGGTTCGGCCTTCTGGCACCATGGCAAAAGTCCAAAATTGCATTTCCTTTAATGCACCAGTAAGTAGAGTGCAGGAAACCCTGGCAATTCCTTGGCCTGAAACACCATCATTGCCCCTTATAGAGATTTACATGATTGCTTAGGGGTAAGAAAGACCTGTCAGAGTCAAAGGGAGCTGAGTGCCCACAATGGCTGTTAGGTCATGGAAGAACCACAGTCCCCAAGTCCCAGGTACCTATCTCCAGCTCTCCCAAAAACATCTCGCCTCTTCCAACACAGGGGTCTACAGCTGCTTCTGCAAAGGAAGATTATTTTCTTCCTAGCAGCCATGGGATCACTTTGATTTAACAGCTTTACTCCAGACTCTTGTTGTTCTAAATGGTCACATAACTTTTAGCATCAAAAAAGCCTGTCTTAGGAAGCTGGATAATGTTGATGAATTTTTTTTTCTGGTCCCTTTGTAAGGAAAATTTCAGGGTATTTTGTCTATAAACGGGGGAAAGATGCACCAAAAGTAGATTCTGTTATTTGAATGAAAACAAATGTGTTGACATTCTTCCTGCTCTAAAGATTAACTTGTCTCAGGCCCAAAAGAGATGCATATTATTTCAAATGAGTCACAGTTTAGAGAAACCAGGGTTACTAACAGAGGCTACAACAATAATTTTTTAACACTGAGAGATCAAAGGTTGGCTTACGTAGTTCATGACCATATGAATTGAGAATCAATTGAAAGGTCATATATAAAACAGGAAATAATGGGGTATTAATGCTCCACTGAAAAGGAAATATTTATTTGTAACTCTATTAATAGTTACTGAGTAATGTGATTGATTGTACCTTTCTTCTGTTTTGTGCAAACTTGAAAATCTGACAATTCTTTCAAACATTAAACACTGCTCCATGATTTATTAAATTTCAGTTTGGAAATTAACTTTAGAGAGCTCGAGATGTAACGTGCAATCCTCCCCATTCTGTGCTGGGTCATTCAGCGGTTACACAAGGGCAGCAACAGCATCATTGAAATACTTGTCATCACAGCCTGACGTTTATCCACCTTCAGAAACCTAACAAGAGGTGACTTCAAATATTAAAAATTACAGGACAGACTGCAACAATGGTTATCCTGATCCACCAGATAAATTATTCTGGGGCTTGATAGAGTTTGCTGAAGTTAATGGCATTTGTGTCTCATATGGAAGTTAGTTGGGGCTGTGAGTTACTTCAAGCTGTGGGTGTGTTAGAAATAATCAGGGTTTTAAAGCGGAGGTTTGTCACATCCTGGCTATGGCCACATGTATAATTTATACCCTGGCAGAACCAGTATTTACATAAAATAATAGTGATCTTTTTCATAGGTTTTATTTTGACAAAAAACTTCAATTAACCAGATGCAAAATTTCCCTAAGTTCAGATGCTACCAGAATGCAGTCACAGGCAATTTGTTTGTCCTTATATGACAGAATAATTGGTCATTGGTCTTTTACATCTCCTGAAGAAAATCTGTTGACATTTTCCTGCAAAAGCTCATGTAGTGGAATGAAATTTATTTGCCAGCAGTGCAATGTAATTTATTTGCTACAAGCTCCTGCTTGTGCCTCCTTCTTCACCACAGTGAAGTCTCCTCACCAGCTCTGCCAGGGTGCTGTTCCTGTGCACAGCATGCTGCTGTTCCTGCTGGGATGCTGGCTGCTCCCATGCCTCCATGCCTGCTGCAGAGGGGATGGAGCAGCACTGCACTCCTTCCTTCCAGCTGCCAGCCCCAAGGGTGGGGAAAGGATTGTTATTTCCCGGACTTCTAACAGGATGGAGGCTTCACAGCCTTCCTGCTCCCATGTAATAGGCAGATTATCTGAGGTGTATTGGGAGGTACATCTAGCCTCTCCATCACTAAACAAGGGCTCTGAGGCCCGTTGGAATTTGAGAGAGATCTATGCATAGGAGACTCTTCAACCTGTTGCCTAGGAAGTTGTGCCAGATCTCAGAGCTGCACAGCTCTCCTTTAGGTGACATGCTGTCTATAATGACCCCAAAGGTGTCTCTAAGTCCTACATGAGTTATCAGTTATACCTCCAATATACACCCCATGAAGGGTGTACCCAGGTTATACCTCATGAGAAAGTCAGATCCTAAAAAGAGGTAAAGATCCCCACAGCTGGCTGATTCCAAATATTATACTGACTTCTCTGACCAGCTTAGTAGCAGGGAATTATGCAACACCACCTCCAAACTGAAGTAACACTGGCATCATCATATTTGTCCGTAAGAAAAACTCTCTAGATAGGAAATTGAATTAATGAGCATAAATTCTATGATTACCCAGAGTGGGTACAGATAACTGCCATTAAAACTTCTACTCCTTCCATTCCTGCAGCAACCTTACTTTAATCTGCAGAAAACCACAGTGCTTGAAGAGGAAAAAGATCACTTGCTTCTGACACATATTTTTGCTGTGTGAAAGCAGCATGACTTTGAACGAAGAGAATAATTTAAAAAAAGGACCCAGGAATAAAATAAGTATACAAAAGTGAATCTTTATAAAGCAGATGCTGAATGGAAACTCTGCTGCTTTGAAAAACTGAGAAAAGTCCTACATAATCATCTGTAATTAGCTTGTATCTTGAACTAATTTTTTTAAGTGCCATTTTAATTGGGCTGAGTAGCACACTTGGCTGTTTTTATTAAGCTTGATATAACAGCCCTTTTGCTCAAAGGAGACCACCTCTCAGGAATAAAAATTAAACAGCAGGAATCAAACACATGGAGGGAGAAATCCCCTTTTATTTAAGAGAAAGGCAGCAGCCCCAATAATCATCATGTGACTGAAGTTAACTAATATATTTTCAAATGTAGAATATGCTTCACCTGATGCAATGACAGCCCAAAGCAGTTTTATCTTTAAGTAAATTGAAAAGCTTATCCTTGTTAGCCTACCAGAACTGTCAATCTTTCATCTCAGATTGAAACACAATAAAAAAAAATAGGCCTATGGAAATGCACTTACAAGGTTTTCCTTTTAAGAAAGATAAGAACATCGTGAAAATACAGCTTGCTAAGTGCTCTGTCTAATCTGGTATCTAATTTCATAGAGTAGCCAGGATCAGAAGCCAGCAAAGAACATTCAATACCTCAGGGTAGATTGAATCCCAAAACCAATTACAGGCTGATTTCTATCTGCACTACAACATCTGAAACTTCGTGATGGTAGGTAACTCAACTGCTGTGATATCAGGGATAGGAATGCAGAGCACAGCACTGGCATAGCTATCCATCTCCCAGGGCTCTGAGTCAGCTCATCTCCAGCACACTGCTGAAGCTGAGCTCTAAGGAAGGATGCACCAGAGCTGCTTACTCAAAGATCTGTGCTGCCTTTCCTGACCTCCCAGGGTGTCCCTTCACCTCCTCCCAGTATGGTCTCCAGAAGGTGCCAAATCTTCCCACTGCCTTCTGCTGAAAGTGAGCTGGCACATCTGACTGAGATCCACAGCTGTGTCATTTCACATCCACAGGGACACTGGTTCAAAGATTGAACATTGTTGAAGATGGAGACAGTGTGATGCTGAATATGTATCTGGGTGTCAGAAGTACAGTGGGACAGCCTGCTTTTAGAATCTCTGTATAATGATTTCTACAGCTCGGTACAGCAGAGGACAGGTCACTACATGCAGCATTGTTAATAAGTATAAGGTAAATCCAAGCAGATGCTTACTGAGTTGTGCTCTTGCTGGAATATCTTCTCATTGCAAAAGCCACCATTGCTTTGAAGAGGTACTCTTCATTAGCATCCCAGGCATACTATAAAGGAAGAGGAAAAATAATTAGTTTCAGCACCAGTGGTGGCACTACACAGAGGGAAAAGAGTTGCTGAACTTGAAATGCTGTATTGATCAAGAAAATGAATAAATTCTCTGGTTGTGCTAAGAAAATGAATGCCCATTATTTAGTGTGGACAAAGAACTTTTTCTAATGGAAAAAAAAGGGCCATACAAACTGTAATATAAATAATATAAAATGCAAAGAATGTTTCCAAAAATTGAATTAACTGAATATTTTTGAAAGCTGACCAAACTGGAGATGTAAAGTTTATTATACCAAAGACTAGGCATATTACTCTAATTCTCCCCACACAGCTGCACTCATAGCCCTTCCTCTTTTGCTGGAGAAACTCAGTTAAAGTAGAAGGTTTAAATCCACCCTCTAAGACTATTTGGCTCTGGCCAAAAATAATAATAAAAAACCATTGTTTAAGGTGGTCTCTGGGAGTTGGACATTAGGACACCAGGAAATAAACTGAGATTGCAGCCTTATTGCTGCACACTGTCCTGATTACAAGAAGACTCAAATATATTAAAAAATATTATACTGCATGTGAGATAAAAGAGAGAAAATAGCATCCTTACTACTTCAATAATAAGAATATAGGCTCCAAAAACTGTTCTCTGTTGTCTTGATGAAAAATCATGCTTTCATAATTTAAGTTTTCTGAGACAGCTTCACTGGGTTCCCCTGGGCTTTCACTCACCTATGCAATTCTAATGACCTGTAAGAACTGCATCTATTACATTCTTATAACAGGAGCCATGACTAAGGCATACTGATTGAATTTCTTCCCCTTTCAGCAGATTACAAAGATTATTAGTTTCTTGGAATTATATTAAGGGAGGTTAGAAACAGCTTTCTTCAGTCAGTCAGAACACAAATCTAATCTTTAACTTTCATAATTAAAAAATAATCTGCTCTGTAATCATCCAAACCAGAAACCCAGTGGTGTGGACACTTAGCTCTGTTGTCAATTGGACCTACTTTTTCATTATCCTTTATAACACATTCAAAAACCAACAATGTACATCAAAAAGCAGTAGATAGCATTGAAAATGCCAAATCTTGATTCTGATTTTTAATCAAATCTTAATTTGATTGATTTGATTTGATTTTAATAAGTCTTCTGATTTTAATTAAAATATTTTTAAATTCTGATTTTGGATGCGTGGAAATGCAACCTCTCCACAAAAAAAAAAAAAAGTGAATCTGCAGCCCTCATGTTGCACTGGCATCCTGGGAAACTGAACAGGGAAGGATGGAGTAATTTAAAGGGCAGAAAGTGATCTTATTTATCATTCCCAGACGAATGTTGAGTGAAATGGGCTCTCTGAGATGAGATAGGACAGGGACAACAAAGCTGAGGCAGCAGACAACTTGAGCAGCACCGAAGTGCAGCTGCACTGCTGAGAACCTGCATTCTGACTCACCACTCTTGCCTCGTGAATGAAGGGGGTTGTAAGCATACTGTGATAATGCTTGCCAACCTGGGAACTTAAACTGAAAAAAACCCAGAGAGAAACTCTGGAAAAAAAGTTATAAAAGTCTGTGATTTGATCCCACTGCACTGATGAAAATGTGAGAGTAATGAGAGCAACTAGTACTGAAAGAAAAAGAGATCATGTAGTAAAGGAATTAATACAGATTGGAGCCCTAGAACTATTTATCATCATTTTAAAGATATCTGTATTTAAACCATGAAGCACAATTTGCATTACTAAAAGGGAATATCTGTTTTTTCTCTCTGTGGCACTATTGACTGAATCCCTTCATGCCATCTGCAGTCTTTGAGAACAGGTCCAAAAGGAGAGAAAAACCATAATTTGTTAGCCAGTGAATTAAACCAGCTGTAGAGATAATTTAATCAGTTGTCTTGAAAATAGACAATGATGAAGCACACTCCATTTCATGCTCACGTGGACACAAATACAATGCAGCACTACCAAGTGCATGTACTCAGTATGTTTATGTTTAGTGCAATGCATATATACATGCACAATTTGTCACAGCTCTCATAAATAATGCAATAGCCTAGCACTTCTTTAAGTCAGAGTAACAAAAAGGGTATCTCCAATCAGGGAAGATAATTTTTAGTGAGGAATTCCAGGCCCAGTTGAAAGAGTAGGCACTTCAAGAGTAGGAAAAGAGATGGAATAAACAGAAAACTACAAGAAAGAGGGGGAGGAGACTGGCAGAGAGAGCTCAGCAAAAATCAAGGGTCTGCCTGAGTCAGGAGAAGATATTGCAGACAACCTTCTGAGCACAGAAGGGCAAGAAGCCCCAAGAAAATGGAGAGTAAACAGGAAGTAGAGGAGATGGACATGGCTATGGGCTTCAGGTAAACAAGAACCTCTGTACATAACTACATACAGAAATATTCAAGGGGGAGGCAACATAATGAGGAGGAAAAGTAAGGCAAGAACAACTTTAAGCTAACTAACTGTATGAACTCAGGACAGGTGGGCATGAATTTCCAGAAAATGGTTTCTAATCAGCAGCTTTCTCTGATCAGAGGTGCAAAGAAACCTTGAATGAGGTGGATTGGAAGGGACTCTGAAGATCATCTAGTTCCAACCCCCCTGCCGTGGGCAGGGACACCTTCCACTAGACCTGATTCATTCTACTACGGGGCTTTATCAGCTTCATTTTTATCCTCTAAATGCGAAGGCCTGGAGCACCGCTGAGGACTGAGGATGTCCCTGTGCAGTGCAGCTATTGATGCACACTTCCTGCTGCTCTAGAGGAAATATTAAATATCATCTGCAACCATATTTAAGTATCATTTGGAACCACACGCTGTAAACATAACTGTTATGAATGAAACACTACATGATGGTATTAGAACTGTCAAATTTACCATCTTCATTGTGCTACAGAGGAACCAACACAAAGATGTTGGCTCAGTTGCACTTGCCATTCTTTATATGTTAAGGAGGAGCAGAATTGGACACAGCTAACTGTGAAAGGCAGTCCTAAATGCCTCTTACTGAATGAAGATGATAAGATAATGCATGAAAGATGATGAGTGCAGGTTGCTGACAGGGTGAAATGCTGTAATAGTGCTGTAAAAGACAAAATTTAAGATATGGGAATATAATATTAAAAAGATTCCTCTGAGCAACCTGACCGGATTTCAGTGGTGACCTGACTTTGAGCAGGTGAGGACTAGGGACCATCCAAGATCTCTTCCCTCCTGAATGGTTCTGAGCTTAACTATACAGCCATTCAGACTGCAGAGTGGCTACAGACACACAGACACACTTCTGGATCCCATATGGTGGCAAAACACAAGGTGTATGTCAGCCTTCCTCCTCTTCATCCTCTACCCTAGAAGCAGCCTGGATACATAAGCCAGAAGGGAAGGGCACTGTCTACTTCAGCTGGCTGCAGCTCCTGAGGTGCCAGATCTTTGACTCTGATGGTGAAAATGAGTAATGACACCAAGTTATACAGACTTGTCAGTGCCCATCACTTCTCACTCTCTAGTTTCCTCTGTCCCTTTTGAATTAACACTCTACCTCTCTGCTGGCTCCATGAACAGAAAGCAGCTAGTGACTAGCAGCTATTCCAGAAGCCACTCATTTTGACTCACAAAGTCAAAACCATCCTCAGTGAGACCATAAATCACCCTCCATTTAGGCCTACAGGCACTGTGTTTCCTCCCACAGATCAGCAAACAACAGCTCTGTCAAGTACACCCATTATTTGCAAATAAAATGATAACGGCTGAATACCTACTGCATCAGAGCTGGTCTTTCCAGCTCCATTGTGATAAGAACTAAATAAATACACCAAATGGAACTCCCTGCCTCAGAGTACAGCTTACCTGGTGAACAAATAAAAAACAATGGTGTCCTGTTTTCATCAGTCTCACACACAGGGGATGGCATGCACTACACCATGAGAAAAGCTGCACCAGCCTATTTCCATGCCCCTGAATGTACACTGGAGTTATCCTGCCACTCCTAGGGAAAAATTCCCACAGTATCTTGGCTTTCCATTATCATGGAACTTGAAGTGACCTGGAAATGAACCAAGCTGATCATGTCCTACTATGACACGATGACAGTATTACACTTTTCTTTGCTAAAATAAACAACACAAAGAAGTCAAGTGCCCCAAATTCTTTAACAAAAATTAATTTCTGTTTCATAGTAGTTTCAGTTTTCAATTTCATTCACAGAAAAGACTGCAATGGCTATGAAAAGGAACTACTACCATCTCTGTACTTAATAAATTGTTTATTATTTGTGGATGATTTTCTATGGCATCATATCACTTTCAGCAAGCTGTTGTTCTAAAATGCTGTTCTTGACTGTCCCATTCTTTGAGCTTTCACATACTTTGTTCTATGACACAAACAACTACAAAAAAACAATAGACTCCTCAGTTATGGCTTTTTTCCCAGCAATACAAGGGTAATGATTTGTCTCATACCCTTTTTAAGTGAAAAAAAAAAAAATTATAAATGATCAAACAACCTCCCCTTATTTTACTACAGCAGGAAAGGAAAAGGCACTAAAAAGGGCTTTACCAGGAACTGCAATTTTCGTTCTTTGCTACTATGTTGAACCAAGATTAAATAAAAATATTAGCACTTATCATCAAGAGGAGCTTTAATAATTATTTTAACATATTTTCAGCTGTAGTATTACTCTATTCTTAATAATTTAAAAAAACCCTAGGCTTGCACTGCTGTTTAATTAAAGTCTCCCACCCTTGAGAGAATTGACTTCACTATGAATTTCGAGACATTTAGTTTAGCAGGTCTCTTGAAAATTTCTTTGTACTTTGTCTGGTTTATAAAATTACCAGTGAAATTTCAGTCCCTGCAAATGTCAGTTTAAATTACCTGATCTTTCAGGGTCATTTTAGAACAGCTTCTCCAGTCATAGGGAGTTTCTTGTACCACCAGTCTTTTAAAACATGTGACCTACTGCTTTTTGTTTCCCAGAGCTCATAACATCATCAGACACCAGACTTACAATGGACATGACTGTCCAGGATGTTTCATACCTAATTTTCTGCTTAGCCCTGTTAACATACTGCAGATTTGCTCAAAGTATTCAAAACTACTAACAAACGACAGGGCTCTGACGTATTAAATAGTGCTCTAGATCAGGAAGGACCACTCAGTCATCAAATATCTCAATCTCTTACATATCTCTATTCTCACATCAGTATTTCTACATTAAGCCCAAAGATCTGAATTAAGCCAAAGCATTTCATGAGACAAGCCTGTGCACCACAGGCAGAGAAGAAAGGCCACTATCTGAAGCCCTCCATTAGCAGGGAATTGATGAGACATGCTTGAATGATCTCTACAGTCAATGCTTGTCTGAGAGCCTGATATAGTCTCATTTCATAAAGACCTAAAAATCTTCTCCTGCTTCTCTTCCTAAACATGCTTGACTTTACAATTGGCACTCCTGAGCAGAAGTGCTTTTCCCAAAATACAGACTTACATTTATGCAGCACTTCTCATGCGTAAAGTGTAACATCCCTAGCACTTTTCCAGGGGAAAAAAAATCTTTGACCAGAAAATTATCTTTATGAACAAGCAAGCTTTATATTTCTCCTAAAGGATGACATTTTAAGGAGTGGGATAGTCAAATGTCAAGAAATGGAGGCCTGGATCATGACTTGAGCAAACTATTACAATTAACACTGCAGAATAAATTGCTTGTGTTGCATTCACAAATTTTATAGTATACATTACTTCTATTTTGGCAGATATTGAGTTACGAAGAATATGTGAAGATATTTTACTTACTGCATTATCTCCCAAAGCTGTTTTGATACTAATCCGCACTTTGAAAGCATTCTGTGCATCTGACAAAAGAGAAAAAAGCAAACATATATTGGTAGTCACAAAAAATAGGATTTTAAATCATTTACTTCCCTGATTATTCCTCAAATGTCAGTTTCTAAATGTGTCTTAAGAAATCACATGTTTAGGAGAACAGAAGTTACTTGCATGGAAAAGAGCCCAACAGAGTCTCAATGAGGTTTACAATGACCTCTTGAAGTGCGACCAACTTCCACACTTAATTTGCAAATTCATAAAAGAAGTGAATGCTCAGCATTTCAATTTTCAAACTGAAGACAACCAGTTAAAATAAAGATCTTAGAAGCTGGCAGCTTTGTAGTCTAAACTGATAGCTACTTTAACTAAAGAAAGATGGCAATCAGCTCCCAATCTTACCTGGCTTGCAGAGCTCAGCATGAGCAATGGCAGCTACAGAAATTATAAACAGCAAAGCCCGTAACATCCCGTCAGCATGGAAAGGCTGAAGCAAAAAGAAGTGAGTTTCCCCTTTAAAGCACTCTTAAACTTTGTGTGACCCAGGATTAAAGCATCAGGAGCACAAGTGAGCGACCAAGTAAAAGGTTTAATAATTAACCCCCGTTATTTTAGCTAAAAACAGGCACTAGAAACAACTGTCTTCTGTTAGTTATTTACTACCTTTCTCTGTAGTAAAAAAAAAAAGCAAAAAAAACCCACAAAAACAACAAAACCAAAAAACTGCAACAAGTATTTAATTTTCTTTCTTCCTTTTTAGAAAAATGCAACATTTTACAGAGTGTTCCAGGCCAATCTTTTTTTCTCACAGGCATAGTGTCAGACACACAAAGTGTCTGTGGGATGTCACACCAGAGCAGCTGGCAACTGCTACCCACAGCAGGTGAATCTGAAGCTTGGCTGCCACTAGATCCCAAAGGAAGCTGCCACCTGTCTTCCATGGGAAACTGTCCGGCCCCACAGTTGCCCTGATTTTTTAAGATTTTTTAAGCCTTCTGATGTTTGCATTCTTGTAGCAAACTTTCTCACACACTTTCTGTAAACAGCTTATTGTTTTGCATTCTTTCATGGATGAGGAAAAATTTGATGAACTGTTAGTTTGTCCGGTGTCATTGGAGAGGTGGCACTTTCATCCCCCAATCCACTATCACCTTTGGAAGTCTATAAATGTTGGAGTCAGAAAATAAACTTCCCTTTTTCCTGCCTTAAGAGCAGCAGTGTGTCTGTGTTGTGTTGTCTCGTGTCCTATAGTGACACCCCACTGAGGCTCCTTGAGGATACGGGAAGACTGGGCACCCTTTTCACTTCACCAAAAGAAATGTGTGACGAATAGAGAATACCTGGACCCAAAAAACAGGGCTCAGGCATTGCCCCTCACTTGCCCTTGAATTCACAGCCCTTGAGAAGGGCCAGCCTGATGGGCACAGTGCAAGTCTCCCCATCCCCATCCCAGCCCCATTCCTGTGTCCTTGCTCAAGCCCAGCAGAGAAAATGCCTTGTTCTGCACAAACACCCCACATCAGAGGCATTGCTTTGCATGAAAAGAACTGTTATATGCAGGGAGAAATACTTTTTTCCTGTCAGAGGCTTATTGTGGTAGCAACTAGAATAAGCAGAGGTGCAATAAAGGACTTAGTAGGAAGCATGTTGAAAAGGAATGTATTCATATTTTGCAGACATGACCCACTGTGTATACATGTACACACATGTGTGAAAATATCTTAATGCACTCTGCACTATTAATCAAATGTTTACCAAGACAACTAAATAAACATGGAGAAAAAAATTTAGAAACTGAAATGTATTGCAGGTATTTGAACAGTGTCTGCAATCTAGGCAGCAAGACAGGATTACTTTATTTCATTACGTTGCTGTATTCCCCCTATAGCCACTCTGATTAATGGATAGGTCCCACCTCGAAGATCATTTCAGAATTACTTTCAGTTGGTCCTTTAGCACCAAGAGGTGTGTCTTGAGACTGCAAACCCAAAGAGCTTCACACGAATGACAAACAGTAAGAAAATCCGACTTAACTGTGGGCTGAATTTATGAAAAACAATAACCAATATTTACTGCATTAGATACTCTGACTTTTGGGTAACACAGAACTTACTGTTTCAGTAATTTAAACTGTTTTTAGAGGCCACTGTTAGAGGACTTGATAGCCCATCTTTAAAAGTCATTCACCAAGCTGATTCCCAGGCACCTCTTTGCTCTCACTAGGCAACCCAGTCTGGGCACAAAACTATTGGATACTTTATCTGCTTAGATGTTCAATCTATACTTATGAAAACAAAAAAGTGATGAATTCATTTCTAATGATAGCTTAAATTAACATGCTGTATATGTGCACATCAAAAAGAGCGCACTAAAAAATGTACATATATATGAAGGACTATCAGGTTTCTGTAGCATTTGTAACTTTAAAAAAATCTTAAAAGAATGTGAATGCAGTCAGTTTTATGGTAAATCCATGTGCATTGCTTCAACAGTGAACACATGAACTTTTTTTTACCTTCGGGGGAAACACTGAAGGACTTAAGAAGAGAGAAGAAAAGCCAAGCACTCTTTCCCTGCTGCCAGAAGGCAAATGGAACTGGGTGTGATACACAGCATCACCACTTCTCCTTGCTGTAAAACACCACAAATCAGTTCTTCCCCTCAGAATTGCGTGAGGCCAGCGTCAAAGTACAGTGAAGGGACACGACACCCAGCAGGAACAAACTCAGAGGACATGACTGGATTCCCTGATCAGAGCTGCTGAATTCCAGCCAGGATGGCTGATTTTCCCCAATTTGTCTTGCTGGCAAGAGGCAGGACAAATGATTTTTTCCAGCAGAGAGGCGAGGAGGCCAGGAGAAGAAGCAGTGTGATAAACACCCCAGCTCAGAGCTCACAGGCAGAGCATCATGCAGTTGACATATACGTGCACAACAACGTGGATGTATGCCAAATGCATCCAGCTGAAGGTCCATGTGCATAACCAATTGTACATGCACAGTGTTGCACATAAGCAACCAACTGCTACACATCTACAAATCTTTTCCCAAAGCCAGCACAAGCACATTTTTTAAATAAGCCAGGTGGACATGCAAGACTACATCAGGTGTTAGCAGGAAGATAACTTTGCTTCAAATTAATGGTGTTTTTAAATACTGTCTTAAAAAGCACTGCAACTTTTCAGTTTACAAATGGAGTATATCGGTATAATCCAAAAAGACAGACAGACATTCTGACTTCGTATCTTTATAATAAATCTACATGCATGGATAACTTTCTGCCCAGCCTCTCTGCTTCCATTTTGGCCAGACACACAGCACTGGTTAAGCATGTCTGCATTTGTTTGCCACTGATTAATCAGTCAGGCATCAGTTTGATGGAATAAATTACAACCTTCAGGCACATATGCAAGGTATGTTTTTAACTGGCTACTTTTTGAAGTGTTAGATTCCTAAGTAGTTCCTCTTTTATAGTATCTTTGTTTTTCCTAACTACTGTGGAGCTACAGGTCATAGCCATGAAGAATTTCATGCACGACCTGCATTCCAGAAATATCACTGAACAAGTGCAAATAATTATTTCTATTATTGTACCAAATGAATTTGTCTGCCTGGTTGAAAATAAGAGTATCTCTGTAATTTTTTTTTCAGTACTTTTGATCTACAGAGGTTCATGTATAATCTGTATGTACATATTTAAAAATACATCACAATTTGGACTACTGAACAAATCAGGAGAAATTTGTTGAAGTCAAGAAAGCATACGAGTTGGTGAAACAAACAAACAAATCCCCTCTATCTTCTCCATGTGATTAACAATGTACTTTTTCTGCTCCTTTCAATGTCTTTGAAATGGAAAATCCCAGGGAAGTAAAATATTGATAGCTATTGTATAAGTTAATTAACAACTATGGCTAAACTTAACCTCAGTTTTCAAATTTGACAAATTAACAGTTTTAAACTCTTGGGAAGTTAATCTTTAGTCTCAAACAGTTGTGTCCAATTCTTACGAGGAAAGAGTCAATGTGTGACTGTCAGCATTAGTCACCCATGGAAATGTACCTGGTGAACTGCAGACCCAAACTGCAGTTATGCACAGTGCTGTGCAGTTCCCTGGGTGCAGTGGAAATGACAAACACTGTATGTCTTTTCCAGAAGACATGTGGGAACAGGATGTTGAATGAGGACTGCCACCACAGTCATCACTGTAACAATGCAGAAGTGACTTGGCTGTCACCAAGTTTTTATCAGCGCTCACAGAAGCAGACAGTGTGTGAGAAATCATTTCGCTCTCAAGACAGTAGTGCAGGTAGGGAAAGGATGCACTTGCCAGCACTCCCATATATCACCTTGGAAAGGGCACTTTGCAGTGGAAAGCACCAAGGACAGCCCACAGCAGGGCTGGCACTGAGACTGAGCAGACTTCCAGCATGGAGGGGGTGGGAGGATTGTGTTGCAGCCACCACTTCATCATCACCTTTATTACACAAACGTGCCAAGAAGTGCCAATGTAAACTGACCCATCCCAAACCCACACTTCCTGGATGTCTCCCACTTAGCACATATCTTCTGGGTCTGACAAATCCAAGCTAGTGATTTGACTGCCATTTGACTGCCCCTTGTATTCTCTTATTTCCATTTGCATCATCCAGGAAAAAAATAAAACAAACAGATGCACAATTCCATGACAAAAGGTGCCACTCTTCTCCTGGAGCATATGGCAAATATTATGGTAAGGACAACTTTTACATAATCTGTATGCTTATCAAATGTATCTTTCTTTTTTCCACAGAGGGATGGGGCATAGAACAAAGAGAGTGAACCCTTCTTATCTGCTTATGTCAGTCTACAATGGCAGAAAATACAAGAAATGGAAACCAAAAGAGCCACAGGGAAAGGAAGTTCAAACATGTGCCAAAGAGAGTCACTGCACTTCAACACAGAGCTGCTCTACTGTGCATGCACAGTTCTGTGCATACATCTTAACAGACACACAGAGATTTACAGTGCAAGGTGGGACAAGCATGGCAGTTACTGCATGGTATGTAACTGCAAGTTGTAAGATAAAAGTTTCTCTGTTCTGGGCTTTCCGTACAGTACAATCTGTGCATCCAGTACTGACCTTCTCATGAGAGGGTTCTTGTGGTACTGGTCCACGAAGGAGTATTTTTCTTTAGAAAATATGGAAGAGTGAGTTCTAAAACCTGAAGGTTGCCACAAAAATAAACTATGCTTGTGAAGGCCTGTGGTCTATAATTCCAGTGTAAGGAATAACAGCTACTGACTAGAACGCAGTATTACTTTGGATATGTGAATGGCTTTTGCCTGGAACTGCCGTATCGTGTTATTTCTGACACTCTATCAATTAAATTGTATGGAAGTCTGCACCGGGACTTGAAAACCAAGCTGCTATATGTGTATAAACTAATAAAAATAAACAAAATTCAGAAAAATGCAACTGTTGTATTCTTGTTTTGAAGAAAATGACAGCTTTTTCCAGAATCATTCTGGATATCTGTAATAGCTGTTATGTTTTGTGTTTTCTTAAAATGAGATCCTACTTTTAATTGCTGAAATATATAAACTTAAGATGGTGCCTTCCCCAAGAACATTGGAAAAATGCCATGCTGACATGTAGCATACCAAAAGAAAGGAATTATTGAATTTTTCAATTTAGACTCATAAATAGCTTAAAGGAATGTTAATATGGCATTTCCTCTGTTGAAGGGAGGATGAAGGTTATGGTTATAATTTCTCAATGAAATGAGATTATGAAACACATTTGGTAGTTTTTTTCAAAACTTTCATGGTGCCAATGGTTCATCTGTTGTTAAATGCCCAATACTGCCATCTTCTGTACCCAAGAAACAGCAAATTATGTGTTACTTTACATGTATGTTCTGCACAAGGAACAGTGGAAGTACTACTGATGACAACTCCTTCATTTTAAGAGAGTCTAGCTAGGATCTGGCACATGGTTAAGTAAGAGCAGAGAGGTCATGGTCTGAATATTCATTGGTCAAGTGGCAAATGTAACTGCTGACTACAGCAGTCACATGCTTGCTTTGAATAACTTCACTGAGCTTCAGAGTAAGAAAGAGGATACTCATTATGCTGTTAATGAACAGCACAGTCAATTAGTCAGATTTTGACAGAGCCTGCTGTGGTGTGCTTCACCGTCAGCAGCTCCGGCTGTTTCTGCAGTATACTACCTCCAGGATGCAAGCAATAAGCTCCTACATTGTTGTTTAGGAGAGTAATTTAGACCTTAATCAACAATGTACATTATTAATAGCTATGCAAAACATGCCCAAATGAAAGCTACAAGCACACTGCCTCTGAAGGCTGCAATCTATCACTCCCGTCACAGAGGAATTGATTACTGACAACTTGCATATTTCCACCCATCACACCCATGAGGGTCTGTGTGGAAGAGTTTCCTGCCAGGAAATGCGTTTATAATCAGGTCAGGTACTATGCCTCAGAGACGCTGATGGGAATACATCAGCAGTGTGAGCTAAATTGATCAATGCACTGGAACTGTGACTTCCCCCAGCTCTGAGAGGCTGTGCAGCAGGGCAGCTATGGGACACACTGAAAGACCTCATGGCAGGCACTGAACACCCTGCTCCCCTCACAATTCCCAACACAGCCAAGACAGCTCACACAGAGCACAGGCTGTGGGCAGGCAGTCCCTGCCCAGAGCATCACTCAGGTACTGCCATGTGCACCCCAGGCAAGCCCAGACACCACGGCACGGGCACCCAGCCACCCAACAGGACTGAGGACATTGCACAGAGGCAGGAAAGGCTCAGGGAATCGGGCCTGTTCAGCCTTGAGGAGACCACTGCGAAGAGACCTCATCAACACATACTAATGTTTAAAAGGAGATGTCAGAGGATGGGTCCAGAGAGGGACCATGTTCTCGGTGGTGCCGAGCAGTAGGACAAGAGGCAACGGGCAGAAACCGATGCACAGGAAATTCCACCTGAACACGAGCAAGAACTTCTTTACTGCGTGCGACCAAGCACGGGACCAGACTGCCCAGAGAAGGTGTAGAGTCTCCCTCACTGGGGATATTCAGGAACCGTCTGGACACAGCCCGGCGCCCTGTGATGGCCCTGTTTGAGCACGGAGGTTGGAGCAGATGATCCACTGTGGTCCCTTCCAACCTGACCCGTTCTGTGCTTCCGAGACAACCTGGTTCTGTGCACTCCCTCGCTTGCGGTCCTTGAGGGAATTCGGTAAATCGGGCTCCCCATTCCGCCCTTTCCGTGCCCCCATTCCGCCCTTTCCGTGCCCCCATTCCCCCCTTTCCGCGCCCCCATTCCCCCCTTTCCGTGCCCCCAGCGCCGCGCGGACCCCGCCGCCCTCAGCGACGGCGACCCGACGCGCGCCCGGCCCCGCGCGCGGCCGCCGGAACCGATTGCGCGCCCTTCCGCCGCGGGGTCACGTGACGTCCCGTCGGTACTGCAAGATGGCGGCGCCCATGTTGGTGCCCGAGCCCCCCCTGGGGAAGCCGAGGTGAGGCCGCGGCCGGGCCGGGGCTGGGACCCCCCGGGGCAAGGGGAAGGGCCCGCGGGTTCCTGCGGAGAGTCGCGGACCCGTCCTGGCCGGGACCGCCCGAGCGCACGACGGCCGCGGATGAGGCCGCCCCGTGGCCGGGCCCGGCAGTGGCGCAGCTCCGCGCGGCCGTGGCCCGGCGGGACGGGGGATCTGGGCTCGGTGGTTCTCGGGACGGGAACGCGGCCGCTCTGGGGGCGGCGAGCGGGCCCGGAGGCGGCGGAGCCGCGGGCGGGGGGCGCTGCCGGTCCCGTCCCGGTCCGGAACCGGGGGCAGCGGGGCCGCCGTGCCGGCCCGCCCTAGCCGCGGCGGGGCGGGACAGCATTCCGCGCCCGGGAAAGCGGCAGCCCTGGGTGATGTGAGGAACAGCGGAGTCCGCGGCGCGGGGAGGCAACGGCATGTGCGTGCCCGGGCTGAGCCCCGGGCGGGGGCTGTGGGCCAGGGCAGCCGTGCTCACGACTGGGTTCCCCGTGGGGGTCTGCAGGTGCTTGCCCAGGCCTTGCTCCGGTGCCGTGCGGCTGGAGGGAGAGGCGAACCCCAGCCCTGGAGCGGCTTGGGCACCGCTGCTCCTTACGCATCAGCTGTGTGCCCACCTCCTCCTGTGCTGGCCTAGGAGGAAGGGGAGTTCCTCCGTCCCTTCCTTCCTTGGGTTTCAAGAAAAAGAAGTTCCCAGGAACTGGGAAGGAGCTTCTCGCTTGTCAGCCCCAGGCACCTGCTGAGAGATGCGATCCATTTCAGGCAGGGACACGAGGTGAGAAGCGGCCAGGCTGCCCGGGTCAGAGGCAGGGGGCCCCGCTGGAGACACTGCTCTGTGGGAAAGCACCGTGGTGTCACCTTGGCACGCACAGGTGTGCAGGTGGTGAGGATGTGAGCAATCCTGAACAGGATTGGAGATGCGGGTGAAGTTCTGGCTGGCTGAGTTACACTTGTGTAATCTTTTAAAATTACACACTCCAAAAGGTGAAGGTATTAATCTCCCATCAGTATTTGGTGTGGTACAATGACAAGAGCAGAAGATAATCCCTCCTTCCTATTTCTCCATTATCACCTGTCTAGGAGGAGGAAAGATAGAATGAAACTTGACAGAAAAGAGCTTGATATGAAAAGGTTTTTAGACATTAGAGGCATTTTAACCACAGTGGAAGCATGGTGCTGCTCATAGGCAGCTGTTCGAAGCTGTCAGACAAGCAAAGAGGCTGGCTAAGCTTCTGTAGCAGAAGAACAGAGTTGAGCGTTGTCTGTGGGGGCTGAGGAGTGTGTTTTGTTAGCTGTGCGTTGAGACTGCTGCCTGTGGAGCATATCAAAGGAGAAAAGAAAGGACTTGAAATTTCAAGTCCTGTAGAAGAAAGACTAGAATGTGCTGAAAGTTGTACCAAAATTGTAGGGTAGGAGATCCCCAAGTTATTCTCCCTTATCTAGTGACCAAGTTTCAGGAACTGAAGGAGATTTCATGGAGTTGGTGATGATGTTGAGTACTGCAGAGCTCAAAAAAGATGAGACCCCATGTGTGGTATCTTCTTGCTGCTGCCCATGTGTAAGTCTGAACAGCACAGCCACAGATTTACAGATTTCATTATCACATCAGATGCTGCTGTGGAGTTACTGTTTATATAAATGCCTGTTAATTTTGCAGTTTGTGGGATTTTGTATTGCTGAAGGAAATTAAGTGCATGTATGACAGTAAAAACTATTTGTTTGGCTGTTTTAACAGAAGTAATGTTCTGTCATCCTCAGCCATCAAAAGTACAGAGCTATTCTGAAGAAGGAGAAGAGGAAAAAAAAGCGGCAGGCGCTTGCCAAACTAAGGGACTCAGGTAACTGTGAAGTATTTGGTGCTGTCAGTGAAACTAGAAGTGATTGGGGTTTTTTGTTTGTTTGTTTTTTTTTTAAGATATCATTATGTGTATCTGTGTTGGCTGTAGCATGCAGTTATGTAGATGCATTGAATTGTGCTTTTTTTCAGAAGCTGCAGAAAAAGATGAATCTGTGTCTGAGGAGGAAGAGGAGGAAGTGGAAGAAGAGGGGGAAGAAGAGGAAGAAAAAAAACTTGAGGCAGAAAGGTGAGAAATCTAGAAAATGGCATATATGCAATAAACACTTTTGTAATCAATTCCATTTTAGTACTTCAAAAAGTTTGACTATATTCTGTGAAACACAATCTTTATTGAATATGTCAGGCTACACAGTCCTTTCCTCTAAAGCCTGAATGATTCCTATGCAAATTTCTCTTTAAAATAAGATTGGATAAGTTGCAGTTATTATTGTAGTAATAAATACAATATTGATTTGTATTTATGACAGTTGCATCAGTCATGTAGGTAGTCCTTAAGGTAGTCCTTAAGTTGGTGGTCTAAGTGGTGTCTGGTTTCTTTGGTAGACAAAAACTACATGAGCAGTGGTTGCTGAGAGAAGAAAAGGCCCAAGAAGAGTTCAAGCTAAAGAAAGAAAAAGAAGAGGCTGCAAGAAAGCGTCAAGAGGAAGAAGAGGTATAAAGATGTAAAACCTTACAGTTGTGCTAGGCAACAGGGCAGCTTAGTGTAATAACTTTCATTATTTTGTGATGGGCCCATTTTTCTTGATGCTGGTGTGTTTGAAAGCGTAGACTCTCTATTCTTTTGTATAGAAAAGCAGAATTGAAAAGAGAAGAAAGCAACAGCTCTTAAAAGGGTTTTTGTCAGATTTAGTTGCTTCTGACTAGATGAAAACTTAATGGTCAAGGAGTTGTAGTGCAACATGGTGCTTTTGACTTTGATTGTAAAGCATTGTCCCTTAATTTATTTTTTCTGTTATAAAGAGGAAAATCAAAGAAGAATGGGAAGAGCAGCAGAGAAAAGAGAGAGAAGTGGCACAGCAGAAGCAACAGGAGAAGAGAGAGAGAGAGGTGATTCCTGGTGGTGGGAGGATATACATGTTCTGTGTCCTGTGACATGATCAGATGCAACAGTTATGCATGCTGAAAAGGGATTTTTGTATAAATAGCAAATGCATTAGTTAACCCATTCTGTCTAAGCTCCTAAACCATTGTTCAGTGTTAAAGAGGGGGTCCATATACTGAAGTGTAACTCCTGTTAACCCATCTGGTTGTTCACAGCATGTAATTGTTTATGTCAGGTAAATATGAAGGTACTGTGCCAGTGCACTTTCTGCATCATGTGTTAAAGATAATCCTTCCTTAATGTCCCAGTTAAACACAGTCAGTGCTGAAGAAAATGCCCAAAGAGGATATGGAATATGGAAGTACATTGCTGCTGTTCCTTAACATAGTTCTTAATCAAAAGATGTGTTACAGCTCTTCTTTACCTGACTCATCCAACAGGATGTATCTTTTTTTCAGAGTTCCTTGGGTGGAATAAAAATGATATTGAAGATACAAGTCCTTGATAACATTTATGTTAATGATACATTCATCTTAAGTTTTACAAGTTCAGTGACATGGATGTAAGATGTCCTATACAGTAATCCAGTGTGAGGATTGGCCTCTTATTGCCACTGCAGCTTTCTAGGATCTGGTCATTTTAGATTCTCCACAGTCACAAAGTTTCCAGTCATTTCACTGGGAGATGTCTTGTGGCTGTGTCTGATAGCCATAGCAGGAGAAGAGCCATGAGCAGACAGTTGTGGCTGTCTGCAGTTAATAGTTGGTTGTGCCATTGATTACATAACACTTGAATGAGGGATGCCAAAGAACAGCAGTTATTGTATTTCCTGTCTTACTTGCTCTGTTGTTCAGGTGTCCATTTCTTTGCAGTGTAGGGAGAGAAAATTATGCTCGTGTCCTTTATTTAGGGTTGAGATACAGTTTGGAGAGAGCTGAACCATGATAACAGCAGGATTTTATTCCTCCCCTCTATCCTTGTGTCTGGGTGTGCCCAAGCCCTCAGTGGGATAACTGGTGTCCCTGAACTAGATGGAAGCAGCTTTCTTTTTTATTTGGTTGTTGGATTCTTTGCTTTGTGTTTTTCTGGGTTATTATTTACGGGGATAGTGAGTTAAATTGGCTCATAGAGGGCAATGACAGGCACCCAGAGGGAAACTGATTACCCAGCTAAAAGCAGAGCCACCCATTTTAGCAGCACAAGTTGTTTAATTGGTTTTGCCTGTGTCTTGAAACAGCAGTTTATTCCAGTTCTAACAGTGATACAAGAAAAAAACTGATTTCCCTCCCTAAAATGAAGCAATAGATTTTCTGGTTTGATGGGTAGTGGTGGTTAGAGGCTTTTTTTGGAGAGGGTGAAGGATTAGTTTTGGCTTTGGGTTTTTTTTGTTTGTGTGGTTCGGGGAGTTTTATTTGTTTGTTCTATTTCGTTTTTCTTTATTAGGGTGGGTACTATCTGATATCCTTGGTGATCAGTACCAGATGCTGTCTTGGTCCTAATTTTTAATTGCATTTTTAAATTTTTATTTGCTCTTCTAAAATTTAATTAATTCTCTTCCAGTCCTAGCATATTTTCTTGTACTGATTATGTTAAAATATCTTTTTTCTAGGAACTTCATAGAGCAATTTATTAGAAGTAGTGTCCAGCCAGTTTTGGAGAGTGGTATTGTTATGCTCAGCCCACTTAGAAAAATGAAGGGAAAGAGTATCCTCATTGCTTTCCTGTGTTTGGAAAGCTAGATATGGTTAACTTACAGTGTTTAAGTTTCTTACCAGCTACAGCTCTTGCTGTAACAGAGGCTCACTAAGCATTGCATTTTTCTGTGTTCCATAAAATGTGTAAGTTAAAACATTTCGTGCTACTAAACGATTATGGACTTACCTGTAACCAGGCTGTGTAACAGAGCAGGAGATAGATTTAAGCATCAATAGTTCAATGATAGTTTTAAAAAAGAAAATTAAACTTTTATGTTGTCTATCATTTAGTTTAGGGATCATCTACGTGAGGGTCTTGTCTGATGTATCCTTTAACAGCTTTGTAGTACATGAATTGCTACAGAGCCAAAGTAAATCTCCTGTTTTTAAAGCAAACCCCATCACACTTTCATTATGCATAATCACTGAGCATTGTGAATTAGGTTCTTAACTAAAGAAACCAGATGTTTTGTGTATCCTCAGGGTTTTCACTAGTCCTGTGTTTGCACCATTTATAGGCAGCTGTGCAGAGGATGCTGGATCAAGCTGAAAGCCAGGTATGCTCAGAGACTTTCTGAAAAAAGAACTGAAACGTAATTTAATTTCCATCCGGTGTTTTCCTTCTAGCATGGTGTCCATCTGCTCTTGAGAACCTAATGGCCTGAATAAATTTAATATATAGTGGCTTGCATGAGCTGTAAACAATTATTTACTGGGTGGAACATAATTAAGCATATTTCTGGCTGGTTGGTGGCAGTGCAGTTGTGCATGCTGATGACTGTTCAGGAGGTCTGAGTCAAAATGAACCTGGAAATACTGCTGTGTGCTGTTAAAAACCACTGTGCATGATGGCTTATTTGTGAATTGTAATTCTAAATAAATCTGTCAGTCCTGGCTAGCAAGATAAACTTCTCTTTTTAAGCAGATGTCAGGCTCTAAATAAGAGGATTCAGTGGTAGAGGAGGGCACAGATCCTTAAGGAAAAGAAAAAAAGGTGGGGGAGGGAGAAGCTTGACTGCTTGGATGCCTGGAAGAGCATGGATCTCAAGCTGGCAGTGTATAGAAAAGAAAGCTGCAGTTTTCATTTGACTCTTAGAGATTGCCTTAAAGAATAATTTGGATTTTTATCCCTGTCACATGGTTAAACTTGTGAAGATTCTTGTTCTGTTTAAACCACTACATGAATCTGAAAAATAAGTTTTAACCTATTTATCCATTGTTTATTGATTGCCATAGCTACATTGGAGTTACATTTGCTTCCAAATCATGCTTAAACAGTTCTTCAGGTAGGGAATCTGTTTCATAAGATGGGTAGGAAACTGCTCTGAACTGCTGCCTGCCCAGAGCTCAAGATGCATTAGCAGTCATGTCTGCAAAGGAATAGTCAGAATGTGGTATGTTAGAGGCTGCATTAGAGCATCAGTTCAGGGTTCATTTACTGCTGACATAACAGGGCTGTTCTGGTGACAGAACATTATGGCTGCAAGTCATGAAAAGAATTGGTAGCTGGGTCAAATGCTGCTTGTGAATAAAAAGAATTTTCAGTTGATTTAAAATGAGAACTTACAGATTGTTTGGTTAGAATGACTACAACCAAGACACATATTTTAAAATATGTGTCTTGGTTGTCATTCAAGGCTTGCAACTTGATGAGGCCATTTTGAATTACAGAAATCTTAATGACCCAAAATGATCAGTACAGACACATTTATTTTCAGTGTTAACTGTGAATTTAATATTTTTTAAATTCTAGCCTTTGGCAGATTACTTTTATTTTAGCCTTTTCTAGAAGCACATAAAAGTGATAATGATGAGCTTGCTGAGCTTTGGGCTGTTGCAGAGAAAAATAAGTAAATAGTCCCAGCTTTCTCTCTGCCATGTTGTGGTGGTTTTGGCTGGGGCAGAGTTAATTTTTTTCATGGTTGTTTTGGCTGGGGTAGAGTTAATTTTTTCATGGTGGCTAATATGGGGCTTTGTTTTGGATTTATACTTAAAACAGGCTTGAAAATGTGGAGATGTTTTTGTTATTGCTGAGCAGGGCCTACACAGACCCAAGGCCTTTTCTGCTTCTCATACTGCCACACTGGTGAAGAGACAGAGGGTGCATGGTTGGTTGGGAGGAGACAGCCAGGGCAGGTGACCCCAACTGACCAAAGGGATATTCCAGACCATCTGATGTCATGTCCAGTATATAAGTGGGGGGAAGAAGGAGGAAGGCTGAGGCATTTGGTGTGATGGTGTTTGTCTTCCCACATCACTGTTATTTATATATGGTGGGGACTTGCTTTCCTGGAGATGGCTGAACACCTGCCTGCCCCTGGGAAGCAGTGAATTAATTCCTGGGTTTGCTTTGGTTTTTGCCTTGCTTTTGCTTTCCCTCTTAAACTGTCTTTATTTCAATGCATGAGTTTTATATCTGTTACCCTTCCATTCTCTCCCTGATCCTGCTTGGGGCTATGAGCAAGTGGCTCTCTGGGGCTTGGCTGCTGGCTGGGGGTTAAACCACAACACTGGTGTGTAAAGTGAGACCCAAAGCACAGGGCAGCTTTGAAAAACACTGCTTTAAATAGGTTTACCTTGTCTTGTGGAAACATAGTGCTCATAACTGCATGTGAATTCAGTTGTTAAGTTTTATTTTTGACATTCTGTTTCTTTACTGTTTTTTAACTTTTGTCTATTTTAATGTTTCTTCCACAGCTGGAGAATGGTGTGAGCTGGCATAACCCAGAGCCCCCAGAGAATCTGGGAACAGAGAAGGATAGAGCAAATTGCCCATTTTACATTAAAACAGGTTCCTGCCGATTTGGAGACAGGTAATCCATTGAATATTTACCAGGATAGAAGTGTGTTGGGAAGATAAAACAGAGGCAACTTAATTAGGTCATAAGCAAACTGAGGAAAAATGGCTGCATAAAATACTTCTGTGTATTTGGATGTGGATTGAGAGCGAGCACTGCCTGCTGGAATTGAGCTATTTATTGTTATGCCATATTACTGATGGTGTATTCTGGTTACATTGGTCAGACTTGAGTTTTCCTTAGCTTAGACTCATGCACAGATATACTCTGACAGAAGGGATATATTCTGTTATTAGTACAGGTCTGAATGTTAGATGCTAGTTCTTTATATTTCCTAATTTGCATAAATTCAAATCCCAAATGGACTAAAGAAAGTAAGTTAGGTAAATCTGCACACTTGGGAAAGTTGTCAGGTAACTTCCAGAGTTCTCACTATTTAAATGTGTGATGCATTCAGTTGTGATTCTGGTACACTGACAGGGTGCCCCTATGTCAGGAGGGAAGTGTAGTAAAAGGGAAGAACAGAGAAGCTCATCAGGATGATGAGAGATGAGCAGCACCTCTGTGGAAGTGGCTGTCAAGTCCAGACTCTGCTTTCAAAGAGGGGGATGGAAGAGGACTGTGGTAGATGAACAGCAAACTCAGGAGTAGAGTGGGAATGATTGTTTGCAATTTAGTCAGGTGTCTCAGGATGTTTACCAGCTTTGACAAAGGAAAGACTTTGTCATATAAAACAAATGGCAAACTTGTTCCCAGAGGATGTAGGGGAAACCAGAAGTATAAATGAGTTTACAGAGTATATGTTCATTGGCGACCAGGAACAATAATGACCCAAATTTTTTTTTTTTTTTTTTTTGTGCTAAGGAGAAACAACAGCTTAGCAGGGAAGGACTCTGATATTTATTACATGAATCTTCATCAGAAACTTACGATGTTCTTTTACTAACTTGTATCACTGAAACATGTGCGGTCTAGCTATTGTAGTTTTCTTTATCCTGGGAGAAATTTGTTCCAGTGTGACGTATATTCTGGATAATTATGAGATAATTCAGCTATATAGAAGCTTCAAGTTCACATCTTTTTTTTCTATTCTGAAATATGTGTTGAATTCCATAATAAAAATTTCACCAGCTATATCCCTGCAGACAGCATTTTTTTCAGATTTCTGGGTCTTTGTAGTCTTTGCAGTATTTTTGTTTTAGTGATCTTTAATGGAGATAACTTCTATGGATTATTTATTGCATAAAACTCAGTTTTGCTTTGAACTTTGCATTTGATCTGTGAATAACCCTTGGAAAATAAATACTGAGAAACATCATATTCTGCCCTTCCTCTTTCACCCCTGTTGATCTCAGCTACCTCCCTTTCGTCTTCCTTCTTTTTCTTCACATACCTGCTTCCTTCATAATCTGGTCATTTTAACAGCTGGTGCTGTCTCTAAGTTGAAGGACTGGTACAGCTAGGGTAAGGATGTGTTGAAAGAAGTTGTAAAAAACTAAGAGCCAGCATTATCAACAAATAACTGTTGAATCTTGTCAAAGCTCACTATGTCCTGAACAAGCTGAAACTGGCTGAGTTTGCTGCTACCAATCTCCCCAGTAATTCAAACCCTAATATTTTGCAGTAATATTGGATTCTTGTGGTTTCATTCATTTTCCTTGGGGTTCCTTTTGTTCTGTCATGTGAATATATCATTTTGTTTACAGACAATATTAGGTGTCTATTATTGAAATTGAACAGCATTTTTTCTATTATTCTATTATTGAAATTGAACAGCAAAAGGAGGCAGCTTCTAAAATGTAAAAAAAGCAATAATCATCAAATTGTTTCTTGGTTTAGTTTTGGGTTTGGAGATTGGATTTTTTTGTGGTTGTTGGGTGCCTTTTGAAGTCTAAGGGGCCAACCAGAAGGTGATCACGAGTCCATTTCTGATTGACTGGGTACAGAAAAACTTCCTAGCCGAAGTCTGGGTTGTAGTTGTCCATTTTGAGACCTGACCTCCCTGCAGTTCTTCTGTGCTGCCCAGTGACATAAAGAGACTAGACTAGTCTGGATGTTTTCCTGGTCATGTCATGAAAAGGAGAAAAATGTTGGAGAGTTCATGACCCAGTTGCTTGGAGATATATTGAATGGGAGTCATAAAGCACAGTGAAATAAACATGGAGAACATCTGTGTTCTTACTGAATCTAAAAGTGTCTAGGGGAGAACTGTATTTCACCATGTTAGTGAGGCAGCCTGAACATGATGGATGGTGATGGAGATCTAATACTTTTATGGCTGCCAAGAAGCTGCAGATTAAGATATGACTGATTTAGAAGAATCTCTTTTTTTGTTTGGGTTTTGGTTTTTGTAGGTTTTTTGGTTTGTGGATTTGGTGATGTTGTTGCTTTTTCCTTTGTTTGTTTTGGTTTGGGATTTTTCTGTTAGAAGTGGAAAAATACCAGACTTATACTCATCCAGGTGCAGGTTTAAATGTGCTGTTCTTCCCACATTCCCACTTTCTACTCCCATATGATGAAAACAACTTCAGTGAAAGTTGTTCAGTTTGCAAAAAGAAGAGCAGGGACTTTCTTTAAAATGTCTTTATAGAAAGACTCCTGACAATCTTTTAAGCCCTTCAGAAAATGGGAACACATTAACCCTTGTAGCTTAAAAGAAATTACTTCAGCTCTCATTGTGACACTGGTATCTATAGCTTTTGTAAAGTTGCTTTCTTAAGCAAGAATGTGTTTGTTAATGGCCTTAAGGAAGCCTTAAGGTTATGTATAAATTCACTCCGAAATATATGGCCTAGTAATCGAAATATCTTAGTCTTCCACTAATGGATTTTCTTTTATAGTAACTGTAACTGAAAATAACAAATGTTTGAGGCTTCAACAAGTGTATCTTCTGCTGAAAGTGCCAATGTTTCCACTTTCCTTTCTTCACTACACCTGTCCAGGTGCTCTCGCAAGCATAACTACCCCACATCGAGCAAGACGCTGCTCGTGCGAGGGATGTTCATCACTTTTGGCATGGAGCAGTGCCGGAGAGACGACTACGACACAGATGCCAGTCTGGAGTACAGTGATGAGGAGACCTACCAGCAGTTCCTGGAGTTCTACGAGGATGTGCTCCCCGAGTTTCAGAATGTGGGGAAGGTGGTTCAATTCAAGGTATGCATCTAAGCGTGGTTTATGAGTCTTACGAGGAATTCTGTCCAGCATGCCCCAGCTAAATCCTGTGGGCACTAGGGAGCTGTGCTGTGTCCTTAGAACAAACTGTGCATCTCTCATGGCACCTGTAAACTTGTCACTGCTCTTACAGAGCACCATCTCCCGCTGGGTGAATCTTGTCTCCCATTCCTCTGAAGTGTTACAAAAGCTTCTACATTGCACGTTATTCACACTACTCAATAGTCCACTTATCTCATATTCCTTTCTTTTCTTATCCTGTGCTAAGCCCCAGAGAGTCCATTAAGACTGTTAGACAATATAAATACATGTGAGCCATGCTGTTTGGGCTTAAGGAATGAAATAGTGGGGATATGAAATGCATTTGGAGTGTACACCCAACCAATGTCATTTTAGGACTGTCTGAATAAAATAAAATCAGATTACAATGAACTGAAAAGACAGCATATATTTCACTAGGAAGAATTATAGAAAGGTAAGTTGCATAAATGGTCTTGAGATTTGTCATTCATCCTTAGTTTGTGCATTTGGTTTGCCCAGTGTTTTGTACTGATTTTTCCCCATTTATATTGTTGTTTCTTATGGGGATAAAAAGTGATCTGTAACTGGAGACCTCAGAGATGAATGATGTGTCCTGACAGTCCCATGTTGCCCCAAAATATGCAGCTTGGATAGTGCAATCTCCTTGTATCAGAATCTATTGCAGCATTCCTTTCTGCTTGCCATTCCTGAGTGTTTTCCTGCAGTCACCAGGAGGCATAGAGTGCCTTTTCTACTTCTGTGTTCATCTACTGACAGCTGCCTCAGGACTGAGATGGCATTAGCATTTCAAGCAAGAGGAAAGTAGGAGTGAGTTTTCAGTAGTTGTATAATGAGCTTTATAGGTAAGAAACCTTCACTTGTTTGGAGGAGTAAAGCATCCCCTCCATATTTTGACTCATGGAATAATAGCCAGTTGTCCTCTACTAGAAAACAAAATGCAGATTCCCTATGGAGCATGGCTTGAAAAGCCTTATCAGCAAAGTCAGTCCTTGGCTTTGTACCACGGTTCTGTACAGGTGTGCTAAGCTGCACCTGCTTGGGTCCCTGTGACTATTAGTGTGGCATTCCTTGGCTTCTGAGGCAATTGTGCAACAGCAGGATGATTCTCATGCACATTTTCGCTACATTAGAGATGCTTCAGAAAAACATGTTGGCTGCAGAGATCTTAAGTGTGAGTGAGCTGAGACTCTGTGACCATTTAGAATCAGATTACACACACCCCTCTGTCAGCTGACTTACTTTTCCAGTGTAGCCCAAGGTTTTATTCTGGCTGGTTTTTCTGGGAAGCTGCTCCAGAATCTGGAAGATCTTGATAAAACAAGATTTACTAGGGTTCTTTTCCTACCCAAAAATGTCTGTGGCAAAATCATTCTCACTTGTTCTTGTATTGACACTGTTTATCTCAAATAGTTTGACTCCTTATCCTGTAATACTTAATTATACAAGTGCTTGTTATTGTGACTGAAGGCCTTTGCTGATCCAGCATACAAAGAGGTATTCCCTGAGGGTCAGTCAGGGTTCAGGGATGAAAGGAGCCGCTAACTTTGTTTGCTGCGGATATTGGAGGAGGCCTGCAGGCAACAGAGGCTGGAATCACAGTTTGTCCTGGAGAACTGGGTTCCACCTGCTTGGACCTGCCTGTCGGAATCTTTTGTAACTAGCAAGCTTTTTCAGATTTAATTTTTGAGAGCTTTCGATCTACTTTGAATGCTAAATTATTACAAAAAAGGTTTTTCAGAACCGTACAGTGAAAAAGCCATTTTAAAGGGATGCTGTGAAGATGCATTGCTCAAGAGTCTCTTACTGTAATGAATCCCTCATTTCCACATGAGGAAACTAATAATTGTTGTCAGAGCAGGATTTGGCTGTTGCACAGTAGGGTTGGCCCAGACAAGTACAAGACAGTGGAGTACAAGCTTTCTTGTGGACTAAGTGAAGCCAAGGTCCCAGAGTTAATCAAAGCATAATTTAAACCCAAATCAGAAAGGCTTTTTTTTCGTGTTTTTTTTTGGTTTTTTTTTTGGTTAACACTTAGTGTTTTGAAAAACATCATCTCTAAGTTGATATGGATGAACTGTCTTAAATGAGAATTGCACATCTCAGAATGTGTGAGCTGCTGTACAGCATAAACCTTCCACTGCCCTAACTTCATGTTTCTGTCCCCTCAGGTCAGTTGCAACTATGAGCCTCACCTGCGAGGAAATGTCTACGTCCAGTACCAGTCGTAAGTACTCACAGACTTACCAAGGGTTAGAGCTAAACTCCAGAGTTGAATAATGAATAAGAAGTGTTTGTATCATCCATGCAGTTCATTCTCACACTGTAGTGGGAACCTAAAATTGGTAAGGGGTGTCTGAAATGATTGTGTGATGGTAATGCCATCTGTTGTTTTTACTTTTTAAAGGGAGAAGGACTGTCAGGCAGCTCTGGCTCTGTTCAGTGGACGATGGTATGCAGGCAGACAGCTTCACTGTGAATTCTGTCCTGTGACGAGGTGGAAAACTGCCATATGTGGTGAGTCTTGGAAAAGAGAATATGTGTTACTGACAGAATACTCACTCGTGGAAGTGAAAAAGAGGGATTACGCTGTAGCTTTCAGATCTGCCTAATGTTGCTGTTCATTTCTGTTTGGAATACAAATGTGCTAACTTGCTTGTGTAGATCCAGGAAAGAAAGGGAGTATTACACCATGTCACATAAGTATCTGAATTGTTCTAGTGGATTTACATGGTCTAGAAAAAAAGGTTTGAATTCTAGCTTTGGAAATAATAATCTTAAGGTGAAACTCCAGGAAGTACTAATTTATCTCTTGAGAAGCAACGGCAGTTTCTGGACTATCAACAGTTCTAAGCAGCAAATATAACATGTGACTTATCTAGATTTACCTTCTTACATTAAGGTAAATAAAACTTAATGAAATTAAATGTTAAGTTTGTTCTAAGCTAAAACCAAATCTTCGTAGCTGTTAAAAAGCTAATTCCAAGAAAAGTACACAATGAAAATTAATTTTGTGTGAGTTAAATTGATAGGTGGTCAGATGCATGTTCATCTGTTTGGAGAAGCAAAATTCTGTTTATTACATTTCTTCCAGTTGGTACATAATGAAGAAAGAGATTTAACAGGTCTGGTTCATAAAAAAGCAAAACCTAATCTGTTGCAGGCTTATTTGAAAGGCAGAAGTGTCCAAGAGGGAAACACTGCAACTTTCTTCATGTATTCAAAAATCCAAACAACGAGTTTTGGGAGGCCAACAGAGACATACGTATTTCTCCTGAACGGACTCATCAGTTGTCTAAAAACTCTGAGAGGAGAAACCGATCAAGCCATCGTGACGACTATTACAGCCGGTCCAGGAGAAGGGGCAGCCCGAGCCCAGAGCATTCCTACCGCAGAAATGGGGAATCAGAGAGGAAAAAGAGTCGCCGCAAAAACAAGAGGCGGCGCCGGTCGGGGAGGTCGAGGAGTCGAGAGAGGAGGAGGTCCCACAGCAGGGGCAGGAAGAGGAGAGGCCGCAGCCGCAGCCGCAGTCGCAGCAGGAGTCACAGTCGGACACGCAGCAGGAGCAGAAGCAGGAGCTCCTCTCGATCCAGGAGCAGGGGTAAAAAGAGATCAAGCAGCAGAGGAAAAAATAGTGAAACTCCCAAAACAAAGTGAGAATTACTTTCAGAAATCACTAATTGGTAAAAATAGAGCTGACAAAGAAATCTTCCCAATAGGGCACCAGATATATATGAATTTCAAATAAAGTGTTCTTGCACATTAAAATGTTTCTTCCTAATAAAGGAACGTAGTTTACTGTGTGCGAAGCTTGAGAAAATTTAAAGTTTTAAGTCCTATAGAAGGTGTGAATGTCAAGTACTCTAGCTACTCTGTCCCTCTGAACTGCTGCAACACCTGGATGCACACTGAGTACAAATAGAGAAGTGAAGCCTCTTTGGTATATGCTTATTTCTGTTACGTGTATGTTAAGTGTTTACTGTTCCTGTAAGGAGTTAGTACAGAACAGCCAGTGTGCAGTAAATTCACAACCCAGCACACTGCAGATCCAGGTCTGTGTAGATGATTGCCATTTGTGTTTTTCATCTGTTTATCAGAAATTGCTTTCTAGACAAAGAAAATATAATCGTTTTATGAGTTGGAGAAAAGGGATCTCAAAGACATCACTGTTTGATTGTACAGTACTTGCCCAGTAGGAGCTTTTGGGTCATGAGTGTTGGATTTTTCTCAGCCCTGACTGAGCTGCTGAGCTGATCGCTTGTAGGGATTGCAGTAGACTAAAACCAAGCAGAAAGTACACAGAGAAACAATCAGTTTATTCAATACCTTAATCCCCAAGTAAGACTGGAGACTGTGGAACTGTAATCCTTGAGTGAGGTTAGAACTACTTTGCATACCTCTTGGTTGCACACCATTTGTAGGTGAAAACGACCTGCCTAACTTGTGCTGGAGGCGTGGAAAGTGTCCATGGGGAACCAAAGATGTGATTATGAAGGCTCAGTCAAGATGGCTGCAGAGTGGCTGAAGAAACTGAAGGGTTTATACATGAAAGACTATTTCATGGTTTTGGGAGAGGAGGACTTGACTTAGAGCCTTTTTAGGTTTATTTTACAAATAGTTTAAGACACCCTACTGCCTTGCTTTCCTACCAAGGTGAAGAGTAGGGTACATAAAAATTAAATTATTGGGACAAAACCTCCTTGAAATGACAGCTACATTAGCGAAGTACCTACAGTTAGATAAATCCTTACCAATATTTTTTCACTTTTATTTAAAAGATTTGTGCTGTTAGATGTACTGTATTTCACACAGTTTATCTTCAGGTTTTAACTTGGGCACCTCATGTCCTCAGATACCTCCCTGTCTTTAGCCTCTCCAAAGAACTGGGCTCCTGCCTTCAGAGAACCAGACCCCCATGAGTTAGAAGCCTAAAGCAGGCATGAAGTGCTCCCAAATAAGAATTCATTACAACTCCCAGCAATGTAACATAAACTCCCTTAGACAATCTAGGTATCTGAACTTTACCAACAGCATTCCTCACAGCAAGAATGTTTTTCTCCAGGATAGTTAAGATCAAGTGAACATTGCTTCTGGATATGATATATGTGTATATTTTTGCTTTTCTAAATGCATAGTGCACCTAGCATGCTGATTATACATTCTTCCTACTTTCTTCATGTATAACTTGTCCAATATGGAGTAATACAACAAAAGTGATGTTCAGTTCAAACCCAACTTTCTTGACATATTGTCATAACTGTAGGCAGAGCTGTAGCTTAGTTAATTTGATTAAATGTTTTAGTTATTAACAAATGTAGGAATTGTAATTAATTAGCATAATTTTTGAAATAATAACTTTTTTAAAGGCATATTTCAACGGATAGACAGCACGAAGTTTTTAATTCCATTTGAGAAATTTGTTACTGCCAGTTTCTTACAATGTACCTTTTTCTCACCACACCTTAGAGACAAATTTTCCCTGAGGTTTCTATTTTTTTTATAGATGCTCAATTGTCTCGCTGGGTCACTTGCACTGCATGTGGCAAACTCTGGTTCAGTTGGCCACCAGCAGGTTGGTTACATCCTCCATTCCCTGGGCTGCCCTGCTTCCCACAGCTCTGGTGGGAGAGCTGGCTTGTGCCCGTGCAGACACTCTGCACCCCGCGTCACGAGGGCAGATGTCACAGGGCATTATCCCAGCAAAATCAGCTGTCCAGCTCAAAGAAATGTGGAGTGGGTGGTGGGAACCTGTGACCAGTCAGGTGAAATAAGCAAACCAGGCCTCCATGGGATTAGAAACTAAGTGCCCACTAACAACCATGTGAGAATTCCACAAGTGATTAGGCTCCTTGTCCCCACAGTTTTGCAACAGGATTTGGGAAGCTGAGTGGCTGTATTTAAAAAAAAAATTAAAAAAAAAAAAAAAAACAGAACAAAAAAACAACCAACAAACCAAACTTGCTCAGAAATGCATGTAAAAATTTAAATATACTTTATTTCTGCTACTACAATGGCTGAAGCTTCAGCTTGTTTCCTTGAGGTCTGGACCCAAACATGCTGGCTGTACCTGTACAGTGTAGGACTGGTAGCTGTGATTGCCCTGCACTTTCACACACTGTTTATTACACAGAATTTGAGTGCTGTAGATCTGACATTTAGCTTGCATTTGTTAGCATGAAACCTGGGATTCCACCAGTTTTCTGATCTTGGAGTTTATATTTTTCAGTATCATTTCTCTGCTTCATAATCTTAAGTAGTGTTATATGCATGGTTTTGTGTTTCCTTATTATTATTTGAGTGAGCTATTTTATTCTGGAGAGACAAACAGACTGGAAGTTTTTTAATGTTAAGCTTAATTTTCTTTCCCAAAGGGAAAAAGCCCCAGAAGAACATGGAAAGGATTTAAATTTGTAAGGAACAGCCTATTCCCACTGTGTGTTATTCTGCATATTCCACAGAAAAGGACCTTATAAAGTGAATTAATATGGGCCAAGTTTTATTTTGTTTTCAACAACTATTTAAAAGTAGCAGTATTTCAAAATACTTTTTTTCAGTTGTGAATTCTGCAGGGATCACGGTGGTGCTTCGGAGTAATTCTGGCACGTGCACAGAGGTTCAGGGTGGCAGTGCCAGGGCCTGCCAGACGCCCTGCTTCAGTCAGGATGGGGAGCAGGTGCTGCCCCTGCCCTTCAGTGCAGGAGGAACAGCCCAGCCAGGCAGCAGCACTGCCTTGTTCAGCAGCACCAGGGGAACCCCTGCAGGCATGGGCACTGTTGCTGCCCAGCAGAATTAAGTCATCAGGGAACTGGGCTTGCCCCGTTGCAGCAGAGTGTCTTCCCTCCAGCTGTCGCTGGTGGCCACTTCTGTGGGATTTCATGCCCTGTCTGCCTGTCCAGAGAAGCAAACCCCTGTCAGGGGTTGAGGAGGAGTGGCATGTGTCTGTGTGTTGAATGCAAGGCATTTCTTGTGGACACCCAACAAAGCCTTCCCTCTCTGGCCCCAGCCCTTGTGTATAGGGCACATTGTCCAAAATGCATCCCAAGTGACTCCTCTCCCACATTTATGCCCTGTGATGGCAGCATGGCCGTTTTGCATCCAGTTTTGCATTAGCACGTTCAGTGTATTGGAAACTGCCCTCTGGTTTACCAGTGACATTCCTGTGCGCTAAATACCTTGGTTTTTTTCTAAAGACATGCAAGAGCCTGCTAAAAGATGCTATTGCTTCCTGTCCTGGATCAGCACTTCTTACAAAACATGAAAGATGGAAGTTTATGATAGTTAATAATCTAAAAGCTTAATTTACTTTCTTATATCATCCAAAGAGTGCAGCTCATTTTGCTTTCACTGTAAGCTTGTAATTGCAATGAACCCCAGTTCTTCCACATACACTGCTGCTCAGCACTGATGTAGCAGGTGAATTGAGTATCTATGGCTGAAAACCAAAACTGATGTGACATGGACAGGTGACACTTTGTCGAGCTGTGGGACAGACTGCAAAGCAAGCTGGACAACCGTAACCCATGGCACGTGGGAACTTGACAGAGGCAGCCACAGGGTGACCATCCCTGTGGCCTTACCCCGAAAGAACAGCAGATGTTTAGGAAGGCCTCTTCGAGTTAAAGACTTAAGTCAGTGAAGTTGAAGACACTCAAGGCAACAATCAACTTGCCTGAACAATCCAGAAATTCCTACTTATTCTTTAGCTCTCCCCAACCCTTCCACACAAGACAGGAAATTAAAAAACTGGAATTTCATTTCAAATTATTCTCAGAAATGCTCGAAGATGTTAATTTTCCCCCATGCTTTTGCTGATAATATCAAGCAGTTCAGTTCTTTTAGAAAGGTGGAGAACAGATTCATGTGACATATTTTTGATCGAGACCAGGATTGTAAACATTGCACTGACTTGCTCAGAATTCTATGAAAAGAACTGAATATTCAGTCTGTATTATCCAGAAATCTCTCTCAACATGTGGTTTAATTTTCAAATGAAGTGGTACCACCCCATCAATTTAACATCCACTTAAATAAATTTTATGTTTAATGTGAGAAGCTTTCCAAAAACTTGCTAATTTATTGCTTTCTCTACAATTTAAATGGGTGTAAATAACTAAACTTGGACACAGTATCCTCAACATTTTTTTAATGAAGTGCTCAAGAACAGGTTAAGCACTGTAATAAAATTTCCCTTTTTTTTAAGCAAGCACTGAGTGGCCTCTTCTTTCCTCTGTGAATACAGGCACTAATTACATATAAACACAGCAATGGTGTAAAAATGGACATTTATTACAACTAAACCAATGTGACAGACAGAGGTCAAACAGTTTGTCACAATCACAACGAAGCTTAATCCAGCCAAGCACATACAAATGACAGTGTAAACTTTAAAAACATGTTTAATACATATAAAATTGCTTCTGGTTTGACTTAAATCCATTTTACCACTACAATCTCACACACAGGGTCCTTTTGCTACCCCCTCTACCCTCTACCACTGCCCACTGTGCACTGGGGAAACGCCCTGGGACAAGAACAGTCTCTGGTCATCTGGAATCTCTGTGTAAATCCTGGAATGGGCATCCATAGACAAGTTCTAAGGGCTTGAGTTCACAGGCACCAGGCTGGTATTGCCCCAGGAGTGGCACACGCAGCCTGGGCCTGGCTGGCTGCTCTACTGGCTCAAGTATTGATGCTGGGGTCTGGATCAGGAGCCTCGGACGTGGCACCACTGCACTTTTCCTTTGGCCGCTACTACTGAACCCACTCTCCAGCCGGCCACACAAGTGCTGCTGCCAGCAGCACTGCTGAAGCTAAGCTTTGTGAAAACATGGCACCACTCAGGTGAACACGCCAAAACTCCTAGGGGAAGGTGTCTGAGTGGAGAGGGAGGAGACAACCCCTCCTCCATGGGGACAGGCAACAGAACTTGGCTACTCCCAGGTGTAGACTCCGTCTCCCTCAAAATCACACATGGATCACATATTTCTGCTAGTGAAACAGGCTCAGTCTGTAATTACTGAGAGTCTGCTCAAAGTGTCAAAATATTACTGGATATCAGTTTACATGATTTGTGGTGAATATACTATACGAATCTAATGTTTAAGAGCTCTCACTGCAAATTAGTTGGTTGAACTTCATCACACAGGAGTATTGTAAGGGATGTGTCACATGTTTGATGTGTTGCTCAAGTGATCAAGAAAAGCAGTTAAATGACTTTGACACTTAGTGTGTCCTAAAGGTACCTATACACCCAATAAAGCATAACTATAAAACACCAAAAAATACAAATTAATTGGTAGACTTTAAAAGAAAATAATAAAGGTCCCTTTTGTAAAGCTTCTTCTTTCCCATCTTTGAAAGTATTCAGTTTTCATTATGCATCTCTATTCAGTTAGAAAGCTGCGCACGTTCTCTTGTACTCATGGTCAAAGCAAGCTAATATCAGACCTAAAAACAGTCTCCTTATTCAGTCTGGGTTGGTTTTTCCTCTCTCCTACATGCATTCCCTTTGGAGTATAGTAACTTGCACAGTTTTGCTTAAGGTAGCTACACTAAAATACACTTTCAGGTCTAGTGAGTTGATCAGTTTTCTTAAAAAAGCAGTTATCACCTTAACAGTTTTTTACCAGTTTGATATGCAGATCCTGGCAGGATTCTTTGGTATAATGACAAATTCAGTAGTAAACAGACATTTCCAATCTTTATGCAACAACTGAAATAAGCAGAATAATCACAAGTGGTGACTAAAATGTAGATGAACAAATTCTTTGGTTGCATAAACACAATTTCTACACCATAATATTTGATATTTGGAGTTGTCCATGTAGCTTCTTTTCATTTAGGTAGGCTATGCTTATGTCATAATAATACATTTGTTTCCTGAAGTCAAGTTTGCTTATAAAAAACAGCAGACTTACTGAAGTCAAATTCAATTTTCCTATAATTGCAGTGAAGGGAAACACTGAGTCAATTTAAATCTAATTCCCTTTCATTTATAAATTTTGAACTTAGGTTTCTTGTTCCCTTTTCAAAAAAAAAGTATTTTTGTATTTTTCTTGTAGGCCTGAATGAAGCAGCTTAGCAAAACAGTAATACTGACAAACAGCATCTTACACCATTAGCTAAACATTACAATGAAGGCAGTGAACATTTACAGTATGAAACACTGAGATGGCATCAGCTGAAGAGAAGATTTATGTCAATCCAATTTCTTCAAGTACACTACGTGGGGTCTCTGCTTCCTACGGAGGGAAAATTTGAGACAGTAGTAAATGAACACTGTTTCTACTGAGCAGTGCTGTACATGAGTTAGTATGGAAGATGCTGAATTGAAAAAGAAAGCTGAAAAGACATGACAACATGGAAGCACTGCAGTTTGCAAACATGGTATTATCTGCACTTTTCACAGAGCTGTTAATTAGATTGCCATGGTTCACAAGAATAGCTGGTAGATTTTACTGCCCTTAAGCATAATAAAAATAAAACAATTTAGATCTACCAGCAGGAAACAAATCAAAAGCAAGTTACAGAGATAGGAACTGGGGAGGGATAGGGAAGGATCTTGCAATGGAGTCAGTGAATTTTGTGGTGAATTGTTTCAAGGGTCTGAAAAATCTCTTCGGGAATAACAAGTAAGTGGATGAATGAAACTACAGATGCAACTAAGATACAGTATCCCTTAAGATCTTTATAAAAGAGTTTGGGTTTGTTTGGTTTTTTATACAGTGATCCCATGTTGCATTAATAAAAGCAGGTCACAGAACCTTGGTATGCCTGGAGTCAGATTGATCCCTTTTCAAAGAGGGAGGAGTTTTCAGGACAGGAATTTTATTATTCCACACCAGGCATGAAGTTTTAGGTTAATTCTAATCTTAGAAAGCTTTCCTTAGATTCAGAGAAAGTTGTTTTTAATACCAAATTCCAAAAAATTATCATCAGTTTTGTATTCATTACTTCCATAGCATCTGAAAAGAAATTTTTAAACTAGAAACATTAGACTGAGCTTTTTTTTAAAAAAACCTATTAACAATGCCATGATAAATAAAAGGGGATACTGTGTCCATATCAAAACAAAAACTTTAACATCAAGAGTATGGATAAACTTACTTTAGCATCCTAAAACAAGACATGTCATGCAGCAGAAAAAAAAAAGGCATATAACAGTTAAGGCAGCCAACAAATTATTTTTCAACTGCTTTGCAAATATTTATTAGAAAAATAATGTCGGTAAAACACAAAATTAAACACCTCAAACCTTGCAAATAACATCAGAATATTGTCTCTATCAGCCTTGACTATGTGGCACAAAATGCTCAAGTTTACTATCATCATTCAGCTCATGTATAAGGTGATTCAGCAGTGAAGGAACAAGCTATGATACTTTAAGTCAACTTCATTCAAAAATCAGTCAGAGCTTGGAATGGGCATATCGAGATGGCTTCTAAAATCCAGCAGGAAATAAAAAATTGCAATAAAAAGGCAAGTTAAATCTGAAAACAAGACACTTGGTGTATTAAAGACGTAGTGCTGGCTTGTTTTTTTTTCCTCACTGATGCAGTATTTTAATATTCTTAGAACTGCAATGACCTTGACAAAGCCAGACAGGATGGCAGGATTAAAGATTTACACATGTATTTTAACAAATCCCCAAAAGGAGGCACTGACTGAAGAAATGGCCATGTAGCATTTCTAATAAAGCTTTTTGTTTTATATTCCCAGATTTATCTGTTATGTTCATTTTAGAAGACACACCTCCCCTATCCACCAAGGTAAGGCACTTTACTCAAGAAATCCTATACTGTTAACTAACTATGGCACCAGAACTCAAGAGCATTCTACAAGAATACAACTTCTCAAGCATCTCAGGGTCTTCAAAATATTTGAAATAAATTAATTTTTTAATTTTAAATTTATTAGACAGCAGTGGGCACTTAAGATTACTCAGGTGTGCAACAGGATATTTACAAAGTTACCTGAAAACAAAGTTCTTCATAGCTGTGAAGAAATACAGAGCAGTGCTGCCACTGTTTTTAGAGCACTTTAGTATTGTTGTTTTCACTGCCATTTCGAAGTCTGAGATTATTTTCAGCAGGCATACACTTAAACACTATATTTCTTCAAGTAAATCAAGGTCTTTGGCTAACCATTAAAAGCAACCTATTTCAAGGACATTGGCTACTTGTCCACAGATACATCACCCATAGAACTCAGACATACTTTAATTTTTTTTATTAGTAAAGCAGTAATCTTAAAACAGATGTGCCTTCCTCATGAGCAACATATCTCAAGGAACACCTAAGGGCTAATGTCTTTTGCTAGAAGAATAACTTCATTAATTATTACTTTTAAGAAACAAATAGAATGAATTGTTTCATTCACATTATTTGTCTTACTAAGTGTCCAACATTTTATCCAATTCTTAGGTAAAACATTCTGCAGTGTTATATACTACCTGCAGCTCAGAATCACCCAAGGCAAACAACAAATTTGAAATATCAGAACACAGATGAGGAAAAAAGTCATTCACATGAGACAGAAGTGCATGCAATACTTTATTTCAAACATGCCAGAAAAGCTAATTCATTACCTAGTCATTTAGAAGCAAGCAGCTGTATACAGATAACAAGAAAAACAGCATCTCATTACAGCTCAATGCACAGCATTTTAAGCCAACAGGCATGAAATAATGCAGGCTAAAGCAGCATTAACCAGACATCCAAACACATTGTTAATGGCTTACAGAAAAAAGGCAAACTTGGAAATGGAAAACCACTCCTATGATCTTGTTTTCTAAGATTTCAGAATGCTGCAAATCCAATCCAAATCTTTTGTCTAATCCTCTAAATATCCCAATTTTTTTTGTCAGTTTAACATTCAGAAGGTAGTGCATTACCACATATAGTACAGGGAACTAGCTTGTTTGAGGTTTGTTTTAGTAACTGCCTCCTTGATAATTCATGGAAACAATTTTCAGAATCAGCACTGGTTTTTAAGTTACAAACAGGACGCAGTACATGCCCTCTCTGCCCACTTTTCAACTGAATGCACTTACATTCACCTTCGTGGCAGCTCCCCCACACACAAGGCAGCCTGCATTTAAAACTGGAAATGCCGATTTAAGAAGGCATATTGCAAGTATACTGTTAATGGACTTAGATCTTTCCAACCCTAACCATTAATGGTTGGACTCAATAGGCTAAGAGGTCTTTTCCGACCTTAATGACTCTATGATTCCATTATTCATTTGTCAAGAAATGATATTGTTCTCTCTTTCAGTGGCAGTAACTGTTAAATTACTCACAAGAGCGTTCTGCACATTTAAATATAAATGTTTTAATTTCAGATTTACCCATCATTCTCTTTGACCTAATCAATTCTGCCCCCCTCCTTTTTGTAAGGTAGTCACACTTGTGCCAGTCTTCAGAAAGGGATACGGTTATTTGCACCTTTATTTAAGATGCATGGTCTGCAGAGAATTCCTGTGTGTACACACATTTCACATGATACTTCTTCACTACTTTCTCTGTAAGTCTCAACTTCACCTACAGACTTAATTTAAGAATATTTTTAAATACCACCACAACCTATTTAAAAGATAAATGTGGGTTGAGTAATGTTACAATATAGGTATTGCAGTATATAGATGTTTAGCTTAGAAAATGCTATCGAATTTTTAAGCATAAGACTTCAAGCTTACACACAATAAAAAAGTTAAACCATATGGCAACAAGCACAAGTTTTGTTGAAATGAGACATGTGAAGAGACAACACTGTAAAACAGAGGGGGAAGAGGAAAGTACAACAGCAGAGAATGGTTGTGGCATTCTATTAGATTCAGGATGACTGGATTCAGCAAGCTGATGATAATGTTCTGTCATGAGTAAGTCACAGGTCTATCTCCTCTGAAATTCTGCATGCATGATGAATGAAGCCATTTAGTACACTGGTACATTAAAGTATTCATGACGTGGCTACAAAAGAAATGTACATATTCTTATACATAACAGAAAGGTGGACAGATATGCAAGAAAACAAAAATATTACTTCACTATTGTATCTCTGACATTAAAAGGACACTTGATACAGAAATACAATATTGTATTTGACTACTCTAGATGTTCAGGAGGTGAGGGTAGTGGGGAGAATCATTGTTTTACCCACCCCATACTTGCATGCTTTGTCCAACAATAGACAGAAAAACTTCGTATCATAAATACTTTATTACATAAGCTCAGAGTTTCTTCTTAGCCAAAAAAAGTCTGAAGCTCCAGAGATGGGCCACCCTATCTATTACTTGTCTCAGCATCAGGCACCAACTGTTGGCTTCTGTCAGAGACAGGCACTGAGCTAAGTGGCATCTGACACCACCCACATCTGCTCTAATAAAACAGAGGTTTAGAGGTACCAGGACTCCAGAAAATGGCTGTGAGCACACCACGCCAGGGTAGTCCAGCGGTGGCATTACTGGTGACAAAAATTCCTTTCTTTGAAAGAGAGTCTGTTGAGAAAAATGGAGGCCTCTGATACACCTCTCAAAGCAGGCAAAGTTTTCACTGCTTTTGGATTATGCTGCCAAATTCAATAACACTCTTGTATGATGGGCATGAACATCAGTACTCAATTTGCTGAAAGATGAGCTAGAAAGAAAGCAACACTTAATTTTAATAATGGAGTAACAGTAATTTTGGAGCATCAGTCCCATATATGCTGAATTAACTTTTTCTGGGATGAAAACACACAAAACTCAACCCTCTGCATGTCAGCTTCTGTCTTTGATCCTGGACCAATTACCATCTTCAATCTATTTTAGTATCCCAATTCCCAGAATGACAGAAGTTTTAACACAGAACTGAGAGAGTTCCCATGGACTTCTAAAACTGTCTCCTCTGTGCCATCTCAGTTTATTCGCATGTCCAAGCTTGCATGTTTTTAAATTCTATTCTCAAATTACAAAAAAAAGGCACAATAAAAATATTCCAGAAGCTATAGAGTTTTTATACTGTTTTTCAGTATCAGTAATCTGAAGATCATGTCACAGTAGTTTAAATTATCCTGACCAAGCTAACTACAAATCCTGTAGTTCACAAAATAATAGCACCTATATAACTCTGTGACAGTTACAAATAAGATATATGATTCATGCTATAATTTTTAGATTCAAAAGAATTTGGTATATAATAAAGAATTGCAAACCTGAATTTCAACACTTAACACCTCTCTCATGGCCTAAAGTAAAAAGCATCAGTCTACATTAAAAACAAAATGCAGAGGCATATTCCTAACTGGAAAAGGCATTGCATAGTAATAGTGTATGTTATTAGGGAGTAGGAGTTTAGTCTCAAAAGAAGAAAGTACTAGCTTTAGAATTCCCACAGACAAATATTCCCAGAAAAGTCCCTAGGGAAAACTTCTGTTTTCCTGTCACAATGGTGACTGTTCATGAAGACAACTGAAGAGCAGGCATACTGTAATAATCTAAAATGCCCAATTTTTATCTGGGTTATATATGCATACATAATTCCCCTCTTCCTTGAAAAAACCTTATGTGTTCCAGCGTTCACCAATGGAAATGTGGAGCCATCTAAGTTGGTGTTTTCACTGAAATGTCTGTCAAATCTCCTAACAGATTTCTCCTTAATTTTACATTTGTTTTCTGGACAGAAAGAAGAATGAGAGCAGCTCATTCTCTTCCTTACAAAGCTGACTGCAACCCACTGTTGTATTCAAGGATTATGTGTGTACATGTTCTTAAGCACCCTCTTTGGCCTGGAAACACTGACCGTGTCCCATTTTACACAACTGTAAACATCAACAAATATGGCCATGGAAATGCTCATTTCATGTACTTTCCCAACCTGCAGAGTCCCACACAGTCCTGGAGTATTCCCCAGCCTGTTCGTATTTTCAATGGTTTATACCTTGAGGAATTTGTTGTCTTTGATATTAAAATCATGGTACACAAAATTAGATGACTGACTCACATTACTGTTGTGGGATTAGTGCCTCATCTTCACAGAAACTTACGGTTTACTGATAAAGCAAGACGAACTGTCAGACAACAACAGGAAGAAAGTGCTTATTTCACTCCTTTTTAGTTTACAGAATGTGTAAACATCACCTGCAACTAGACTAGCGATAAACTGACCTTGTAGAAGTGAACCTAAAGGATTAAATGGAAGACAACAGTAATGGATATACGATATGATAACACAGCAATATTGAGAAGGAAAACTGGACCAAGGACACCCAGGACCATCCCACACAGAGGGCCTGGCACTGTGGGCAGCCTGACAAGCAACCAAAAGGAAAATGAAGTTTTGACAAATTGTTTGCCATTACAGAACTACAGAACCTCAAAAGTTTCAACTATGACTGACCTTTTTTGTGGCCCCCATTACACTGTCTCCAGAGCAGTTGGTCTGCTGGTCTGAATACCAGAAAAGCGAGTATGGGGAAGGGACAGTTGTCAAATTCCACAATCAACATCTACACGACCTTGCTTTCCTTTGGTGGGAATGTGCAGACCTCAAGGACATGTTTTCACAGGCTCAGATGCTGTTTAAGATAATCTAGATCTAAAGAGTTTATAAATTAGATGATCTAGAAGCAAGTGAAGAGGCAATGGTATCCTTACAGCACAATATAAGGACAAACTAACATGAAATACCACCTCTGAAAAATCATCACATAAAACTTTGGATGTAAACCATTTATCTGACTTTAACACAGGTCTGAGATCCTAGTACTGCCAGAAAAGTAATAGCTCTACAACGTAAGCTGCACATTGTGGAACTGCAGTATTTTAAAAGTTACTAGAATTTATCTTTTTCAGAATGACATCTGTGTTTACAACTCATTTTAAAAAGCTAATAATACTCTCAGAAATTGTCATTCTGAGTCATTGGAGATTTTTTAAATTAGAAAAATGGTAGAGTTGATCTGAGTAAACAGAACTATTCAGCTAGTCCAACCCAAATGACATTTTCTCAGCCAACTCTGTCATGACCCAAACTAATTAAAAATCATACCAAAATTTAGAAGGGACTTAATTTAATTGAGTTCCCCAAACAGTATACCTATAACTTTCCTGAGAGATATTTCATCTATTAAAGGCATACAGTGATGCCTTTTTATTGTGCCTCAGGCAATCTACTTAAATGCTACATTATCATCTCCACTGGAAAATTTGCCTAATGTCTACCTTGAATTATTTACTTGCTGCAATTTCAGGTATTTTATGTCTGTAGTGGACAAGAAAACTGTGCTATTTCCTCAGGCAAGAAAGAGAAAAGAAATTCTTCATGTCTATACCAAACTGTCTCAAGTTCAGCATGTTGCAGGGCTGCCATTTTACTGATGACATCTCCTGGCAGTGACATAGACTTCATCAATACTTCACATGACTTCTTTTTCAGGGAAAGTTTGCTTAGGTTATTATTTTAACTTCTTTCCCATCAAACCCAGCACAAAGCCTGTGAAGGCAAGCCATGTTAAACTGCACACAAAAATTACAAGCCCACCATTTGATAAAGACTTGGCTTTTTTCTTCACTCAGCACCTTACAAAACCCTAGCTCAAACAACATACAAGAGGAAGGTCCATGGAGTGCATGGGAGTTTGGGAATAATTCTAGAGAAACAGTGGAAATGCAGAAATCAAGAGTAGAGGATGAGGGTTTATGTTTAGAAACATGAAGTTTTTGCAGTAGGAAGAAATTCACATTTAACAAGCACTTCCTTAGCAATGCTTCAAAAGCAATTACTTTTACACTCTATTTCTGAATCATTATCAGGCAATATTTTCAATGAACGGCTTTAGGAAATTGCTGCTGTTCATTTGCCTTTTCAAGGATTTCAAAACACGAGAGTACCTGTTCCCAATCTTTGGTTAGCTAACTGTTCAGAGACTTCTATTAGAAAGATGGGTTTGGGTTGGAAGGGATATTTTAGATCATTTAGTTCCAACCCCTGTGCCATAGGTAGAGATACCTTCCAAGAGGCCAGGTTGCTCAGGGCCCATCTAGTCTGGCCTTGGTATTTCCCACTAGGGCATTTTTGTTACAAAATTCTATTTTTACTTTCAAAGAAGAGCCAAGTGTTATCTCAGAGAACCTAGAAACACTTACAAACATCTTCAAAGGCAAGTATTAACTATAATGCTCTTACAAAAAAAAGAACAAAAAACTAAAAAAAAACCACAAGCAAACAAATAAAAAGAAGAATGCTTCATCAGTATCAACTCCTAGTCAAGATCTTGTCTGCAGCTTTCTATACAGAGAAAACAAAAAACCCTCAAGATCGATGCAAACCGGCCAACAGAATTCTCAAATAGAATATGAAACAGCAAATTGTCCTGCAAATGTTATTCAGCAAAACATCCAAGCATATGCATGGACTTCAGCTCTAAAACATCGCCTCAACAGAGCAGAGCAGAAGGCAATGACAACAGTGGCCTGCCTGCCTCTCTCCCAAAAGCACTACAAAGATCAGCTGAAGCTTTGTGCACTATAACCGGATAATAGTAGGCGCTTCCTGCCTCTTATCTGCTGCTCTGATCTGCCAGCTCAGAGGTGATAATCGCTCTGGGAGGCTCTCCTCCACGTGTGCCAATCAGTTGCTATGCAGCGAGCCAGGAACAATCGAGAGCCCAGCCTTCAGCAGTAAGGATGGTTCTAAGAATCCATCAGAGGCTCCACTTTGCCACCACAAAAACAGAAATGCTTTAAGCACATATTACAGCTGAACACTTTGTGTTGTGAAGTTTGAGCCAAAATTATTAAAAATCATTGAGTTCTCCATCAGATAATCTGACAGTGTCTGTATGTTTGGCAAACTGCCAAACTAGGCACATAAGGATTCATTAATGCTTTCTTTCAGCACTGCAGATACAGGTTTGCATCGTTTATTCTCCTTTGCTTAAGGAAGCATTTCCTAAACTGCAGGGCTGTTATCTTTGAAGAGCTGACCAGAATATACTGCTGCAACAAGCCATGTCACGTCCAATACTATTCAGCTTCCATGGCAATGGCATTTGAGCATCCCCCTTCCTTCCTGGTACTGCAGCACTTTGTGTTCTTACAATTGTCTGGACAAATGTTTGCAGGCACAAGTTGTAAACATAGAAAAGAAAAGCTGCTGACCATATGTTTTTAAAAATAAGCAATTTGAATTGGATCAGTTTAAATGGATCTGAAATCCAGTTCTAGAATGGCTGTACAAATAGCTTTTCTGGCACAAATGAAAGAGGGAGAGAAAGGACAGCTGCAAACTCTGAAAGTCAATACTGCTGCTGAAGCTCTCCTTGCTAATAATCCTATGACTAAGGCCAACAGCAGGGGTGCAGCATATGACAAGTAAATTAGACCCTACCTATGCAGGCTGACTTGGGGGTTCACAGAAGACACTGAGTCAGGACAAGATGTGTGGAACATTGGCTTTTTAAAGCACTTAGACATTGTGATTTTTTTAAAAATAGGATGTAATTTAAGCTGTACTATCAACTTTAGCAAAAGTCCTGGCTTGCCAAAAGCAGCTGCTTTTTACTTCCCTTTCCAATGCCACTCGTTTTTCCTCCTGGCACTTCCCTTAGGCTCCCTCTGCACGAGCTCAAGTTTTGGCTAAGAAGCTAGGAGCCCCAGAACCACAGGGCAAGCAGATCAACACAAAGGTGGCAGTAAGAATGGATCCAGCTTTCTCAACAAGAGTCACTGTCAGCACAAGTTTGGGTGATGAGCAACCTCCATCCTGACTCCAGACCATGACTTTACCACTGTAAAATGCTCTCAGTAGAAAGCAGAATTTCTACACAGAACAATTTGCACGTATATCAAGACTTTACGTGGTTTTTCAACATTATGCAAAGCTTACCATAAATTTCACCACATCCTCCATGAAACTGACTTCTTCTGAATATGTGGCTTATTACAATTGCCACACAGAACATGTAGTGCTCAACACCTTAGTTTACAAGAAAATCTAAAACAGCCAACAAAAAAACCAAGTACTACACTCATTCTAGGCTTGGTTATGCCTCAGCGTAACAAGGATTAAAGTAACTTAAAGTTGTATAACCAATTAGTTAAACATCAGGTCAATCCGAACACCAAAGCTATGACTCAAACTCCTCCCCTTGCCCTAAGGTAACCTCCTTTACCTCAGGAGATCTTTCTTTAACCCAGATGATCTTCATTCATACATACAACCTGCAGCTCCTTACTGCAGGCTAACTATTCCCCATCTCTAATTATGTGCAATCATCTATCTGTCCCTCTCCACTCAGCCCAGCAGATGAAATTTCTATTTCTCCATATTCTGAGGAACCACAACAACCTTATAAATTAGGGTCTGAACACAGCAACTATTCCTTCACTCCTTCCAGGGAACAGTACAGGCCAAGAAGTAGCATTCCATGGGCATCAGATAATATAACTGTGTTTAATTTAATGGGGACAAAGCACATTTCTTCAACCAAAACTATGCCCACACACAGAATTCACCCAGGGGCATACTGTAGGCAAGTAAACTGGAGTCACACAATTATCTAAGCCTGAGTTTGTATGTGCCAGAATTGGTTTTTGTAGACACCTGAGAGACAAAAGAAAAATATTAGGACTCCTAAGCTCTGTTCATAGCACAGGTGCCAAACAACACAGGTAGCTTTTTTAAGTTCTAATCACAAGGAAAGTTTTACAGGCACAGTTTCAATTCTAACCTTACCATGAGAATCACACTCTTTGTACATGAACATGTTATCACGAAGAGCATAGAAAAAGCAGTAAGTTTGGGGGGAAAAATGTGGAAAGTGCCAAGCTTGAGCAGTTACGTTTTTCTTACAGTTGTTTTAGAATATGTCCAAGCTCCTAAAGAAATAGTTTTCAACAAATTACTTGTTGGCTGCTCTAATTGTTTGGGTCTAATATGCAAGCAGATTACTCCTCTTCCCAACAAAAATCAGTGGTTGTATCATATACTAGGAAACTCTTAAATGGTAAAAACACCCATACTCCAATTGTGAATTTGGTTTTGAACATGTTACAAATACTTTTGCCTACTACAATTATTTTCTTTTATCTGGAAACTAAATCCTGATATTTATAGAGCTGCATATGAAACTAGATCTACTACCACAGTTTCACATTACAAAAACCAATCTGTTTACTGAACTACTTGTTTATCATTATATCAAGTAAGCAACAGACTAATTAAGTTTTCTCCAGCAAATCATTTTCATGTATGTTTTAAACTTGCTTGATGCAAATTAAAATCTTACCTTTATTAGTAGGACTGCCACAACGTATTCCACTTACGCTTTGGACAAAAATATGTTGCAATGCACTAGATATGCAAATAAGCTTTGTTCTGTCATGCAGCATCCGGCATTTGATACACAGTCAATTGCAGCAGCACCCAGTCTTTTTAGGGCCCATTTTCTTTGCATAGCAAATGTAAACAGCTCATTTTCCAATAAATACATGTTTATATGGGCTGATTGTAAGTAAACAAAGCCAAACATCTGTTTAGTTATTAGCTTTGGTATCCATTTCTCTAACTTGCATTATCCCACTTAATTATCAACACCAAAGAAAGCCAGTAGAAGTCAGAGATTTCGTTGATGCGGTTAGTACATAAAAGGAAAATGAAAGGAAACACTCAAAGCACTCTTCAAAGACCATCATGCAAGTGTTGCAGAAAGTTAAGCCCATCACCCATTTTCTGTTTACCCTTGCAAGGACTTAATTACACGTGCAGCACTCTTTGCATAGCACCCATTTAATCCATGCCACCAAAATGGTAAACTTGGTAGTTACCAATCATTTAGATGGGGTCAAAAGGGCTAATGCCTTAGATTGCTCTTAATCATAAGATATCCTCAGACAAACCTCCCCAGTCTTCATTCTGGCTCTACAAACAAAATCAAGCAGCAGTGAAAATGTAATATCAACTACTAAATGAAAAAAAAGGCAAATAAAAACCCAACGTCCACCCAATCATTTACAGCTTATTTACATTTAAAATAAGACTTAAAAAATATTCTAAACAATATACAAAAGTAAATTCAGTTACTTCACTTAAATCTATTTCAGCTACTGTTATTCTTTAGATTAACACAATTTCAATAGGTTTTTCTAAAAGTCCACAGTTAAGAAAGCAAATAGAAATGCACCAGAAGAAAACATATGTTCAAAGACTTGAAGGAGATGCAGTAAAAAAACACTAAAGTTTACTTTTAATTTCTTAACCAGGTACAGGATACTGGTACCTTAAAAGAGTATGTTGTAAGGAGTTCTTTAGAAAGCTTCAGTTGTGCATGAAATAATATTAATTCAAAGATTTTACTTTTTGAAAGAGCAGTTGTTCATTATTGGAACAGATTGAGAGCATAATAGAATACAAAATTTACATATATTTCATTCAGTGATTAACTGTCACACAGTATTATTATTAACATTAATAATAAAATAAGACTTGTTTCATGAAGAAAAGTTTCATTCAACCTATCATCCCTGAAGTAATTTAACAATTTAATTCAAAATTCATATTTATTAAGTCACCATTGTTACTTGCTGAGTAGTCACTTTCATGTTGTATTGCTTAGTGCAAAAAGTTCAACATTTTCACTTTAATCAATCCATCTGTTAATCAAACATAGTTAGAATTCTCAAAGAATTGTGAACAATAGGTCTTCACAGATTTTTTTGCCTTTTAATATCAAATTTTCAGCCTTTATAAAATTTAATATACACACTTTTATTGTATCTTGATATCCATCACCAGAACTACTACCGTTGCTAGACAGCTTGGCAACAATACAGCTTCTTCCTTAAAAATGAATAAAAGCCCTAAAACACATACCAGCAATGTGCCCCAACATCTGTACAAGACACAGAGAAGACCACAAAGAAATGAGAATCTAAAACCAAACACAACAGGATGCCTCCTGGGGACATTCGTATTCTTTTCACCTAATACTCTCTGGCACTCTTAAGACCATCTCACAGGTAGTGAAAATTCTAGGAAAGGGTAGTAGCACTGCAACATGACACATCATCTCAGACAACTGAGTAAAAATGGAATTTTCTCCTCACAATCTCAAGATCCAAACATTAACATTGATCTTTTCAACATCCTGCCACATCCAGTGAACTTTTTCTATTAAAATGCAGATTAATGGGAGCATTCAGAAAGAGCACCTGATTTTGAAGATAAGATACTCCTTACTCTCAAGCAGCCTTCTGTGATTGTTCACTGAATTCACTATGCTAACTGATGAGCAGCACATGACTAAACTCCTGAAAACAGCTATGGCACGTGCAGCAGTGCTAAAATTTTCATTGCATCACCCTGACACAGAGCTTCTATTGCTGAGGACAGGAGAATGTCTCTGGAAAAGAATCATTCAGTTCAATGTACTGAATAAATACATCCTTGTTAGAATTATGATCTACAAGGAGTTCAGTGTATTGTTAATATACCCTCAACAGTGCTATAAGAATTGCTTATATCAATAAAGGATCAAGTTCACAGATTGCAAACTGATCAGTAATGGAATTCACATCAGAGAGGGTACTGGATATTTATGAGACAGCAAGGACTGCCTATTCTAATTTGTCTTATTTTTAATCGAAACTTTCTGATGTTTCAATTTGCAAAGCTTAATGTATGCATAATTAACACTTTTATGAAAGACTCCTTCAACTTGTTGAGTCTTAAGATCTTCTAATTTTGATTTCTCTGATGTAATAGAATTAGTCACATCTTACATGCATACACACCCAAACAAAGAAACACCAACAAAAAAATCAGACTAAGCATGGGAGGAGGTCAAAGCACGATAATGCTAACTTCCTGGATACTCAGTGCCACTTTTTCAAGAAAATATTTAAATCTTAAAATGTTAACCCCCTCTTCCCCATTACTATTTGGGAAAAAGAGATGTAGGTTCTACTATTCATTTTCTGGAATACTTTCTATTGCTTGAAACATGAAAGTGTGATTTGGTCAGTATTTGCAGGAAAGCCTACTCTGCAGTGCAAGGACAGTTTAAAATTATCTATTAAAAACACAGAAATATCAAGGTTTACAGACCTGTCTGCTACAATTAAATTCAGTCTTTAGAGGTTTGTTCCTAAGAGCTGCATTGAACTCTCCAGGTGGGGTCTCACCAGAGCAGGCTAGAAGGGCAGAACCCCCTCCCTGGACCTGCTGGGACACTGCTACTGATGCAGCCCTGGGTAGAACTGGCTTTCTGGGCTGCAAACACACATTGCCAGGTCATGCTCATTCACCAGCACCCCAAGTCCTTCTCAGCTGCTCTTGACCTGTTCACCCTCCAGCCTGTACAGATACCAGGGGTTGCCTTGACCCAGGTGCAGCATCTTGCACTTGATCTTGTGGAACTTCCTAGGGGCCCACTTCTGCAGCTTTGTCCAGGTCCCTCTGGATGGCATCCCATCCTTCACGTGCATAAACTGCATCATTCAGCTTGCTGTCACCTGCAAATTTATTGAGGGTGCACTCAATCCCTCTACGTCATTAACCAAGACATCAAACAGCACTGGTCCCATTATTGATCCCTGAGAAACACCACTGAAATTCATCAGGACACCAAGCCACTGACCACTACCCTTTGGATGTAACTGTCCCATCAAATCCACCCCTCCTGCATTTAGAGAGAGCAATTGTACGAGGAACTGTGTCCAGGAAAATGACATCTGTAGCCCTCCCCTGGCCCACTGATGAAGTTGGTCCATTATAGAAGGCAAACCCATAGAAGGGGTTGGCAGGACTTGCCCTTGGTCGAGCCGTGCTGGCTGTCCTAAATCACCTCCCTGTCTTCCACATGCCCTAGCACAGCTCCTAGGAGGATCTTTCCACGATGGACGATCCTTCAGCGTATGGACGGCAGTCAGGATGACAGGTTGGTAGTTTCCAGAGTCCTCCTTTCTACCCTTTTTAAAAATGGGTACAAAGCTTCCCTCTTCCCAGTCACCTGGGACTGCATATGATTGCCATGACTTTTTTGAGTGTCATGGAGAGTGCCAAACACTCTAACAGCACTGTAACCCCCTTCTTCTATAAATACATCTCCAGAGACAGAGTTCTGAAACACATTTTACAAAAGCATCAGCTACCAAAACACTACAACTTGTTCTTCTGCGAGTTGGGAGGGATTCCAAATCCCTAAAAATCCTAATCCTATTTCCTAATCCCTAAATAATGAACTAACAATCTATCATTTCTCATTCACAGTAACTCTCATAGGTCCCCATATATATGTATGTTCTAAAATGTAATTGTAGATGATTATCTGTGCCTAAAATCAAGCAGCTACATGTCTTAAAACTGCAGAGAGCAAGTGATCAACAAAGCTGACCACCTGAAACTGAGATGGAAGTTACACGTGAAGAGCAAATGGCAGTCAAGGCAGTTGGATCTCCATGATAATAAAGATTCCATTATTGATTCTTGTTTCACATTCAGGGGAACACAGGTACAGCCAAGACAAATAATGCCACTGCCAACTTAGGAAGGCAGTCTATTTCAACAGTCTATATTTAAGAAAAAACATTAAGTGAAGACTGAATTAATTGCATTCATTGTGGTCAGCTTCTCAGGCAAATGGATTAATAAAAAGGCTCTTACAAAGGCTGTTTCCTAAACCAGTCAAAATCCCTTATACTCACTCCCACCCACTGGAGGCTTAAATACAAGAATTTTGCCAGTGCTAATGACAAAATGAAGGAGTTTTGGCACATCTCAAGAACAACCTAATACCTACTATTATGCATACTTTCAAACCTACGGTTCCAATAAGCACATTTCACCTCCAATAAGAAAATTCTCATAGCATATGCAGGAAATTCACCAGAGTTTCATTTCCCAAGATACTCATTCTAAAACCAACCCTAAGCACCTATGGCAAGTCAGCTACCATGAATACTGTCAGCACCCTTCTGGATATAGAATTAGGCAAGGGTTTGAAATAGCAAAGCAAATAAGGTTAATTGATAGCTTATCTTTCATTCTTTATGTGGAAGGACTAGTAAATACTGCCTGAGGCCAAACTGAAAGAGCCTAAGAAAAAAAATGTTCACATAGCTTTTAAGTTTTTGATCGTTACTGAAGTAGTGACACAAACAAGCAAGTGTAATTTGTGGACAAACTCACTGGGCTTTTTATTTAGAAACCTCCTTAAAAAAAATGTATTTTTAAGTATTTAGATATTCTGCAATCAAATACTAAAAAAAAGAAAAACCATGCAAAAATCCTACAGAACAATGGTGAACAAAATAGGGATAATTTCCAAAATACTTTTCTAAAATTTACCTAGGATAAATAACAAAAACCATTTTCATTCATAGACAATGTTTAGGAAATTGTTCCTACTTCAAATAAAGTCTGTACAGATTTGCTTTAAAATATATACATGATGGCTCGGTTGAAATATTATAATTATTAATGCCTTGATTTCAGCATTTTAGCACAGGAAATGACCACAAACTTCCAAGCACTATACTGAATTACTCAAGCCATCAAAAAAAACCAAAACAACCCAAATCCAAAAAAACAAAGCAATTAGGCTTTTGAGAGAAATAAATCAAATCCTCTCTTTTGTATAGAACATCTATCATTGGTAGTTTCACGCCTTAAAAAACTCAAGTGTCACAAAATGATGCACAGGCTTATCTTTCAGCTGTTCCACACATCACATGTATGTATTTAATTCATGCAAGAACACACAACATCTACTAAATTCTTTCAGTATAACTGAGTTGTTCACAAAAGCAAAAACCACCTTTTCAGCAGTGCATGCCTTTGTAATCACTAGTTAGGTATTAAAGTCTGTCTAGCAAACAAGATATAAAATCATCAGCATTCTTTTCAACAGAAGCATTTCTACAATAGAGAGACAAGGAAGAATGGAAGCACTGGAGTTAATTACCTCTTACTACCCTTCATCTGGGTACCACTGCCAGTATTGATGACTGACTGCTGATAAGTTATCAGGTGGTAATAAATATGGGGGAGGAGGTAGGGAATGAATACTTGAACTAAGTACATTCCTGAAGAACTAACAAGAATGTGAAGGTTGAGAGGGATTTAACAAGTCGGTGTGTTTCCATCACACAAACTGTAGCAGTTAGTGAAGGGACCTCACAGCACCAAGAACTTTATGACAAACTGAAGTAGGTGCTCAGACACAGAAGTACAGCCTGGAAAACTTCAACAGAAAATACAAGTAGGGAAGGCTATTAAGAACTAATTCACTACTCAGCAATTTGTGCCTTAGTGTATTTCCTCTTAACATTACACAGCCACTTAATGGATCTGTAATGATTTTCTTTTGTATAAGTATTCTGTACAGCTCTTCATCTTTAAGGTACTTCAGACACCAATGCCTGTAGCATTATTAATTACTAATGTTGTGTATTCAATTAATAATATTGTGTATTCAACTACATATATGTATGTGTGTACATATGTATATTTCACAGTATGAGTCTTCAAATAAAAGGGCCGAATAAAAATTACTTTGTTGCACATAATTAAAATCTGAATGGTCAAAAACAAACACATGATAACCCTGCTAGAAATATGTTTTGCATTTGGAACCACACCATGTTTCAGTCTAGTAGTTTTGGAGTATTCTGGGAAGCAGATATTAACTTAAAGTACTAAAAATTCTCCACATGTGAGAAACTGTTATTTTAACAGCTCTCTTCATCAAACCCAGCATTTACATAGCAGCAGTTGATAAAAAACCAAGCTTCCATAGAAAAGAGTTCAAATGTACTGGAAGCTCAATTTAAATATGAACCCAGACTTTTACAGAGTTTATAAACTAAAATGCAGGTACAGGGAGTGGTTTATACTTGATACTTTTATACAGTCAATCCAACTAAGAATGAAAAACACAGAAGCCCAACATAGGACTCCAGTGGTGCTGTGATAAACTGCTACATTTCAAGTTAAACAGAATTATTTAATAAACACTGGCAACTGAAAATCTCCTAAAGATAGGGAAAGGAAGGGGTAATCAGAGTAAAGCTACCAGGGGGATTAGGGAAAAGTTTCACATTGAAAAAGTGATATTTTCCTTTGCCTAAGATTTTGAATTTCAAGTTACATTAATATGAAATTATATTCTCTGTAAAAAGAGAATGTTTGTTGCTTGAAAGGAAAAACAGTAATAAATTCCTAGAAATATATTTTTTCTTTAGAACTGCCCCACAAAAGTAGTGAAAATAAAGTTCAAAAACAGTAACAATGAGAAAGAATATAGTTATTCTGCTTTATATACAATTAACTGCATTTGCAGGAGACAAACTGGAACATATAACCAATCTGTTATATCTGCTTTCAAATAAAGAGCAGAAGATTTTAAGAGAACAAACAGATTATTTTTCTCCCCTTTGTAAACTGCAACAGGACTTCTGGTTAAGGTAATTCCTACAAAGAGTAAAGAAGGACTTAAATGGAACCAGAACACAAGAAGTAAATAGGTGCATATATTTCCTTTCTAGAAAAACAGGGTAGCAGATCTGTATGTAATGGCTGACCGTGTTCATGACAAGAACTTTAATATGCAGTGCATCTGCATGTATTCTGAAGGGATTAAAAAAACAGCTACCAGGGTAAAGAACACCTTGTGTTTCCTCATCCTACTAATACTATGTCCAACAAAAGACTACCAAGTGGAACACAGAAGGCTTGCAAGAGAATTAAGCAACTAATTCATAGAAAAAAATAACAAATTGAAGGTTTACATAGAGGGAAATAGAGCAACTTGGATCTATACAGCATCTAGGCAGTAAACCTCAGTACACTTTAAAAAATAAAGGTGAACCAACCCTGTTAAAACATGTTCACAAGACATGCACAAGACTGATGATTCCCCCAGCACACCAGAATTTTTGATTCCCATTCAGACATTCAAGGGCCTTAATGGTGTACATTTCAGTAAGGAAAAAAAAAAAAAAAACAAAAAACAATAACCAAACAAAATCAGATAAACCCAAAATAACCAGCATAGGATGGAGAAATAATTTTAAGTTTTTCTATTAAGTTTTCTAAGTTTCCATTGAACCCCTTCACATCAAATGTTTGGTTTTTTTTAATGGTAGACATGCAATCCGTCATTCTTCAATGATAATAACAAAAAACAAAAGCATTCAAAGTGAAAAAACAATGTTCTTTATTTTGAATGTTTCTATGGCACTACTATTACTGCTTTGTCAGCTTGGAAATGTTCCACAGTAAGCAGCCTATAGCAGAAAAGCAGGTCTAAGAACTAATTAGAACTATACCTGAACAAGTCTCAAAGAGAGTCTAGCTTCTGGATTTCAGCAATGAAAAAGTAAAGAAGTGAACATGCATCAGGAATGAGAAAAAAAATTAATGGTTAATAAATAAAAAGAAGGAATGAAAGACACATCAACAACACTAAGTTAAATTAGCATGATCTACAATTACCTAGGTATAAACATAGAACAGCCACTGGCATTTACTAGCAGAACATGAAGTCACAGTAGGTTACAACATCAACATGCCAAGTCAAACAAAAAGAGAAGCTAACATCATCCTACTGCACACGTAGGAGAACTAGCTAAAACTACATGCTAAGCATGCTAAAAAATACCTTCTAGAAGCCTAGAGGAACAGGAGGTTTCTAAGTCACAGCCTACCATGCTGACACTTGGGCCAGAGAAGTTGGATTTGCTTACCTCCTGTAGAAGATCTGCTTGTTCAATGGCTTTAAGAACATTTTTCTTGGATGTCTCCTGAACTTCCCCTCCTAAAAGGAACTCATCCAAAATGAAATAGGCTTTTTCAAAATTGAAGATGATATCAAGTTCACAGACCTAAAAAGAACATCAAGCATTATTGCAAAGTGGGAGGATACTCTCACTTGAGGTATATCCTCTCACAAAACTTGTTCAGAGCTTCACCAAACTTTACCCAATCAAAATGTCAACCTAAGGCTGTAACCTTGTAAGGACTGGGAAAATAATGAAAATCACACCTTGGAGGAAAAAAAAACCCATCAGATTTTTTCTTCAGTTAAAAACAGCTAACAGCAACCTCTGAAAAAAGCTTTCACTGTTAAAAAGGCTTCAATTCACAGCAGTCTGTAAGACACAGGTCCTCAAGACACAAGAGAACATTCCCTATAAAAGTTCTCTTGTTGCCTGCAATATGCAAAGGCAGCTCATGCAATCTTACAGAAAGGTATGAAAATAAATAATCTCAAATTTCTTGTTCAGTCTGTGCATTCCATAGTCAGAAGGACTACACAGGAAGGCAGAATGAGCGCCAGTTTTTCTAGGAGTGTTCATGTACATGACTGTAGCTGTTTGTGTTTGCTGTCTGGGTAAGCAGATGTCTCTCCTGTATTTCCTTACCATTCCTGCCACTTCACAACCAACTGCCTCCTTTGGGAGCAGGTGTAAGAGGCGCTCACACTAGAGCAGTGCCAGGGAGAAGAAAAGCTTCCTGCTAAGAGTAAGATTTTATCTGACCCCAAGTGAGACTACTATGAAACGAAACAAATACAGGCAATTAATACCAGATTAATAAAATTTCTTCTACAAATCAATACATTAATTTTGTATTTTAATAGAAGCAACCATCAGTTTAGTTTGGCCAAGAAAGCCACACAAAATGTATTCAATACACCTTTTCAATTATTAGTTGGTTATGTTCTTGTAAAAATGCTGTGGGCATAAAGCAAAATGACAAAATATAAAGAAATTACACTCACACTGCCAAAATACTTGTCAAGAAGTTCTACGTAGCGATGAATTATTTCCAGAGTTATTAGTTCATTGTCCTGATCTTCAATAGCACAGCAGAAATAGAGGCTTGCATATCTGTAATAACAAAATAATCCTGATGTTAGCATACGAGCATAAGCAAAATGAATGCACTCGAGGAGTATCACATTCTCAGCAGTCCCTCACACTCAAGTTCAGCATATTGATACTCCAAATCACAACCAAGCAAGTCCTACCAAAGAATGGCTGAAAGACCAGAATACACACACATGTACAAGGGAGTTATGTCTCTGAGTCAAGCACGACTTCACTCTTAGCCACCCTTTAGCTGACAGAACTAAAACAGCCAAAGAGGTGGATGGAAAACTAAATATATTTGATTTTGTGGAATCATGGCGGAGTTCTAAGATGACATATTTTCTCTTCCCTCTGTAACATCTCTACACCAGTAAATTAATCAACTGATCCCATGTTAAACTTCCATCATGTAAGTTATACACAGATAATAAAAACCATAGAAAATGCCTCAATAAAGATAGACTGAATTAGCAATTAGGGTTTGGTCTTTATAGAGAATTTTAAAAATTCAAAAACTCCAAAACCAACACCAATGTCATCCACCCCAACTACTACTAAGCCACAATGCAATCCCTACTAACTGTCCTGGCATCAGACTGATGAGAGGCCATCAAACAGTTTCTAGCAATCCACTTCCATCTTGGAAGACAGGGAAGTCATATCTTCAGATATGATCGAGTTCCACTTTAACAAAAAGACCATCAAATTCTACTGTGCTCTATTATATTTTTGTTCGTGTTTAAAGAAAGCTGATTAAAAAAAAAAAAAACAAAGCAGGAATGAAAGCTGAAAACCTCATTTAGTCTCTTCTAACATGTCAAAACCATATGCCTTTCAGTCACACACGGCACAAACCAGATTTCAAGTACCACCTGTTGTAACTGCTAATTTACATAAACCAGAAACAGCTTTTGTTTGCCTCTTTAGAGGGGACAACTGGCCACATTCAACACTCCTGTGTAGCCAGCCCTACTGAAAAATAAGTCATTCAGATGCGAATACCTGTGTTGTTTCCCATACAGAGGAATCTATGCATCTTTTAAACATTAAACATATTTTAACATATTTTATCAGCTGGGACTTGTCGTACTTTTTACAAGTTACAAGTTCTGGAAAAACCTCACTGTATTTTCAGGTATGTTGAAATTCATCTCCAAGACAACTATCCCAGTACCATTTATGATCTGAAAACATCCCCCCTTCTCCCATTCTGCTCCAAATCAAATTGCTATGGCTTCAACATGAAAGATTAATCAGAATAGCTTTTATACAAGGTTTTATACAAAATCTTTAAACTACTATAAAATATTACTGCTTATCCTACCACAAAACATGATGGGGGAAGAGAGGAAGACACCTCCAGTGAAGGACACCTTCATTCCCTCTCTCTTTCATCTCTTCACCATAGAGATTCATCAGCTCATCAGAAGTCCTATCTAAGCACAGTTCTTTTGATTTCACATTGTTCTGTTTATGCCTCACTAATTTTTCAAGGACATTTACAGTCATTGCAGTAGCTTGCAACATTCAATCTGTATAAGGAACCTAAACTATTTTTAAAAGTATTGGAAATAAATATTATAAAGAAAAAACATGCTTTCAAGCCTACTGAGGAATCTGTAAGTCAAGCTCAATGTTATCATATTTCATTGTTGCAAAAAAGAGCATTGACACATTAAGTGATATTTACACTAATCACCAGCACTCAGGCCAAAGCCATCTAAACAAAGCCTTTCGTCACCTGCAGAAGAGCAGCACTGATTATGATCAAGTGCAGTTCAACTGTTTCCTTACAGTGCTTAAACACAAGATGAACCATGTACCAGCAGACTTCATCAAATGAAATTTGACTCAAATATTTTAAGTTTATCCACAGGGGACAGTCCCTCTCTGCTCCTCTAGTACTTAGGAGTCTCTCTTGACACACAGAACTATTTTATGGAAAAAGAAGGGGGGAGACAGGGAGACCAGCACAAAATACTTTCTCAGAACATGGTCTGCCCTCAGTGTCCTCATTTAAGAGAGGACGGAACCTTCAAAAGACTGTATTTGGCTGCTAGCAAGCAGACTGCACATTCAAGCCCTGCCAACTGCAGTTCTGGAGAAATAAGACCAAGAAACAAAAACTACTCAGTGGATATCAACACAAAATGGAGGCCTGGGCATCAATTATTATACGCAGAGAATATTTCAGTATTTAAGTAGCAACCATGACTAATGGATCACTACTCAACGAAAGAAAACAAATGCAGATTTAATGAGCCTAAATGGCAAAAGGCAGAAGAGTAAAAACAAGTCATACCAAAGGGCATGAGCATACGACAAAGGAATGCTTCAGATCCAAATTCTCAGAGGCATTATTTTAATTTTTTCCCCTGCAGGAAGGGCCTCAGGAAAAAAAGCGTTCACTTATAATCCACAGCAGACACTGGAAGTTTTGCCAAGTGCAGAAGTTTACATGGACAGTATCCACACAAAGACAAGTAGATTACTTGGGCTCAAAAAGATTTCTGCTCTGCAGAAACAGCTTCTTCCTAATGAGCCTGACAGAAACCTTTCATATGCACCCAATGAAAAGGCAAACCCTGATAGGAAAGTACATACCCAGAAGTAAATAAAGCATAGTCTGTAAGAAACATTCTGCCTTTTTTATTCCTATTGCATTTCTGGTCTTTTTTATCTCACTAAATATTATTAAAATAATCATCAGACTCAACTCAGCTGCTTACCCTCATTTAGGAAAATATGATAAATATCCTCCACTTATCAGAAAGAGGACAAAAACCAGAGAGACCAAAAACTGTTTGGACCAAATCACCTGAAAATGTAATACAGGATTAAAGAACAAAAAGGTAACACAGCAGGTATAAATACTTATGCAAATTCCTGCCTTCAGACAGATGGCCTCAGATTTTTTTTTTTATAGGAAACAAATCCATGCATCTTCCCCTCAAGAGCTGCAGCAATTCAGCAGTGGGAAGCCTCAAAACAGGCAGGCAATGTTTCAGCAGAGTTCTCCTCTTCTGCTCTCACAGCCAGGTTCAGTAACTGTGCTGAGAGATCAGGTCACTGTGGGTAGAGCACAACGCACAAATCCTACCAGCTCAGCGGCGTTCTCCTTCTAGACAGGAGAACACCTGCTTGAAGTCATCCCTGGAAGTTCAGCACCAGATAAGCCTGCAAACAAGCTGTAAGTCTGTCAGCATTTAAGTCACTTTGCATGTAGATCCCAATTGTGGAAGTTTAAAGCTTACAAAGTTTGGTACAAACAGAACTGAACTCTAAATGACAACAAGGAGGCAAACAAGTGCTCAATGAGTCCAAGAATCTGTGGTTTGCTGATAGGTAACCCAATGAAAATTGGGACAACTAATAAGCTGTGCTTGACCCAAGTATTTTCCTTGTCCCACAACTTTACGCATTTCTTTAATAAAACATGAACTTCTGAAGCTCCAGGACAGAGTCTACCGAAGTGAAGCACTGTTCCAGTTTCTTATTTCACCAAGGCTATAGCCCCCAGCAGCTTCAAAATGAACAAGAATTTGATACTGCTAATTCTCTAAGAAAAAGCTGTTCCTTCTTGTTACTGAGGTCCTCCTAGTGCCGCACAAACTAGAACCCTGTACAAAGAAGACCTGATCTAATTAAATTTATCAAGCCCAAGTATCTAATTCACTATAATCATTGCACTCAGACTGTTTTACAAAGCTACGTAACACCACAGTGATATTTTTAAGAGGTACAATTGGTTGCTAAGTTATATATATAAATATAAGGAAAAAGAGGGATCATGCCAAGCTGGGCACAGCCCACTGGCCACATGGCTGTACCTTCACTTCACAATACTTTAACAGACACACTACCTGCACAGTGGGCTCTTTCATTGCTTCTTTCAGTGGAGGGAGGGAAGAAAGTAAGTTTTAAAACTCATTCTGTTGAAAGTCTTTAACATAACCTCTTTGTTATGTTGTGCAAAAGTAAAAGAGAACTGCCACATCAAGAGCAGCAAAAGCTATGGAAGTTTCCTAATATCATATTCCAAACACAGTTCCAAACTGACACATAAAAGCAAAGCCACAATCTTTAACCAAATAACTAAACAACAATAACTATGTCCCATGAATGCAGCTAACCAAATACTAACAAAGTAAAATTTATATAAGTTGTTCTCCAAGTTCTGACTTTGACTGCAATATACTACACAATGAAAATAACTCATATTGCCAGAAGCTAAAATCATGAACAGAAGTCTTTCAAGGAAAAAAAAAATCACATCCTAAGTTCCTTCTTTAGCAAAATTAGAAATTAACATTTAACACATCTTTTCTGCCACAGGGGGAAAACTGCATGAACTTCTACCCTATATGCTCCAAAACCACTATGTTACTTTTTAAATGACAAAATGTGAAGAGCAAACATATCAGTTGTGTTTGTTAAGTTTCTAATCAGCTGTGTGCAGATGACTCCCCCTCTATTTTCATAAAGTGTAATTGTTGTTGGCTTCCCATATTTAATTTTTTATTTTCCCAGCAAGTCAGTTCAAATCTCCATGCTTCTTGCAGTTAGAAGCTCACATCCTCTTTTTAATCTTCTGGTGTCTATCAGCCTGAAAAACTATCTTCCAAACCAGCTACAGAATAACATATAAACCAATTCAGGCACCATGATAAAAGCTGGGCACCTTTCTGTTTGTGTTCTGTAGTGCTGAAGGAAACAAACTTAAGAAGGCAATGCCTGAGCCTATGTTCCAACCATTACAAATGGCACATGCATGAAACCAGAGGGAAATAAAAGCTACGTCATGTACATTTAGATGAATTTTAAGATCTATTTCCTTGAAAATTCAGAAAACATCCTACAAAGATGAAATGTTACAGAGCTAAGGAGGCTAATCAAAACAGTCCAGCAGACTTAATAAATGGTAAGTATCATAAGGAAGCTAAAGCTACTGTCTTGCCAACTTCTGCATTTGAGTTCATTTTGTTCCTGAAAAAAAAGTATGATGAGACCCTTGAATACAGTTCTGATACTGCCAATCATTATTTGAGCTGCAATATCTAGGTTCAATTCTCCTACATGTGAACAACAAACACACTCTAAAAACAAAAACAGCACTTAAATTTCAATAATTTAAGATGCAAAATAGCAATGGACACATACTTTTAGAACTTATATTGAAAAACATTTGTACCAGCAGGTTCAGATTGTTCCCAGCAATAGATCAGACAAGAACAAATCTTAGCAGAGATCCTCTAGAGATGCTCAAGAGGAATTGGGAGCACCTTTTGCAATTTCACAAGCCACAAAGTTCCTTCTGGTGTGTTTCTCTTTTAGCCACCACCTTCTCAGCTACAAAAAGTCACCCTTTAGAAAGGAATCATACTAGCTGGTGCTCATCATCTTTAACTATGATGCTGTGATGGGAACAAGTCCCACAAATCTCAGAGATGTTAGTGCTACCAGATATAGACATTTAAACTATCACCTCTTACATCTAGTCCTTCTGGTGATGTTTCAGTCAAAAAGAAAGTTGACATGTTCATTAGCTTGGTACAAGCTCATCTTCAGCAGTTTCACAGGCACTCTGTGCCAGACTGGTCTGCAGAGAGTGAAATAAGCTACTGCAGTCAGCTGTGCACACCAGCAGTCCAGCAGACAGACTGCAGTACTTAGACCATTTTTAGCCAGACATAGACGTCTCCCAGCAAATTTCTCCATTCTCTTTGACCACAGGACCCACAACACACCAGTGAGACGCAAGAACTCCACAACGTTCAGTAACTCAAACAGTCCTACCCAAATGTCCACCAGCTCCCTAGACACAAAAGGACATGGCAAGTAGCTATTAACAGCAAACAGGGAGGGAAAGCAGCTGTGTGGAATCCTCCCCAGAACAACTACTGCTGTTCAAGACTGGGTAAGGAAGGAAACAGACTGGTCTCCTAATGCCTCATTTTTCTGAGTTAGTCCCATGAATGCCCAGCTGAAAAGGTACATGCAGGCATTAATATGGAAGGAAGTGCAGCAAGTGTTGGAGCAAGCTTATCTACATACACGTTCAAGGAGTTTTGTGAGGAAATCAAGAGGCAGAAGAAACTGTGTGTGCTATCAGCACTGCCTCATGCACTGTTTCTCCTCTTTCCTCCTCATGCTAAAGAACTACGTGCATTAGGCAGACCAGCAATACTCACAAGCACGTCTTTACACAAACCAATGTATATATGAGAGCAGCACTTACAACATGTAAACGTATTTGATACTACCCAATTGTTATCCTGGAGAAGAGTTACAAACTCATTTCTGGTCCAGTCCCTTCTGTCATATCTACAGGGAATGCAACAATATTTACTGTGGGGCACAAACTATCTACCATCTCCATGAGAAAACAGGAATGCATAAACATTCTCAGGTTTACAACTAACTAGGGAAGAGAGATCACTCAAGGCTTTGTAGCACCACCTTTAGCTGAAAGAGATGCAGCATACCACATCAGGAGGAGGATTACTGTTATTTCTGAAGAAGAATTATGGTCACACCATTACGCTCTGATACATTCTAAAGAGCAGCACAAAGCTAAAAAATGCCTGCCAAATACTCCTACAAAGGTTAGGGAACAACTGAAAAGTGAAATTATCATGAAGAAAATTATACAGTACTTCTACCAAAAGAAAGCTAGCCATGATTTTTTCAATAATGAAAAATTGGTTTTTGTACATACAGGGGAAAAAAAAAAGAAAAAAAAACCAACACCCAACCCAAGTACTATGAAAAACTATTTCCTTATTTCTAGAAGCGTTTAAAAGCAAGTTATATTTTCAGGTGATCTATGAAGCCACTTCTTGAGGTAAATATTTATACAATTTTTATCACTTATTAAATCTGGAATGTGTACAAATATGAAGCATGTACGTACTGCATGAACCTAAACAGACCACCAAGAAGAACAGCCACTCCTTATAAAAATAGGAGGAAAGCTCATTTCTTCAGTACATTTCTAAATGCACGAGTGATTTTCCACACATGAATGACTCCTGCTTGGTTATCAAATTAGATGCAAGGGAAAAGTCAGTCTTCTCTGTAACCAGCAGAGGGGAGGAAAAAAAAAAAACAACAAAACAAAAACAACCTTCATTATTTTCTTGCTACTTAATACACGGTTTGTAATGTATGGTAATTACGAGGTTAGTGAGACAGAACCACCTTTTGTAGACAATCTTCAGGTCTCTCCACTCCAGGAAGCTGCACATTTTCGGTTTGCGGGCTAATACTGTTTGAACAAGTTCCCTTGTGATTTTCTTCTTTTCTTTGTCAGATAATGGGACATACCACTTCTGGAGTCTCAGTTTCCCCTGGCGACTAAAAAGCAACATAAACTGCATCTGTTGAATTGGAAGGAGGGGAAAAAAGAAAAGCATTAATCTCAGTTTCCGAGTTTCGAAAAGGTCTGAGAAAAATCAAGCAGGAAGAAAGACGGACATCCAAAACCCTAACTACATTATATAGTTCTATAGCGCTGGCAGATGTTACACAAGATTCGGAAGGAGCAATGATACAAAGGATTCTGCTGAGCAAGGTCAGTCAAGCCAAAGGCAGAAGAAAGCGCACACAAGTTTCAGAAAGGGGTGTTTAAACCATGGGCTGGGGAGCGAATATTCCCCAATTTCAGACTAGCCACGTCCAGCACTCTCATGGTTTCATTTGCGTTTTCTACCCAAAATGACAGAAAAACAGCACAGCAGACTCTTCCAACACCCAACCTCATTTCCAATTCACCGGATCAGAGCCTTAGAGGAGCAATTTGCACTTAAAATCTTTCTGAAAAGCCTCGGAATACTTTAAAAGACATCAAGCCTCCCAGCGGAGAGTCCTACGGCACAGCAAAGCCCAGTCTTTTCCCACGATACACAAAAGGAGAGATTAAGCGCTTTCCCTGCGGTCCTATGTTCCAGCTCTCGCTTCCTCTAAAGGAGTGATGTTGCAATTATATTTTAGGAGGAACTTGCCGGGCTGTGTTTTTCAGCAGCCGTAAGATTAAATGAAAAGGCTCCAGCTTTTTCTCTTTTGCCTTTTTGCTCGAAGTTGTATCGGGCTGGAGAAGTTTCCCGGGCAATACGACAGACATGAAATACGATGCGAAAGCCCAGCCTGGTCCCGGGTGACAAGCGTGACCAGCGCCAGCCGCGACGAGCGGCGGCCGCGCCCGCAGCGGCTCCGCGGTGCCGGGGCGGGGGCAGAGCCCCGCAGCCCCCGCAGCCTCCCAACATCCCGCCTCGCCTCCCCGCCGGCCCCAGCACCGCCCCGGCTCCCCCGTCGCGGAGCGGGCGACTCGGGAGGAGAGCCCGGCTCCGCGCGGCTGTGCTCACCGTGCCCGGCGGATAGCGGAGCTGAGGCGGAGGAGAAGGAGGCACCTCTGCCCACACCGGCACCGCCGATGTTGCCGCCGCGGCCGCCGAGCGGGACTGAGGGAGGGGTCGGGAGGGGACGGGAGATGCCGCCGCCGCGAGCGCGCGCGCGCCTCAACGGCCGCCCCCCTCAGGCAGGTCAGGGGCGGGGCCGGGACAGCGGAGAGGCGGGGCCGGGATGGAGGGGGCGTGGCCCGAGCGCCTCCGGACAAAACTTTATCAGCGGCCGTGGAGGAGGGACTGGGGAGAGCTCGGCCTCACCCAATCGGAGAGCTCAGCGCGCGGGCGGGAGGGAGGAGCGAAGCGGTTCTGGACCAATGAGAGGCAGGAAAAGGCGGGGAAGGCGGAGCTGGTGTTGGCGGCAGGAGGGGCTGGAGCAAGAGGCGGAGTTTAGATGCCCTAATCCGCGTGGCCCGAATTGCGATAAGGCAACGGCCGGTGCGGCAACAGCCAACCAGGTGGCGCGGTGCGGATAGCGGTCCGAGAGCAGCCAATGGGCGGGCGCGGCACGGAGCCGGGGAAATGACATCAGTCAATCAGGCGCCCGGAGACTGAGGCTCCACCCCCGGCTCCGCCAGCCCCGAGGGTAAAGGAGGGGCGGCCGAGCCGCGCATGCGCCGCGCGGTGTTTGCTTCCAGCACGTGCGCGCCCGGGGGGCGGAAAGGGAGAGGGGCGGAGGCTGAGGCTGATGGGGCGCGCGCCGGGCGGGGGCGGCGGGGCTGCGTGTGTGGGGATCATCCTTCTGAGGGGACCGAGTCTGTGTGGGGATCATCCTTCTGAGGGGACCGAGTCTGTGTGGGGATCGTCCTGAAGGGACCGAGTCTGTGTGGGGATCATCCTTCTGAGGGGACCGAGTCTGTGTGGGGATCGTCCTGAAGGGACTGAGTCTGTGTGGGGATCGTCCTTCTGAGGGGACCGAGTCTATGTGGGGATCGTCCTGAAGGGACTGAGTCTGTGTGGGGATCGTCCTTCTGAGGGGACCGACCCCCTGAGGGGATTGTCTCTGCAAGGGGAAGTTTTTCCCTGCAGTCACCTTGATTGCGAGCTGCAGTTAGATTGGCAGGAGCAGCCGCCGACAGGGATTTAGCGGCGTTGTGTTTCATTAATGCTTGGTTTTAAAATTATCATTCGTGTGTGTCTGCAGAGGCTTTGCGCGCTGAAACAGCTCAGTCTGGGGGTTTGGTTGGTTGGCCGGTTTTGGTTTTGTTGTGGGTTGGTCTGGTGTTAAAATTCTAATGGAGATGGGCTGAAAACACATTAGTTGGAAGAAACAGAGCGGTGTCTCTGCAAGCGAAGGCGGAGCCCCTATTTGTAAAAACAATGTTCAAACACCTAAAGCTCTCAGCATCGTCGCTGCTGACCGCCACCCCCCAGCACTAAATGAACAGCAGTGCCCTGGCCGAGCTGATCGATAATGGTGTGACAGTGACCGAGAGAACCCTGGAAAGGGTCGTGCTCCCAAAGCAGCTCTCCCTCAGGAGCAGCTCACAGTGCCTCGGGATGTGTCACGCTTTTATTACTTTCTATTATTGACACTTTAAATGAGCACCCATTCTTCTGGCTACGAAACGGCTATGGCAGCAGAAACGGGTTGGAAATGCTTTTGTGTAAAAATGTGCATGGTCTGAAAGGAAAGCCAATTTTCTGGCGTTTCAAGGAATGCTATAGTCAGTTGTACTTGAGGAAAGCTGCAGATGTATTCCTGATTTTATAGAAGAGGTTATAATTGTAAGAGTGAAGTGGCATGAGGACAAGGAGGCATATGTGAAACCAGGCTGAATGGATCAGGCAATTGCAGTATTAGAGGTCGTGTAGAAAATGAGAGCTGCTGTTGTAGGGTCTTGTTCCTGTCACATTTAATGTTCGTTGAGCAGCTGTCCCGTTCTCATGTTAACCTGCCTTTCATCAAGCACAGGAACAGTTGTGCGTGGATCTGTTACCTCAGAGAGTCTGCCCTTACACCAGGCTGTCACTTTGTCCTCAGCAGCTGCCAGGCTTTGCAGTTCTGCTTCTTTCCTGTGAGGTTATTCCGTGGTCTAAAATACCCTGTTTTTCAGAAAACTTTCATAAACAATCTCTTTCCTAATTAGCACTTCACTCATCTTTGAATTCAGCATCATGTATTTGGTGATTCTCCGAGTGCATGTACACTTCAGGGGCTTTGAGACTTCTAAATAATAATTTAAGCCAGCAACCAAATTTATTTATCTTCATCTGTGCAACTTCCAGTTTATTAGCATTGTTATGGTAATGGGAGCTCCAAAATGAATTTCTGAAGGAGTTACACCAGACTGAGTTATGATTTGTCATTTGTTCCTAGCTCAGTGAAATATTTCTGCATATGGATCAAACCACACATTTTGCAAACACATAGTTGATTGAAATCAAACTACCCAGATAGTTCAAGAAATGCCCATGTTTTGGTGGCATAATGTCTTGAAGCTTCAGCTTCAGATTCTTTTTTTTGTTTTGTTTTCCAGTCCTGTATATTTTTTCTTTTTTCTTCTTTTTTTTTTTTTTTTGCCAGATTTTACTCCTCATTTACAGTGTATAATTTCATACAGTGATACAGGGGCAATTGTTCCACTACTTTTCTCCCTTCTCTCTTGCACTTGGCTGAATTTCTTGACTGTAACCTGGAGTTTCTTCATTACATCTGGGCAGAATCACTCTGCTATATGCAGTTTCAGGTGCCGTATAAGGCATGTAGACCTGTGCTACATGCACCAGTGGAAACTATCCAGGTGCCACTTGGCAGAAGCTTTCTGTCTTCCACAGCCTGTCCTGCCTCCTCATCCCAATTTCAGACAGAGGATGCGATGTTCTCAAGCCTGCTGAGATTGTATGATCATTCCTTATTTCTCTCAGAATGACCCTGCTTATTTTAGGCAGTTTAAGGTGTGATTCCATGTCAGTTTCAGATCATCTAAACACCAACTTCTCCCACCCTCTCCTTCCATTCCCTCCTCTGTGTTCCCATATCTTTTCCTGTTCTGGCACTTTGCTGCATCTCCTGTTGCCAACAAGGCTGGTTTTGGCTGTACAGGTCACTGAGGGAGTTGGCTGCAGGACTGAGCACCTGTGTTGGGGGACAGTGACAGAGGTAATGCTGGCCCTTCTGTTCCTGCTGTTTCTTTCAGGAACTTCAGAAGACTTTCTGTTCACATTTTTATTTTTCCGTGTTAACAATTTGCACTAATTGTCCCTCTTAATACTGACTCCATCATTTTTTCCTCTATGACATTATCCTGTCTCTTACCCATTGAACTAGAAATGTACTGAATTAGCTCTAATTATCAAATTGATAAAGATATATATGATGCTTACAACAATAATACGTCTCTGAGTATTCCACAAACCCGTGACAGTGCAAATGTCAATGCAGTCTAATTTTAACATGACACAGTGAGTCTTCTGTTCATTAGCTTTTGTTCATTGTCTTATATCCAGCTTGATAATAATCCCCTCATTTATTTTGGATGGATTTTTTTTTTTTTTAGCTTCTATAGTTGTAGAATCCTCTGTACAGTTGTAGAATCCTTTGTATTCCATTTTAGATGTAAGGCAAGTCTTTGGGGGATATGTTCATTGACCATAAGACATTTGGGGTCCTCAGCCAAGAGTTTGCTTTGTTAGTTATTTCCAGCGTGACTTGAGATACAGAAGAGAACTGCCTGGAGCTGGGAATAGAGGCAGGAAGGAAGCTTACATCAAACAAGATTAAATTTGCTTGGGTTTGACTGGTATGGTTTATGTCAATTTTGGTGGGTTTGTTTGTTTGTTTGCTTTTACTTAATTAGAGTATAGTTGTTTTGTCTGGAAAAGTGGGTCTTATACAAAAATTAATGCCATAACCTCCTGGCATTTGGCACTTCATGCATGTTGTTATTGCCAAATCTGAAGCTCATAAAATAACTTTGTTGTGTTTCCACTCTCAGCCAAAGTGATGGGTAACATGAACTTTATAACATGAACTATTCATTAATTCAAATGGAAAATTTGCTTACTAAATTTTAATAGCTTTTTTTTTTCTTCACATGGTATTTAGTAAAGAAAGGGTTTGCTCCTGCCTCCTTGTCAGCCATCTCAGCACCTTACAGAGGGGGGCAACATACTTTAAGAGTACACGATGTGTTTTTGCAGTCCTCTGCTGAAGTAGGGTGTGGATGTGTGAGTAAGACTCACTTTACTGTTAATTTATCTTCTTGATGCTCAATATCAGGCTACATTTTCATCGACTGAATAACTGTGGAGTCATTATGAAGGCAATAAGAACTGAGTTACTACCCTTGGAAGTGATTGCTGCTGGATTTTTGTCTCTTAAGCCTCCAAACAGGATGTTACGTTACTGTATGCCGTTCCCTTCCCTGATGTGCTGTCTGAGCATTGGCCAAGCTATCAGTGTCCATTATGATTCATGCAGAGCACTAATCCCAGTGGAACCAATGGAAGTAAAAATGAGACCACAAAGGACAGTTTCCATTGCTTTTTTTTTTTTTTTTTTTTTACAGTGTGCAATCCATCTTGATGAAATACTATTAAGTGCAATCTAGTAGCCTGATTGCTAGGTGCTATTAAATCATCAGATTGTGGTTGGTTGTGGCTGGTGTCCTTACTCCTCTGTCTTTTCTTTGTAGGGGTTACCAGTTTGCCTGTCTTCTCTTAAACACAGTTGGTTTTCAACAGACACATATGGCTCTCAGGAACACAGATGCCAGGTCACATGTGTCTCAGGCACAGCTCCAAAATTACTATCATGGAGGTTTATCCCTGAAGCTGAATTTTCAGAGCTGAAGGAATAGTTTGAAGCTGAAGCGTGCAGCCTGGTTATGATAATTACAGTCTAAACCATGCCTTTCCTGTGCTTTGGAAAATAAAAACTTGCTTTTGTAAGTGTCTGGATATGAAGAAATGAGGAAAGGGAGTATGGTAGATGCCAGTCAGTGAGGACTTTCTGTTAGCTAACATATTTATTAGCCTCAGCCTGGTGCAAGACACAGGAGCCATTTGAATAGGACACACACAAACCAGCTGGCAGCACTGGCTTTGTTAGGTTAGTGAGCAGCAGATTTCTCTCTTAATTAGATCATGTTCTTCTACTTGTCCATGTTTATATTGGAGTAATGCTCAGAGGCCCCAGAAGTGAAGAAAATCACTGCAGACATTTATGAAGAAGTTATGTTCTAATGCTTCTTCCTGCTCCACTGCTACAAACTCTGCCATAGTGCAGCAGAGAACCGAACAGCTTCTGAAATAAGTGTGCAAGGAAACCTGAATTTTTAGCCTCACAAGAAAGTGGCTGGGAGGAATGGAGAGAGGAAAGGAGAGGAGGCTGACATTTCTGAGACTGCATCAGTACTTTAAAGAGTTGTTTGATACCACACCTCACGTATATCTTGCTCGTGCTTTGGCAATCCTAAGAAAGCAGTTGCTGCCACTGCGGTTTCTGAAGTGGCTGATGCTGCAGGTTAATCTGCTCACTGTATCCATCCCCTTATATGAAGGAGTAGCTGGACAGGCTTGTGCGGAACTACTCAATATTTCCCAGGATCAAAATTTTTTTTTTAATATACTGGGGCATGACTTTGGATAGGACACCCGAGAAGTCAAACATTCAGAGAAATACACTGCAGCAGGTGCTTTGGTACTCAGTCTGGTCATCCTAAACCCACTGAAGTCGTCATTTAGGCATCTATGTCCACTTCTGTCCTTGCTTTGAGACAGGCCCAACTGGTGATCCTATAAGGCGTCTTGATCTGTGTATGGAGACTGATCTAACATACCTCAGGAGGTACTGCCTTTTGCACCAAAGAGATAATCCAGTTTCCAACCTCTGACTTTCCCGCATTGGCACATTGCTTTGCGTAGCCACGAGATACGGACTTCCACAGCAAGTGTCTTAATTTTCAGCAAATAGAAACTTTGAGTGAAAACTTGGAAACTGCTGTGACTCTGAGGTGGCAACCTGAAACCAGAATTTTTCATGTTATAATCAAACTCATAAATCTCCCAAACTTCCATACTGATTCTACAGTATTAGACTAAGCTTTCATTTCAAATCATTCTGGAAGACTCAGTATAACTTCCTCTATTGTTTTAAAGAAAATATACTGCATGTTCTGCCACTTCCATAAAGGGATCACACAATCTGTAAGATCTTCATTTACTGCTATTTTCTTCTTTGGTTGAAGTGTTTTAAGATGATGAAACTGGGACAGTCAAGGCCTGTAATCCATTTACTGTCTAGTTTTAAAGGCTCAGGAAGAATTTAAATGATGTGTAGATATTGTGCTGGCTGTGTCCACTTGAGACAATTTTATCCATGTGAATTCTCGTTCAAGCTGCCTAGACCACCTCTATTGCCATGGCTTTGTGAAAACAATCTTTGCAGTGCATCCCTCAGTCTTCAACAAAGCTGCAGAACAGCAGTGACAGCAGACATCTCTGCCAGGGGGATATCTGCATCATTTACCTGGGAACTCGAGGTTTTGACAGATTTTGAAGAGCTAGAGTGCATATGGAATGAGTGTGATAAGGCTCAGCATAGTGTCTCATGGAATGGGAATGTGATTTTATAAACAAAATCTCTTTAAACTGTTGACTGTTTCTTTTTATGCTTTCACACCCACATACTAGGAAATACCAAAATGTGTGTGTTTGATTGGTCTGGCCAAGATCATGTGTGGGATCATACAGAGAATAAGGATGCTGTCTTATTCCTCATTGTGCCCCTGGGTTTCTTGGTTGGCAAGTGACCTGATTTTGAACTTGCTTTTTATATTCTCTGGGAGGAAGTGGTGTTTGGGATGGTTCACCTCACTATTTTGTTTCACTTTTCAGAAATCAATGAATTTCATGAATGTGTGTTGCCTTTTTTTTGCCCTGGACTTGTTCTATGTCTTGTTTGATACGGTATCTTTAGGTCAGTTTGTTCTTCCTCTCTGTCCACATAAATTTTTAACACATCCAACTGCTTCTTCTGGTACTTTCACACACAGACACTTCCACCCTCACTCCATTTATGCCAATCTTAATATTTTTTTCAAATCACTGTAAAAGAAACAAGTAGCTTCTCCTACCTCCCTGAACATTTTGTTCAAGTGCAAGCCTTGCTTTTTATTTAATCAGCATTTATTTAATACAGCAGGATATCAAATACACTTAGAAGACTGTCCCAGTAAGAAGGGACCCCATTTACTCTCTGACTTTAGAATTCTGTGCTGTTCCAGAGGGTCATTAGTGGAACAGAGCCAAAAGGACATTCAATTATTTGCTCAAGTCTGAAAGGCCAGTGTTTCACAAGTAGAGAGCATGCTATTAACAAGGATGAATCCTTTGGCAGTGTGTCCTTTCTACTGCAAAATACTTGCCGTGTGGAACCCAAGGCCCTTATTATAAATTCATGAATTATTTTAATGCATTCTGGCAGCTTTCAGAAGCACTGCAATCATGTGGAAGCAAGAAAAAAAAAGATCACTGGTTTGTGCAAAATAATACAGCTATGCTCATATTTGATCAAGTTCTCTAGCGGAAAAGGAATAATTGAACTTCTTAAAAAAAAAAAAAAATTGAAAGACATTTCTACTACATTACATCTGACCAGTCGATTTAGAAGTCTTGTTCACTTAAGAGATAACTCAATGTAGATCATCAATAGAAGAGAAAAGATGTCTAAAACAAGCATGGTCCTTGGTGTATTGGAGGAGTTGTAAAACCATGTTGTAAACCTTAACTACTCTTTGCCAGAAAGTAATACTCTAACAGAAGAATCTAGCTTTCAAGAAGTCCTTTCATTTCTTCATAATATTTTAAACACTCTACCCAAATTCTGAGTTTTGCTTAGAGCACTCTTAGCTTGGAGGCAGTTTTTGTTGCTGAGACAAAGGTGTCAGAAAGGTAAGTGGATCTGAGAGTGAGCAGCATTTGTTTCCTTGGGGCAGTCTGGTGCAAAATCACAGTGACTGTCTACAAGTAACATTTTTTGTGGTAGATGCTTGAAGAAGTATCCAATAGCTGATTTCTAGTACAGTTTTCATATTAATATTTTTCCCATTAAGCATCTGTTATGGAAACAAAATAGATATTATGTGATCACAAGCCAAAGAGGAAGTATTGAATAGTATGCATTGAAATGAAGAGTGTTGTGTATAACACAGTCGACCCTGATGTAAGGCTGAAACTAAAGATTCAGACTTTCAAAATTCTGTCCCTTATTTCTGTAGAGCCAAACATAGCTGAGCTTTGGATGGGGCTCCTAAATGCTTTAAAATTTCTTCCTTTTGTAAGGCGATCCCACTTGCTCAGATTTGCAGAAAAATTGATGTAAAGAAAGCTTAAATTAATCTCTTTAACCAGTCTTCCATGAAGAATTCAAAGTTTAACAGTTTGCTTTGACACTGATAAATAATATCAATAATAATAATCATTATCATCATTGTCTTCAGAATTAAGCATCTTCCCTCTCCATTCAGTCATGAGTAATTTGCATAGAGGGGTACCAAAAAACAGTGTAGTGAAATTACCCCCAGGTAGCTAAACAGTCTGAAAAAATTAGACCTGTGCATAAACTACAGCTAAATTTTAAAAGGTTTCTCAGACAAGAGACCCATGCCTGAAACAGAGCAACAAGCCAGGAAATATTTAGGTTGGTTTATATTTATTTACAAATGTTTGTAGCAGATGGTTACCAACATTTCATCAGTGTGGCTGTTTAAGCAACTTAAAAGCTGTAACAAACAGCCCAATTTATGTAGCAGCTCGCCTGCTTCAGCCCACTCTCACTTGTGTTACCCAGAATGGCTCCCATTACAATTCATCACAGCTAAGTAGCTGAAAAAGGAAATAGTGCAAAACCAGGAAAGCAGCCTGGCTGTCCAAAGCTAGAGATCAGTGGTTTCCCATCACAGCTGCCTGCTTTGAGAGATACTTCTGTGCACAGCAGTTTTCAGAAGATTTCTCACTCTCCTGTGTTCACAGTGTACCTGCGTTATTACAGTTTGTAGAGACTACAGAGGCAGAGACTACCTCAGGTGCTAGTTAGGTATCATTTACCTCACCACTTTCTTTTTAAGAGAGCACATTTAGCAGATGAACTAAGCTAGTCTGCTCTTTCCCCACATTACCCTCATTTTCATACAACAGCCAAGGTGGCTTGAATGAGGTAGTGGCTGATAGGTGAAGGTGGCTACTCAAATGGGTGTCTGTGGTTGGGTATGTGTGTATGGGTTAAAAAATACTGTCTGAAGAAAAGATAGAAATTAGGGTCTCAGTTTAATTTCCCCCAAAGAAGGCCTCACACGTAAGAATATTGCATTTAGAATTGTCATATGGAATATAGAGTTTGTGTACCTCCTAATGAAACAGAGAGCTGGGCTGCTCCCTCTTAGATACCTAATTTGTTCACAAATTCAAGAATAAAGATCATCTCTTCACAGGCAGCTTGACAAAACTACCTATACTGTGATGCCAGTGTAGGTAGAAGAAAGCATCAATTTTATCACCATAAAAAGGATGGACAGTATGAGTAAACAGTGATTTAAAAATGGAAACAGGAATGCTTGCGTTGTAAACATTTATTGTGAAGCTGACTTTCCTGTTTGTTTTCTAGAAAGTGGTAAGGAAAAGGGTAGTCGCTGGTTAAGGAGAATGTCACTGCAGATGGCTCAGAGTAGAGTGTACCACCATCATTTCACTGTCTGACTTGGCCTCAGGGGCTGCCTGGTGTCAGAAACCCATGCTCAGTAAGAGCTCAAAGTGTGTGCTCACATTGGTGTCTGATTTGCACTCATTTCCTAGGAAATTAGTTCCTTCCTGGGAAAATTCTATCTACAGTGACAATGTACAACATCATGCAAACCAGGTGGAGTCTGAACTGGAAATGGTTGCAATTTATGCTGATTTAATTGATTAGGTTGAAATTACTAAAATGCTGAGAATAAAAGGGGTTTTATTCCTTTTCTATCTTTCATAGCTCAAAACAATTCTTATGAGAAAATTTCCTAAATTAGGAGTGATGTGCTTTAACAAATTCTTTCTATGTGACTTGGCATATTCCACAAGAAGTTTAATTTAAGACCAAGGTGTGCATGCTTAGATCTGATGCTTGCCCACTGCACACTTTGCTGAGGTCCCCCCTCAGAGCTGAGGAGCTCTGAGCTTACACATTAGCCCAGCGTGGGAACATTTCCATGTCACAGTGTGACAGATGCTCCCATTGACTCGTTATTGCTCCAGTACATTTGTGTGTACTGGAGCATTGAGCCAGTAGCTCTCTGTGTGCCAGGACTTGCCATTGTGCCACCCATGGGAGCCCTGGCATGCCTGGGAATGACAGGGCTGTGGGTCAGGGATGCAGGACTACTGACACTGGCTTGCCTGAAGCCTCACTGCAGATCCACCCAGTCCTTTAGAAACAGACAGGAACTAGGTTAGTTAGTTTTGGGTCTTAAAGCAGCTCCCGACTGAAATTGCTAGACTGAGGAGGAGATGATGGATGTGTGCAAGCTGGAAACTGGCTGGGAGCCCTGAATAACTCTCCAGTGTAGACATCGACACTTTGGAGACTTTGGCAGCATCTCTGCTTACCTTCCCCTGAGTGCTGAGTCATCCTGCTCAGCTGGGATGAGCAGCACCTGGCCAGGGGAAGGATGCCAGGGATGCCACTGTGCTGAGGGGCTGTGCCTGTCAGGGGCTTGGGGTGAGCTTTGAAGTTCAGGATGAATTTTGGGGGTTTGTGACACTCTTGATTCCTGGATGTTCCACAGACATTCTCCCACACACAGGGCAGATGCCTCTGGAACCAGGCAGAGCCAGGCATGCAGGGTCCATACCAGAAAAAGGCAGATTCATCAGACACCAGGCAGGCAGACTTATGTGGTTGCCCTTTTCTTCCTTTGCTGCAGAGTGGAGCCAGTGCCTTGCCATCTCTTAGGAAACAGAAGCTGTGGGCCTTGCTGCTGGTGGATGCAGACAGTGCTGTTAGACTTGTCTTAGAAATTCCTGGTAATGACGTATTTAAAATAGAGCAGATTACATTTTTCATTAGTGTTGCCACTTCTGGAGAGAGAGGAATGCCGAGTGGTAATCATTGTTATTGCCTTAACAGATTGTGTCTGTGCGTAGCTGCCGCCTGCCACTCTCAGTACTGTGCTGTAAAATTGTTTGGGTAATGCTATGAAAGTACAAATCTTTTCTGGGGAAAAGACAGTGCTCTGACCTTTGCCTCAATGCCCAACTTCCTTAAGACTTGTCCAGGCAGTAACCAGGGTCAGCATGAAATATGGCATAGATTGTTTAGAAGGCGTGGCTTTGAGTCCTTATGCTGTGTAAATCCCTACATTCAGCAATTTAATAGGCATGTCTGAATTTGCACCAATGGCAAGTTTGGCCATGTCTTTAATTTATAATCCAAAATCTTTGTCACAAATCTGGAGAAAATGACTCCACATTTTGATCTTCAACACTGGAAACCGTTCCCATGTAAATGCAAATTGTGGATTGGCTGTGGTCAGAGGCTTGTGATATGCAGTGCTTCTATTTTAAATGTGTGTGGAAAGAATGGATTTTGTAGTTGAAAGCCTGATAATTCTGTTATCCTTGTTCAGTTTTTTACCACCATCTGTTCTTCCGAATCAGAAATTCCTGACAGATCATATGAGCAAAAGCTTACTTTATTTCTCCGTGCAGTAGGCAAACCATTAGAATTACAAAAATCTGGTTGGGGGAAGAAATATGTTTATAAAATGATTGGTTTAAGTCTTTGTTGTCTGAGAAAATGACTTTTTGATATACTGGCAGCTGTCTCCCTCTGGCATATTTTCAGTTTAACAGTTTATGTTGGAGCCAGATCATTTGTTTCATAACTGTCTGTAGCGTAACAAACAGCACTTTTAAATCTCCCATCAGCCCACACACCACATAAATGTTATCTGTCCCAATTGGGATACTTTTCCAATCACTGTTTTCTTAATTGTGCCTGAAAAATGCTTAAATAATATGGTCACATGATAATCCTCTTTTAAGGCCCACAGAGTCATCTGAAACATTTGGGTGTTTTTATTAGGTCATTTTAATTTAGTCAAGGAAGATACCCAGCACATTAATGCCAAGTAAATAAATAAATAAACAAATAAATAAATTTGCTAAAGTAGTTCTAAAATGCTTATTTAAATCCTGCCTAGGAAAAATATAGTGTTATTTTTTGGTTCCTAGACCTTTCAAAACCTAGTTATGTTAGGTTTATATTAGGTGGCAGCTATGTTAGGCACTGTGCAAATACACTCTGGATGCTTATAGGCTAAATCAGGGTTTCAATGAAATGTTTTCATACTTTGCTTTCAGATATGAGAACAATGGGCTTCATGGTCTCCTTCTTCCTTTTGTATCAAGTAGTGTTCAACAGATCCATGCTGGTTTTGTGAGTGCAGAAGTCTGTCCAGGGCTAGCTGTCCATGCTTCCATCCCTTGGGCATCATACAGGACATCCTCACCACCACTTTGATGCAACAAACACCTGCACCTCGGATTGAAAACTGCATTCTGAACACTGAAAAGAAGTCATAGGAGTGGCAGCTGGAAGGGAAACAGAGAGAAGCTCTCTTCCATCTAAAGTGGTCTTCTGACATCATTTTATCTCCTTAACTGTATCTTGTGAACATGGCAAAGCAGTCTCAGCATTGGATTAATATTTCTGTTATTGGCAGTGTGGTGCTCCCTTTCCCAGTTCCATAGGGAAAAGAGAAGATTATAGGCCAATTGATCTGTAGTACAGTCTGATGCCACCAATTTGCATTTGTTATTTGGTAAGGGTTCCTTACATCCTTTTGAAGAAATGTTACTGATTTTGCTAATTGATTAGATCTACTCATTGTGGAACCAGAGCAATCCTCAAGCACCTTAAGGCTTAAAGATGTTCTTTGATCATAACAATAGCATTGTACCATCTCCTAAATCCCATTCTTCTAATAAATATTGCAGCCGAGTTAGGAAGGATGTACTGTAAATAGAACATTTTCTAGCTAACCACATAGCAAATGTTGCCAGTCTCTGGTATATTTCTGAGATGCATCTGTGTCCATGATCTGTCCCCAGGCTGTATGCATTTGGAACTGGAACACTTATTCTGTGTCACAATAATGTGCTTATGGACCATGTTAAAACAGAACAAATATTAAAACCTTTGCAAGTCTTGTACTACAAATGAATTGATGCATAAGGAAGGCAAAATACAAGCGCTCTTTAGGAAGAAGTGTCTGGATAAAACATCTATAAGGGAAAATGTATCCAGAAGGTGGCTTTTTAGGTGAGAAGCTGAAGCCCCATTAAATAAGTAAGTATGTGTTGACAGGCTACTGCCATGGTGAGGAAAGGTGGTCTTCTGGTCTGTAGCTTCTGAGATTTTCACTATAATCTATAACTACTGATACAATAACAATATGAAATGTGGAGGCCAAGGTTGTACTGTGCATCCCTTCCCTTCCCTTCCCTAGCTGCCAAATCAGACCTAGCCCTGACTTAAAGTAACAGCATGATGTTTTGACTGTGTTGGCCCTGGGCGTTCTCATTGTACACAGTGTTGGTTGTGTGCTTGTCACTACTCTATAGAAGATTGCAGCATGTAGAGCCACATGAGGAGTTTGGGGATAAAGGGAGAGTCAAGAGGGCTCTTTAGGCACAAGTTATGATGAACAGGAGGATCTTTTAACCTCAGAACTCACCATGTCAGGAAGGCTGATGTTCAATGACAAAAGAAGCATAATGGTCAGAAGGGGAACTATGGGACTTGTGTGAATATCTTAGATGATCCAGTTTAAACTTGAAGACATACTAAGTCAGGAAAGCACATGTTGCATTTGTTATTTAATCTATCTCTCTGAATTATTTGGATAATCTTAGCAAAGATCCAATCATTTTGGAATCTGAAAAGCCTGCATGTATTCTATTTTATGTATGTGACATTCTTTTAGAACATGGGCTCATGTTATTGAAGCTCTGGAAAAACATTCCATGTAAGCTGTTCAAACTGAAGTTGCCCCTGTACTTACCTGCAGATACATTTCAGCTCTCATCAGAACTTTCTGTCTGTGGGAACCAAGAGTGGAGGAGAGACACCAGTTCATCACTGGTGCTTGCTCTGGTTCAGGCACCAGAACTCCAGTGTCCTCCCAGGTTTGGTAACAGAGGTGGAAGCAGGAGGGGTCTTCAGGGCTAAACAGTTTTGTTTGTGAAGTCCCAGATCTCAAGTGTAAATGGAGGAGTTGCTGACAAGACCATGTGCAAAGATCTCAGATCTGACTCATTTTTTGCTTCCTCTCTGACTTGGGAAGCTCAGACTCATGGTACGTAGGCAAAGCAGTCATGTCTACCTGAGCAAGAGTCAGTTCTGGGGGGCTCTGCCCGCATAGTGGCATTCAGTGTGGGCTTTTCTCCAAGTGTGAGGGCTTTGGTGCAGCACAAGATGGAACATAGCTCTCCTGGGGGAAAGCAATGCTGATGAGAAAGCTGAAATTAAGTCACAGTACTAGAAGCAAAAATATTAATAATTTTGAGTAAAATGTTCTTAATTGACTTTTAAAAACCCCTTTCATTCAATGTTTTAAATTGTGGAAGGTCTTGCAAGATGCTCTCAGCTCTGAAGTGTGTCCTAAAGTATTTTTTCATCTTTTCAGATGGCAGTGGAGTGCCAGGAATGTCACATTCTGTGTGTGCAGATGTGTTATAGCATTCATGAGCTTCCGTGCTGACACAGGTTTTGTTGGAGCTCTCTGACTATAACAGATCTCAAATAAGTGATTGTTCTGAGTAAATTGTCTATGCTATTGTTTTCCCACTGCAAACAGAACAGATCCATTTTTAAACAGGCTGGATAAAAACAAGACAGAATTCAATGTGGGGAAAAAAGGACAATTTCAATTATATTTTCCCTGATATGTCCCAAACTCTTGTCATAATTGTTTTTATTTTTTTTATTGCATGGCTCTTTCTATTCAATAATAGGCAAAGCTTTGGAAAGAGTTTCCTCCCATTAATAAACATGGAAATAATACACAATCATTCACTTAATATTTTGTCTCTTACACAGATACAAAAGGGACAGACCTTGGGAGAACTTTGATAAGGCATTTCTCCAGGCCACAGCTGAAGAGAGCTGTGCTTTTGTTTCTCAGATTTCAGACGCTAATTGCAGCAGGATACTTGTCCAATGCATTAGTGAAAGCCTTCAGTAGGACACAGGTGCTCCAGCAGTCAATATTCACGGTTGAGCAGGTGAGCTGAAGCCTCAGTGTCTTCCTGGTGAGCATGGTGCTGTCTGCCTGATCAGCCGTTGTGGGGTTCCTGACCTCTCATGGTCAGTAGAGGGCCCATGTAAAATTTTGTGAAGAGGCACTGACAATGCAATACAGATGACAGCAGCCTGACTCTTGAAACTCTCACTTCAGTTTCAGCCAGATGCAGTATTGTCTTAGATTATGATTTACAGGACATTTACAAGATATATCACTTCAGAGCAAGCAGAACAGCAGCAGCAAGTAGGGCAGCGTGCCTGCGCAAGGTCTCATATACATGCACCCTTAGAGGAACAGCCTTTGGAAGGATCATGATTTACAAGGCACTCTCCTGCTCAAATAGGCTGCTGGTTTTGGGGATATCACAGGCCATTCTGTCCACATTTCAGCTCATCTGCTTTCTGTCCACTTGGCCCCACTCCTCTGCTCTTGGGGCTGCCTGTAACCTCATCCACCACCAGCACGTAGAGGCATGACCCTGGCCAAGAGGGAGATTTCGGGCAGCTTCTGGCTAAGCAGGCAACTGCTTCTTCCCTACCATGCCCCTCATCCCATGGTCCTGTTTAAACCCTAGCTGAAACCAGATGGTGAATGTGCTGCTACTGCTATAAAGGAGAGGGCAGTCTGGAGGGAACCTTGCTGCCTTTTCTCTCCCTCTGCTCTTGGGGCCACATTCCCCCAGGCACTGGGGTCCCTGGGGTACTGTTTCTGGTGCAGAGCTGTGTAGTGTTACTCAGGGAAAAACAAATGTCTGAGGCCAGAGAGGACCCACACTCATGTCTTTAATTAATACAGTGCCTTGAGACTCCAAAGGTTCTGCTTAATAGGACGCATACGAAATAAAAGACATTTATGTTCTAGAGCCTTCTGTTGTAAACTGCAGTGTCAGCTAAAATGTGTGTATTTTTAAATTTAGCTTTCATACTATATCAATTCCAGAGCCAGTCACATTTTCCCTGTGGTAATATTACTAAAGTAATTCTCACCTGAGCCCATTGCTTCATTTTGTGTCTCATCATTCTTTAATAACTGGAAACATACCACAGATATTATGCATGTATTGGAAATAAAGAATTATAGGAAAGAGTTGTCTCATCCCTGAGAGTGACAATGTATTTTTCTGTTCAGAGCATTAGCCACAGACTGTCTTTTGGAGTAGTTCACGCTCAAAAGGTTCTCAAACCAGTTTCAGTGATCCACCTTCCCTTTAATAGCCCCAAAGTGCCTGCATTATGTTCATGGTGGATTCAGACTTTTTTTTCCTATTTCAATTGCAGCAATTAAAGACATTAGATCACAACTGCAGTTTGGGTGGGGTGAGAGGAAGATCCACTCGTTGCTTCACATTTTACTTCATTCTCATGCCAGTGCTATTCTGGGCAGCACTATGGCCAGATGTCCTGTCTAAAATGGTTTTGTTTTACTGAAATGCATATCACTGCTTCATTTTGTTTTCAGCAATATTCCTGCCCATTGCTGGGTGTTCCTGTGAGAACAAGATGCCATCTTGTGGCTGGATTTTCATCTCCCAAACCTGAGCTTGCTTTTCCAAGAAACTAGTTCAACTGTCCTGACAACTTGAGAATGCAAAATAATTAAACCTGTAATTTTGGAGTTAATTATGAACTCAAGTCCTCCACTAAGATCTACAGACTTTTACACTAAAACCTGGACATTTTCGAGGTAAAATTGCCTGCTATTAATCATCATGTAGAATCTGACATTTATTATCTGGAGATAATAATTTTTAAGTTGCTGAAACAAAATGCTCATATGGGCAAATTATTTTTTCCAAAGTCGAGCAAATATATTAAATTTGGAAAGTGTAATAATTTTGTGCAGCTGCTTGGAAAGAGGTGGTGCAAGCATTATTCAAGAGAAAGCTTATGTTTTCCATAATTTAGATTTATGTAAATAGCAGTTAGGACTGCCTCCTATTTTCCACCTAGCTTCTCAACCTCAGGTACAAAGCTGAGTAATAAGAATACCAAAAAGCAAAATCTGCCTGGAGTATAAAGTTTATAGACTTTGGGAATACTTAAATACAGATTTTTGTCCAGTTAGTTATTCAAATATTGCCCATAAAGTTAAAAACTATGCTATTCCCAGACCTCTCATATATTTTGTGCAATATAAAGATCCACTTTCTTATTCCATTCTCTTCAGTAAATGAAGGAAAAGCCAAGGGTAGGATTGCAGAAATCTTCTAGCAATAGAGGATAACTGCTACTGAGGTTTTTTCACAAGGACTCTGAGCTCTGTAGGCAGAGCAGTAGAGCCCTAATTATGTCAGAAACAACTCCAGTCTCTGGAACAGCTGACAAATGAAAGCAATAACATGGATATGATGCTGCTTTACTTCCCAGTCCTTCTGGGCTACAAGCTCAGTCCAGCTTGGTTCTAAAAAACAGTTTACATCTTTTGGACCTGCTGTCAGGGCGCAGCTGTGCACAGTCTGCAGACAGACACTGCCTGTGTTGGGGCTAAATGGACTCAGGTCATGCTGACCATGGACACGTGGCTCTACTCAAAAATGAAGCATGCCCAGAAACTTCCCTGGGAGTCAGGACTGCCTGCTGTGGGACAGCCCACGTTTGTGCCAGCTCACCATCTGGCTGGTAGATGGAGGTGGCTGAAGGCACACTGCCTGCTAGCCAGGGCCACCCTGCTGCCTTCACTGCCAGACCGTGCCTGGAGGCAGCTCTGGGGAGCGCTCACTCAGCCACAACGGGGCAGCTTAGGGTAGACATTTGTGGTCCTGTGCTCAGGAACCTGCTTGGATTGGCTAGGTGCACAAACATCAAGTAGTAGAGGAGCTATGTGTACAGCCAGGTGAGGAACAGAGCAGTGTGGATTGTTATAGACTGTTTATTTGTTATTTGGTGTAATTCTGTGCATTGCACAGGAAAAAAAAGACCCCCATACCTGAGAAGCTTGCAGGATGAGGGGAGAAAGGCAAAGGCTCAGGGATAGAAATGCCTGGCCAAAGCTGCCGAGACAGCCTTTAGCAGTACTGTGACCAAAACCCACCTGTGCAAAGTGGAACCTGCAGCAGCTCCCACTGGTGCTCTGACCCAATCAGCACCTCGCCTCATGCTCCAACTGAGCAGAGGGATGCAGGAAGGTCCTGCCACTTCCATGCCATATCCACCTCCATGCTAGAAGGCAGGTGATCAAGGCGAGTTAGAGAGTGGAGGAGTGGGATGCTCTCCCACACCAGCCCTGTAATAGCACCAGACAACACATGCTGCCACATCTTAACTGGTGTCAATTTGTGGAGGAACATAAGTAAAAGTGTGAGTGTAAGCTGAGGATACAATGAAGAAAGAGCCTCTATACTGCTGCAAATGTTTTGGGTTTTTTTTTTTTTTTTGTTGGTTTATTTTTTTGGCAGCAAAGAGGCTTTTATTCTCACTGCATTGCAATGAGGGCTTCAAAGCCCATTTAAGTGCCTGTTTGCCTTTCCTTTTACTCTGCATTGCAGCTGGCATGACCAAGGAAAACAGCTTGCTCTGAATGCACATTAAGGCTTGGCCAGTGTATGTGTAAAGCAGAAGTGCTACAGCACCATTTCATAGCCAGCAGGCATCAGGATCAGAGAAGAAAGTGGAGGACGCAACAGCAGTTCCATTTCTCCTGGGTGCATCCTCATCCATGTCAGCCAAGGCACAGCCTCTGGCACTCTGGGCTTTACTCAGACATGCCACATGGAGAGAGATGGAACCAAAGGAAATGCAAACTGCCAGAGCTGGGTTATTGAGATCTGACTGACCTCTTTCTTCTGTAGAATTTCTCAACTTCCACACATTTATTTTGAAAATTTTGCCAAACAGGCATGAAATTTTGTAGTAGATATTGGGGGTTTTCCCTCTCTGCTCTTTTTTTTTTTTTTTTTTTTTTTTTTTTTTAAACTAGCTGCTACACTGATTGGTTTTAGAAAAGAGAAGTGAGGAAAATACATTTTTAGTTTTTTGCAAGTGATCTATTCCCCTCCTCCCTATAACTGTCAAGTTTGACAAGTAGCAAATAGAGCAGCACCACATCCTGCCTCAAGTCAGCTCGGGAGCACTCACTACTGCAAAGTCAGCATGATCAGGAACTGAGTATCTATAAACATCAGGTACATTTTTCATAGACTCTAGAGGTGAAAGGAACCCCTGTATTTTTTCACTCTGGTCTTCTGCATAAACAGGGCATAAAGCTGTTCTCTCCAACTGGATTACAGCCTATTTCAAAAGACAATTTCATTTTAGGAGCTTGTGCATTTCCCCTGACAAATCATTCCAGCTGTTAATTACCTTATTTCAGGGAAATTCTGTCCTATTTCAAGTCTGAGTTTATCTGGCAGAGTTCAGCTTCTAGCTTCTGCAGAATGGAATAGCCAGGCTGGGGAAGCAGCTCCATTTTCCCAGGGAGGAAGGGGAAATGTGTGGGTGTAGCTCCTCTAGCATTAAAAAAAGCAAATGGGAAGCCTCAGTGCTGACAGCAGATTGCAACCCTATTAAAGTTTTTCCCCATTAATTAATGCCTGTAAAAGTAACCTCCAAACCAGCACTTTTTCACATGTAGCTATCTATCTAAAAGACTGTAAGATCTCTCACCCTTTCTCAAAAAAGCTGAATAGCTCAGTTCTAAGAATACCTTCCTCATTCTGGATCCTTTTTTGTGTCCTTTTTTTGAATACTCCCTCCCTCCAACATCATCCTTGGCAACACACTATTCTAGCAGCAGCCTTACAATTGCCACATACAGAACCAACATAACCTTCCAGCCCTAGACTGACATTTATTTTTATGTTTTTTTCTCTGTGTTACAGCCCTCACCAAACCCTTTCCCAACTCACTGCTTTTCGTGAGAAGCAGTCTGTTCCCTCAGCTGACACAAATACATGGACATATCTCCAACAGGGTGGGTGCAAAGTCTGTCCAAAGGCAGACCTGCCTTGCAGCAGGGTGGCTGTCCCCAGGCCAGCCCTGGAGTTTGTGTCACACTGTGACATCCTCAGTCCTTCCTTGGCCGGTCATGCAGAGCTGAGTGCAGGCCTTGCTCCCTGCTGGGCTCTAACAGGTTAAGCCCCTCAGATGTTTCTGCTCAAGTTTGCATTTCTGCTTCTCTCTGAATCCCAATATCCTGTCACTGATTATTAGTTCACATTTATACATTGATATTAGGAAGAAATTCTTAACTGTGAAGGTGGTAAGGTGTCAGGACTCATCCCCGTACAGGCCACCAGTTGTTGGTGTCGGTGCTTGGCACTGATCAAGGGTGGATAGAAACTGTCATTGCCAGTTTAGTATGTTATTGTAAAACTTTCATACCTTCTCTCTGTGAGTTCCCACAGGCAGCTCCTCACAACACTAACTCCTTTTCTCTTCCTTCTGCACGGCCAGCTGACTCCCTCCAGTCCCGTGCATAACCACCTAACCCTTACTGTTCCTCACAGCACATACTACCCCTTGCACGACTGCCTGACCCTTCCTCCTCTCAGCTCAGCCAACAATCTCCAACTCTCCTCTCACTCAGCTAACCCACTCTTTTATAGCACCCATCCTCACTGGACACAGCTGTGCCTATTAAGGGCAGGGCTGTTCCTGCTCTTTGGTAATTAGTACAGCTGCAGCTCCTCAGGGGTGAGGCTGCCTTCAGCACTATCTCTATTCTCCTACAAGCCATCCTGCCACAGTAAGGCACTAGAACAAGCTGCCCAGAACAGCTGTGTGTGCCCTATCCCTGGAAGTGTTCAAGGCCAGGCTGGATGGGGCTTGGAGCAATCTGATCCAGTGGAAGTTGTCCCTACCAAGGGCAGGAGGGTTGGATTAGATTACCTTTAAAGGTCCCTTCCAGCCCAATCCATTCTGTGATTCTATAATGTATGAAAAGCTGCATGAGCCATATTAAGTGACCTAAGAAGCTTTTAGCAGTCCAAAAATGGGGAGAAATTCTTAATCTGGGTGCCACCAGCACACAGCAGCCTGGAGAGCCCACAGTCTCTTGCTCCCAGACACCCACCACAGCTCTCAGGAGAGATTCCTGTGGCAAAATAACCTGTGTGAGTATAGTCATGGAGTTTGTACTAGACCCAGCCCTGCTTCCCTGCTTACAGTTTAGTTTGTAGAAGCTGGTCAGGATTATTTTGTAACTCTAAGAACATGGATGATACTAACAAGACACCACTGTAGAGACCAAGTAACTCTCTCTGAAGTGACACTCCTGGAAAGATCAAAGCAGAGAACAATTGATTGAAAACTCATAAGCTACTACCATCCTCCCACATGTTAGAACAGATTTCTTGTTCCCACTAGTTAGATTTCTTGGGTAAAAAAGCCACCACAAACTATTCAGACTTTTTTGTTAAATAATTTTTTTAAAAGGGTGTTTTAAAGGAATTATTCAATAATGTTTATCTACAGTGTTAAAACTGCCAAATGTGGAGCACTGCTTACAAACTGGAAAATTTCCTGTTATTCCCACTTATTTTATGTTCTGAAAAGAAGTCTGACCACTTTGAATATCAAATAGGCATCCAGTTCTCTGCTTTCACCTCAGAAGTGTAACAAACACTGCCAGTTCTACTCTGACCTGGCGTGAAGGGCTTGTCTCTCACTGTACCTGCTCACAGTCCGAGCTAATCCTTTCATAGCACTTGTCTATTAACAGGCTCCAACACTCTGGATTCAGTGACCAAAACTGGCACTTGTAAAGTCATCCTGCAGCTGGATTTTTTTTCATTTCTAATGCTTAATCATTGCCGTTGTGAAATATTTTTGATTACTTAGAAATACTGACATGACCTTAATACATTTTTCATAATGAATTACTGCAGAAGTGGCAAGTTAATTTTGCAGTACAAAATATGAAGACAGTAGTAATATATTATTGGCAGAATTTAGTCACAAATAGGAGATAATTCTTCTACTAATGTAAACATAATTTTATACTTCAGTTATTTATTTATTTATTTTACTTTATTTGAATATCTTATGTTTATTTAATTAATGCTTTCTACCACTCCTGAACAAACATAAGATATTTTTATCTATAAATAAAATATTATCCGTATTCAGCAATTAATGGCTAGTAACACCATTAGGACTTTAAGTAATTAAACATTAGAATTTATTTCTTTCAATAAGACATGAACTAAAATGGAGGTAAAGAAAATCTCAGGCTACTTTTCCACTTTTAAATACACTAAAATAATATATTAGTGTCAGGCTCATAATTTAAATGCATTCTTTGGTTATCCATTGTAAAAATTAAAATCTCAGTAAATTCACTTGGTAATGCTGCAGAAGCTCCCAAGTAGCTGTATCATAGGAATTGCACAGCATCCAAAATACGGCAGTGAAAAGAGAGTCCCTCTATTCTTCAGTGCATTTTCACAAAAACAAAAGGCATTTCAGTTTATCTGGTTGTCATTTATGTGTCCTATGCAAAAAAAAAAAAAAAACCAAAAAAAAACAAAACGCCCAAAAAACCCCACAACTCAAACAAACTAATTAGCTATGCCATACATCTGTCTTCAGGCTTTTTATGGAACCTGCAGCTGTGAAATCCAGTCCCTGAATATGCCCTTTCTTTTTCTGTGTCCTTTCTCTGGTCTTGGAAGTGAATGATGTGAATGGGTTACTGCCTAAAAGTAATAGGACAAGCAAAGGTGCTTTTACCCCCCTGCTGTTAGTCGGGGAGGGTGAGGTGAATTTTCACTCTAGCCCTTAAGGTAGAGGACAAAGAGTAGTGATGTATCCTCCTTTTTTCCACCCACACTTCATGGACCCCATGTGATGCCTAGATGGGAGAAGTAGTGCTCCCACTGTAGGATGTTTGGGCAAGAGAAAAAGGCGCCTTGGATGGCTTCATTTGTGGAGCCTTCCTGGCCCACTCCTCCTCACTGCTGCCAGATGCTGCCCTAGGCAGCCCTGTCTCACTTGGAGATCTGGTTGGAGAGCTGACTACTTTTGACTAAGGAAGATGGGCAAGGTGTGAGGAGCCCTCTGGAAGGTGTGTGATAAAATAAAGAATAAGAAAACAGTAGTGAAAATTATAAATTGATCAATGTCTACCTTGTTCTGCTGCTGGTGCAGCTGAGGGAGTCTTAGAGGCCACTGGTGGCCCTGGACCCATGCCCAGGAGGCCACTAGTGTGGATCAGGCGTGTTGCAGCTGGGCTGAGAGATTCTCAGCCAGCGAGAATGTTCACCCTGCTGGCAGCAGCTGGGGCTGGACAGGGCTATGGCTGCACTGCAGGGTGCACCTGCATTAGTTCAGCTTGGGGAGGAGATGTATCCCAGCCCAGACACCCCTCCAGCACAGCACTTCAGACATCACAAAGCACTTTTGGGTTGCAGGGTCTGGATTTCCTTGGAAAAACTGGAGGGTTGGTGCTGCTTCAGGAGTGCACTGAATGTGTCACAGACATAGATGTGCTTTCAGTTTGCAAAGCTGGGCTAGAGCTGGAAACGTGGCCCATACAGGACAGGGGTAGTATAGGCACCAGATCCTCGGCACAAATGTTTCACTCTAAACATTTCACTCTAAACCTGCTCCTACTGATCCACAATATTTACTGATGCAGAAAACTTATGAAAGAGTGTCACCCCCTCAGCCTCCTGCCTGCCCATCCCAGCCCTTGCTGTCTCTGCCAGCCAAGGTCTGAGCTGTGACCGGATCATGACAGAACCTGGGTCAAGGCTGAGAACATGGGCTGTACCCTGTCTTGAGCTGAACTGCTTGTTTGGCAGGACTGAGAGTGCAGCATGTTGCCCTGAATGCAGGAAAGAACAGCTCAATACTGGGGAAGGGCAATCATCACCTTAGTGTTGCTGAGAGTTTGCAGAAAGCTTTTTCCTGTCAGCCTGACAAGAAGCTGTAACGTACTTCCAAGACACATTTTCATATCAGCCTCCCTTCTCTTATTTAGTCCAATTAGTAGGAGTTTTTGAGGTCAAGTCAGTCAATTTAGGAAAAATACAAACACCATTGACAACAGACACTTGAAGCTCAATAGCTGTGCAAAGGTTGCTCATAAGAGTAGGTATTATACTCCTATTATTCTTCTGTGACCTAGCCCCATGATCCATTCATGAGAGCAAAATTATTTTAATACATTAAGTGGAACCTCTGCCAGCTTTTGGATTGATATAATTTGTGGTTGATGAACTCTTGTTCATCATCACTGAATTCTGTAATAGGTTATTTCACAGGCTGCTGTTGGGGAAAACTTGCCAAGTTTGAACTATTTTCTTCTGGGGCTTTTCTGTATGCTTCTAAAACCCTGGGTGAAGCTTTAAAGGTTAACAGAGAGACCTCAGAAAATAATTACTGTTTCTCAAAGGACACCCTCTGCATGGTATCTTCCTGAGTTGCTCAAGTGGCATAAAATCCAGTTATTTTAAAGTATCTCCCAGTAGATGATTCCACATGTTATAATTATGAACTGAGGTAAAAAAAAAGGTGTCTGTTACAGTGATGAAGTTGCCTAGTTGACTAAAGCTTTTCTTTTAAATTATTTTTTGATTATTAAGTCTGTTTGATGTGGAAATCAGGATTGAAATATTTCCCCATCAACTTTCTGAAAATCAGGCAAACGTGCATCTTGCCAGCACAGCTGGAACAAAAGTGGGATGATATGAAAAATGACACAAGTAAAGGATTTTCTAGAAAGGTTTTGTACAGATAAAGGCCTATTGATCAAGTGATATTTGTGTAGAAGTCTTACTAGAAAAAGCAGCAATTATAGTTAGAAGTCATCAAAGCTTCTAAGAGCTCCACTACTTTGTAGCTACATGTGCAGTTGTATGTCTGCCTCTTCCTCTAAGAAACAGAATGAAGATTTGGGTTTGGTGGGGTTTTTTTGTTTTGTTTTATAACCCTTAGTACCATGAAGGGTTCCTGAAGCCATAGCTTACTGGATGGTCACTAACTGATCTTTGTCAAGAGGAACTTAGCCTTGACAAGAGAAAAACACCAGAAGAAAAAGGAAATTTATGCTATAAAAGAATTATGACATTTTATTACAGAAATTGGTATTAAAATGCATGAAAATGAAAAAGAAATCTATGAAGTGCAGTTCTCCATGATGTTTAACAATCTGAGTTGCTCCTACAACACAGGTAATCTGAGGGCCTGGCACTCGACCCCCCCACATCGAGGAGTGTCCCTTTGTGACTGTATTTTCTCTCTTTGTTCAACATGCAGACTTCTCCCTACCTGTCTTGTCAGCCTGCAGGATGCCCTTCCCACCTCTTCTTCCATTCTTCAGCACAGTTTTAACATCACCAAGCTCTTCTTTCCCACCTGCCTATGATCATTTATAGATTTTCCCTCCTGAGCTGAGGGACTCATCCTCCTCTCCCTTCCCCTGGAATTGGGTTTGGATATTCAAGCTACAAAGGCTTTAAAAGGGATATGTCCCAATCCTGGCAGCTCCTCTTCACATACATTGATGCTGCAGCCATTACCCAGCAGATCTTTCCTGCTTAAAGAACCTCTTTGCTTCTCACCTATTTTGAGGATTTCTACAGCACTTTATAAAGCCTGTGCTATGAGAAAAGTGCTGTTTCACAGTGCTGATACCTGATTCTATCCACAGCCTCTGGCTCAGCGCTAACACATTGCCAAGGGTACAGGTGACAAATTAATGACTGGGGCGACAGAACTAAAATGAAACTATCCAGCTTTTCCAGCATGTCCCTTTTCTCCCTTCACCTTTTACTGGTTTTAAAAGTTCTGTTTATGTTTTATAACTGGACAATCCCAGCTCAGCTTCAGTGGCTGCACAGAGCAGGACTCAGGCTCTGGAGCACTGGAGATCTTTTTAAGCTCTGATATTGCTGGCAAAACTGCTTCTGAGCAGCCACTTGAACGTGCAGAGTTGTGAGAAAGGGGGGTGTGGTGATCCCAGGCAGGAGCTTCACAAGAGCAGGGAGTCAGGTATGCCAAATCCTGCAGATGGCAAATCCTCCTGGTTCTAGGGGCAAGATGCATGCACCTTCTCCAGCCAAATCCTGCCATTAATCGTGGCCCTGGCTGGGGAGGTTTTTCGCCTTGTAGAGCTCTGTGCAAGGCACTTGAGGAACCAAACCCCAGCAGGAGGGTGGTACCAGGGATTCTTGTGTTGGTGACATCCTGTTGTGAGAAGCAGAGCTTTTTTGACCAGTTTTGCTCTATGGCACTTCCAAGAAGTCAAGCTAACCAGCAGCATTCTGGGGGCTTCTTGAATACTAGAGGTGTCATTATGGTAAACATGAGTGGGGCTATGGATCTCATTCATTCGGGTTATAGCTTAAATCCACCACGTGCTGGGTGCTTTGAGTCTTTCTCAGCCTGTGTCACATATTAATTGTGTGCAGTGCTAACTGATGCTCTGGGAGAGGCTGGCACGTGCCTCCTGTTTGAATTTGTTTGGTTCACAAAGATTAATGGGCAGGAAATGATGCTGTGTCTAGCACCAGTCTGTGAAAAGCTGATGGCAAGCTGTGCAAATCTGGTGTCTCCTAGAAAATGTAGATCAACCAAGCAGCTGGAAAATACAGCTGGCCTCATTGCTGTCAGAACTGTCCTGGCAAAATTTAGGAACACAGGGAACACAGTGGCTGCAGAGCATCAATGCAACCTCATAGACCATAGAGTGCCATAGCGGAAGATTATGCATCCTTGATGGAAGTTAGAAATCCATTCTCAGGGGAGAAAAAAGTTCACTCTGCCCTCAGTGAATAATTCAACTAAGGAGTTTTGCTTTGGGCAACTTGTGAAAGTAGCAGAACTCCATGTATAAAATGGTATTTCTGAAAGCTTTACCCATTAATTTAACATGACTTAGCTCAATTCTAGCCTTCCTTATCCAGCACAGTCCACTTTCTGCTTTGCCAGTCAGGACTGATGTATTCCTCTGTGGCACAAAGTGCAGTCCCAGCAGTCCCAGCTGCTTGCAGACCTCAATAACTTGCTTCCATTGCAAAGCAGAAGAGGAACTTTAGAACTACAAAGAAAGTCATACAGATTTTTCCACTGCACTCAGCAATTTCTTGTTCATTCAGTGCTGTGCAGTATTCATTGATGGATAAAGATGTTACAAGAACCATTAAAATATATGATTGTAGTAAATACACATAACGCTTTTTCCCAGATTTTTTTGAAAGTTTTTAGAAATATCTTTTAAATACTAGCAGTGGTATTTCAGAAATTAATTTCTCTGTACAGTTTTAGAGATACTGATACTTGTGAAAAGCCAGGAGCAAAGGGAACTGCCTAACTGTAAGTGACAGCAGAACACCTGTACAGATAGATCATGCAAGCTGGGGCTCATATTTAAAGAAATACAAGATGGGTTGTTGTTTGTTTGGGTTTTTTTGTTTTTAATACATAAATGCATCACCTTAACTTCACTCACTGATATTGAGATGTTCAGTACTAAAATAAAAGGAAACATACAAAAGGCTGGTGGAAAAGTAGTTCTAGGAAAAGGGAAATGGATGGTGCAAAGAGCAGGGTCTAATGCAGCTTTAGCACTGGCACGGATATTATGGTGCTACCCTGCTGCTCTTTACATGTTACTTCAGTGTAAATACTGAATGTTTGCAGGCTGTTCAGGTGATCCAGCTTGGCATTTTGGGGGGTGGCAGCTGGAGACTCCAGGAAAAAGAGAGTTTCAAGAAAAGTTGTCTGGCCGTTTTCAGTACTGAATTTAGAAAAGAATGGATTGTTCTACTGTGTTGAAATGGCTTTACAAGCAATTGCTTTCAGCACTGTCAGCAGGCATCTTCCTGCTTTGGAGCAGGAACTTGGACTTTTCCAAGACCAGAGAACTCGCCCTGGATGTGGAGGCATACCTTTTCCTTTCATTGAAAATTCACCTATAATTGTGGAATTGCAACATTTAAACTGGTATAAATTTGCAAATGCTGAAGACTTTTCAGATGTACCCTCTGAAATCTATCCAGCACAAGTGTGTTCCTGCTTCTCAGAGCTGAAATTGGCCTGCTTTCACAGGGGAAGTCATCCTCAATTCACTCAGTAGCAAATGAAGTTAGGAGCAAGAATATGGAGCAAAAGAGGGTCTGGAGAAAATGCAGTATAATGAGAGGCTTAACTCTTTCAACCTATTCATCTTATCTAAAAACAAGTTCATGGGTGATGCAATTTCTCTGATTATTTTAACAAGAGGAAAATGTTAGGTACTAAAGCAGTCTTTGTTTCTTGAGAGAAAGATTCAGTGGTGAACTATGACATATGATAAAGCTGGATTCAAATAAGAGATTAGGCAGAGATGTTGAGAAAGGAAGTGAAAACACTGGAACAAATTCCTAAAAGACACAATAAATTTACTTAAAACTGTACTGTTTTTGGTATCTCATCCAGGCTTGCTGTCTCCAAAGAGTGTGCTTTGACCTCTGCAGTATCTTGGGCTTCCTGAATTTTTTCAGGTATTCTAGTCTAGAGCTAGTTTTATACATTAAGTAAGAACTGGTGTCTTTTATTCTTGAAGCCTTTGAATATACTAAGTGGAGAAGTGATAGGGACAGATGAAGATATGAACTGAGAAAGAGGAAAGGATGAGGAGAAAAAAGAATGTATGAAGGAAATGAATGATGAAGGACAGGAACCATACAGGAAAAAGGTATCTGCATCTCAGCTGTCCAGCTGGATTATTAGATCACAAACCAGAGAGGACCCAGGTAGACTGCATGCCCTAAGATTTCCCAAAAACTATCACTATTTAAGCCAGTTCTTCTTGCTTTAGAAACAGAAGTACCCCACAAAGGAACCATTTTTTTTTTTTTTTTTTTTTTTTTTTAGGAACACAGGGAACACAGTACTATATTTCCTATCATTCAAAAAAATCTTTTTTTTTTTTTTTTAATATTGCCAGCAATTGAGTAGCACCACATCTGTTGACAGATACTACTGTGGCTTAGTACATTTATTATTAGAAGGATGTAGTTTCTCTCCCAAACGACTTAATCACTGGTTACACGATGCAAACAAGACCAGAAATATTATCTGCACAAATGATAAATCAAATGTTACATTTTCAGTTCATTTGCTATGTTTTTCTCTTTTCTTATCTAACACATTCTTTTTATGATGTAGTAAAGCAATGAGTACTTAAAAATAGCAAACCTTGACTTCAGTTTTACTGCTTCAAGCTTTCTATTAAAAGAAAATCAGCAGGAGTTTCTTCAGTTTCTTCAAATTATGATTCCCTTTCCCAGGAGTCTATTTCTGTAAAGATGTTTTCATAGACTCAGAATAGTTTAGTTTGGAAAATATTGTTGAGACCATCAAGTTCTATCATTAACACAGCAGTGCCCATTCCACCACTAAACCATGTCCCTAAGTGCCACATCTACATGCCTTTTAAATACCTTCAGAGATGATGACTGCACCACCCTTCTGGACACCCTGTTACGATGCTTGGCAATGATTTCAGTGAAAAATTTTCCCTAACAGCCAATTTAAACCTCCTCGGTGCAACTTGAGGCCATTTCCTCTAGTCCCATCACTTGATATCTGGGAGAAGAGGCTGACTCCCACCTTGCTACAAACTCCTTTCAGTGAGTTGTAGAGAACAATAAGGTCGCCCCTTGCCTTCTCTTCATATTCTTTCTGATGTTTGAAGACCTTTTAAAGAAAAAGCCTGAGAGATTCAGGTTTTCAGGACTTTATTTGTGAAAATCCTCATTTGTTTACAGTTAAGCATGTTGCATTTCATTCTACCAGTAATGATCTTCAAATCTGCCTTTCCTCTAGAATACTGTTTGCACTGACAGTAAATTGCAAATAACTAAGGAGACAAATGGTAGAGAAGTCAAGCTTGAAACACCAAATTTAGGAATGATACCAGCAGAGGGCAATACATAGACACTGTCCCTGGTACCCAGCTCTCCTGCAGTCTGGAGGCTGGGGACTCAAGACCTGGCATCCACTGTTTCTGGAGAACAATCTTAGATACTTCCAATAAATTAAAAAAGAAAAGTCAAAAGAGACTTTCCTTTACAAACTGTTTAGTTGTTACACAGTCTTTTTATAAAAAGTGTTTGGTAAGTTTTCATAATCAGCCACAATAAAGAACAGTAAATAATAGTAAATAGTAATAGGTGGCACAAAAATCCATGAACCATGGCATGCTTGAGTGAAGAAATTCACACAATGGATATGTACATATGCAGTAAAGTAAGTACTTCATCTACAGCTCAAGAAAAGCTTTGTATTAATTTGATTTACAGCATCTCCTTTGCCTTTGAATGATAGGAAATATAGTACTGGAAACTACATCACAAACAAAAATGGTTGCTGAAAAAACTTTTTAATTGCCATCCATGGAGATACAGAGCTCTTCGTGGCCTTCAGTATGTTTTCTTTAAAATATAACTTCTAAGCTGAAATGTCTCTTTTGTGTACACAGCATATGCTGGTTTTACTCTTTTACTTCAGTAGGATTGTGTCAAGGGACCATTAACCAGTCTGTAACTTCCAGCTTGCACATTTTATTGACTGTTGAGGAGGCATTTGCTGAAACAGGACAAAAATTGCATTTCTATCCTAAAGAGGCAGAAAACACTGTTGGAGGTCCCTTGGAAACTTGTTTAGATAATTAAGTGCCTTAGACCTACTCAGCATCACCAAACTTTTCAGCATTTAAAATTATTTAAGGATAGTTAAGACCAAATGTTTTATCCACCATCAAAGGGGATGCTCTATTTTGTTTGTCTTAAGGATATTTTAAGGCAGATTCATTAAAGTAGGAAGCCTTGGAAACATTCTGCTCCATGCAACCCCTGTGGCTAATTCCAACCTTCATAATGCAAATCCGACCCTAGAGTGGTATTTAAGGATATGAAGCGACAGCAAAATAATTCTGCTGTAAGTGTATCTCATGAAAATCAGAGAATTCCAGGTTGGAAGTGACCTCAAGGATTATCTGGTCCAACCCTTCTTGGCAAAAATACAGTCTAGATGGCCCAGTACCTTGTCCAGGTGAATCCTAAAAGTTTCCAGTGTGGGGGAATCCATGGCTTTCCTGGGGAGATTATTTCAGTGACTGTTTGTGTTGTGAAAAATTTTCATCTTGTGTGCAATTGGAATCTCCCCAGGAGCCACTTGTACCTGTTATACCTCATCTTTTCTGTATTGTCATCCTAAAACTGATGTTTTCATAATGCATTTTATTTCAAAAACCTGTATTCAGACAGTACCAATAGATTCAGCAGCTGTGTCTGAACAGCTTTATTGAATCTTCTTTTGGTAGTGATGTGAAATTCCACAGGGAGTCAGACTCTGGGAAATTAAAGGTCTATGTATGTTAGTTAGGAAAAAATAATCTGCAGTTCTCTTTGTTAGTACTAGTAATGGGATTCATGTTTTGCCAAAGTTATTTCTAAGGACTGTAGCAGAGGGGTTGTATCCAGTTCAACCCTTAGTCTGTCTAATCCAGTGTTTTGGAGCTAGAAATAGCCAGCTAATTCTCTGTGTCTAAAAATACAGAGTATGATAGATTTACCTGTAACAAATGCAGTTGCTTAGGGTGAAGTAGGAAAGTTATTTTCTCCGTAGCAACCAAGTTTGTGTACATCCCAATGGGCTACAAAGTCAGGGAAAGGATGTCTTAGCAGCTTATTAGTATTCATCTCTCTCTTTCTGAAGATGAAGGAAGTATTAGCCTTCCCTCTCCAAAGGATCATGCACAGTACTGTCTACCTATACACCTGCAGGGAATGAGGTCTCACTAAGGTAGAACCATTTCAGCTGTTGCTTTAAACATAAAAAGAAGACGTATCATTGGCAAAATAACCCAAAACCCACAAAAAAACAAAAAACAAAACAAAAAAAAGGACATTTGATAATTGGCTGAAATTATTTTCAAGTTCTAGTCAAATTGACAGAATCATTCAGAGTACTGGAAAAATGAAAAGTGAACATTTTTGAACCCTTAAAAAAATACTGATTTTTTATTTAAAAGAGGAGTGGTTTTTTTAGACTTCACCTAAATATAATTTTGAAATGGCTAAATTGATTACCATGACAGTGAAATGATTTTTTTTCATTCTTAGACCTCAGATTCCTTACCTATAGGTAGATAATGCATATTTTGGCAACTTCTTTCTTTGTCCTCACAGTTCTTATGTTTTGGCATTTGACAGCTCTCTTCATTCTTTGTCCCAGAGAGAAACAGAGCTTTGTTTTACTGAATAGGGGATGGGAGAAGTAGAAAAGCAAGAAAGTCTGTGAAGCAACTACGGTTTTTCACTGAGTAGAGAATTCAGGATTTTCAAAACTCAGAACGTGTAGGAATTGCCTTTTCCTCCAGCAGCAAGAGTCTAGAGAAGTCAGCAGTAGAATAGCTCTGCCTGTGTGAGACTGATTCAGTCTGGAGCAAACCAATACGTAAGGAGCAGCATTGGGAAGGTCTCGTCATCTCGGGAGTTTCATGGCCCTCTCCTGAAGGTAAATATGAAGAAGTGTAAAGGAACCTCTAACAGCTGTACTAATTTCGAATGAATTCCACTAGCACATTTCCACAATTCCACTAGCACAAAAGATACTAGCACATTTTGCAAGAAAAGCACTGTGATAAATATTCAAGTTTATCATTTGTTTCTCACTGTAGCAGTGGCTATTAGAATTTAGTACTATTAAATGTTTACAGCAGAATATTGCTCTAAATTGAAAATATAAGCATGTTCCTCTGCCAGGCTCTAGCCAGCCTGATACTGTTTTTCCAAGGCTGCAGAGTGCTGTGGAGTCATTTTGACATGCTGTTAGTTGATGTGGCTCTTCTCAGGGGTGCCCTGTTAGAGCCAAGAGCTGTAGCAGCGTTGCAGCCAAGATGTGATGGCACAGCCTGGGGCAGCCCTGCAGCTGAGCAGTGGTGGCTGCTGCCAAGGCAGTCTGGAATTGCCTTTCACAGGAGCACATACATGTGTTTTTAAACCTGGATTAAGGGCTTGGCTCTTGATCAAGATCAAGTCCGGTCTGTTTATACTGTCAGTCTTTTCATAACATGAGCCTACTCTGTGGGAAGTAATCACCTTGCTGAGAATAAGAGTGATACATTCAGCTCATTAGTGCTCCCAAAGCTCTTTCTGTCCTAGGCTTACAGGGCGATTGCAACGCCAGCAAAGGTTCACATCAGCTATCCACTTATGCTGTGTATTCATAGTGCAAAAATGTCAGTGACAAATTAGTGAGAGCTTGGCATCACACACTTCTGAAATGCTCAAGAAAGGCTGCTTCTTGCTCCTAGGTATCAACCAGCCTTTAACGATCTCGTGGCAGGGTGTTACTGTATGCCTTTTTAGCTCTTCTTTTTTCCAGGCATGTCATTTATCTTTTTATTTCAATATGAATGTTTTTAACTTCCCCTTCCAATCCTTGCAGCTCATTATATCCTACAGGTCTGAGAACTCTAAAAGTTCTGTTCTCATGTAGGTTCTTAGAAATTTTGTTCACAACCTTAACCCTCTGTTGTAGAAGAGATATGAACTGACACCTCTTTTTCATCAGGAAAGCACATTTTCCATTTCTCGGATTTTCTTTTTCTCTGATTTTCTTCTTCTCTGATTTTCCTTTTTTTTTTCCTTTCTAATAACTGCTTTATTTTTCCAGCCCCCTATGGAGCCAGGGACAGCAAGACTGGGTGTGGAGTTGTACACACACCCCTGCTCAGGCCAGAGAAGGGGGAATGGTTTAATCTTGTAGTTGGTGGGCCATGTTGGTGCTTTTGACTCTAGGGTTGCACTGAATAAGTGTACCTGGTTGAAAAAGGTACACAGGGAACAGTCACAGCTTCTCAGTTCCCGATGCTGTGACAACTCCTGTGTTTTTACACACACATGACATGTAGTGTTATAAAAACAGAAAGCTCTGAATTTCATCACTTCACCAACCAATTTTGATTATACCGCAACAATGACCTACACTTTCCATTATTTAGCACTGCACAATCTTTTCTGTCACCTGAAAACTCCAGCAACAATTTATCATTGATAAGTGTTTTGATTTCTTTTTTCTGCTCTGTGACTCATCAGCCTTTCTGAAAGATATGGTGACAGAGTACAGTATTTCAAATATTTTCATCTTAAATATTTGAAATCAAGTCAGGAAGAATTTGCCATGATTCCAGAAAAGAAAGAAAGCTTACAAGCTCTGAATGGCTCTGGCTCATTGAGATGGTGGATGGACAGGAGGAAGAGAAAGGGAAGAGAGGAAGTAAGGGAAAGAATTCTATCAGTGGCAAAAATCTCTTTTATCTAAATAGATTTGGGGTCCACTTCTGCTATTACCTACACCATTTTCCACACTAAAGCAGTGTGACCTTCTCTAGAATAGCTGTTTTGTGGAAAATAAGAGGACAACCAGGCTTTCACAAGGAAAGAGGAAAGTCACCTGGCTATATTCTGGTGCTGAGACACAGTCACCCTTAGAAAGCATCTGAATGTGAAGGAGGCCAAGTGAATTACGATAAAGGATGCTAACATGGAATAGCTGTCAAAATACCTCAGGGACCGAAGTTATGTGAGTTGGATCCTACTTGCGATGTTCGACGTACACAACATTCTGTTTTTACATTGATTTGTGACAAGCAGTGCCTCACCTTGAGGTTGATAAGGGAGCCTTGGCTGTATTTAGCATGCCACTAGACAAAATGCTTTTACATAAAACACGAAGGCATCCTGTTTAATCCAAAGCACTTTGGATTGAACTCCTTGCTCTATTTCGCATGTGTGCTGCGAGCTGGTGCCACGCAGGGCCGGGCTGGGTGCGGGGCTGCAGCCGGGTGTGTGACAAGAGCACGGGCCAGGTGTGGCCAGGAGAGGGCCACCCAGCCCTGGCAGTGCCACCGCGCCCTGCTCTCCTGCCAAACGAGCTCTGTGAAAGCTGAATTGCAAAGGTATCGGAGTTTGTAGGCGGCTGACCGCAGGGAAACAATTGCACGTTGTCATGTAACAGAGGGATAGAAGAGAAACGTTCCTTAACATCTGCTGCAGATGTTAATTTTAGGAAACAGAATTTAAAAAAATAATTAAAAGGACATGGAAAAATGTTATAAAAAGTGCAGGAAATCCTTGCCTTTCATCCTGACAGCCTCTCTTTGATAAAATGTCCCACAAGCCAGAGGTTCCTTCATCTCAATTCCTCATGTTAACTCGCTCAAATGTCCCCCAGACCAAGTGGAACCAGTCCATACCTCGTGCTCCTTGAGGAGCAGATAGCCCAGCCGTAGGTAGTCCCTTTGCTAACCTGTTTTTTGCTACCTGTTTTTCTCCATTAGGACTAAAACAGGTTAGGAAAGGAACTACCTATTCCAGTCTATCCCAAATGCTGAACATGTCCTAAGTGAGAGAATATCCTTTAAAAGGACTGAGTAGGAGGTAAATCACTACCTGTGTCAAGGCTGATTATGTAGGGCACTTAGGGGAGGCTCATGCCTCACACAAGTGCTGCCAGGGTGTTTCCACACATGGTAGAAAGTTCCCATCCCGACCTGTGCCTGGCACAGGCAGCCTGCAGTGCTGCAGCCCCTCCTAAGGAGTGTGGGCAGCCCACATGGGCACATGCTCCTCTAACCTAATTTTAAGCACCTGAAGGATGAGTATGGGTCTAGTGTTTCTTTCTGAGCTGGCTGGGATTGGTAGGGCATGTGTAGCACTCCACTCTAACAAGGGAGTGTCTCAGGCTTTCATGCTTCTCTTCATGCAAGTACACATAATGCCCTCTACAGTGCCTTCTCATATTACTGAGTTTAGGAGCTGCTAGTATTTTTATCCAACAATCACATTAATGAACATATTTGGTCTCTTTTCCATGCAGCTCCCACGCCAGTCATGCCAGCTCAGTGCTGAGGCAGAGCAGAACTGAGCTACTGGGGGTCCATAAACATGTGCCTCACACAGGGTTTTCCTTGGGAAGCCCCTCCTAAAGGGGTCCCTGGTGAAAAATCCCTGCTGCCAAGCCTTGCCTGTGGCACAGTCAGTCATGGTGGGCTTGTGCAAGACAAACTGGGGTCTCATATGCAGAAAAAGCTTCTCAGAGGCCTGCCCATCCCCAGACTTGAACCCTGGCACCTCAGCATCCATAGGAGGCTACTCAAAAGGTTGAGCGGATGCTGTCAGTTCTGTCACTGGAACCACTCTTTCCATTTTAGCGTGTTACTGTACAAAGTCATTCTCATTCTGAGGAGAGACTGCCACTGAAATATAGGCACCTCCCTCAGTCCAAGAAGCACTGAGATAAATCTGAGAAGCAGGGAGCAATATTTTGAGGGATTGCTATTTTCTCCCACAAGAAGACAGCTCTACTTGCTGCTTCTTTCTCAACATGGTGAGCACTGCATTTAACTTGTGACTCAGATGTAAACAATACTCCATCTAATATTTTACCTCTGCATTTGCTTTATCTTCTTTGAGGTTCCCATATACTAATCCTGATGTTTAGTGAAGTTTCTGACTTCTGATGTTTAAAGCTTGTGTGAGATTTGCTTCTTTAGCAGTCAAATGAAGTCTGAAATAACCATATTTACTGCTAAAATCCAACATAATGCTATCAAACCAGAGGATTTTTCTCCATACTTCTACCCAGTGGGGTAGAAACAGGATAAATGATTACCATGGTGACATCATCTTGAGAAATCTTTCCAAAAACTGATTCTTTGACATATTCTTTATCCTCAGCCTGCTTAATTGACATGTTTATTAGCTAAATATGATATATATCACCAATGAACTTAGTGTCCTGTCTTGTTTTGGTTTAATTTCATTTGCATTTATCTCATGACAGCATATTACACACATATGTCAAATATTTTAAAATGAAAGTTTTCTCATTATATGTCTTACCCATTTTAAGAATTAAGCAACTTTTCTTTTCTGCTTAGTCAAAAAAACCACATGCCAACTCTAAAAAAATTAACATCACAAGGCTTAGTGCTCTATCTCCTAATTAGAAAAAAACCTAAACACTATCCATATCATGTCTCTTCCCATTGCATACCCCAACAAGACTTTAATTCATTAGGCCTTTCAAGTGCCAAAATTCCTTTCATACTAATAAGACAAGATGGTCCATAGCACAGATACTACATATACAGGCAAGAAGTTCAACCATAGGTGTCCTATTGCACTATAAAGGAGAATGCAGCAGTTTTACCTTCCCAGTGGCATTCTGGGACTTCTCTTACTCCTTTGTTCTTGGACTCAATTTTTCTCATCCATGCTCACAGTCATTTCAAAATCCTAATTCCAGTTTCCAGGACTATTGGTCACTTCTCTGGGTGTAGTTGCATTACTGGTCTCATTGTCATTCATGAGTTGTTCATGACTTTACCAGGGCAGTTCCCACAACGCAGTACAAGGAGTGTGAGCTATAGGCACTGTCCTTGAGCTACAAGCTAAACTTTCAGAGGATATTCCAGCCACTGGGTTAACCTTCTTTTCAGAGTATCTTGCAAAACCATTCTGTTTACTACGAGATATGTGTTACTGTAGGTTAATACAGTGGAAAGGAAAAGGGAGAACCACAATGTGCCAAATAATGTCTGCTTCTCCAGAAAAGCTTCAAAAGATCCTGATGTCCACCAGGAAACACTATAGACCTAATTTTCCCATGGAATATTTTGATACCATTCCAATAAGGGCTGTACAGACATACAGACACAACCTACCACACTGTAATCAGACTGGAACAATGGTCAGTGGTTGTATCAAAGGTGGGCCGCATCAGCTGTCACCAACAAGAGCCCAGGCAGTTCATGAAGACTCCCTTCCCCTCCTGGCACAGTCTTCTCCACATCCATAGCCTCAGCTTTCATAGACCTGGGATCTAGGGATTTGCACATATTGTATGTAGCAGTATCTTATCACTCAGATACTGTTCAGATAGTCCAGAAAGGAGCTAAGAACTCTCAAAGTTTCATCTTTTGACTAATTAAAAGAAATTAGTAATCTAAAGATGCTATTTTACTTTAAAATTACATATGCACTTATGTACTTCCAATAAGCACCATGTGCAGACAGGAAAGCCACTGGAATACGAATGTCATCATTGAAACCAGGGAAAAAAAACTAATGGAAGGTATTTTCAGAGCTCTTCAATCTTTCTTTTATGTGTTAAGAAACAAAGTTTTATGAGACCAAAGAAAATGCGCAGAGAGATTATCTAGCCTGACAATATGATTTTGGAGATTGGAATATAATAACAGTGAGTCAGAAAGTTATTCTTTTGAGTATGAAGAAGTGGAGGTAGGAAATGTGTATTTGTAGAAACACTTTCTGTGTTTTACAGCAGTGGCCAGATAAAATGCAGCTGGGCTTCAGCCCTTCTAATTTTCTCCCTGCACAGCCTCAAACATCCTTGTAGCCCTCATGAGTTGTCTGCCCCTTTTTCCAGAGGTGATAAACTCTCTTTTTCTCCTGTCAAGGCTCTCTGTTCAGCCAGGCCAGTGTTCTTCCTCACCAGCTCATCATTTGGCACATGGGCATGGCCTGTTCCTACACCTTTAAGATTTCCTTCTTAAAGCAGGTCCATCCTTCCTGCATCCCTTTGCCTTTCAGGACTCCTTCCCAAGGGATTCTGTCAACCAGCCTCCTAAGCAGGCCAAAGTCTACCCTCTGGAATTACAAGGGGCCAGGTATGATGACCCCCCTCCTTACTTCTCTGAGAATTGAAAGCTCTATTGTTTTGGGGTTGCTGCCAGTCCTCTGTTCACAAAGAACAGCTCTGCTGGGCACCTCCCCTGGTTGGTTCCCTCACCAGCTGTGTCAGAAGATCATCTTTCACACAGTCCAGGAACCTCCTGGATTTTGTCTCTGTTTTGTCTCTGCTGTGTTGTACTTTCAGCAGACACCTGATAAGTTGAAGTCCCCAGAGATGTCATGTCTCCAAGAGGTTCAGGAATGACACACATTGCCATGAGTCCATCTTCCATGCCCTTTGGTAGCACCAAGTTAAATATAGTGCAAGGCAAACTGATACTGGTATCCATCTGTCCTACTAATTCAACAACAGGACTTTTTTCTAATTTTGAGACAGTGAAGAGAGACACCTACCTCTTTCCAGTCACAATCAATTATGTGTGGGTGTCAAGCTTTATCATGACTGCTGCAAAGGCTGAAATGATAATTTAAATGATCATTTAAATTCATGCTTGCCACTATCTTAGCTCATCCCTGCATGGACAAGTGCCCTGGCTCACAGAGCTCCTGAACACTTGGCACATATGGTTTTGTTTCAAGACTATGAATGTAGTGAGTGTTTTCTGAGTCCTACTGTAGCTTTTTTTAAGACACTACTAATGCTTTCATATGTTTTATTTTAATTTTAAATACCTGTTTACACCTCTGGGGTTGACTACACTCCAGGACAGGGGATATCCTCCCTCACAGATGGTTCAGGCTGCCTCCATGGCTGTGGGGTCGCATATGGCACACGTCCAAACTTTTCAACACTCTTGGACCACGCTGCCAAAACCACCAGAGTAAAGATTCCACAGTCCAGATGTAAAATGGAGAGAAAATACATACTGTCCATAGCTTTGTGACATAATTATTTGCAATAGAGAAACACCTGAATTCTCCTATGGAGACTAAATTTTGCTGCCTTTGTTAGGAGGTGTAAAACAGCATGAACTGTGTTCTCTGAAGTGACAGCAGACGAAAGCACCAACAAAAGTGTTGGTTTCTTTCCCTTCAGCGAGTGAGCTGGCAGAGGGCAGCCTGAGATGTCTTTACAGAAGCTATTTTAAAATTATCAGGGCATCATCCTAAGATCCTGGGACAGAGCTGTGGATTGAATTCAGATTTCTCAAGACACAGTCAGTAACTTTCATCCAAAGCAATCTCCTTCTGTGTTGCTGACAGGCAAATTGGAAAAGTAACAGATGACAGACAAGCTGGCAGGGTGACAGGAAGGTTTTGGATGCAGTCTGCAACAAGAACAAGAAGATCCATTTTTCTCCCACACCAGAAGCTCACTCCTACCTTTCCATCAGCTTCTGTTTATAGCCTGCTTTGCCAGAAAGGGCGGTTTCTTTCCTTTCATGGAAGTCCTTCCAGAGTCAGTCATCTAGGGCAATTGAGCATAGACATTAAGATAATTACAGTGAAAAGTTATTAAATCCTGGCCAGCTCTTGTGTTGTGCCTGATCAGTTTTTCTGAATACAAATTTCTTGCAAAATTAATCCCCAGACCACACTATAAATACTCCCCTGTGGTGAGACAACCCAGAACTTTGATGTGGATCTGCATTAATCTTTTTCCTAAAGTAAAGAATTCTGGGGGGAGGGGAGGAAATCAAATAGGAAAGTTAATTTATGAAAACAAAACCCTTAAACAAACAAAAATGCAGAACTTAGAAAAACAGAAATCAAAAGGACTTGTCAACAATTTTTGCCTTTCTGCTCCATTCTTGAAAAGAGGGACTGATCACATATCCATGATGTTAGTCCAGAATCTTTCAGTAACAAAAGTCAGACAGTGTCATTTGAGTCCTTACCAAGAGTCTTCTTAGTGTTCCATGTGAGACCTGTCTGTCTGCTTTCTCTGCCCCTCAGCAGTTTCTGCTCTTGTCCAACTAGCACTAATGCAATAGGAGCCAGTATGGACCACAGCTGAAAACCGGGCATGGGCCTGAATAAACCACAGGCAGGAACAGTGTGGAGGAGGAAAGCGTATGATGGAGGGAAGTGCCTGATTGTAGCCTGGCGTCTCAACAAGGAGAAGAAAAAGAGAAACACCAGAAAAGTGGGGAAAGAGATCAAAAAAACCACTGTGCTCACTGTGAAACAGCATGGGCAGCACTGTGCAGTAAAGGTGCACCAGGAGTCGTCTGTGCTGAGCCTTGGCTGAAAGCACTTCACAGCTGTCAGCAGATAAATAGCCACCTTCTCTTAGTGGCAAGGGCTGCCCTTGTGTGCAGGAGAACAGTGTACACACTGCTTCTGGGGCATGTGACTCTACCATCCATGGCTTTGCTGACAAGAAATAGCCCAGAAGTCCCCAAAACCTCTATTAACCAACCAGGTCAAAAAGGAATAGTAATATGAATAATGTAACCATTAGGTTTTGGCAGTATTTAATATATTCACTTCAGAAAAGGTTTATATAACAATTCTGATTAATACAAATAATTAAAATTTTACAGAGGTTGACAGCTGTCCTCACCCTAAAAAGCATAATGATTAATGTTACCAAAATTAGAACAAGAAGACACTAATAGCTTACATTTAGCTTTTTAAATTGTAAGGAACTTTACAAACAATCACTAATCAATTTAAATCCTCTCGATGTTCTGTGGTGTGGATGTTGGAAGTGCAAGACAGTTATATTAGCCAGAGACATAGTGAAATTCATGGTGCTCCCCACTGAAATAACTGTCCACTTTCATGTTAGAAAGGAAAAATATTAGACTCTTAACACTGGCACTAGAGAGCAGATCTTTTGGCTGCCATGGACCCAGAGGAAACCACACAATTTATTCCAAAGCTGATACATTCCTAGTAATATTTCCTACTGTTTGCCACAAAGATGACTTCCATTAACTTGTGCACCTTTACAGCATACTCTGGTGTGCAGAACTGTCTCTCATCAAATACAATAATACTATTGTTAACAATGGTGGCTGGCACACTGCCAGTGCCCTCAATCAGTTGTGAAGCCACCTCTAAAAGGAAATATTAGTCCCTGTACGCAGGGATATGTGATCTAAACTCAGTCTTCACTTTCTAAAAGTAGACATTTTCTGCAAAACAAGCCAAAGCTTCCTCACAGTGAGGGAGAAGAGGTAGCTGCTTGGTTTAAAGGAAAGCTCCATTTTAAGATCTGAAAGTAATTGCTAGATTTGAATAGCCTAAGTGTGGATGCATCTCCTTTTCCTCTTCAGCTCCTAAATTAACATTACAGTTTGCTTTTCGTAGAGAGGTATTAGCACTGTTGGACTGCTTGGCAGCTCTTGCTCCACTTCTGTTTATCTTTTGCGAAGGTCATGTTCCTGCTTGCAGTATAATTGGCAACAGAAGTTGTTAGCAAAAAGGCTTTTTTTGTACAGAATTGTGAAGGACTTTAGGAAGGAACATAAACCTAAAATAACCACTGCAAACATTTCACAGGGTTTAGATACTTAAGATTACTGTTGTCCAAGAAACAATGACTTTGGATTCTATTCTAAATTTTTTTTGTACCATGCTTAACATCACAGTAACAGAAAACAAAGTAGCTGCAAATACTTCTCCAGATGAAGCAAACTTGAAAAGTGGAGTGCTGGCAACACAGTGCAGAAGCACTTGTACAGCTTCTGCAGGGAGCCAGCTGTGCCAGAAGCAGTACAGCTGTGCTGCAGTGCTGGGCTGAGCCAGAGGAACCTGCCTAGCAATTTCCAGATGTGTTGCTTCAGTGTCCAAGCAGCAAAAGGAGCAATGCAACACCTGGGGAACTTGCGTGCATGTGGTGAGATTGGAGGTCTGGGCACAGTGCTTGTTAAATGATGAGATTTTGTGGTGCATGAAACCAGTGGTGCCATGAAGTCACTGGTTTTGGGCACCTGTCCTCTAAGACATGGTGCTGCATGGGTTATTATTTGGCATTTATTACATTAGACAAGCTTCATGTCCTCATGACTGCAAGTCCTAGAGTGTAGAGCTTCACTTCAGTTTTGTCCTTTGTGTAGAGCAGCTGATTGTCTTTTGTGGGCTCAATCCCTTCAGAGGCAGTGCTGCTGGAAGGGAAGGGAAGGGAAGGGAAGGGAAGGGAAGGGAAGGGAAGGGAAGGGAAGGGAAGGGAAGGGAAGGGAAGGGAGAGCTGTGTGTTGCTTCTGTGTGTGCTGATATGAAACCTGTACTGCACACTTAGTCTACTACTGGAGTCAATGTTTTATGGCCATTTCAATTCACAGTTCATGTACAGAGAGTGACAAAACAGCAGAAAGCCAACATGTCCCTGTGATGTTCCAAGGGAGCAAGCAGACCAGGGATGGTGATGCAGTTTACTTTTGTATCTCATTTTGGCATTTTATCCAGGAAATACAGGCTTAGTGAATACCTTACTGTGAAATGCTGACAGTAGCAAAAAAAAAAAAAAAAAAAAAAAAAAAGAGTCCAGAAGAACATGGATAGACAGATGCCAACTCACTGAAAGGCAGATTTAACCAATGCAGGCATGCTCCCTCTGGGACCCCAGTTTAGCAACCATCATCCCCAGACAGGCTAAGCTTAGTGATCATCATCCCTTGGACCACACACACTCCCAAGTGGTATAAATTTGCCGTTATGTGGGTTTGTGTGCCTATTGCCTGCAACAGAAATGAACATAAGCTACACATCACTGACATTCCTCTTTGGCACTCAGGAAGCCTTAACAGCACCTCAGTTTAGATCTGCTCTGCAGGTACACTGTAACTCATGGGCTCTCGGGGCTCTCAGCAATCTGTGAATCCATCTCTCCTGGGGGAGGAGGGAAGTATTCTCCCTAGCAGCTCCATGATGGTGTCATGGGCAAATTTCTGCCTCTCAGGAAGGCTTTGGGGCTAATCTGGGAATTATAAATCATTCCCCTGCTTGGGTAGTCCTTCAGTCACTAGCATCCTGCCTTTTCCTGTTCTAATACTAACAACTTTCTTCAGCAACTTGAAGCATTTTCTGTCACTGCACTTCATTTTTCCTGGCAATCTGCATTTTGCTACCCAAATCTACAACTTCTCCTACACCTGAATTAACCCAATAAAGTTTATTTCAAGTGTTTTCTCCCCTGATCTCATGCAACATATAAAGAGCATAACACCTAAACCTAACACTGTTATTTAGTTTACTTCAACCCTTTGAATAAGAAAATGTATAGATGGGATTAATAAAAGAAGAAATAATTAGCCCCAAAACTGTGGAGGCTCAGATGGCTGAACAGGAAAACTTCACTTTTCAGCAGCTGAGATTCTGTGGCAATTTTCAGAACAAAAAATCATATGAGCCTCCAGTTCATCTTTCTGCTTTGGAAACCCCCAGTCTAAATAAGCAAACCCAAGGACACCCAGTCTAAGTAGGCAAAACCAAGGTTTGCACTTGAGGGAAGAGAAAAATGAGAAGCAAGCAAATTAAGGAGGGCACTAGGATGCCAGAAAAAGACAGAAACAGGACTCAAGTTGAAATGCAAATCAAATGTCTTAATCACAAGACTGTCTTTTCTTTCCATACTGAGAACTTAAACAATTTAAATGCTTTAAAAAAAAAAAAAAAAAAAAAAAACAAACAAACTGAGTGTAGAAGAAAAGCTACAGAAGATTATGTAGGACTATCATCACTGTCCTTTTCACTTACTGACTGTGTTTGTTAATGTTGCTCCTTCAGATGCCCCACTATGTCACACAGCATTGGGTCAAATGTGCCTGCTAAATCTGCCACTGTCTCATAAGGTACTTAATGGTTTTTTTTTAGCTAAAGAAATTTTAATTATTCTAATCTCAGGGGAATAGTCCTGCAGGAACATAATTTCTCATTTATCTATGTATTGATTTCAAGAGATGAGAGTCAGAGGGACATAAAATGAAAATTTTAGACCTTAGTAAACTGAATTTGAGATCCAGATATTAAAAAAATATTTTGAAAAATGGTCAGCATTTGAAAGAAGTGAGGAGAAGGCATGTGTGTAACTGCTGCAGAAGCAAACTTGTTCCAAGTTTTCAACCAGGCTGACCAGCCAACTTCCCTTCCAAAAGGCCCTGAGACTGAGCTGCTTGTGGACTGCACTGGATGCTCAGCTTTCTTAAGCACAGGTAAAGTTTAAACAAAGCGCAAGAGAGCTCAACAGAAGTGTTTGCATAGAAAATACTTTACTGAAAACTGGCCTCAGAGTGCTGGTGATGTACAAAGAATTTTTAAAAAATATGCTTTATAAAAATGTGTAGATATCATATGTCTCCTCAATCAAGGCTTTCTGAGGGTATTTTTGGACCTCTGAGTCAACAAGCAATTGTCTTCCTTGTTAAAATGTCCTGCTTCTCTTTTCCAGCCAGCCTCCTCCTTCATGCCCCTGTATGGGTGTTATTCCAGTGACCTCCACTCTAAGTCTTCATGAATTTTAATTACATTGAGGTGGAGTCTAGAATGTTAATGATACCTTAATACATTAAATCTCTGATTAAGTAAGGTGGGCTCTTTTTTGCCTCACTCCTTTAGTGAGAAAGATTTGCATTCAGCACACTAAGTTTTAATGCCTCACAGCTGAAGCTTAATATCTTTTCATAATTTCAGAGATTAATTTAGAGTAATTGAAAAAATCTCAGAATTATAATATAAAGAACTGAAGATCCTATGGAGTAAATATATCCACAGAGGAAAATGATGTGTATTTATGCATAAATTTACCTATAATTTTCTTTTCAATTCTCTGATATTTTTCTGTTGCTCTTATCAAACTTGTGCTCAGTCCATCTTTGGTGTGTATCTTTGAAACCATAGTCACCTTTCCGCTGGTTTAGGGAATTTGGAATGGAGGTGCTTCACTAGCAGAGTGGTAGCATTGCTCAATGTGCATTTCCCATTTCCCTTGCCATCATTTCTAATGCTCTACCAGCTTTATTTAAAGTGAGAGGAAGTTTTACACTGATTACAATAGAATTGACTGGAAACTTTTTTCTTAAGTCTTTATCCACTCAGCATATCCAATTTTTTCTTGACAGACTAGAAACCCATGATAAAAATCACTACCAAATATATTTTCTCCTGAGTTTGAGCAGTGTTTCCATAATGAGTTACTGACCCTTAACATTACAAAATTTTGACTCACTCTTACATCTGATGCCTTTAGAAGCATTTCTGCCTTTACAGTATGTCACTCATGAGCAACAAAAGCATGATGATTTGGAGAACAAAATTCAAATTATGTCAAAAAAAGTAATTGTCAAAATTTTTTTACCACTGACTCATACACTTTAAATATGCTTTCTGATGCTTCTGTGTGTACTATGCATTATTGATGAACAAAAGCACTACAACTCTGGAAATAAAATGTGAGTATCTAAAACACTAAGCTTGAAAAATAAAGATGAAATCTCTCAGAGGTACTAATTACTGAGACTGAAAAACATAGTGTGGTAGGGGCTGCAAGGACAACTCAGAACTGTTTTTACTTTTCCATGGTATAAGTCAAGGAAAATATTACCAACTGGAAGAACTATAAAGGAATGGAAAAAGGCTTCTTTCAAACAGATTGTTTTATTTGACTGTGAGAACATTTTGAGAAAGCAAAATGCATACCCCAGGACCTCTTGAGTACCTTAGTTACATCAAAACAACCGTGTAAACTTTTCATAAAGTGTCTGTTAGAAGATATGTATGCACTTGAAGCCCAGCACTGCGTCAGGATGTTTTTGTGACAGGAGCAGCACTGCCCAGCACCACACTCAGAGTTCAGGGTAGTCAGGGTTTGCCCACATGAGCTTGCCTTGACTGCAGGCTGCCTTAGGCAGGGAGGGGCTCGTGCTCTTTGGAGTGATGTTCAGAAGGAGATGGGACTGATGCCTCTTTAGGTATCAACAACACAAATAGCTCTTGGCGCTGCTTTCAACAGTATGGCTTAGCTGAGAAACACAGATGGGCTACAAGTGCTCGTGGTCTTAAGGACAGAGTTTGAAAGGGGGGCTATTCAGTAGGGAGAAGTTAAGACAGTGAAATGGTGCTGTCCACTGCAGCCTTGACACTGCAGCACTTACCTAAAATTATTTCAATACACATACAGCAAGGGGATGTCTGCTTTTGCTGGGCCCTGTTAGTTTTGCAGATACAAAGAGCTTTTGGCATGAACTAGGCAAGAATAACTGCCTTGGAGAGGTGTACTGAGCAAGAAGAGATAATACTTGTTATATTTTTTGAAAGGAATATTTGTTTCCTTTCTTCACCTCTGGGTGCCCATCTGAGAGTCCTTGTGCACATGGAAGTTGTCACCTAATCTTCCACTGAATTATTTGTGTCTTACATCAGTGTTTGCAGGTTGAGGGCTTAATGGACAAGGTCTATGTCTGCTATCAATTTGTCTCAAAAACTGAAAGTGAATGATGATGATTTTGCCCTGAGTCTGCAAAGACTGATGCATTTTCACTGTTCATTTCAAAACAACTTGTATCAAAAATTCTTCTGCAACACATAACAGTCATAATACATTTTCATGTTGTCAACAATAAATCAAAACAAGTCTAACAACCACATATTGCTATGGACAGCAGTCAGATTACTAGCTATGTTTGCCAAGTCCTAGAGCTCCCTGCCAACTCCATTTCTGCAGGAATGGCAAGCCTGCTACATTCAATAATAATTTGGAATCAGATAAGGAGATAATTACATAAAGGACAGGAAGGAGAGAGAAGGGTGCAAACCAGACGTGTTGGGTCTTACCGGCCTCATGCTTGATGAGAAGGCAGGTGGGTGGTCACTGCCTGACCACAGTGCAATCAGCAGCATCAGAAAGGTGCCAGCAGCTGCTGATCTCACACCTGCTTGAGGAGCTCTTTCCTGTGTTCCTGGAACATCTTCTTCCAAAAGAGAATAAATTATGGTGTTTGCCCAGGAAAGGTAATGCAATAAGAACAGATCAAGTGAAATGTTTAGGCTGGCTTTGGATGAAGTCTTGGCAAACAGGAGTTTGCCTTTGAGGCTCTTTTGTCTGAATTCAGTTTTATGTACTTTCAGGCAATTGTGTATTTTTCAGATTTCTTATTAAAATTTTGCAAGAATAAAGTAAGAAATACATTAAGATACCTTTAAATCAGATTTTAAATACCCACAGACCTATTAAAAACATGTATTGGATTTTTTTTTCATATAAAATCAACAAATTTGGTTCCAGAATAATGTTTTTCATGCATTTCTCAGCATTTCAGTACTGTTAATAATTTCAAATGTAGTTTTAAAAAGACATTGGGTTTAATAACAAAGGTAGCCTTTCTTCCTTATTTGTAGCCATGGACTAGGCAGCATCAGAAAGAGCTTCAGCTAAAGATTAACTTTTAACTACCTCCACTAATAGATTTGAATATTGTTTGCCCATATTTTCTCATGCAGACATGTAATTAGAGCTCACAAGATGAGAACAATGATCCCATATTGGCATTTATTTGTTTCAAATTTTCATTATAATTTTCCTGTCACTCTGTTTAAGTGGAATTCTATTGTGGTGTTTATAAGCACTGGTATCAGCCACCCTGGTATTACAAATTCACATACCAATTTAAAATCACAAACTGTATAGGGATTTGCCTGGTAATGAGTGTTACTAATTGAGATGATGTTTCAAAAATTCTGGCTTTTAACTGTGAGACGCAAGCATGAGTTCATGATATTTAAGATGTACTATTAAAAAAAATCAAAAAAACCCCACTAATATTTGCTGCCCATAATAAATTAAAAATTACAAAGCATTCTGGATCAGAGACCCAAAGTACCTAGTAACTGCTCTTATTTGGGAATTAGTGCACCTAGGGAATTCTAGCTAACAGTTTTAAACAGATCAGGAGAGATTTAAAGAAGTACACGTGCAAGCAATTAAACAATTCTGCTTATTGCTGGATGACACACCTGAGAGAGAACAGAGGTGACATAAAAAAAAAATTGTTTGGGTTTAAGTGTATTTACTGAATATTACTTACACCAACCTTCACAGCAGTATACCTTTCAAGTATCTTGATGACTTGACCTGCTTTGCAAGCCTAGTTTTTGTGCAGTGATTTCTCTTTGTAGCTTCTGAGTAAGATATTTGGGTTCTTTCAGAGCTCTAGAAAGAAATCTTCTCCCTTGAAACAAATTATTTTGCCTAGAAAAGGCTGACAGAGAAAACTAAATTAAACCAGTGCAGTCGCTGGTGGGTTTGTTTGACTGTTCAGAACCTGGTCCACAGCCTTTTGGAAAGATTTACCTCAGCTCTAGGAATGGCTACAAACTCCACCTGTGCAAGGAAAAGGAAAAGGTGACCTCCTCGTCCAAGACTGGTCCCATTACTAGGGGTGAGAAATTTTTGGTAGATACAGGTACCCATAGAGATTTGCAACAGGAGAAAGAGATTAACAAGTGACACCCTTCCATACTAGCACATACAGGGAGTGTTTAAGCCACTGCAGGGGGACAGAAACAATGAGCATGAAAATCTACTTGTTGTGATATTTTTTGGCTGGTTTATTACACATCTGCTGGCACAGTGCCTAATTTACACTTCAAATACTGTAATTTTCCTTGTTGGTGCTTCTTTCACAGTGCATTATCATTCATTTCACATTGTTAAGATAATTGAACTTACTTCTAAGGGAGATTACTGTTGTTGGACATGAAACTTTCACAAGATCTTTTCAGTCAGTCACCAGAGCCATTCCCATTGCCCCTTGCACCATGGTACCCTTGAAGGGACAGGAAAAACAGGAAATATCTGCCTAACAATCTTTGAGGTACCCTCTACATATGTGCAATAATTTCTTTCGGTCCATTGCTCTTCCTGGACATAAGTCAGCAGTGAATCTACTTGAAATATTTTCTTCACAGACAGTTTTTGGAGCAGTAACTCACTCTTAGAGTCAGACTTCAGCTAATTTCATAAATGAGGCAGCTGTCCCTTTTTTTTCCTGTCCTTCTGCACAATGCCCATTTTTAGACAAGTGTGAATCTGGAGCATCCCCTTGTTGCTTTGGAAACTTTCCTTTGCCTGCCCTGCTGGTATCTTTGGTTCAACACTGTGGAGATTACACAGAAGTAGATGTTTATCAAGAAAGATCTCAGCTGTTTGAGCAACAGCTGTATTGCTTTAGGCATTGCAGTGTTTGAATCAGGCTTTTACACTGTCCTGTGCCACTGAGCTCCACTCTCCAGCTGTTTGCTCCTGGTTCACCACAACCCTTTCCTGTGGGAGGTTCAGCCAGGAAGAGAGCAGAGAGCTGTACCAAACCACAAGCAATACCTCAGTCTTCTGCTCTTCCTGTTATTGTACCACACCCACTTCTATCCCTTGATATGGACTAGCACAGGGGGTTCCACAGTCTTATCAGTGTCCCCCTCGAGTGAGTGATGGCATAACCACTGACCTCAGATGGAAAACACAGCTGAGTGTTTCATCCAGCCTGCCCTGTCCCCCCAGGGTGTCACTCACCTCCACTCGCAGCCTGGGAGCCCTTGGAGCCCTCTAGTCAATGAATGAAGGCTTGTCTTTGCCCATCCTGAAGGCTCTGGAGATCTTTCTGATGATCTTAAAGCTGCATCAGGGATTCCCTTTCTTTGCCCACTCTGGATAGATCAACAATAATTTGACCTTCCGCCCCGACAGACTTGTTCCTTGGAATGATTTGTTGTATGTCCCTTTGTTTATCTCTGTTGTCCAAAAAAAAAAAAAAAAAATACCTCTGCAAAGTGCAATTTATAACAGAGAAGGCAGATCTTCCAAAACTGCTAGCAAGAAAACAGAGCAGGAATGAACTGCTCAAAATGACTGGTAAGTGACCTAGAGTTGTTCTGTTGGACAGTGGTGCACCTTTTGCAGACCAGTAATGATGAGCCACCCTGTTGAGTTAAAGCAGTGGTCTTCTAACCTTATTTGTGTAATGGTCTGCAACAGACAAAAGGGCTACATTTTAAGAATAGAACAACATATCCTTGATATAATCTCCCAGCTTCAAAGCAGTTCATGATCCTCCTGAAGCACAGGTTCCAGCTGCACCTGCATACTGAGAGACTGATAACAGATTTTTTTTCTTCATCTGAATATTTTTTTAATTCACTGAAGGTTTTTGCCTGCAAAGTTACCTCTAGCATTAAGTTTTCCAGTTTAATGTTCTGCGATTTGGGTTAAGTGTTTCTGTTTGTTTGATTGCTTTAGAATTCTTGCTAGTTCTTAAATTATGTCATTTTTCTGTTCACCTCCTGTACATCATTGTGATTTTATGGAGTTCATAATGTCACAGCTGAACTCTCTGTTTTCTGGGGTTTTATTTACATTGTGCTTTACACGGGCTTATTTGCAAAGGCTTCCTTGAGATGCTAAAACTGAAGAGTTTTACCTCCTGTCCTTATATCAGGAAGGATTTTTACCTTGAGATGATGGTACTATTCCAAAACAAATATTCCAAAGTATCTTGTAGTGACAGAATTAAACTATTACAAGAGTCTGTCACCAAACTCCAATGTGCATATGACAATGCAGAAGAATGAGCACCTCAGCTTTTTTATTATTTGCCTTTATACTGGAGCAGTATAAAGGCAACACTTCAAATCTATCTATCTGTCTATCTATCTGTCTATCTATCTGTCTATCTATCTATCTATCTATCTATCTCAGAAAGGATTGTGTAGATTAATTATCAGTTTATGTACAGTTAAATATTATAAAATTGCACAAAGTTCATTCTTATATTGCATTTTAATTACAAGATTTTCAGTATTTTTTCTGTAGGTTATACATGTAAGCGCTCAGGAACCCTTTGAAAACATGATCAACTAGATGTGTAAAATCAGAAATTATAACCTATTATTATTTACACAGACCTGAATCAATTTTTTAAATTGTTTAAAACCTAACAAAAGCCTTTTGTTGCCTTAGAAAAACCCATACACGCATCAGTAAACTGGTGAGGCTGCTGTTTTCCCCTGAGTGCATTGCTATGTGTTGTTAATTTTCAGAGAAAGCTGTTTATGGACTCAGCATCTGTGAGTATATCATTACGTATGATGTACTCACAAGCCTTTGTAATTAAATTCCAATGTTTGATAGAAATAGGATCAGATTTACCAGATGAGGCAGCAGAGCCCTGTAGTCAGAATTCAAGGATTTAAGACAACACTCTTTTCTGCAAATGTGTCTTGAAAAATAATTTGTCTGTTTTCTCTGCAGAAATTCCCGTAATGTGGATCATTTAGATCTGGTTGAATAGTAAATAAATGAAGAAATAAATATTTCTAACCAAACATAATATAATTTGCAATTGACATTATTGATCCTCTTCCAAAACCAGTTTGGGGCTTGCTGCAAATTCCTGTAGCTATTTAGAAAAAAAGTGAATGTGTAGGAGTATTACTTGATTGTGTTGTCTATGGCAGAAATACAAAATATGAAATATAAAAAAGAAACATCTGAATTCTAACACCAGCATTTCTATGAAGCTTCTGCCTGCTTTCATAAAAGGTTTATGAATTTTGCATGTCCCATTTGCCGTATGACCAATCTGAAATTATTTTTGACCCAGTTAAATACTCACTGAAAACTTGAATGGCTTCAGCAAACCTCTATCCAGACCTTTGTTTAGATATCAAAACATGGATTAAATCTTAATTTAAGGCAGGCACACATGAAATATCAGCCTTTCTGCCTGCATTTCAATGCTGCTTCCTATAAAATGATGAGCATGAATTTAACTATTCCCATAGGATTTTGGGAGGATTCATCAGGATGTCCTTGTAAAACTGGAAAGCACTGGTCTGACAAACATCTTCATCAGAAATGTTTATCTTTGCTGCTGCTTAGCTCCAAAGAAATGAAATATTGATTGTCTTCCTAGATTGCTTTAACCCTTTTTACTCTCACTGCAGCAAGTGGCGTTCACAGAGCAGAAATCACTTAATTAACCTCTCACTGGGCACAGTCACATTACTGCCAAGTGGGTTTTTTAACTAATTCTTAATGGTTGATGATTTTTAGCAAACTTTTAGTGTTTAGTTTGGATTTTTTCATTTAAAATGAAAAGCCCTGAAAATAGTCCTATTCATTTCAGTGGGGAACCTTTCTCTTGCATACAAAGGACATGCCATGATCCCAGAGAGAAAACTGCAAGGGAAACTTAAATTGATTCTAAGTGTGTAGGAAGACTACACTGTTTAGGTTTTCTATAAATTTGGGTTTGGAATGAACTAGATCAGTTTGCTCATTCTGCTTCTAGCTTGAGATTTCTTCTCTGTGATTTATTCATGAAGGGCTTTATTAATGGGATGTTCAAGATCAACACATTTGCAGGCTGGGGAGCACCTTTGATGCACTGCTGAGCAAACCAGTATCCTTTGACTGTGGTGGTGTTCAGAAGCACCTTTAAAGCTTCAAAACCATCAATTTCCTGCAGTTTAATGTCACCAAGAAAGACCTCTTCATATCTGCAGAATGACAGTCTTGCTTCTGTGCTTTCCTTTCCCCAGCTGTAATTCTTATGATCTGAACTTTATATGATATTTATCTATTATTTTAAGAGTAACTTCCATAAATAACTTACAATTAAACAAAATAATTAGGTCCTGAAAGAAAAATTTAATGCTTTGCATCTGACGAGGACTATCAATCTCTCCCAGAAAGGGCTGCAGACACATTGGACATCAGCAGCTAAGAAGTGCCAAGGCTGTAAAAACTAAGATAAATGACTGTTTTGATTAAGCCTGTCTGCTCTTTATGGGCCTAAGAGGGGCTTAGCTTCTGAGTGATAACATACACTGTATCCACCCACAACACTTTCACTTGGACTCATTTTCACACATTTTGAAGTAGCTCTGTTAGCACTCTTTTCCATGAATATTGCTTTAAAAAATGGTTTGCAAATGCATCACATCACTCATGTTCATAATGGCATTTGTGCCCTTTGTGGTGCATAAAGGCAACTTAATCATTCCAAATGCCATGTCACATCCTGGCTTCCTGCTGAGAAATCTGGCAGTGTTTGGAGGCTTGGCAATATGATATTACAGACACTTAAACTGCATCTGCAACTCTTTCACTGACTGGCTGAAGGAGGAGGGGGGAAGAGAAAAGGCATTTTTAATGTATGGTTCAGTGTTTAGACCTAAACTGGGACTAGAAATAGGGAGATCCAGTAAGAAATGACAGAGAGTAACATGCTGCAAAGATTCCCAATGCAACACTCACCCTGCTCCTGCCTTGTGTGAAAGGAGCTGTATATTTTCCCCAATTGCTTTGGTTGGTCAGTCTTGGAGGCTCCAGCAATAGCTCAAAAGGAGGGGCCTACACAGGCTTCCATTTGAGCCTTGGTATCCATTTGAGCCACTAACCTTATGCTGCTATGGTTGTTTGGCCAGGAGGAGCAAACCTGATGTGCCTCCTTTCCCTTGGGAAGCATCCCTTTTCATCTCCTCTGCGAACTGTTAGTGGCAGCTGTGGCCCCTGGGGCTCTGTGCAGCAGGGCAAAGCTGGACACTGTGGTTTGCCCATCTTCTGCCACCAAAATGCAATTGTAATTACAAGGGAAACAACCCAAATGCAGGTTTTCTTCATATCCTCAAACCCAATTGTTATAATCACCAGGTGATTGTTTCTGATGCTTCCTCTTCTCTGGTGCATCCCGCCGGTCTTTGCCCCTCAGCTACTGCATTTTTTCTGAGAACAGCATTACTGGATTCTGCCACTCTGAGAGCTGGATGGAGTGTGCTGTTCCCTGGGGTAAAACATGGTTATCGTGGAGAATCTGATTTAGGCTCCCATTTGGTAATTTTGTTCTCTCTAGCTACAAGAAAAGTTGTAATTGGTGACTGAAGAGCTTCCTTAGAGCAAAACCGTGTTTAGGAGAATAGATAGAATTTAGAGAATACCTCACTTATTGATATAAAACAGCCTGTGCTCCTACCTGCTCACAAGGTAATTTGTTGTTTTCCACATGGAGGCTTTGTAAGGAGAGATTTCTCTTCTACCTGATTGTCTCAGCCAGAGTTTTCTGTTGTGCCTCACAGATTCAGGGCTCCTCTCAAGGCCCTTCCTACCCACCAGGATCCAGATGACCAGGCAAACTCCAAACCTGGATAAGCAAAACATCACACTGGGCACAAATTCTTCCAAGCTACCAGCTTGCTCTGCTGGGTTTGTGGTACCTTTGGTTGCTGCATCCCTGCCCTGGCTGCTGCCCTGCCTCTCCCCAGCCACAGCAAAGCAGGATATCTCAGGACAGCAAAGCAGCAGCACAGCAGTTTGGGGGCTGCCAGCGTGGGGGGCTGCAGCTCCCCTCCCTCACAGCCATCTGCAAATGTATGCTGCATGGCTGGCTTTTCCTTGTGCTCTGTTCCTGCTCCACATGGATGCATTTTATTTGTGACTGATGTTCTGTTATGAGGGGGAAAAAAAATCAATTTATTTAGATATGTTGCTATGTTGTTTTATGCTTCACTACCTTACTCGTTTCCATTTCTGTTAAAATGACAATATGAAATAATACCATTCTAACTCAAAAGATGTATTTAAATTACTACAAAGGCACAATGACTCTTGTTGGTTTTTGCCCTTTTTTTAAGACACAAAGTTATGTAAGAACCACTTCAGAGCATTTTAATAAAGTTTGGAAAGATAAATTAAAAATGTATTGCTGGGAAGCAACAAGGAGACAATGCAGAAGAAAAAGTAGAGACAAGACCTAAATTTTAACAGTATGCCAAGTAAGGGGAATGGTAATCAGTTCTTGTATTCCAGCTGGAGTGTGATTCAGAGTATATTACAGCTCTCCAGCATCTAGTATGTTTATAGACAGCCATAGGAAAAATTCAAATACTCTTATATTTTCACTCTAGTAAGCCACATAGTGTTGGACATACAACATATAAGTTGCTAAGCCATTGTTATCTTGGTACTGGCACAATGCTATTATTTGCTGTTTGAAATACATAAGATAAAGAGTAATTATGTAATAATTAAAGAAGAAAGGAAAGTATGTGCTCCTGGATATTAATTATATCCATCCTTTGATAGTCTCTCTTATCTATGCAGCACAGGATACTGGGATTACCATTCTGCTGAAATTTAGTCAGACTACATGCACAGTATGAGATGCTCTAAGCCAAAACCCATTATAGCAGATAGTAAATGTGTAATGAAACTCTTTGGGTGTCATGTATTCACCAGATTAAGTACAACTTTCATCTATGAAGCAACTTTTCAAAAGCCTTAAGTGCCCAACAATACAAGAGGAAACTTGTAAATGCTGGGGGGTTCCAGCTTCCTGGAGAATCTGGCTGCTCACGGCTTAGATGGATGCACTGCTCAAGGGGTCAAAAACTGGCTAATGGCCATGTCCAGGGAGTGGTGGTGACTGAGCAGAGTGGGTGGTGGCAGCTGGTGGCCAGGCAGAGGAGGTGCTTCAGGGCTCTGTGTTGGGACAGTCTCTTTCATACCTTCATCGAGATCTGGGCAAGGGGGCTCAGTGCACCTGCAGTGAGTTTGCAGCTCAGACCAAGTGGGGAGAAGGAAGTGTTGATCTGCTGGACAGCAGGAAGGATGCACAGAGGTATCTGGGCAGGCTGGATGGATGGCTGAGGCCAACTGCATGAGATTCAACAAGGCCAAGTGCTGGGTCCTGCGCTGCAGGCAACGCTCCAGGCTTGGGAAGAGTGTCTGGAAAGCTGCCCTGTGGCAAGGGACCTGGGGGTGCTGGCTGACAGTGGCTGAACACGAGCCAGCTGTGCCCAGGTGGCCGAGAAGGCCAATGGCATCCTGGCCTGGATCAGCAATGGTGTGGCAGCAGGACCAGGGCAGGGATCATCCTCCTGTGCCCGGCACTGGTGAGGCCACACCTCAAATCTTGTGTCCAGTTCTGGACCCCTCACTACAAGAAATCATGCCTGTCCTCCCTCCATTCTCTTTTTCTCTTTTTCTCCTTCTCCTCCTTCTCCTTCTCCTTCTCCGAAGTCATTCCAATTTAGGGATATATTTTATTATTAGACTTTACACACAATAAGGGGAATGAGATGAATGAGAAAATTTCGACAGAACATGATACTGGCATGCATTAAAAGAAATTTTCATTGGCAGTGCTTGTCAGTATAATCCCAAAGATGTTTTCCAACTTTGGAAATTCTGTTTTAACAATTAATTTTGAACAGTTTAATTTGAACAATTCCTTGCAGAAGTACAGTTCTGAGAAGTTTGCTTTAAATAGGAGAATGGACTTCAGATATAATGTATATATAAATGCAGTTTTGTTACCCAAAAAGTGAATAATGACCTTTTTTTTTTTTATCAGAAAGGAAAACAAAGAAATTTTGAGCTAAATTGGTTGCATTGTTTGCTGCAATTCTTTTTGATCAATTAGAATAAAAGGTTAAATTATAATAATAAGTGTAGAAGTGTTTATAATGTGATAATAAATACTGATGTAAGTTTGACATAACAGAGTGATTTGTGTTGCCAATGATAAATTGATACCCTAATGTTTTAGTAAAATTAAGAAATGCTTTCGAACCAATATGTAATACAGATAAAAAAGGGCTTAAAAGGTTGTTCCTTGGCACTGTCCCTAAGGTTATGTTTCTGGAGACAGCAGAAACATTCTGCTCTGCCAGACAGTGCTAAATATAAACAAGGTGAAAAAGAAAGCAGGCTGAAGCTTTGGTGGAAGAAAACACAATTTAGTTTTGGTAATGAAATACTCGCTCCTTTTTTTGACTTCTGTTTTTCCAAGGCTGTAGGTGTTTGTGAGGACGTCAGTGAGATTTGTCAGAGGTGATCCTACCACAGGTCACAGGTACTGCCCAGTCTGCCTGATCTCAGGAGGAGCAAGACTGGAGCCTAGAACTTACCTTCCCCACCAGCAGCTTCTGTCCCTTTCCAGCATTTTCAATCCTCTTTGGCCCCCACAGCCCTGAGCCATCACATTCAAGCTTTGTTTTCCAGCTGCTTAATTCTGCAATAACAGAAAGGCCAAGCTAGAACAGAACCAGTCCCTTCTGGACATTTCCATATGTGTACAGCTGAAAACAACAATATACTGAACAAACCCAGGTGGAGATACCAGAATTTTACACCTGCTTAAATGCATCACACTGTAAATGCCTTGGGCTTTACTTACTGATCTCTTTAACAAAGCTCCTTTCAACGTGCTGTCAACTGAGAGATATTTGGCAAGAGCTACTGAAAATTGCTACTCTCAGGAATACTTCTAAGGCATGAGTGGTCCTGTGAGTTTGGAGTCAGACAGTAAGAGGCAAATCTCAGTTTGTTTTAATCAGGAAAAATATCATGTTTACTGTTATGCATCCTCAGATGCCTTTATTTTTATCTCTAATTGGTATTTCTCACTTAGAAGAGAACAGAGCACAGTCATTCAAGTGCAATAATTTTCCTACAACAGAGTAATATTTTTGTAGCAAGTAACAACAAATGAGAATCTCTTTTGGACATAAACAGATGCAGCCGAAATACCACACTGAGTTAATTAAAAGAGTGGGTTCCCAATTGGATGATGGTGGTAGTTAATTACATAGGTGCTTGCCAATGGCCTATAGATAGCAGAACTTCTTGGCCTTGGACAATAGAACAGATGATTTCACAGCTACAGAGAGCATATGTTTTTCACTCCCCATGATTTGATTATATGGGACAAGATTTCATATGAGAAGCTTTTTGTTTGCATGTTCTTCTATAACTCTGTGTTTCATCCAGTCTCTTACAGGAGAGCCTGGCCATTCAGCCAGCTTCGTTTGAAGACCATCCCTTTTCAGAAAAAAATGACCTTCAAAATCCAAAATCCCCTATCACAATCATTAGAGAAAATGTCTTCTCTTACCTCTGTATTTTCACTTTAATTTCCTCTTTCAACCAATACTACCCATTATTCCACTCACACTGAATCTACCAAAGGTTTCTACCTCTGCTTTTCCTGTCTTGTCTTTATTTTTCTGCCTTTTTCTTTCTCTCCTCTGTGATACTTCTTCCTTCCCATCTGTACAGGTGATGTGCATATTCCATATACCTCTGAGCCCAATAGCTAAATTCTTGAGTCCAGCAGGATCCTACAACTGACTTTACATGTCCAGTACTTGTCAGCAGTCCCTGGGGAGCATTGGGATCCTGCAAGGATCTCATGCTCATGACAAAGAGCTACCATAGAATGTGCTAAGCATGCCTTACCCAAGCAGAGGCAAATGCTCCAGGTCTTGCTCATAGACACCTTCCTGAAGTGAGGTGCCTACCTAGGAGGGTCTGCCTCATTTTGTGCAGTTGCCTCTAGGTTAGAGTTTGCAAACAAAAAGCATGAAAGTCACTTAATTTCCTCTTCAGACAGAGAGGATTCAAAGATAAGTGATAACTGGTATTCAGGTTGCTAAAAAAATTATAATCAATTTTAAATCAGTAAAACCAGTTACAGAGAAGGGGTTAATAGAAAAAATACCTTGTGCCTTGCAGGGACAGGAGAAGAAAAAGAGCCTGGAGGCTGGTGGAAATAGAGGAAAAGGAGAATAAAGGTGACAGCTGAGATAAAGAGTCAAGTAGTGTCTGGACAAAGTGAAGAGTTTAGCTGAATTAAATTTACTAGCTTTGGCTTGTAATTTTAAGCTATGATGTTGCTTTTCTGGTTTTCTGTTTGGGTGTTTCTGGAGGATTTTGGTTGGTTGGAATTTTTTCCCCTATTTGACTGCCTATTGCAATGAAAAACTCAAGGAAATCAGATTGGCAATTGAGACCCAGGCATTTCATTTCCAAGGAAAGTGCTGTATAGATACCCAATAATGTGAACAGTCCTGTGTCCCAGTCTTAGAAGATGCAGCAATCTGTGGATCTCACTCTCTTCTACAGGCAGGGTGGTCCTGGCCAGAGCTGCCTGTGCATGGATTTGCTCAGGGCAGTGAAAATCACATCAGTGTTTCTCAGCTGCACTGCAGGAATTGCTGCCTGCCTTGGTGCCACGAGAACGCTCTCTGCAGCCATGTCCTTTCCACTCTGCTCTTTGCATCACTGCTGCTTCACTGGTTTTTTATAGTGCTTTTCATTCTGTCTTCCCTTATGAATTTCATGACTCTGAGATATGATTTTAACTATAGCTTAGTGTCCTTTACACCTAGAGCTATTCAATGCATTAGCCTGTTAAGATCTGCTGTTAAATAAGACTCTACACTGCATTTATAGACTACAGTTAGGCTAAATTCAATTTTCTCCCCTTCCCAAGAGTGCAATGAACATTTTTGTTGCAGAGGCTGGAGTTAACAGTGGAATTCTCCCTCAAGAAACTAGTAGTTTCTCTCATCTGCATAAATGAATAAAAATCAGGACTTTCCCATAGAGCTTCTCTGAGGACTTCTAGCTAGTGACTCATAGATTTCTATACCATTTCCTGCCTTTCAAATCTCTTTTTCAGTCCATCCATCCATCCCAAAAAAGTAATTTCCTAAATCTTTACTTCCTGTTAATAATCCAAGGCTCTTCCCAGGCCACATTTAGTGAATACTGCTTGGGTTACCACATGGTCCTGAAGCTGCCTATTAAATTTGAACTCTTCCCATAAAACACACCATTTTTCTGTAGATGAAGATGAATTTTAGAGAAGAGTAAATTGAGGGGGACAATTGGTGGTAGAACCATTAAGCACAAAAGCAGTGATAATTTGGGCCAGTCAGTTTAGAGATGGCTGTAAATGACCAAAAGGTCACCTCAGTTTTGCCAGCTTTGCTGAGGGTCAAGCAGAATTCCAGCAGATCCCTGCCCTATCTGCCAGACCCAGCACATTTTCTATGTCCAAGCTGGCCAGGTCTGGACCTGGGCTCCTGGAACAAAGGTTCTCAGCCTTTTGGCAATATCATGTATTCCAAAGCAGGGACCATTTCTTCAGTCTTAGCTTCTTTCACTGACTTCAAGGTCCACCAAGATTCTGTTTGGAAGAAATTTTGGATTTTTTCTTCCAATTCAAATAGAATATGAGCAATAACTAAGTGAAAATTAAATTCCTGGTGATGAAGAAATGTTCAGCTCTGGATGAATGAGCAGAAATTCTCTGTGGTAAAAAGCAAATGAGATGTAGCCATTGTGGGCTGGCACGTGTTCATCTCAATTGAGCTGTTGATGGTTATTTGAGGACAGGAATAAATCAAAGTTTTTCTAACTTGCAGGCATAGTGGTGTTGAAAACCTAAGCAGGGAAAGTAAAGCTGTGGTGTGTTTCTGGTGGGGCTGTGTCACCAGGGCCTGAAGAGCTCTGCTGTGTTGGTACCATCCTCTCCGAGCTCTGCCTGCAGAAACACCTCCTTCCCATCCAAGAGAGAAGCTCCAGCTCTCAGTGAGAAGGATGGGCCCACACTAAAGCAGGTGACCTAAGAAATACACCAGCTGATTAATTCCTAGCTGCTTGAGCTCTTCTGAAGGACAGAGAAAATAAAACAGGACAAGTTACCAAAAAGGAGCAGAACTTCCCAATACTGAAGTTATTATTATTACTGGGTTCTGAATATTGTAGTACTGTGATAGGAAGATACCCTTGTAGAACTATTTCCAGCTAAACCTGTTGGAAAAAAAGAAGAAATTTCCCCAAGGGAAGGAGAGCTTAATGTTAAAAAAAAAGGTCCTTAAGCAATTTCTGTGTATTTTCTGCAGAATTTAGGTTGTCACAGCACCTTGCCAGTGACAAGTCCAGTAGAATAGGGTAGGGAAACAGAATTCATTTTCTGCTGCAAATAAAGTTGTTATTCAACTTCTCTTGCCAGAAACTGTCATCCAAGAAGATAACAGGCCTGCTTGTTACAGAATGTATTTACAGCTTAACTACAACAATAAAATTCCCATAGCAGAACTTCAGTGGAAGTGCAGTTCTGCTTCAAATCCTGTGTGACCTCAGACCCATGGGCAGAGTGGGCAGATCTGAGGCACTGTTCTCTTTGTACATACCTCCCTGATTGTGTGCCAGGGCACACTAATTGGTGTACAGAAACAAACCTACACGCTCTCCACTCTCTTGCTATTTTCTTCTTTGGGAGACAAAACACTTAGTGAAAAATAACTTGGTTTTATGACAACACATACCTAAAAGAATAAAAAGGGATTTATATTCTATTTAATTTTTTTTGTTGCTGTTGACTGCCCCTAATTTATCTACTGTGCATTCGTCTACTCCCTCCTTCTAAAAGCAGACTTAATTATGCTACTGTTAGTGGCTATGAAGCTAAATTCTAAGTGACTTTCATCACAGTCTGTGTCTTATCATCTCAGGGAGGGAAGAAGTGACTCATCTTTTTTCATTAGGATGAATAAACTCATCTCCAGAAGATAAAAGTTGGTCCAGACTACATCCCATCCCTTGAACCAAATATAATGCATTTTCAAGTAGAGAAAATTTGCAAAACATTGAAACTTTTCTCCCTGAGTAACCTGATTGATTTCAGCAGGACTGAGTCAGACAGAGTCAGGGAGCTGTGACTTGATACAAAAATGTGTTTTTGCTAAGAGAAAGGACACAAGGACAATTTTAGTTATGTGTTTAGGGAAATCCCATTCAGCAGGCACAAAAGGCATGCATCCCCCAGAGTATCAGCTGTCTGCATATAGATCTTACTATTCCCTTTCCTTTCTAATTCCACACAGGCTGAGATGAATATTTGCACTTTTATCACAGTGCATCAAATCCCTGTCCTTTCCTTGCCTTATATTTTGCCTCACTGTACCTTGCCTTTGCCTTTTCCCATCACAATTCAATATTATGGTTAGTGTAAAATTGTTGTTCAAAAAGTTTTAAGAGTGACTGTAGTCTAAGGATAATATCTGAAGGTTCAGTTTGCCCTGTTCCAAGAGCTCCTCTAAAATCTTAAATTAACAGCAGAAGTCTTGTGTTTTGCTAGCAGTCAGACATCAAAGCACTTTTTCTGTGTCCAAAAATTGTGGTGTATTTTCCCTGGTTTGTCCATTTCCATTAGTGTTTAATAAAGTCCCCTGGCCTGTGTGCAGCTGCTGTTTGCATTATGTGTTTCCAGTACCTTAAATTATTTTATTTCTCCCTAAAGCAATCCCAACATTCAAAGTGAGGGAGGCTTGGTGGGTGATGCTGATCCTGAAATCAGATGTTCCTTCATATACTGTCCTGTACTGTCATGAAGTGACCTGCCAAGTCTTGGCCTGCAGACCAATGTGCAGGTACTCCCGTCTTTGTTTTCTCGTGACAGTTTCTATTTTGTGACTGAAAAGGATTTCAGCCCGTGCTTTGTGCTGCTGGTTTTCCTGCTGGCTTTGCTCGCATTCCTGCTCCCCGCAGCCGTGGCCCTGTGGATCTCAGATCCAAGAGAAATGCTGTATTTCCCCCAAACCTGCAACTTCCCACGTGAAGCTCAAGGAGAAAAGGGAGTTAGAGGAGGAGGTGAGAACAGGACAGGTTTTCGCTGGGAGACAGTGAAAAGTGGTGTTGCCTGAGCCCTTTACATCCTGGGTAAAGCACTGGCAGCTATTCTGAGAGTGATGGGGGAACATGGAGAAATCTCCCTGAGGTTTTTGCTGCTTCTGGGTGGTTGTTCAGCTTGTTCAGATGAAGATAATAATGATTTATGCACTAATTTATGTTTATTTGAAAAGCTAGTGGGTTCAATTTTCAATAGCAACTCTCAGTATCTATATACAATAATACAACTCTGAGTCTTGTTTAGAAAAGTAACACTGAGTTTAATCATGTCACTCCAGGATATTTTCTCTCTTTCTTCTATTTATAATTTAGAAATCCTGAGCATGTCACATTTCTCTGCAAGTCAACAGACCCTGTTATTTGCAGTTACTGAAAATATTATTTTGGCTACAATAAAGATGGCAGCAATCTGCTTCTGCTTGTTAATGAAATGAAGTGATTCACATCTAGAAAAAGAGAATTCGTAGCTCTGAAGAAAGAATTGTCATCCCACAGCAGTAAACAAAATGAAATTTAGTTTCAACTGTTTACAAGTGGAAGCTTAGGAGCATAATTGGAATATTTTTGTGGCGTTTGGGTTGGAATTTTTTGGGGTGTTTTTTTCCTATGGCGTTTTTTGTGGCGTTTGGGTTGGAATTTTTTGGGGTGTTTTTTTAGCACTTCTTCTCTTTTATTTGTCCTGTTGTACATCATCTCCCCGATTAATATCATTTTATGGGCTGTATTCTGTCTTCCTTCACATAAGAATCACTTATCAAATTATATTTACATTAATCACGTCTGAATTTATTATTTTCCTCCTTTCTCATTGTCTCAGGTGCTTAGAGGTAAGGATAAAAATAAATGGTTTGACATAATTTCTAACAAGACAGAGACAGGCCATGGCTGTCAAGGGAAGTGACAGCCACAGAGAAGATACACATTGCTTTGTTCTCCCCTTCAAAGCCTTTGGTTCATCCTCAGCAATCACTCTTGATTGCGTACCAGATAACTCTCTCACCTGGGGTTTTTTTGACAAGCAGGACTCTCAACAGATTGAGATTTTTCTTTTTTGTATGACAATCATGGCATGTGTGTACAAAAGCACTGGACCAGCACCGTTTGCTCCTGTTTGGGCTTCCTGTGTGCTTTTGGTGTTATCACTCAGAAGATAAATCATCTCTCTTTGATTTAGCTGTCACACCTGGCTTCCCTTCAGACCATATGGAGAGAGGAGGGAAGCCCCAGATGTGTCTGTCCTAGGGGAATTACCCACCAAATACCTGTGGGTGGCTCACATTGTTGCAAAGATTGTCCACTTAATCATCCTTTATTAGGCCAGATATCCTTTATTAGGTCAGGAAAACACATAAAAGATATCTGTAAAAATTTGTAGACAACGATTACTCTGAAATTAATTCTGAATGAGATTTTCTCATCTTATTTTACTTGACTGTTTTAAGAAGAGGTTTATTTTGAAATAAAATACCAGCAAAATTAGCAAAAGTAACACATTTTGTAACATTTAGAGTACCACAGTTTTGCACCTTCAAACCATGTACTGACACAGGTACAGATGTAACTGGCAGCTCTGCAGTGAAAAGTGCTGGTAAAATATTAGTGTTTAGCTGCCAAATAATAGCTTCCATTACGAAGTTAATTGGATTAAATGTCCTTTTGTTTGGCTGATTGGTGATTTTTGGTTGGTGATTTAGTGGGTCAGATAATTACTTGTATATAGCTAACACCAAAAATGTTTTTAGATGCTTTCATCCAAAAAGTAAAGCAGCAAGTCCTTTCCTTAGTTAATTAAACTCTAAATATAAGTGTGATCTTCTTCCCTGAGCTAGAGGCGATGGAAGAGGGAAGGAAAACTGTTGCAACAATAGGACAGACTGATTTTTTTATGAAGGTTCAGCTCCAAATGGATTCAGAGCTCTGTGCAGGGGAGTTGGGAAGCTTGTCCCCATAAGGTGAAGCAGTAGCTCCTGAAGGAAATGGCCTCCAAGAGAGAGCTCAGGTATTCCTAGGATGTCCCTACTCTAACTGTGACAACAAAATAAACAATTGCTCTCTCACTGTCTTTTCAGATGTTTGAAAATCTCCTGAATCCTCTCTGCTGTGGCTATCACTTGCCTCGTTTATAAATCAAGATGGAGAAGCAGCAGAGCTCTGGATCAAATGCACTTGGTGCATGGGTTGGGAGCAGAAAGTCTGCTCGTGGTGTCTGCATAACTCAAACCCAGGCTGCTCTGCTGTGACCACACTGAGGATCCTGACTCCAGCGCTGCTCAGCCAGCTACTTCTTGTTACAAATGTCGTATGAAGTATTGCTGCAGTCACTTCTCATAGACAATGGAGGTTATACTCTTTTAAGATTTTAAACACTGGCTATGCTTTCAGGGCAGATGAGGCAAAATGTGCCTGACAGTAGATTTTCTTCTTAATCGGGTGGAAAAGACTGTGCTGAAAGCCCAAAGCTGAAATAAGTGAGAATTTTTTAAGACAGAGTAGGTGCTCAAGCACTGGAACGGTTTTCTTGGAATCATGATGTATTTCTAGCACTTGACCGTGAGGATGGGACCTGTCTGATCCAATCCTGACAGTGCCAATGGTAAACAGAGCCAGTCACCTTCTTTTCTCTGGACAGGCAATGTGGAGAGGGAGACATGCTGGGGACCCAGTCTGTGTCAGTCTAAGTGGACAGTGGAAGTAGTGATATGAATTGTAAGAGAAAAGTGCCCATTTTCCCCCACTAACTGTAAAGAAACAAAATTCATGTAAAAAAATTAATTACAGCCTAAATTTCTTCTTACCATGCTGCCATAATTCAAGCTTTATACGTGGGGTTAGTGTGCTAAGGACAGTGCAAAGCTCTGATGCTGGTGTCAGGCAACAGCTCAGACTGGATGATGGTTCTCCGTGGGAAAATCATCTGCAAGAAAAAAGTCTGCACCAGGAAAACCCTGAGAGGTATAGGAGCAGGGAAATATTAACAGTACAGACAGAAAAGTGGACAAGTTGCCACCACTACGGTCAGAAACAGAAACTTCAAATACCAATCACAGTGGAAATTATGAGTTTAACTCAATTCTCCTCCTTAATGAGATTGTTCTAGAGAACTGGATTGTCAAGGTTCATGGAACAGAGGAAGATGTTAATAAGGGGAAAGATAACAAAAAGTGTGTTGATTTAGTGCACTGACTGGAAATTGAAATTATGACCGAAACCAAAACTGATAGAAAAGCAAATTACTTAGGAAGCACTTCAACCAAAAAACAAACAAACAAACAAAAAAAAAAGAGCCAAAATCCTATCAAGATGTTCTATTTGGCAAAGAGAAATGGAAGAAATAAATAAATGTCTAGGTTCAAAGGTAGCTTTTATCATAAAACCCTAGCATGGATTCATGCACAAACATCTTGCTCTGTGTACCACATGAATATGTAATATTGTTATCTATGTTAGAGGAGCTGTAGCTGGGCTTGCCTCTGCCTGATTTCCCTGCCTTCAGAATAATGTTCACTGAACTGAGTGAAAAAACTCGAGGCAGTTCTGGAAGATGTTTCCTGCACCAAATCTGCAGATTCTCATTTTAGTCCCTCATAGAATATTGTGAGTTTGAAGAGCCCACAAAGATCATCAAGTCCAAGTCCTGGTGCTGCACATGACAAGTCCAAGAATTACACCAGCCTCTCTTGAATGCTATTGGGTACTTCTTTAAAAATCTTTACATAAGAATTAAGAGTAGCAAATTTGATTAGGAAGCTTCTGAAGAGCACAACCATTTCTGTAATTATTCATTTTTCTTGTTAAACTCTTCTAGTCTGAATCCAGTAATACAAGTAGAAACTTGCTGTATCTTAAGTTAGATATTTCCAAGGCTTTGTTTCAAATTCTATTTGAGTGTCTTGACTGTTACAGGTTATTTCTCCACACCGCACAGAAAGAACCTCCCAGGGATTTTTATCGTAATTTGGCAACTGAGCTCTGCAACATAACTAGATCTCTCAAATGACTGAATCATTTTTTCCTTGCTAATGATTCTTAATTTTCTTTTCAGAGGAAATAAAATTCATAGTGAAAATCATTCTTTATTAAATGACATTTGTAATAAGATGGAACATGGAAAATGAGATTGAACAAAAACTTTTTTTTTTCTTGTTGCAAAGTGCTTGCTAACATTTGGCCTTCTGCAAATACTGAGGATATGTATATGGTTTCTGCTACTCCTCATTTATTACAATTCTGCCCAGGGTTGAGGCAAAGGAATAACTATTAATCATTTCTCCCTTCTATTCTTTTTTTGCTGAGGGGATTATAGAGTGTCCTCCAAGAGGAAAGAGAATTTCTGGACTGTTAAAGCCAAAAATAATTAAAACGACAGAGTGAGAGGGAAAACTATGCTCTCAAAGAAAACCTTGAGAAGTATCATAATCACTGAAGTCTTGAAGTTGTTATGTGGGAAATACCACCCAGGAATTTATGTGGAATTGTGGAGTATTTCTGAGTGCAGCTGTTGCAGTCGGGGCAGAAGAAGAGGAAAGGTGTCAGGGTCAGACCAGGGTTCCTCTAGCTCTGCCTTCTGCTCCACTGCACACGAGCCTGGGAGAGCACAAGCCCATCCATGCAGGGCACTCCCTTCTACTCCCAGCACCCACCCTTGGATTAGGGATGCTGGAAGCTACATCCTTGCCTACTGCCTTTGCTGCCCGTTTATGGACATGTCCAAATTTGCCCGTTTGGAGCCTGACTCCTCCCCAGGACAGCACATTCCAGAAACCCAGTTTCCATTTCTTACAAATCCTCTTCTAGGACTGTAGGTTTTGGTGAACAATTCTAGCAGCCCCCCCATTCATCACCTCAATGTTTTTGTGAACCCACACCACGTCCTTGCTCAGCCTTTTTGTTGGCTGCCACCATGAACACGCCAGCTGTCCATGGATGCTGTCTGCACCCTGTTGAGCCCTGTCTGAACGGACAGTATTGCTGGAGCTGTGCCTGATCACTGCTAGCTTTGTGAAGGTGTCAGCTGAGGGGCTCAGGTGCCCCTGTTCTGCTCTCATCCATACAGATCTATGGCTTCTGCACTGCCATCTTTCCTGGGGCAGCTCTATTCTCTCTTAAGCAGCACCTCGGGCTAAGATCCTAAATTTCAACAGGATTGACTAAACCAGCACTGAGGTGGCACTCACATGCCTGCAGCAGGCCAGTGAGCTGTTGCAGCAGTGTTCAGTGGCAGCCAGATAGAGCAAAAGCTCCATCAGGAAGAAAACACATTGCTTTGGATGAGCCGCAGAGCCCTCCTGCTTTTGCTCCTGTTCCAATAGTGGTACCCCCATGGTACTCCCTCACCAGCCCCTATTCCCCACATGATGCCACACCAAGGATGAGGAAACAGTGCATGGATTGGAGGGACCATGTCAATCCAGTGAGTCAGCAGGTGGATGCTGACATCCCAGCCACCTCCTGTGATGGGATCAGGCTGTGTGCTGTCAAGGGGGATACAAACCTGATTTTCCTTTTATCTGGCTGTGGGTTTTCCAGAAGCACATGTGTCCTTGAGACCCTCACTCTTCTAATGTTCACTCCTGTTGAGAAGTTCAGTGGGTACTGGAGAGGGAACAGGAGAGAGGAGGATGGCTGGGCCAACAAAGTATGCAGTTGCAAAATTTAATTACCTTTGGAAAGCAAAGTTTTAACAGGAAAGAGTGATCAATCCAGGCTAGTGAAGTGTTACTCACTGATCACAGAAGACTGCAGTGACAACCATCTCCCATCTGTCACTCCCTAGAACATGTCTGTGTGCTTCCTGCAGGTCAGAGCGTCTCCTTACAGCAATTATCACAGGCTTTGTCAGACGTGTCAAACAAGAACAGCACAGCACATAGCACATGCTTTTCAGGGATTGCTCCCTCTAATGAAACATCCTGGAAAACCTTGTAAATACTGCCCAGAAAATCGTAGCCTACTGCGTCAAAAATTATGTTAATGTCCCATGCATGCCCTTCCCTCGGGGGCTGACATTCTGCACTGAGCGCAGGGAATTGCCTCATGGACCAACACCAGCTTTCATCTTTGGCCATGTCAAGCAGAGAGGCTTCAGATGTGAATACAGTCCTAAGGTTCTTGGGCAGAGCAGCTTTACTGCAGCAGTGAAACACCAAGAGCTGAATGCTCACATGTGGACATTTGCCAGGAGGATTTGTGGGATCTAACAGATTTTTCAGGACAGGAGGAATGCAAACCTTGAGCATATTGGGAACTTGTGGAAGCAGCCAACGATTTCCTTATAAAAAGACATTATTAATGCTTCTTCTCTAAAGTACCTCTGAACATACAGATAGGGAAAAACAAAACCTTCTGAGCAGTCAATTAAAAAAACCTGTTCCACATATATAGTGTTTTGTAAAGAGCCCTCTGAAGATTTGGGAGGAGGAAAGTTGACTACAGAACAAGGCTAGGGCTCTGTATTGATGACTTGTTTAACTTTGAGTTAAGACATGAAGTATACATTACATCTTTACTGGCATGTGAAAGGGGCAGTTTAGGAATCTATTTTTGAATGTAGGAAAGAGTCAAGGAATTACAGCTGCTGAAGAGCTTGGTCTCATTGAAGAGATCAAGAGAACAAAATGGAGCAGTTCCCTATTAACCAAAAATCTAGGCTGGAAGTAGAGAGATTTTCCAGTATATAGACTGCTGCAGCCTCCATTACATGGTGCCTCTCAGAAGCCTCTTGATCCTCTAAGCTATGCTGCTGGGGTGACAAGGAAAATTCTTTCTCCTTGCAGATTCAAATTCCCTTCACCCTCCCACTTCATCACACCTCGCTGAAACTGCTCACACTCAGCATCACTTAAGACCCATAGAGATCCCTAATTTATTTTGAATTGCTGGGTTGCTTTGTGGGATACAGTGTTGTACTGCATCATTGCATTTTTCAGCTGTGTTTGCCTGGATCAAAGACCAGGAGCACCTCAGTGGCAAAAGCTAGGATTTACAGTGTCAGACGTTGGTTATATACAGACAGTGCTAGTAAAAAACCCTGACTCTAACAAACATAAAATCTGAGAATAGCTGTGCTGATCAGAGGTTGAGCTATCTCCAAATCCCATCTCTGACAGTGACTACTGTGCCTGTTTACAAAAGACTTTCAGGACAGATCAAGCACCTAGCAATACTTCCTTATATGTTATCCAGCCTCTAGGTGGTTCAGACACTCCTAAACCTTCATCAGTATCTTTGTATTTAGCAGCCCTTAATGGGTTTTTGTTTCCAACACATTTAAACCTTCAGCATCCACAGCATCATAAGTCACTGAGTGTTGCAGTATAATTATGCAATGTGGGAAGAAAAAATTTATTTTGTTTATTTTAAATCTGCATCCTGCTAACTTCATTTGATGCCTTTCTTTTTATACTAGGGAAGAGTGTGCAGTCACTGCCCATTGTAAGTCCCAAACTCAGCATTACTCATGGCTTCATAAAAAAACTGCTGCATCCACTTCAGGCACCTCCTTTGGAAATTGAGATAATTTATTTGATTGCTCTTCCTTTTAAAGCTGGTATGTAACTTCAGTCATCTTTATTGTCCTTCTCTAGTCTTTGCCAAATGCTCTATCTGAATTGAGCAGTTCAGCTTCATATGAGTTGTACGGATTGATTTTTGAAGATATGCTAATTCATATCATTTAGCTGCTCAACTGAAAATGCTCTTTTTGACATAATACCACTATAAAAAGTCAGATAATATATTTACTCTTTCAAGATACAGAATGAAACTTCTAGTAGTCTAATTATATGCAACATCAGTTAATTTAACAGTTCTTCATTTCATAATGTAGGAAAAATATCTATGAGTTACTATTTCACATAAATTTCTGACAGAAATGCAGTATTTAATTCACAGAACAGAACTATTTTATTAGGACATTAATTTAGCAGTAAATATTCAGCTTAAAAATTTCAAATAATTAATGCCTTTGCTGCTACACTAACACCTGAGATAGTACAGATGGTATTTGGCTCATGAGAAAATTTTCTTGTAATGATATTTTGAAGTTATCAGAACACAAAAAGTGTAACTCCAATATTGAAGAGTTATACTGTGTTTTATCAGAAAGCAGGCAATCAAAGCAAAACTTTTAAAAGCTCCTCAATGATGGGTCCTTCAGGGCTCTAATTACTACAGGTACTCAACCCTCAAGTCCACTCGAAGTGAGATTGTTTCTTTCAGGTAAGCTGGAGGCAATGCTGCTATCACAGGAGTGTGAGCAGTACTTTACCACAGCTTGTGCTGGTGAGGAAATTACAGCACTTCTTAAAAACAGCCCTGAGGTTCATACTATTATTTTAGCACATTGAGCAGCTGTGTCTTCAGTCAATTTAATCAGCAAATTGTATGTCTTTTGGCTTGATCATGACCCAGACTCTTTTAATTAATTAGCTCAATTCTGTTCTTCAAACCATTAGAAATGTGGCACATCTTGACTGAAATAATTGTTATTACCTGACAGGTCCTATTAGAAAAACTCCTGATTCCATGCAGGACAAGCATGCCAAGGATCTCTCATTTTTTTCATACACTTGGAAGCTGAGTGCCGTGCTGCAGGTGTGCCCCATCAGGGAATAGTCATTCTGTCACCCCCTTAGACTGGGTTATATGTATGGTACTTACTGCTTGTGGTCACTGCCTTTCATTTCTCACCCTACCAAAACAGCAATGGAAGGGGAACAGAAACTTTAGACCTGCTCAATTTTATGCAAATAGACCAGCTCAGCATTCCTCTACACGGTTAAAAAAGGGTTGAAAACACAACCACAAATTATAACAAAGTAGAAAATGAGAGGAATGATTCATTTAACACCCAGCAATGAAAGCAGTGACTCAGCTGAGAGGGAACAATGAGAGTTTATCCGCACTTCTCCAGCACTGGAACGAACAGCTATTTGCTCTCTGAACTACGACAGTACTGCCATTTTCCAGCCTCATATTCAATTGATGGTTTTGGCTTAATTCTCAGCTGGGGAGCTCTTTTTTTTTCCCTTTCCCCTTCTTTCAATAGCTTCCAGGTAGCTCATAAAGCAGAGCCACCTACGCCAGGCTGTTTATCGCCACTGCTCCCAGTGCCGGTGGGATGGCAGCAAGCAGGGGACAGGTGATTCAGTGTTAATTAGACCTTTCTGGCCCAGCAGCTTTCCTGAGGGCTGCAGTTACAAGTGACACTCTCACATAAAAGCCCAGACAGGGGCTGCAGATATCAAATAGGCAATCCTCTAACCCTGCTTTTCTGCTTTACTTTCCCAAAAGCAACCCCATGCTGGGATGGTCTCTCAAGGTGGCAGAGCTGCTCTAATAGAACTCCCCCATATCCAAGGAGTCCTGTCCTAGGCTGTCAATGTACTCTCTTCCTTACCTGACCCCTCCACAATGTTTCCTGATTTCTACCTTTTCTTTCTTTCACCCTTGCAGTCATGTATTGAAGAAAGACAAATGATACACTGTTCCTCCATCTGTTTTCATGTGCTGGAATATATGGTCTGTGGTTAGCATTTTTGGATGGGACACTGTGACATTGCATAAACAATCTCTTCCCACTCATTGAGCATTAGGAAAAATAAGATTGAAGCTTTTTCCAAGTAGCCCAAGATACACCCAGAGAAGTTTCTGGCAGCCCAAATTCTGGTTTGCACAGGGAAATGAGTTTCTCTTGTTGGCCAGTTTGACCAGATGAGTGAGATTTCTTTTCTTGCTGAATTAATACATTCATTCATCCTGGGGTCAAAAGTTCAGAAAATCCAGAAGAGAATTTGCTGCTATTGGCAGCTTGTGACCAAACTGGACTGTATCAAGAAGGCTGGGACTGGCGCAGGCTATTTTTTTGGCTCTGTGCAATGGTCCTTGTTTTACCCACACCCTGTCAAGAAAAAGCCCCCTCCAAAATCCTTTGGTGGCATTTCCCATACTGCAGTTGCTGTTTTTATTCACCTTCTCCTCTGTATCAGAAGATCCCCAAGGGATTTTTCTTACCATGAAAAGAGCAGTGCACAGTGATTTGGACAGTTCAATGGTTAGTACAGGTAAAATCCTTAATCTGACCGTCAAGGATGTAGTAAAACTTTTTATTCATGCTAAATGCTTTGTTAATGTCCACAGACTCTATTCTCACCATCACACATATTGATCATGAAATTAAAGGTAAAACTTATGCCCTGATCCATTGCCATATAGCACCTGACTGGAACTCAAATAATAGACAAAAGCCCATGGCTCAAAGGGCCAGAACTGATATTTTCCAGAATTTTGTCTCTGAAAATCCTTTGTGCTAATCTCTGTCTTCTCAAGGGACAAAAGAAGGATATTTTGGATATGGTGTATAGCCCTGGCAGTCACTAGATACTTGCCAAGACAGTACATCCTAGACCTTCAGATCTCCTAAAACAAGAGATAAAGACTATTTTTTTCCTTACCATATACACTGACTTATTTTGCATAGTAGCTTTAACAGCTCTGCTAGAACACATAGGACATAGAAGTGTGAACAGTCTATTTTCTCCATGTTTCCCTAATTCCTTGATGAAGAAAAGCTGAATATAGATGATATGTGTTAAGAAGAGTCTGACTTTTAAATTGGGCCTGAGAACAGGGCTTGCTCTCCTAAAATGAATAAAGCCATGTGGCAATGATGAAGAGCAGCATTCTCCAAGCTTTTCACAGTCCTCTCAACAGGCCAGATTCATGTCAAAAAGGTCTCCAAATCCATGGTGCACAGCTCCATGGGCTGTGGGCTCAGAACTGCTGCTCGGCGCCCTGTCCTCTGGAAGGGACAGTGGGCTCTGGTTTCTGGAGCCATCCAGGATACCTGGTGTGAGAGAGTGTGGGGGTCCCAGTTGTGGGTTTCTCTGGGTCTGGATTGAAGGCACTTGAGATATTAGTGCATGTTCTGACTCAAGTATTTATTATTTCTTATCAGTAAAGCAGTCTCACAACTGTGAGTTTGGCAGCTTTTCATTAGAAGGCACAAAATGACCAACAATCTCTTGTTACAAGGTCTTTTAAGACTAAACTATCAAATTAAGAACTGACACCTAGGTTATTTTCCCTTTTAACCAATAACTGATCCCAAAGAGCCCACAATGCGGACTTTTCTGCCCAATAACAAAATGCCACCCAAACCCATGAAGAAGAAGGAAGAAGAAGCATGAAGAAGAAACCCAGGACGACACCCTGTGCCCTCCATCTTGCTACCATCCACAACATACTAAAAATCCCAAAACCTGAATTTCTCACCAAGTGATACACCTACACTACTCTCTATAATCTATTTCACACTTTTGTGGATTCTAGTCTATCTTAAAGTCTAGGAAACTTTCTCCATGAATGAGGGTCAAAGTCAGTGCTCCCCTGGGGGTCAGGGCACCCCAGAGCAGACAGAGAAATATTCCCAGTGCTCTGAGTTTCCACAAGAGAGCTTCCAGACCTGCCCTTGCTGATGGATGAGATTGCTGCTCACATTGCCACAATGTCTGTGAGACAGAACCAGAAATGCAAATGTCCCCTCACACTGTCCTGTTTTGCAGGCACTGCACCAAATCTGTCTTCCATTTAGCAAATACCCCTCCTGAGCTTTAAAATGAACCCAGCCAATTCTTGATTGTCTAAAACTACTTAATTTCTTTTGCAAGTCATTTCTTTCAGGTCATCACAGAAAGATTACTTTAAATTATGTTGTTTCCATGGGTTTGAATATATATATTTTTAAGTGGCACAAGAAAGAATGCTATTACAGTTCCCAGACTGCATCATGACTTCACTTTGTTACTATTTAACTTTCAAATAAGACTTCATGGAACAGAGAATATCCTTGGTGTTGCAGAAACAGATCCCAGCTGAATGCACATAATCACAAATGCTTTTTCATGTAAGCAGAATCTATATCACCTCAATAGATCTCCAGCTTCAACTTGAAAAGAAAAATAGAGAGTCTGATCTCAAGCTGTGTTCAAAGAAGGATGTGTGAGCAGGCTGTGGCAAAGACATTAAAGAGACACGCTGTCATTCTGAGATTTGTCAGCCCATCTTTCACTTATGCAGGGTGTCATTTATCACCCAGGCTTCATAAGAAGCTGATATGTATTAATCTGTCCTAAAGCAATATTTCATATTATCTGTCACTTAGTAAACCCTGCAAATAAACCCTGATTTAAAAAAAAATGCATAAAATCTGTGAAGGGAGGAGGGAAAGCAATAATTAGATAAATGCAATCTGGAAATTATGCACAGCACACTAATCCCCAGGCTTTCTGTTAATAAGTACAAAATATAAGGGAGGAATTAAAAAAAAAAATGTATTTCTAAGGATATTGTAAGGTTATGCAGGGAAAGTCAGAAAAACCAAGGCCCAATTAGAACATAATCTGGTTATTGCTGTAAAGAACAATAAAAATATTACTACAAGTGCATTAACAAGCAAAGGAGGGCTAAGGAAAATCTCCATCCTTTACTGAATGCAGGAGCAAACTTAGTGACGAAGGATAAGGAAAAGGCAGAAGTAATTCAAGCCTTCTTTGCCTCAGTGTTTAATAGTAAAACCAGTTGTTCCCTGGGTACCCAGACTCCTGAGCTGGAAGGCAGGGAAGAGGAGCAGAAGTCCCGATATCCAAGAGGAAATGGCTGGTGACCTTTTACATCACTTAGATACAAACAGGTCTGTGGGGCTGGATGGGATCCACCTGGCACGACTGAGGGAGCTGGTGCAAGTGCTCCCTGAGGCACTTTCCATCATTTACCAGCAGTCCTGGCCACCTGGGGAGGTACCAGGGGACTGGAGGTGAGTGACTGGGATGCCCATTTACATGAAGGGCTGGAAGGAGGACCTAGAGAGACACAGGCCTGTCAGTCTGACCTTGGTGCTGGGGAAGGCCATGGAGCAGCACTCATCGTGGTGTGCCATCAGCGGGACAGGACAACCAGGGGCCAGGCCCAGCCAGCACAGGTTTTGGAAAGACAGGTCCTGCTTGACCAACCTGATCTTCAGTATCCCAGTGACCTGCTTAGTGGATAAGGGAAACGTTGTGGATGTGTCTGTCTTGTACTTCAGTAAAGCTGCCTTTGACTTCATTTCCCACAGCATTCTCCAGGAGAAACTGGCTTTGGATGAGTGAGTGCTGTTTGCTGGGTAAAAAACTGGCTGATGGCCCCAGGAGTGGTGAATGGAGTTTCATCAAGTCAGTACGGGTTGCCAATAGTGTCAGTTTGCAGACAACACCAAGTTGATCTGCTTGAGGGCAGAAAGGCACCATAGAGAGATCTGAAGGGGCTGGATCAATGAGTCACTTCTATAAGGCTCAGCAACACAAAGTGCTGGGTCCTGGGTCACAAACCCAGGAAACAGTCAAGACTTGGGGAAGAATGTCTGGAAAGCTGCCTTGGGGAAAAAGGTGTGGGGTGCTGGTGGGCAGTGGCTGAACATGAGCCAGGGTGTGCCCAGGTGGCCAAGAAGGCCAGTGGCATCCTGGCCTGTGTCAGCAATCGTGTGGCCAGCAGGAGCAGGGCAGGGATTGTCACCCTGGTGAGGCTACACAAGTCCTTTGTTCAGTTCTGAGCCCCTCATGACAAGGACATTGAGGCACTAGAGCATGTCCAGAGAAGGGCAACAGAGCTCGTGAAGGGTCTGGAGGATATGCCTTATGAGGAACTGAGGGAGAAAGGGAGGAAACAGAGCTGTTGAAGGGACTGGAGCTCAAGTCTGATGAGGAGCAGCTGGAGAGGAGGCTCAGGGCAGACCACATCACTCTACACTGCCTGAAAGGAGGCTGTAGCCAGGTGGGGGCCAGTCTCTCCTCCCAAGTAACAAGTGAGAGGACAAGAGGGACAGACTGAAGTTGTGCCAGGTGTGGCATTCACATTCTCTGAACAGAGAGAGACATAATTCTCTCTCAGGGTTTTTTCCTGGAGAAGCACAGACAGAAGAAGAGAAAACAATTCTGATCTCCACTTGCTGCTCCTGTTGTTTTTGCACATGTGGAATGTGTTAGGAAGATTGTTTACCTGAAGTGATTTGCCAATTGGATTCTGCTGAGGATTGCTTTGTTTCCTTGACCAATTAGGTTAAAGCTGTCTCAAGACAGTCATGGGTTTTTCTTTTTATTCTTTGTAGTATAGTATTCTTTAATATAGTACAGTATTAATGTAATATACTATAGTTTAATAAAGCAATTGTTCAGCATTCTGAATCAATGGAGTCAGATGCCAATCATTCCCAGATGTCAGGGGTGCCCTGATTTTGCTATATGCCGGGAGAGGTTTAGATTAGATATTAGAAAATATTTCATCACTGAAAGCGTCATCAAGTATTGGAATAGCTGGAGATGGTGCAGTCACCATACCTGGAGGTGTTCAAAAGACATGTGGATGTGGCACCTGGGGACATGGTTTAGTGGTGGGCTTGGCAGTGCTGGGTTAATGATTGGACTCAATGACCTTAGAGGTATTTTCCAACTTAAATAATTTTATTTTTCTAATAATCGGGGTTGCTCCATAGAATGGGGTTGAGATTTCTGTGGCCATGCTAAACTCCTGCACAAGCAAGAAATGTCTTGGAAGTATGGATGAGGCCCCTCAGAAGAAGTCAATGAAAAAATCTGCCTCCTAGGCAGGAGCAGAGCCATGCAGGAAGAAAAACTGCATAGCAAACAATCACTTCTGAAAACTGTCGACACTTTCTATTCTTCTGTTTCACTCATGTAATCCTGACTTTGCTGTCCTGTTCCTGGTTCATTCTGTCTCTTCTTGTTTGTTTTTACCCTTGGTGTGCTTCATGCCTTCTCTGCGACCTTTCAGCCTTTGGAAAATAGCTCTTCCTGTTTTGTTATTTGCACATATCACTCCCATGTTCCCAGATTTCTTCTTGGTTTTCTTCTTTTTTTCTCTCTCTGTACATGGTCTCACACAAAAATAAGAGGGTTCACAAAGAACGCTAAATATCAAAGGCATCAAGTCATGGGCTAACTTATTATTTTAACTCAGTATTTTTAATCCCAGGGGAGCCAAGAATAAAGCCAGAGGATGATCCAAAAAGCCATATGACAGGGATGGGTAACTAGCTATCACAAGCAGTGATGAGCATCTGGACACACATGTCGATCCATCAGTTATTAAGGGCATTTTGTGTTGACATAATCTGGAATCATCTTTCCAGCTGCAGCTGGAAAAGTGAGTATGTTTATTTAACCCATCTAGGATAACAGTTTTTTGTATTTTGTCCTATTGATCTGACTCTGAGTAGTTCAGAGCTGAATTAAGGGTATCATTATGATATAGCATAAGACACTCCTGGGATTTATTTCTTGATAATGGACTTCCTCAGCCAGGAAAGAGCATCATTTCAGGGACCCTCACATAAATCTGATACAGCTTTCCATTAGATTTGAGGGACTGCTCTTGCAGCACCTTTCCAATGCAGCAGAGCTGACTCCAGAGCAGGATAACATGATTTGCTGCCCACGGAAATCTTGCCATCATTAAGTCACTGAGAGCTGGATTAATCTCTCTTATCGCAGCTGATCAAGCAGCAATTAAAGATTTCTTACAAGTCCTAAGCTGTCTGACTGATTTTGCTACCAGGGAAGAAGAGCGTGTCCTAGAAGGAAAGCACCCATCATCTTGTTGGTGCCCTTGTACCATCCCCTTTCCAGCCCCTTTCACACCCTCCACTCAGCCACTGTCACAAATCACAACATAACCCTCACTTGAGGATTGTAATCTGACCACTGATCACTTTGCTCCTTTTGTGAGTGGAAAATCAATGGTCTCCATTGAGATGAATATTTACACTTTTAAATGGAAATTTTCCAATGCCTAATGCTTATGTGCTGTATGTACAGTTGTGAATTTGTTGCCTGTTTTGATCAATTGGCCACTAATGAAGGTTGCCAGCTTGGAAGAGGCCTCCATTCCCCTGACTGATAGCCCTACTTCAATTTGTTCAAGGGCTTTGTTCAAAAGTAGAAAGAATAAGGGATAAGAAGCAGAACTGCAAATAGACTGAGATTTATAAAACATGACATTTTATTATAAGTAATAAAATCAACCTACAAAGCAAAGGCAAATATTAAATGATACAGTCATGCATTTTGTTATCTACGCAAATATTTTTTAACCGCGTCAGTTTTGATTTGGTCTGTGTAAGTTCTGGATGATCACATCCTTGGGAGAGAGAACATATTTCTTCTGCTCATAAGCTCCACTTTTCATGTGAGTTATCACACAATCATATCTTCACCCATTTCCTTTAATGTATTTAGTTACATCTCTCCTAATACATGAGGGTGATTTTGGTTATTGGTGCATTTCATTGCTGTTACATTGCACACATTGGTTGCCATGATTTTTTTCTTTCAATTCTTCATTTTAATCAGCATGTAACATCAGTCCTTCAGTTCATATGAAAACTAAATCCCAAGATATGCTTGCTTTTACAGTCTGTCAATCTTAGACACAAAATTTACGTTTTAACTTTGGCAATATTCAAGTGATGCACAGCTCTATGGGGGTGTGACTATATGTACATATAAAAATATCTACAAAGCATTTCTAATGTCATAATCTGTCACAACAGTACAGATGTGTCCTCTAGCCTAATTCCCGATGTCAAAACACATGTAATTCTAGCTTATACCAGTAGTAAGGCTAAAGTTTAAATGTTTCTCTTTGCATCAACCTTGCTTCACTCCTACTTTTTATAAATTATGAATACAGAAAAGGAGAAAATATTAAATAGTCAATGTAGGCCAACTTTGGAAGTTAATATTATTGTATTTGATAAAGTCAGGAGCATGTATTTAAATGTGATACTGCTGCAATGTCTGCAATGTTTGGTAGAACAGACAGTTCTATTATTTTACTTTAATTTCACATAGTTCTCAAAGTAGCCACAGGGGAAAGGATGTGTTAGATTCATCCAGTACTGTAATGTGTCTGTCCTGAAGAAGAGCAGAGCTCAGTTAGCATGCATGGATGCCCAGAAGACTTGAAAGAGCTGGTTTGTTTGAGCAGTGCTGGTGGCAGATCTGTTATGGGTGCACAGGAGAATTTGGAAAACTAGCTGTTTATTTTTCCTTCAGTTTGTGCTCAGAAACGTGTTTATTTTCTCACTTTGGCATTTTTCAGCCCTTCATTCTACCATCTCCTTCCCAGTACGATGACTCTCAGTTTGGTTTTTGAATTCCTTTTTTCCTCTCCTGTGACTCAATTGTCTCTTAAACGGAGTAGCATACTTTATTATCAGGCCATAATACCTGTATTATACATTATCTTCTGGTGTCCTCCTTTCATAGTTTCTGGGGTAAAGGTCAGATTTTGTGCCTGCAGTAGCACAGGGTCCTGCCTGAGGATTTCTGCGTTTTCCAGGTGGGTTTGGGAGGCTGCCGAGGCTGCAGGGCTGGGGCTGTGCAATCGATTCCCTGCACACACTCCAGTCACAGTCTGTATCAATAGCTCTTGGAAAGCCAAAAATTAATATTCTGGTCATTTAGTCACTTGATTGATGCACTCAGACCCACTCCACCAGGCTCCTTCCCATCCTTGTAAAATCTTTTTTTATCATTTGCATTAGAAATCACAAGTTTGTCTCATTTTAGGGGGGTTTTGCAGGGTCTTTGCATTTATTTATAAAATACATTTTGGATGGTCTGAGCTTATTTGTTTTCTAGCTGAAGAGTTGTTGCTAATGCCATCATTTCCTTGATTCCTGTGCCTTTAAAATTATGGCACTTCCTATCCTTTGATGTCCATATTTCTAAACATTGATCTTATCTCAAGGATCTTTTTACTTGCTAAAAGCACAGAGGTTTCCCAGCCTCCTCTGACACTTGCCCTGCTCTCAGCTTTCATGGTCTATAGCCCAGAAAAGGTACTCAGGGCTCAGAATCCTGCTCCTATAAATGTCTCAGGTTAAAAAACATACCACACCCTAATGCAATAGCCACAACAGTGCCCCATTAAGCCTCTGTCTTCTGTGCTGGCTGGAAGAGTTTCACAGAATACCAGAGCACCTCTAGCTCCAGGCATTACAACTCTAAAAATATATTGTTAATTTAAGGGCACAGATTGCCCCATTCACTCAAAGAGAACATTGTTTCAGCTGTAATAGTCCTTCACCACTTTTATATATGCATAGGACATCTGCAACTCTGTTTATTGTCATTTAGAACCTCTGAATTGACACTGTGAAAGTTGTTCATTCAAATTAATATTTCCATTGGGCTCCTGCTGTCTTAAATGGTGCAGAAAATATGTTTTTCAAAATAGAAATTGGTTTATTTACCAGAAATAGGTTTTACTTACTATTGATAATTTAGAATATGTTTTTCTAGGCTTATATAATTCACACCACTAAAATTAATACCCTCTTAAATGATCTTTTAAGCATTATATGATTTTTAATGTATCCTTTTTAATCATGAACAGACAAGTGCAATTACTATTCACTTCCTGATTTTCTCCTCATAACTACTACTTAGTCTGCATTAAGCCACTCCAAATGGGAGTCCTTCATCAAGCTAAGGAACAGTGTCTTTTATGACTGAAAATCATAATGATGAAATTCTGAATAGCACACGAGCTTTGCTGTATGATTGCTTATAAAATGTGACACATTATTTTTAGATACAGTACAGGTGGGGCCAAACATCCTTCCCAACCCAAAATAGTTTATGACAGGCAAAGTGTCTTTTCTCCCACTCCTTGCACAGGGGCCATTCCCAATTACTCCCCGTGCTTCCTGAGCCTGGTTCAGCTTAAAAACAATGCATCTGCCCACATTTGTGGGGACTTTCTCATCTTTCTAGCTCTGCCATGGGGACTAACAGTAAGGAATACACTCACTCCCTGTGAAATGTAGTCTAGCACCTGTTTCCTGTTTACCTATCAGAGGGAGAAGCACAACATCTTCCATGGTGAGTTTCATCTCACTAAATCTAGATGTATGCAGCTTCCTTGACCTTCCTTTAGGTGGGTTCCTCTCCTCCCTTTGCAATCAGTTGAGAAGCAGGAATTTCTAGTACATGAGTCACTGCATCTCAACACAGACACCTGAAGTAAGTCAGACTAATTTAATTTTTGTTTTTTTCTCTACTGCCTAGAGGCAGTCAGAGTTTTCATCAATTCAGCTGGAGAACCTCATCCATCCCATTCTTTCTGGAAAAAATTTGAACCAAGAAATTTTGAGTAAACAGCTGCCCAGCCTTGGATGGAAAAAGGCAGTCACTGCCTCTATTTAATGTGAGAAACAGATTTTGTTAACAGCTTGGTATTGGGTACATTTTGACATCCCAGAAACAACATGTCTTATCTATGATGCACAGTGTTTGCAAGTGATCCTGTCCTACATATGGGTAAGACTGTTCAGACCTCACAGCCCTGGAGCCTTGGACATGTCTCAAAAGCCCTTCAGTGTCACAGTGGCTCTAGAGCCACCAGACATCACTGCCAAAATGTGCCATATTTTCCATGTTGTGCTGAAAAATCCAGCCAGTAATTTGTCCATTTCCTGTTCTGAAATTTCTTTATAGAGGATAAGTTTCTGTTAGTTTTTTTTTTTTTTTTTTTTTTTTTTTTTTTTCCTGAGGACCATTCCCCTTTCCAGACAAAACCAGTACAGTCAAAGGCCTGAAAAACAAAATCCTTTTACTCCAGATTTTTAATGCAAATGTCTAATTTGGAGTTGAACTGCAAGAGAACGCTTAAATGCACTTCTCTCCCCCACCACCCCTTTCCCTTAAACTTTTCCAAGCCAAGTATTCAGGTACTTATCTTGGTATTTTGATGGAGGAAAAGTTGATGTGAAAATTTATGTCTGTCTGGTCACACTTTTTAAAGTCTAGACAAAGATGTATTTCACAGGAGAGGGACCAGAACACAAAGAAGCTCAGTGAGCATCAATGCCACTGTGAGCTAATTGAGTCTATAAATATGCAGTGCTGTTTTTATTGGAATATTCACTTTAGTGAATATTTCAACAGGTAGGTCAGGAACAGGGGTCATTCAAGACTGGGTCATTAAAATCACAGTGGTGGAAATTCCAGGTAAGGACAAACTGTGGAGACTGAGCCTCTTATTTTTGGAGAGGCAATGGAGGAGCATTTGTTTGACTGCTTTAACAGGACCAATCCCAGTGTAGACATAAACACCATTGGTAATTACACTAAATTGCTTTTTCCTAGGCACTTTATCTTTTCAGTACATATTTAGTAGCTCTTTATTGTCATGTTTTTCTCATTTTTGTCTCCATGTTTTACCTCCTGCAGGCTATTGAAATCACACACTGGAGACAGAACTCTTTGCTTCTTCCCATGATGCCTGTGCTATGTGAGATCTGCTAATGACTTGTAGTTTTTAAACACCCAGCAAATTAGTGGGGATCCACTTTGCAAAGGGGGATCTGAGACACAGCTCAGAGTTAAAAACCTGCATTAATTTTGAGTACCCAATTAGAGATACTTTCAACCCTACTTTTTCAAAGCCTTTTAAAGAAAATTCTAATTCAAGCAACAAATCTGAGTGTTCAGTGCTTTGATAGATCTGATCCCAGAGTTTCATATCACATATCACAGAAAATGAGGAACATTTTGACCACATGTGAAAAGCTCACCATATGCCTTGAATGCCCTTGCATAGGAACATGGTGGCAGAGGAATAATTGTAGCTGATCCTCCACAGCATCACCTAGCCATTATTTTTTCCTCCAAGACGTTCCTGCAATTCCCCCAACCATCTTTAATAAGAGCTGAGATCTTACAAGGAGCCATCTTCTCTACTACATGTCTGATATTTATCCCTTAAGAAGTTTAATTCTGTGTTTTGACTGAGTAGGTGACATTTAGCCAAAATGATAAGTAATGATATAATTGAAGACTTCAAAATAGAGTGCTCAAGAGAGATGTAAATCCACTGCACTGACAAGCTGTACTTCCTTTGTTCTGAAGCACTTTCCATTCCATTTGTTCACAGGGTATTGTTCCCATCACAGCTGGGTGCTGGGGTTGGATCAACTGCAGCACCTCAGCTGCAGCTCCTGGACTGGCTCCTGCCCTGCATGTGTCACCACAGCCTGGCTGGGACACCCTGGCCATCATCCCACACCTGCTGGTTTGAAGCACAAGATGGGTGCAGCTGAGGTCTTCAGCCCTGTCTGCTGCTGTGGGGCTCTGACTCCTCCCAACGCCCAGTCTCCTCACAGCCACCATCTCTTCCTGACCTGACTTTCTTTTCCCTACTCCCTCTTTCAGCCTCAGTGTACCCACACCAATGTTTCCCATCCTCAACTCAGCCCAGGCTGACCTGGGACCTGTAAGGGGATGAATGCCTTTGTTGCTACGCGGAAAAGGAGACAAAGGGATTGGGACAACTGGCTGCACAGAGCAGTGAATATTCAAAGGAGAAGAGATCATAAGACACAGTTCCCAAGACCCTGAGCCTTAGGGCCTGGATTATAGCTGAATAATCAAAATTGCATCATAGTGCTTTGTTAATACTGAAAAACAGCTTCTCTTTTTGTCCTTTTTTTTTTTTATTATTGTTGTTTTTTTCCTAGTTGTTTTCTTCCTTCTCAGAAGTGGATAATCTACTTTGCCTGAAACCTCTAAAAAATATTCAGCTTAGGGTGGGCACGTAGAACTGACATTTACAGCCTAAAGCATTCATGTCTGACAAAGTTAAAAGCAACTGAAAACAGGGTATTGTAATAGGAAACAAAATAGGAATACCAAACTTAATAATCAGAAGCTCTATCACCTCTACCTATTGTAATGAATGATCCAGAGAAGGTAATTCAAAGGACTCTCATTTGCCCTTTCTCAGAAGATGAACAAGGCAACATTAAATGAAATGGAAAGGCTAAAGGAAAATACTTCTCACAGAACATGCAGCACCTGAAATTCACTGTCAGATGATAATGCTGAGAACAAGAGAGCAGCGATTCACAGCAGAGTCAGTTCCACATAACAAGAACACCTGCAATTGGTTGATAAGACACATTTATAGAGGACATTTCTTTATGCTTGAGGACATATGGCAAGTGCTAACTGCCTGATGAAGAACTTTTCCTAACAGATTATGTGGACACTGGGATTATCAGATCTGCTTCTCCAAAATATTCAGCACTGCAGTTGAACATGTTTCAACTGTGAAGTATTCAAACCTACCAGTTCATTCATGCAGACCTAAGCAGCCCACTCAGCCAGTGATAGGTGGGTGGTGGGGTCTGTTTTGGGTTTTTCTCAACTTAGGAGCAATTTAAAGGGAGATGAGTTGCTCTGTTCAAATTATGAAACATGGATTGTCTCATGAATTAAATAATTGCAGTTTTGACATCATCATTCAGTGTTCCAAGAATAGATTGAAAACACAACTATTTATTTAAAATATAATCTCTTTCCTTGATCAGTATCTCACCAATGCTTTTAAATTGTAACATATGTCTTTTTCATCAGACATTGCATGATATATTTCAAAGGAAGAAAAATCAAAACCACCTTTCATAGCAAATATCTAAAGGCTGAACACACTTTAATTGCCAACTTGTCACCAAATATTTGCCGTCACTTATCTAACATACTACTGAATACATACTACTACAACATACTTGTCATCAGTGCTACAGATGACTAGCAATAAAACAAACAGTATGATTCCCCTTAGAAGCTGCTCTGCCTAGTCTGATATGATGGAAATCTACAGGCATTTTGTTTAGACCTTATTCTTCAGATTCATCTCATTGCATTTGTGCAATAATGAGACTCGTACAAGCAACTTCATTTCCTCTGAAGCACAACAGCTATCACACACTAGGTGTGAAATTCACAATAAAATCACTCATGATTGTCAAATTGTAACAGATATACTTTTGCATCTAAGTTTTTTTAAATCTGGTAAATCATTAATTGCAACTAAAAGTGTCTACAGATAGTCTCATTCTTAAAAGGTTATTCTGTGGGTTAGTTTAAATTAGTCTTGTCTCAGCAGTTCCAGCTGGGAGGGAAATAATCTGAATAATGAGTTTGTCTCACTAGAATATCTCAGTGTTCTGGTGGGCTTCAAAAATAATGCTTGTATATAACTCAAGTTATATATAAATCATATAAATATTACCAAATTAGCACTTTATTATTGTAATGAGATTTTAAAAATGTTTAAAAACACAAGCAAAAGATAAAGAAGAGATATTTATATATCTAGGATTATTTGTCTAGTTTTAGATTTACCAAACTTTTATTTGTGATATTGATCAAATACTGATACTGACAGAATCATAAAAAATCCTGAGCCAGATGGGGCTCACACGAATCACCAAATTCCAGCTCCTGGCCCTGCACAGGACAACCCCAGGAATCACTCCACGTGCCCGAGTGCTGTCCATGCACTTTGTGAACTCTGGCAGGCTGTGCGCTTCAACTCCAGCACCAGTTCCAGTGCCCAGCCACTCTCTGGGTGAAGAACCTTTTCCTAATGTCCAGCCTGGATCTCTGCTGACACAGGTTCCTCCTTTTTCCCTGGGCCCAAATTGGAACAGTTCAGGTGTCTGTCACAGCATGTGTTCCTCCATGTGCTGGGGCAGAGGGCTCCTCAGTGTAGTGGAAAACTCTTCTTCTCTGAGCCAGAAATTGCCTGCTGCTCCTGACTTTGACAAGATGTGCAAACAGGATGTAGCAAGCAGAACCAGTGAGTGCCATGTCTGTGTGCCTGCTGCAATCTGGAAATGAAATCAGCACCGAAATGTAAATGCAAGTGAAAAAGTTGAAACTCCCACAATTAATAACTTAAAGGCACTCAGGGGGCAAAACAAACGTTCCATTTATAGGGTCTTTACAGGACACTTTTTTTCATGTCAGAATCTACTATTCCAAAAGAGCAAATAGTTTACCTTATCCATTCTTCCACTGGGGTTTTCTTGGGGGTTTTATTTGGTTTGGTTTTTTGTTTTTTGGTTTTTTTTTTTCTGGACTGAATAATCAGTGTAGTAATTCAAGCCACTGAAGCGAAGCTTTAAAAGTGCAGCAAGGAGGCTGAGACTACAAAAATCTTCTGTTGGGCTACATAAGCACAAACAATATGGGTACCACTTCACTGCTGAGAGAAAAGTCTGTGAAAAGCAGCTGTAAAGGCAGATAAAGTGGGAGGGGACTGAGGCATCCTGGTATTTTGCTATTTCATGTTACTTGGTGTCACCCTCAAGTCTAAATTATTTAGTATTTTCTTTAATTTGCAGTAAAGTTAATTGAATTTTTAAAATTTTAATTATATTGACATTTAATTACTCATTCTAAGGAGATGATACAAAATATCTGGAGGAAAAAGGATCCAGAATTAACTGACAATGCTAATATTGCAAATAGAGAAAAAAAATATTTTTCTGATATTTGAAAGGAGAAAGAAGTCATCAATATTTTACAGACAACAGGACTGAGCAGGATATTTTATATATATATATATGCACTTATACAGCTAGACCTCTGTATCTGTGAATATGTGTGCATATATATGAGTGTACCTATATCTGCATGAGTATGTATATGTCTATACACATAAAATATATTAAATCACTGGAAAAGCCAGATACTTAATAAGCTGGAGATATTCTGCCTGTGGAAATCCATTTTTTTCCATATCTATCATGACCAGAAGTCCATAATAATTACCTGACACTAAAGTGACACCAGTGAGAAAACAGAAGGGAAAATTTTCCTCTTCAGTTGCAAAAAATATGCAGAATGATGGATATATTTCCTTTTATCCTGAGGACCTGGCTGAAGAGGTTCTCATCTCTGAATATTTATCTCTATTACTATGGACTAATTGCTGCCATTTCAATTAAGGTAGTCCACATGTTTGTGAGGCACACAAAGGAAATCATTGTGGTGAAAAATAACACACCAAGTGCAATTTTTCATGGATATTACTAACCCAAATCATTCCAGCATCTTGGGTCATACAGGAACAAGGAGAGCTGAAGGGAGCAATAAGGTTCATTTTGGCAGCAGGATTGCACAGGTACAGAGGGAGCCACTGAGGACCACACATGTAGGACAGAGAGTTAAGACAGATAGATTTATACATATATATATAACTGAACCAAATGGATTGCAATGACTTTGCAAGCTCTGAGAGCAGCTGGGAAGCTGAGGGAGAGAGGTGGCAAAGCAGGCAGCAGGTGACAGAAACCTTGTCCCTGCCGAGGACTGGTAACTCCTGAGCCCTTTCTCACCCCCAGCCACCTGCCTTTCAGCTACTCAGGGTTGCTCTGGTACTTCCAGAGTGATTCTAAGATACATTCAATGAAAACATTATTGTGCTTGGTTTTGCCCACCATATTCTGGCTGCTAAGCAGACATCAGGTTATGTCAGTTTACAACACTAGAGCATCACTAACCAGTTGTGTTGCTTGTGATTTAGAGCAATCCAATTGAAAAAGGCTTGGAATCCAGTTAAAAACCTCTGATATCATCACAGAAAGGGACCTTACAAAGCAGAAGCAGAAATACTGCCCAGTGCAGATATCACTTACTAATACAGATGATTTATTGCACTGTAAATAATGAAAAAAAAATCTGATATGGAAGCATCAAGAAAGACTTTAGATAAAACCACACCACTGTCATTTCTGAGGAATCTATACATTACCAGATGTCTTGTTGCTACTTCTGATTTTGTGTAACTTGCAGCCAACCCACTCCTGTTCAGTCAGTCAGTCAGTGATACTTTTGGTTCAGCACATCAGTTGGGATCAACCAGCACAAAATCACTCACGTCAGTGAAATTACACCAATCTGCACTCACCATATGGCCTAAGGCAGTTACCATGTCTCTTATGTCAATAGTTACAATTTTACTTCTGTTGGCTTTACATATCTGTGACATACCAGCTTCTAGACACCACAGCTTGTTTTATTTCTGATTCTTACTGCATATGGTGAAGTGCCTGGGTATTTTGGTACAGTCTGACATGCTTTGGAAGTGCCAAATGGCCCAGTCTCACACAGTTAGCACTACTCCAGCAGCCTGTCTAGAAGTATCATCTTAGGTCATACTCAGCTAAGGAGGTTTGCTTTGGTTTTGTTAACTGTATGCTACAAGAAACCTGGATTTGAACTGTTCTCCATAAGTGTAAGTTTGTACACAACTGCATGGCCATATGGAATCTGTAGTCTTCTGCAAGGGAAACCACCTTCAGCAGAGAGCTTCCCCACCACCACCACCACCACCATGCTCCTCAGCCTAATTCCCAGATCAGGCTATCACACAAGATTGTCTTGCTACCCAACTAATACTGACATGCAAAATTGCAATTTTTATGGCAGATGAGAAACCTGAGAAGTGTTTTATCACCATGTTTTATAATAACAATGAAAATATGCTTAAAAGTTATCTGTGCCATTTAACTGTGGACAGCATTCTTCTTACTTCCCAGGAAATGTCTGTGACTCAGGACCACCTGCATCTGGAGTATCCTTGTACATGCCTACACCAAGGAAAGAGAAGACCAATGAACAATCTCTGCAATTGAGGCCAACTGGCCCAGAGATCTGAGATATTAAAAGTACCTGAAGTGATACTGGGGGCATGTGGGAGCTTGTCAGACTCTATTTATTACCCCAAACTGAAAGTGTGTGCTGCACTCTCTGGGGGTGGGGTGAAAATACAGATGAATGGCTGATAGTTTAGCTAAGGAAAAGCTGTTACAGTGCAGGATATCCCTAGGTGGATACTATTCCATCCCCTCACCCAAGTTAACCCATCCTTGGGACATAAGAAAGTCTTTGTTATTTCAGTTCTTTGCTGTAATTTCCACCATGAGCTGACATCTTTGAATTTGTATGTATATTAGCTACTTTCTGTCTATTTTATTGCTTCATTGAAATTTAAGGAATGGAATAAAACAGATAAATCAATCCCCTCTACAAAAGGCCACAAATCAGCTGTGTACAACTGTCCTAGTGCCAGCAAATCCACAATGTAAATAATAACAAAAATGTCTGAATAATGAGAGAAATAAGGAAAATTGCTTCATTAAGGTAATTTCCCTGGAAACAGTTATTGCTTGAAGCACTATAACAAAAGATATTTTGTTTATACCACAATTTAAAGAAATTATTTAACGATTCCCACGAGCATTCTCTGACTTAAAAATAAACACATTATATCTTAGTCTGTGCCCAGAGAGCTAATGGTAAAGCAAAATCGTTCAGCTTGGCTCTGACATTAAAAGCATTTTGTACTGCTCTGCCAGTTTCAAGTAGCCAGACTTCTGCCAGGCTTAAGAATTAGGAGTTGTACTTTTGCACATTTGGAAGAAGTCCAAAATGTATCCCAATACCGAGTACATTTTAAGCTGCTTAAGGCAACTTTACATGATGAGAACAGAGAAAAGGCTCAGGAAAACAAATGACTGCGAGGAATAAGAGCTCCACGGATGCACATTCTGGCCCCAAAGTTGTAGCAGCATTGTGACATTCTAGTTATTTAGCTATTTTCCAAGATCAGAGGTCCCCTTGGGCACCAATACCAGTGGGACAGACTCAGGTATGGTGTATGTGACTGCTCCAGAGAATGAAGAATAATATTTTTGTTACAGAGTGTATTAGCTGCAATAAAAACTACTCTGTATTTGGAACACAATTGGCTTCCAGATTTGTGGGGAGTTTCTTGCAAGTTAAAGCAATACCAGGTTGCTTTCAAGAAACTCAGTCCTGTTCATCCAATTTGGCAAATTGTTAGAAAGTCGCAATGAAAACCATGTGTTAATAACATGCTACAAACTATTCTATTAATGTTTTAATGAATACATAATGAATACTATGAAATCAAAACACCAAAACAGGTTTAGTAAATAAGAAGACTTTAAAACAACATAGAATATTAGAATGATCTTTTTTTCTTTCAGCCCGTTTGAGACAGAACAGAACCATATGCTCAGAAATGTCTCTCTTGAGCTGTGTTCAAGTGCCAGTGATTTACATTTGAAGTGTCCATGTCTTACACTTCCAAATATACACATGAATTTAAAACTGAATTTACGTGGTCATGCCATCTTCTGATTTAGTAATTTTTTTTCATTATAGCAGCCTTCTCTGCTCAGATGCAAAACAAGTTAGTTGTGGAGTGGCTAACTTTTGCATATGTAGATTGAAATCCAAAAATGCCTGCATGCTCATAAATGTCAGGCTCCTGTTTGCTGGCATGTCCACCTCCTCAAGCTAAATTCCTGTATGTCTCACTGCACAATATGAAAACCTGCTTCTCTGCAAAGGGAAGCAGGTTTTAATTCTGTAATAATCTGCCTAGACTCCACATCCTTGCATCTGCCCCCCAAAAAAAGGCAAAAAACCACACAAAAAACCCCCACAACCTGACACTACACCAAAGGGAATAGAGAATTCCCTGATTAGTGCAAAAGCATGCAAAGCTTTTAAAGCTGCTTCACTGTAAGACTTACAAAGCTTAATCCAGTTTTATTGTATGCTAGACACCAATAGAAAAGCTTTGATTAAAAGGGTACTCTTTGTAAGAGTTAAAAAAAAAAAAAGCCTTTGTTAGATTTTCTATGTTATTTTGAGCAATTTCTTCTAGATTTTAATCCTGCTTTAATTCCTGTGAGAACTTACAGCAGTAATGGGAGCAGGTTGTCCTGTGGAGTGCAGACAGACCCTTAGTCTTTGTTACCTCTCCAGCTACGTCAATCTGTTGCTCAGGCTAACAGATACTAGTGAGAGAGAAAAATTATTGTCAGCACATCATGGACCTTTTGTCTGCTCTTGGAGGTGACTTGGTACACCCAGGAGAGCTTAACTGGTGATATATATCTGTCTCAAATATATATAAGCATTGACTCATTTACAGAAGTCTGAAGAGACAACCTAGAAGAAGGCTGACTATTTATCTATATATTCTCAGTAAAATGACTTTCAACATTTCTCTCAAGATATACAAACACCAAATTTGGGGGTGAAAGGAATTTGCAGATTCAGCTGTGTAGATTGACTTCTGTAGCCTCTAATTCTGTAGATTCAGAGGATTTCACTGGCTCCATGTTTAGTCTTAAGGAATTTCAAAATCAGTTACCTGTCATCACTGTTGATAATTCTTTAACGTTTCATGCTAAGGCAGTAACAAATAATAGTTATCTGTAAGGGGCATCCTTCACTAATATTCATGAACCACCTTAAGGATGCTCTCTTCATAAATCAGCCTCAGAGGAGGATTATTCAAAAGACAGCAAAAAAATGAAGCCTGACACATCCTGAGTAGTGAGGTGTTCTGAGTAAAAAGCAAAAATGTTATTAATGGCAAAGTCCATTAACACCTAACCAAGAGTCACAAAAGTGACTAACAAATAGTAAGACTTATCCTTCCCTTGAATGTGATTGCTCTTAGAAAAGCACTGCTACAGCAGGCACAAACACTGCAAAAAGAGATCGCACTGCCTTGTAATTAAAATATTAACACCCTCGCTGAAGAAAAAAAGTGTATCATAAAAAAGCCTGAATAATGTTTTGCTAAAATGGTGAAGTCTAGCACAAAAAACCAAAGAAAAAACAGAGCCAGCTGATCTCTGTTGTGAGATTGAGCTGTTTAAAGCCTTACTCTGTCTAATCACACTATTCTTACTCAACAGTATGACTGCAGTAAGTGGATGGCACTTCAAAACCTGTTTAATCATCAAGAGTCAAGACAAAGGGTGTTTCTGGGCAGACAGTACAGTTTGGTGGCAATTTTCCATAGGAAAAGAAAGGGCAGAAAAGTAGCATGGATAACTTTGATGAGGAATAGTGCAGACAAAATTTCTGTCTACTTAAGTGCTTTGAAGTTCATTCTTCCATATGCCCTTACAGGTCACAGCCATCAGCCACCTGTGTATTTTACTGACAGAAGTTGGTGCAATATGAGTTTCCAGATAAATACAGTCAGGCCCACTCTGCACTGAAAAGATTGCCCAGAGGACAGTGATGGCTTTTGAAATATTCAACACTTCTTCACACTGCACAATGTCCACCAGCAACCTTCACTTGCACCTTTTCCAGCTCAAGTTTCACATACAAAAATATTTGGAACATCAAATAAAAAACTGCACCAGCTTCTGAATTGTACTGAAATTTGATTTCCATATTTACTGTCCTCCATCTGGGACTGCAAAAGAAAGGAAGAAAATAAATTGAATACATAGCATTGGTTAGACTTAGTGGTGTTGAGTAGTTTGGGATGATAGAATTAATTTTATATGGGATTTTGAGGTATCACTGTGCTATGAGGCATGTGTGCTTCTAGACCTTGATCTGCTATTTCAGATTCTTTTCAAAAACCTTTGTAAGTAAGCTTCCCATTCTCAACAACTGATGCAATCACTAAGCTATATATCCAAGAGATCTTGGTCCCCAACTATCTTCCCCCACTTTAAATACAAAAGAGTCAAGTCATTCTATCAAGACTGTCTTTGCATCATAGCAGAATCATATTTCCAAATAACAGTAATTTTTTATCATCGAGGGATTACTTTTATTTATTTGCTGACTGAATCATTACAAATCAAACTGGTAGTAAATTTACTCCAGTTGAGAAGCCTTTACAGAATCATTCAATTTTCTACAAACATGTTTAATTTCTGTAAGCAATAGTGAATTATTTCTCTGATTATATTTCAAGAGTTTTTTCTTTCATTTTTCTGCCTCCCAGAGCTGTTGATTGAAATCTGGAGGCAGGTGAATAATGACTAGCTCGCTCCAAGTGTTTGAAATGCAATATGGGCTCCATGGTGATTCATTAAATTAGGTAAGAATACATGGAGGTTTTCCCAAATTGCAAGAAGCTGTCCTAGTTACTATGAATGATAAATATTGTAATGAAAATAAATGAAAACTAAATCATTGCTTTTATTCCTCAGGATGTTCACAAATCACTCACAATAATGAGTCAAGATTAAATACCTGTACAGTCTGGCAGATTTAGAGCGTCTAAACTTTAGACATTAAATACCTGTGCTTCTTGTCTGCTGTCAGAGACTTTGTCTAGGATAGGATTTCAGACCTCATTAAATGGCCCTTGTCCACCAAAAGTTTGGACAAAAGTAGTGTTATTGCCATTTGCGAAAAATTGGTGCAATTTACTTTGTCCGAAAAATTGTGCTTCTTGGAGATATGGACTTAGAATCTCTGCTGACACTAGTGATCATTGCTGGTGGCCAAAACTTGAGAAATAGGCATGATTTATAGGGCAGGCATGGGAAAGAAAGTTGACAGCTCTGCTTGTCCTGGTCTCAATAGGGATGCTGGCTCTGTGCCACCTCACAGATTTCCCACGTGGCACCCATTCAGAGCAAGCCCCACAGCAAACACTTTAATTACTTCACTTTCTAACTTCTACCTGCTCCATAGGCATGAGATGCACCTTCCTTCAAATCATCCAGCTGAAAGCTCGCTCATGCCCAGCTTGTTGTGATGACTCCTGACCTGTCCCCTGCCTGGCTGGAGGGCACCTTAGTAAAATAGCAGAGTGTCCTTTGTTTTGTTGGGTTTTTTTCCTGCATAGTAGAAAGCTGTAAAATTAACAGCACTCCTTTTAGCAAGGCAGATTACATCTCTGGTGTCCTGCAGCACTGCTGACTTCAGTCACTGCATCATTAAACCCTGTGTGGCAAAGGCAGGTGATGGTTCACTGTAAACAGAAGAGGACTTTTCACCTCTTCTGCATCTGAAACCCCTGGACAACAGGAACAGTCTGTAACAACTTCTGTGTGGGGCCACAATGAATCAGGAGGACTTGGGAACAGTGTCAAAGCAGTGCCCAGGGCTGGCAGAGAGGAAAGGAAAGGAAAGTTTCCCCCTCTAAGGACTGAAAAAGAAAGCTAGAAGGAGTTGCCATAGAAAGGGAGGCAAACAAGGATAATTTGCCTACAGTGTGTTCCAATAAATAAAGGATACACTAAAACTTTTCTAATAAGGAATGAAAGAACTGTCAGGGGTTTAAACATTCAAATAAACACTTTTTACAATTTCTGTCACAAGGAATTTTCTGTGACTTGAGAGAGTAAACAGTGGCTCTTACAGAGAATTATTTGTGAGGTAAGGCTCAAGAGACATTTAAAATACAGAGTTTTTTCCTTTTTTTTTACTCTTCTTCTGAGCCTAAGGGGAAAGGGTTCACTGGGAGGCACCCAGAGAGACGGAGACAGAAACACATGATGTCAAAACTCTAAGTGGAAAGGTGAAAAGCATGTGCACAAAACTTCCAGAAAGCATGGACAGGGTGACTCATATGGAAGTGGACAGTGGCTTTAAATGTCTCCATGTTTACTGTAACTAGACAAGGAATTTTAATTTTGAAGAAGAGCAATTGAAGATTTTAAGAAAACTTCCAGCAAAGCTCCTCAACTACAAATACTAGAGGCTTGAGGCAAAATCCAGCCCTTCACCTCTGTTGCAACCTGCCCCAGAAGGTGAGAGTAACTCAGGTTCTTGTTAATAGATCCCTTAGGATTGATTTGAGTGAGATGACACTGAGTGATCAGTGTTTGTAAAAAAAATATAACTACTTTATTTTTCAACAATTTGGTTGCAATGGAAGTTTTCCAGCTGAGCCACTCACAGCCTTCATTTCTTATGGGACTAGATTGTGTTTGGAAACTGACCTTAAGTGGGAAGACAGCTCCAAAAAAAATTGTCCCAGGTTAAGGAAAGGAAAGAACATATAAATGGCACAATCCATAAGAAAACAATAATTTCATGATCCTAATTGTTGCAAACATACCATCAGTCTGCCTTACCCATTACCTGAAAGTTATCTAGTATCTTTCATGAGTGTTTTGTGGACAGTTTGCTACAGCAGGGTGTTGTTGAACTAAAAAATCAGCTCTTTCCAAGAACAAGATCATAGGTATTTGATGGTTTAGTTAAGGACAAAGAATTGACTAGTAGAAAATGAAGAAGTACTGCTTCAGTAACAGATAATGCAGCTATGAGGGAGATGGTGATGTGAAAGCAAAAAATGGGGCTTCCTGGAAGTGTTCAGATAGTTTGGAAGCCGCTGAGCTTCCAGCATCCAGTTACACCTAACTGAACAAAACCTTATTCAGCAGATCCCTGATTTTGCAGAGATGCCAATATTTTTGTGAAAAGCTATGATGCTGATTTACAAATTGAATACATCCTTCAGTCTTTCATGAGTGTTTTGTGGACAGTTTGCTACAGCAGGGTGTTGTTGAACTAAAAAATCAGCTCTTTCCAAGAACAAGATCATAGGTATTTGATGGTTTAGTTAAGGACAAAGAATTGACTAGTAGAAAATGAAGAAGTACTGCTTCAGTAACAGATAATGCAGCTATGAGGGAGATGGTGATGTGAAAGCAAAAAATGGGGCTTCCTGGAAGTGTTCAGATAGTTTGGAAGCCGCTGAGCTTCCAGCATCCAGTTACACCTAACTGAACAAAACCTTATTCAGCAGATCCCTGATTTTGCAGAGATGCCAATATTTTTGTGAAAAGCTATGATGCTGATTTATAAATTGAATACATCCTTCAGTGAAAAATTAAAAAAAAAAAAAAAAGATAAAAGGGATTAGATGAAGCAGCAAAAATTCACTCTGTGATAAAGTCTGCAGAATCAGTGTGGCCAAGTCATCTAAGACAGGAAACATTTAAATAATTATATAGCAGAAGCTTCCTACTAGGATTATAAAGAGCATTCCCTTGAAAACAGCAGTACAGCCTGTATCAGTTAAAGATGCACAGAAGGTGCTGGCCAAGAGAAAAATTGGCACACTTAATTGTTTGAGCTTCAGAAGTACTTAAAGGTTTACAGCATTGCAACGAAACCACAGCTGCAGATGAATTAATTGACTTTTTTGTTCAAAAACACTGACACAAAGACAAGAAAAGATGCCACTTGTAGGGATAAAATCAACTGTGAACTTCCACCTGCTAACTGGAAGAGTGCTTTGTCAGGGTGACTGACTCCATGTGTCTGTTATTAAAGAAGCATCATGGAAAAACGATTAAGAAAATAAATGATACAGAGAAGCAAACTGTCATCATGGATTTTTCTATCTAAAACAGAGGAATAAAGATTTATCTGACTTTAGCTGCAACAAAATTCATCTTCTAACAGGAGAGTGGGGTGGAGTTTCTGAACTTCACCGCACCTTAGACTTTGAGCAACTCAGCATCCTTGGATGTTCAAAGCCAGACATCCCTTACCTTAGATCTTCAGTTTATAAAAATGGCACACAAAACGGACCTTTATTTTCAGTAATTAATTAGGTCATTAACTAGATAAAAGAAATTAATCACCGAGAATAATAGGCATTTCTGTCTGTGGGAAGTTGGCAGGAGGATGGGCCCAGACTCTTCAGTGCTGCCCAACAACAGCACAAGAGGTAACAGTCACAAATTGAAGATCCATCTAAATATGAGGAAAAACTTTACTTTTGTGAGGATGACAGAGCACTGGAAGAGGCTGTGCAGAGAGGTTGTGAAATCTCCTTCTCTGGAGAGACTCAAAATTTACCTGGATGTGATTCTGTGCAACCTGCTCCAGGTGAACCTGCTTCAGCAGGGGATCTGGGCTAGATGATCTCCAGAAGTCCCTTCCAATCCCAATTATTCTGGGATTTCTGTCATTCTCTATACACTTTGGGGACAATTTGAGCTGTACTCTGTTTTTTAGGCTCCCATGCCTTTTTCTAAAGGCCATATTCTGGAAACTGCTGGTTTCTTTGTTCAGGTCATTATTGGATCAAATAATATTTGTTCAGGTTCTTTTGGATCAAAACATGATTGTTATAGGTAACTCTGATGCAATGTACAAAGCTAGCACATAATGTAACATCGGTGTTGCAGAGAAGCAGAAGTGCTCTAGTACTCAACTGTTTGTGTTAAGGGCATCACTGGGATGACCAACACAGAAACCCAGAGAAGCTTTGGCAAAATGATGAATTAACTGACAGAGAAGAAGCTGCTTAAGATGTTTGGCCATGACATGGCAAAAGAAGACACTTTTTGAATGTCCTGTACTGAAGCATGAAACATGCTCTGAAAAAAAAAGAAGGAAAATTGAAGGGAAAGTATTGGAAGTGTCACCTAATAATACAAGAAGGGAATGCACAAAGAGTGATGGAGATTAAATGCACCAGTGGAAAGGACACAGATTAGAAGGAGGGCTAGGAATATAGCAGGTCAAACATAGATGTTTTTTTTAAAAGGAGAGTTGGGATGAAGCATTTGCAGCACATTCTCATTTAATGCATAACACAGGAGAAAAGATGACACACATTAAAAGTCCCCCTTCGGAAGAGGGAAAAGAAATAGCAACTTTAGGCAAACATCAAAGGGTGTAATTGCTCTGTTTATACTGAATGAAAAATGTTCTGCAAAGAAGTCAATTTACATAATGGGGAGGCATTTAGTATGATTTATAGCCCTGCCTTAAAGGCAGTGGAGTGCAAAAAATGTTAAAACCCTTACATTTTCTTAGAGGAATAATTGGTGTTGAAGAAGAAACTTGTAAGAACATCATGAGTTTAGAGACTGGGAAGAAGCTGCAGGTGGACATGTGTAATTGCACAGTTAGATGGGGAGCTGCAAGGACACCTTTTCCCCAGTACCATTATGGGAAACAGGAGGAAAGAGCCTTGCACGCAGGCAGAGTGAGATCCCACAAGACCCTGAAGAGGACAGACTTTCTCCCAGAACTCTAATGTGTGGTGATACACCCTCCATCTTAAACAGTAAACTAGCAGCCACCTTCCCTGCTGAATCTCCCCAAGCTGCCTGCCTGTCTGTGCTCTAGCTCATGTGTTGTATTTTGCTCAGTAACTTTCACACCAAAACCAATCTGGATGTAAAAAGTGTTTCTTCACATCTTTCTGCTCCTCTTGTCAGCTGGACCTGCTTCTTGAGACTGCCCAGGTCTCAGATATCAGTACTCATAGGAACACAAAGATGGATGTGGAAAACACACAGTCCAGCAAAGGGACAGGGCAGGACCTCTCTTGTGACAGCTGCCCCTCAGTTTTTGCAGCTTAAAGCAGTTGCAGAACAACAGCCTCATTCCCTGCAGAGACCCCAGCCAGGAAGAGAGCTAAATCAGTGAGAAGCACAGGGCCTGAGATTGTATCAGGCTTCAACAGTAAAACAACTTTCTTATGCCATTTAAATTACACTCACGGGAAGAGGAGAGAAGCACAGATAACTCAGAAGAGCTTCCTTTACACCAGTGTGACAGGGCTGCCCAAAGCTCATGGTAGGAGAAGCCTGACACAGAGGGTCTGGCAGAGCTTTGAGAGAGAGCTCTGTGCAGGTGAGCTCCCAGCTCTGGGGGCTGTGCTGATCACTGCCTGGGAGCTCAGAGGGTGCACATGGCATGAGCACTTGCTGCTGGGTGCCTTTAGGCTGAGCCTAAAGTTACAGTTCAGCTTCGCTGCTGGGATCCAGGGCAGCTTTATTCCCAGGCTACCTCTGGCCTCATTTTGCTCTTGAAAAGGGACTGGTTTTCCCACAAAGATGATGCCACAGCACTCTGTGCTTGCTCTTTATGCTGATCCCTCTGCCCTTCTCCTGTTCTACAGGTTCTAAGGCCAGGCAGCTTTAGCTCCTTGTGACAGGCACAGGGATATTCCTGTGAGTTCTGCATAGCCTGTGAAATGCTCTCATTTCTGAGAAAAACTGCTCTGCTACTCACCTTCCAGCTGAGAAGGAATTTGTGGCATGCTTATTTTGTTTTGAATCAAAAGAGGTGATCACATTTTGATTTGCCCATGGATAATATTTAGTGCAGGCTTTTGAAAGGAAATCTTTTTGCTTTGTTCTGCAAGACATTGAGCACTCCCAAATTTTTTAACAGCCTGGTGTAGTAGGACTTGTCCCTGTCCATGGCAGGGGGTTGAGACTTGATGATACTTTAAGGTCCTTTCCAACCAAAACCATTCTATGATACTATGATCCACTGATCTAAATGACAAATCATAATTCCCCATATGATAATGGAATAGACTTGATCATGTTCTGATGATAGTCACTGAGAAATTAGTAAAAGCTAGAGCTAAGCATTCTTTTTTTTCAAACTCAGTGTTCTATTTATTTCCTTGAAAATGTGGAGATTGAGTTTCCTCAACTGAGCACAAAGTAATTTCTACCAAACAAGTACTATGGAACAAACTTGTTCATGTATTTTTCAAAAAAAAAAAAAAAAAAAAAAAAAGATAACATTTTGTGAAAATTGCCACAGATAATGTTTCGCTGGTTTTTTTTTGAAAAAAAAACATAGCAGAACAACATTAAGCTAAAGACTCTACCTCTGCTAGCCAGGGGTTAGCAGGTTGACAGTGCATGTAAAATCAATACCAGATAACTTAATTGGCGACTAATCTCAATTCCCACATTCCTAAGGATAGGTGTACTATAGAGTCTGCTGGGATTTTTATCCTGTTTCATTAATGAAAAAGGAAAGATTCTTTCCAAGATTACCCAGGCTGTTCATTTTATAGACTGTCCTTTAAAAAAGCACTGTTCCATAAAAGTGAAGAAACGGGAATCTGATACAAATCTAATACAGAAGGCTGTCAGGTAGTTCATAATTTGAGCTCCATTCATAAATGTATTAGCTTTATAAAGGTAGAAGAATATTTACCCTTTCACACACAATCTAACTCATTATCCCTGTCTGGTACTGTAGTCAGGACATTTGTCTTTTGAGCATTATTTAAACAATTTAAACTCATTGGGGACCATAACACCATTACTTACAGGGAGCAACATCTTACATAAAGAGCAGTCTCGACTGTCTCACCTATGGAATAAGACATTGGCCAAAATCAGTACAGATTTTACAGCAGGGTCCTGAGTGTGTGATAGCCATAGCAGAAAGAACAGGAAAATGTCATGGTATTATTATGTCAGCACGAAAGGTCTTATTGTCAAGTCGAATTCTCTTTCTTCCTGAACATGTTCCTGTTACACACTTGCTGTGGGATTTTCAGGCTATTTTAGAGTATTTATGACTCAGTTATGAATCTTCATAAACACAGATCATTGTCAGCATGGGCTCAAGTGAATTCAGCATTTCCAAGGAGAAATGAATAGGCAATAAGAAGCATATTTCTCATTCACATGTCTATTCAAATACTGTCTCACACCAGTCAGACCCATACACTCTAAAGCCTGCCTCAAGAGACTATGGCTGCACTTGTAAATAGGAGCAGAAGCACTCAACAAGCTGAAAAGGAGTCACTGAAACAGAGGGGATGCCACAGGACACAAAGCTTGGCAGACACTCATGATGGAGCATGACAACATGAAAGCCTTGACTGAACGCAGGTCGTGTTAATGGTTGTTCATTTGTGTGGGTTTTTTTGTTTGTTTGGTTTTTTTTTTTTAAGGGGAATAATCTTTGCTTGCAAGTTGGTTAGGAGTCTTGTTTATTACTTCATTCTATCCACTGTGTAACAGCACTGCACTGCTATTTCTTTCTTTGAATCATAGCATCAATTATGTTGGAAAAGACCTCTGAAATCACTGAGTCCAACCCACAACCCAACACCTGCCAACTAGACCAGGGCACTGAATGCCATATCCAGTCTTTCCTTAAACACCACTGGGACAGTGACTCCACCACCTCCCTGGGCAGCCCATTCCAAAAATCTAATCACCCTTTCTGTGAAAAAACTCTTCCTAAGATCCAACCTAAATCTTCCCAGGCGGAGTTTAAGATTATTATGTCCTCTTGTCTTGTCACGGGTTGCCTGGGAGAAGAGGCTGATCCCTGTCTGACCACAACCTTTTTTCAGGCAGTCATAGAGAGTGATAAGGTCAGTCCCTTAGACAACACACTTTGCTGCTCTGAGAGAGCGTTTCTGCTGAAGGAACACACCAAAGCAATTGTTTTGCAGGAAATGGGTTAGATTTCAGCTGTGTCTCAGTTCATCCTCTCTGTCTGTTTCTCTCTTCAATGAAAGAAAAGTGACCTGCTACATACTTCATAGGGCTTTGCTCCAACAGCCATGAATTTGCTGGATGATTACATTGATAAGGAGATGCTTATCTGAGACTGGTGTTCCTAGAAATTGTTAGTAAATAACAGCAATCCCATGATTAAACATTTCTCTTCCTTTGTCTGATAACAACTCCATTTGTAAGAGAAGGTACTTAATTTTCAGGACATGAACCATTAGAAGTCAGATGTTTACATCTTTACATTTGCCTCAGGCTGTAATGCCTAAACATAAGAGGAAAACAAAAACAAAGACCAAAACCAATGTAAAGGAATATATATAGCATATCCTGCATCTATCCCTATGCTGCACAGATGGCACCCATAGCATTAATCTAAAAATCTGAAACCCTTTCTACTATTTCTAAAAAATTATGAACGTGGGGAGGATGAGGAGTAGGCTTTTTTTAATCCTGGTATGTATTACAGAAAAGATGGTCTTACTTCATCCCTGACAGGCATCTGCAGGGAGTTTGCCATCTTGCCAATTCTTCTTGATTAGGGCCATTTGAGTCAGCTCCAGTGAAAATGTTAATTATTCTATTGAACCAAGTACAGGAAGGAAAAGATGGATGGGTTGGTTTGAGTAATGACCGCTGCATTTGGGGAAGGTGCAGAGCTAAAGGCATTAAAAGGAATGCAAGGCTCAAGAGTGGGATGGAGTGAGAAGCCAGGGTGAGAAAGGTAAGGGAGGGCCAGCCATGGCAGGGGTTCTGTGTGTGCTTTGTGCCCTCATTCTGGGAGTGAAGCGGGAGTCCCGCCCCACTAGAATATGCTTACCTTCCCCATCTTCCCAATGTTCACTCCTTCAGAGTGCAGTGGATGACCAGCACAAAATACGGACGCATCTGAGCTGGCAGTGTGCCCTGGTGGCCAAGAAGACAAATGGAATCCCGGTGTGCACAAAGTGGTGGCCAAGAAGACAAATGGAATCCTGGTGTGCACAAAGAACATTGCCAGCAGGTCCAGGGAGGTGATCTTGCCCCACTATGTAGCACTGGTGAGGCCACATCTGGACTGCTGTGTCCAGTTCTGGGCTCCTCAGTACAAGAGAGACTTGGAGATCCTCGAGTGGGTTCAGTGGAGGGCAAAAAAGAAAAAAGATGAATAAGGGATCTGAGCATCTCTCTTATGAGGAAAGGCTGGGGAAACTGCACCTGCTTAGCCTCAAGGAGAGATGACTAAAAGGGGACCTCATCAATGTTTATCAGTATCTGAAGGGAGGATGCCAGAGGATGGAGCCAGGCTCTTCTCAGTGGTGCTGAGCAATCAGACAAGAAAACAACAAAAAGTAAGAGTCTCTGAACTCCACTAACAAGTTGGTAGGTAATTTCTCAGAATGGAAAACTTTTGCTCATAGCTTTTTATTGTAGCTTAGTTTATCCTCATGAAACACTGAATGAGCACTCTTAATAACCATTCTGAGTGACAGATCAGCTTGGACAGTGAGGTGAAGTGCCTCCACCTGCTGTGTTAGCCCAGACAAAAAGAGCACTTAGAATTGCCTTTATACACACAGAGCTTACTGTCAAAAAGGTATTTTCATTTATCAGCTCCCTGACAGAGTTTTCATAATAACATTTTCTAGCTTTTCTGGTTCTTTGGTCTCCAATTAGAGCTATTCAGATGAGAAATGTAGGGTGCCTTCCTGTGTACAAATATCTTGATACTTTTGGTCTTCAGTTTAGTTAAAGTTTTTATGTCAGGAAAATGGCTGTGGTTAGGCATTGGCCAAGAGTGTTTCCAGTGCAGCCTATTGGCATTATGGGAAAACCTCCTATTTGACTACTGAGGTTTGGAAAAGAATTACAAAATCTGTACTGAGTTTTCAGATGTGGCTGAAAGTTATACAGCTGTGTTGGGTTGAGTCTGCCTCCAAATTGTTTTAGATACTGTCAAGGACATGGTTTCATTTTACCTTCATCATACTTAACACACTTGAAATGGTCCATTTGCATTGTACATTACAGAGAGCAGCCTGAACTGTTACTGCTGTTAAATGTCTCATCAGTACTGCTGGGTTTTTTTCATCTAAGGGATAGAATGGTTTTTAGTTTTGATGGCAAAGCATTTAATTATTTCTACTCTTTCTTCCCCAGAGTTTTAAATGTTAATATGATATCTGTGTTTTGGCACACCTGACAGAGCAGACTGGATTAGGCACAAAAGTTTAATCTCACAGAAGGTGGGTGAAGGATAGTCCTGTTTTCAGTCACTGCTCAAGTTCCTGGAACGGATTTTCAGTGTGACAGCATAATTGGTGTGTTACAGATAATTGTTGATAATTCAGAGTCCTCTGACGACTTTCATCTGTGTCCAATACCCCACCAGCATAGCTGGTTTTCTGAGGCTAGCAAATCTTCATTTTACTGACAGCATCTTTGCTAAATAAATGCCTGCTGAAAATCTTTTCTTTCCAGTCAGATTTGTAAGGTGGAAGCTGAGGACCTCAACATTCTTCATTTAGTCCACAATGTGTTCCTATTGCCTAAGGTTTAAACTTCTTTGCTGAATAGAAGTGAATAATTTCCTTTCAGCTGCAAAGTTACTGACAGCTGGAACAGTCCTTTTGGCTTTTCTAGTGCTGCATATTGCATCCAAATTAACAGTACAAACACACTAGAAGAATGCTAATACAAAGATTGCAGGGTGGATGAAAAGCAACCCAAAGTTAAAAAAAAAAAAAAAAAAAGGTACATGTCCAATGTACACTGTACATGTGTCCCAAGAAAAGAGATCAAAGCAAAGTGTCACAACTACTGCTCCAGATGAGTGACTGCAGAGCCTTTCCTTGGTAGAGGATCCTCAAAGTATCTGTCAGATGCTTTGTCTTTTCCATATTCACATTTTCACTGAACTTCCAGGATGATACATTCACTTTGTACTTGAATTCTCTTCTCTTCTAATAGTGCAGTCTGACAGATAATAGGATTAGTTCCATGAAATGCAGAAAAAGCAACAGTTATAATTGTTGTATTGTTTTAGAAGCCACTTATTTGGGATTTCTGGGAATAGGATGTTTGCTGAAGCACAGTGATATGCTGAGAAAATTATTCAAAAAGTCGTTTATTTTTCACACACTTGTCTGTCTGCCCAGAAAACCAATAATTTGTTTATTCAGTTAAATAAGATAGGACACTGACTTGCCAAGAAACAGAAATGAGTGCTGAGAGCTGTCAATACATTCATGAATACAGATAGTATTTTACACTGACTTTGATTTAATTTTAGCTGAGGGCTTATGCATCTTTCTGAAAGATTTTTTCCCTATGGTATTCATGGTGAGAACCATCAGGGCTGTAAACTCCAGGGATTTTCCAGCTCTCTCTTTTCGTATGGATAACATCCATTGTGGGAAGAAGAGCTGTATTTTATTGGAATGACATAACTGAATTGAGGTCCTATTAAATCATATCCATTGGCATATTCTCTACAAACCTTTGGCAGTCTGATTTCTGAGTGAAGTTTAGGAACATGTTTATGAATGTACTCTCCATAGATGAAGTGGGAATTGCACACTGGGCCTTTCATCTTTACAAAGCATGGAGAGCTTTCTCCTGGTTCAGGGCTGACTTTTCCAGTGTGCTCATAGTTCTGCATCTCAATTTTGTCTCTCACTGCAGCTGCTATAAATGCCAAATTGAATTTGCTGAATGCTGTTATGTGTATTTTCCTGGTAGATCAAGACAATAAATCACTGAGTTCAGGGAAGTTATGCCATTAGAAAAGCAGTGTGATATCAGAATTGGCTGTCTGTCTCATTGCAAGCTAAGCTATGCTCCAAATCAGACTAAGCTTTACCTATTTCACACTTTCAGGTTTCCTTCTGATACACAATTTTTCTGGGGATAAAAGCCCAGTTATTTCAGCATTGAAAGACCTTTTATCCCTCTGTCTTCACTGTTGCTAATGTAATGGCTTGTTGCAAATGATTGATTTTTCCCCCCTTTTTCCTTTATTGGTTTGTCATTTGTTAGATGATCAGAGAATACCACAAGACCATTCTGAACACCCATCTACCACACAGGTAAATATAATATTTTCGGAAGTTGTTTATACAAAGCACTCTCCTATTTTGTAACCTTTATTAAACCCTAAGTTTATGAAAGCTTTCATGGAGTCTGAGCACAAATGTATCATCTGACTATCCCCTCACTGACTCCTAACTTAAGTAACATTAGCTTTGAGGGCAATGGCATCCTTCTATGAATGTTGTGTTGATTTTCCCCCTACTCTTTGTATTTCTTCTACTGATTTTACTTTTGAATATGCTGTCTTCTTCAGACACCAGAAGCAAGGTGTCTGCCCCGCAGCACCCTAGCTCTCTCTCACACTTTTTGGACATCAGTGTAACATTTGCATCACTTTTCTTTCTACTACCATTTGTCACAGCAAAGTCATTACTTGGCACAAAACCCAGCTCTGGCAAATTCACAGGAGGTGTTTTAAGAAATGGAACTACACTGGTAGATGGCTTTGCTTTCCAGAAAACCCAATTATTTCCGTGCTTCCCAGACATCGGCTGGAGTTAAGCAGTAAGGATGGAGTCAGATGCTCGGTTGATATGGCGAAGCCACTAACGCAAATCCCATGGACGGGTGTGGGGACAGTGCATGAAACTAAAATCAGAGCTAAATTAAACTGAGACGAGAACAGAAGGTCTGCCCAACTTCTGCCTTTTCCTCTCCCTGCTGTAGTAAGGCCCTTCCAATCTGTCACTATCTGTCACTTGCTGGCTTCTCGCGCCTGCTGAGGCCTCAGTGCAGCAGAGGGGCGCTCTCGCCTGGCTCCCGGTGCCTGCGATCCTGCAGCGCCGATGCCCGCTGGGGCTGCAGCGGCCCCTCCTCGGGCCCTCACGCCCCTCCTCGGCCTTTCCCGGCCTTTCCCGACCCCTCCCGGCCCCTCCACGGCCGCCCCTCGGCCCCTCACGGCCCCGGCCCGGCCCGGCCCCGCTGCCGGCTCAGCACCGCCCTCCGGCGGCCGCGCCCCGCAGCGCCCGGGGGAGCGGCGGGCTCGGGAGGCTCAGCCCCGGGAAGGGGCGGAGGGGGTGCGCGTCCCACCGGGCCCGATGAAGCACAGAAGACTTGCTCAAGCAAAACCGCCCTCAGAGCTTCTGTAAGGGTCCAGGGCGTCCCCCTGCCCGCGAGAAGCCCCTGGAGCGTTCTGCGGGGATGCGCCGAGGGGCTCGGGGCCTCTTGCTTGTCACAAGTACAGCCGCTTCCCCTTGTGGCTTAGAAGGCACATCACTGCCCCTAAGTATTTGAGATTTGCTCTCTTTCTCATGTGAGAGAAGATAATACAAAACGAATCAGATACCAGATACAAACAAAATTGTTTAGAATTATCATTACTGCATGACTCTATATTGCATGATTTTCTTCTTGAAACATCCCTCAAGAACAATACAAAGACAGTAAATGGTAATATTACCTTGCTGTGTTGCTCCAGCACATTTCTTCGTGAGTTATGCCAGGAAGCTTTGGAACCATTTGTTTAGAAAAAAGCTTTAACAGCCTTGTTGATGATGGATTTCAACATAGTTTTCTTCTCTAAAATACATATTTGACACCGAGTTGTTTCATTTGTTCCAATCTCCCAGAATACAATTCTTATTATTAATAATAACAATATTTCCATTTTTGTGTTTTTCTGTTAGGTGGGGAATTGTACTTTCCCATGATAATCAAGATGGGAAAAAAAGTGATCTTACCTTATAAAAGGAAAAGAACAGCATGCATTCAGCAATAATTTATTCCATCAGCTGCTTGTCAGTGACAACATTGAAAGAAAAAATGTTCCTACCCCAGGAGCCCAAGGAGGATACTGGGATGATGCAGGGAAGGAAAGGAGTGAAACTGGGTATGCATCCATCAGCACTGCTCAGCCCAAGAAAGGGCTGGCACATCCTGAATGATACTTTTGACAAGCCAGGGATCAGGAACGAAGATTTACTCTTGTTAAATTGGCACCTATATTTCCTGTGAAGTGACACAGCTGAGATGCTGATGGACACAGAGCTGGTGCTCACAATTCTAAGTGTCAACATAGACCTGTTGGCCTTTAGTATTCCTGCCTGGCCTTGCCAGAGTTAGTGTTTGAACAAACTCTCAGGCTGACTCTGCTCAGGTTTCACAAACCAAATAAAGTCTGAGGTACCCCCTAATGGTCCCAGTGGAGTTCAGTGCTGTCTGGCAGTAGGTCCTGAAAAAAAAAGTGTTAGTAGGAAGGATTGGTGACATTGAGGGTGGTGTTTCCTTACCTATTTTGCAGTGTGTATACTACTCCATGCTCTGCTCTGCTCTGCTCAGTGGTCTTGCCAGGGAAATGCTTCCACATCCCTGCTAAGGGCCAGTGACTGAAGGGAAGTGCTGGCTGATGGCCAAGAGCAGGAGAGCTTTCCAGAAGTATTTGACCAAAGTGCCCTGCTATAAAGTGCCCAGTTTAAGGTGCCCTTCTGGAAGAATTAGCAGGAACTCAGGACAAGCATGAGTTACGTGCACTTTCGTGCCCTTCTAATGCTGCTGTCCCCAAGCTTCTTGTACCCCAATCCTTTTGTTCCCCCTTTAGCTTGGAAAATGGATGAATGGAAAACGAGCATCTTCTTTTACAGCTCCAGCCCAAACTTTTAATCTGGTTTCATCCCTTGCACAGCACTGAAGTTTCATGCACAAAAGTCTATAATTCTTTAAGATTCTTCTAGCCCAAACTGTGCTACACCTGACCTTGGACATGTTACTTAGGATGATGTATTTGATTATACATTGAACCCAAAATCTTGGCTTCCCCTGCTTTTCTCATCTGCCTTCTCTTTTATTCTGCATGCTTTTTCCCTTCTGCAGGATCTTTGATGGTTTCTTTTTGTCTCCCTTCAGCTGTTTGTGTGATGATCTTTCCTTTGTACCCTTACTTGCCCCTCTGAGCTGTCCTTATCCACAAACTTATGTCTTCTTTCTATGCAGACAACTTTCATTCAATGACTTTGCCTCCGTCTGTCAGGATGGGAATCTCATCCTGCAACATTTCCTTGGGAGTTATTTGCTGCCATCATGAGCTCTGCATGGTTAAAAGAGATGATAATGTTTTCTCTGCACCAAGGTGGCAGCACTTTTCTTGACTGCTTTTCACTCAGTCCTGCTTCCTACTTGTTGCTCTCACTCCATCCCCAGGTCTTTCTTTCTTGTAGGGTGTGGGTGCGGAGAGGTGTGTGTTTGTATAAAGTATGTGAAATAAAACTTTTCCTACCTCTTTTTTAGCTAAGATTTATTGCCCATATCTTGCCTGTTACAGCATTCTTTGCTCTCAAAAAATGTTTCTTCTTGCAAGATTGCCAATATCCTTTTCCTTGCATTAGGCTCACATGCACTCTGTGCATCTTTTTCAAATGTGCCCTCCTTGGAAGTGGCTCACACATTCTCTCTACATTATCAAGTCCCTTTTCATCCCTCATTTACCAGGTGTAGGCTGGTTCCTTGCTCCTGCTGGCCCACCATGCAACCTTTACTTTCTCACTTACGGCATTTTCAGATGCTGTTATGGCTGTGTTACTCCTCAAGCCTGGCAGAAGATTCCTGTAAACATATATCTGCATGTGTCTCCTTCAAACACTTCCTTCTCCATGAGCACACATCCAGTGTGTTAGGCAGTTCAGACATCCCTTCCAGCTGTGTCAGTTTTTGATGGCTGTGTGTCAGGATGAAATGCTGGGAATAAGTAAGGAATTTGTGAAGCTGAAAACACACTGAAGGAGTTGCCTAATTTAGAGTGAACAAGCTATTTTCAAAGGCACAGTAGGAGCACTTCACATTGTATGGCCTGCATCTTCATTTGCACTCTAGGCTGTGCGTCAGCAAGGCTGCAGGATAGAGGAAACTCGACAGTGCTTCATTTTCATTTTTACATATGCAAGAAACCAGCACATCGTGTCTACTCAGGGGACTTTTACACTGTGGATTATATTCCTTCCCCAGCCCCTCTGACCTCCATTCATGCAAGTATGAGTAAAGATCTTTGCTCAAGAAAATAAAAAGGTTATGTAATTTACTCTCTGTAAAACCCTGATATAAATCTGATCCCTGGAATGAAATGGGTTAGAAAATCACCATTTTGTGAACTGTTTCTGTTAACTTTGCTGACTGAAACGGAGTGGTGAACACAGAGCACTGTTTGGGCACGTAGGGGTGACAGCAATAAAAATGAAGTATTTCCTTGAAGAGATTATAGGCAGGATGCCTTACACTGCTTCGTTCCCTCTGGGAGATGAAGAGTTTGCAGGAGAATACTTAGTAAATCAGCGGATGTTGTGCTCCACAAGCTCAGCAGTGAGTAATCCCTGGTTCACTGGTTCCTAGCCCCAGTAATCCAGTTATCAGGAAACAGCAAAACCCTGGGCACAGAGACTCCTCTCCTGACTCTTGACCGTGGATGCAAGTTTACCCATCTCCTCTGAGTTTGGAAGAGGCTGATATGAAGGAAAGTCACACAAGCAACCATGACACATCCCTGGCAAAGAGCTATGCTCCAAGGAGATGATTTCCCATCGCCCCCACGTTCCCTGCATGTTGGAGGTGCCTGGTGTGGGGGGTGCTGCATGGGCTGCCCCCCTGGTGCAGCAGGTTGCTCCTGCTCTCCGAGGTGATGGCTGGGCCAGCCTCAGGGTCTGCTGGTGGCCGCACCAGCATTCTCTGGCTTCCATCACCAGATCATCTCCCATGGAACCTCACAGAATCCCCTGCTGCATTAAATTTTCCGAAGTGGTCCATTTAGATATGTAGAACATATGATCTTACAAAAGACTTCCGTACACTGGCTGTTAGGGCTCTGAAAATCTGCCTGGAGCTATGATTGTGGCAGCTGCAGCTCTCCAAGCACCTTTGAAAAGAGGGTCCTTGTGCACTTTTCTCAGTGCAGACTGCAGTTGTTTGAAACTCTGGCTCCACTTCCAGGTGGTATGCTCATAAGCAATGAAGGAGCCTAAATTTCATTACCTTTCATGTAGGTTTAAGTGCTTTTGAAAATTTTGTCCATCAGACTTTTACAAATCTCCCCCACTGTGCCACAGTTAAGAAAGTTTTCTCTTTGCAGTTGTCATTTGGAGGTTGGACAAAGGTTGAGATATTAAAAAAAAGCATCTACTGAAAGGATGTGTGGAATCTCCCATTGTCCAACCAAAAACCATTATAATGCAGGACCAGGCTCACGAGCCCTGCATCATCCTATTCACAACTCTGCCAACAACTTATTAAGTAACTTCACCTTTTTTTTTTTTTTTTTTTTTTAAATGCAGGCAGGTTACTCCAGTGGTGAAGCTTACTGTCCTTTGGAGAGAGGCTTGGGATCTTGAAAGGAACACAGAGGTGGTAAGCTCATACAAATGCCCAGATATTTTTCCCTGCTCAGGGAAGATAAACAGTAGAGTGAAATGATTAAAAAGGTACACCATTTATTATAAACAAAAACCTCGCAAATGCAATTTATGACAAGACAAAAACATGTCTGGGAAACATCCTCAGCATTTTTAAGTTACTTCTGGGGAACATCTGCAGGCCAGGCAATGGTGAATAAAACCTGTGTCCTTCATCTTCCTTGAAACAGTGTATTTACATTTGACATATATAAAAATATTTTTTTAATAATCTGAACTGCTTCAAGCATTATAGGATCTGGTTTTCTTTGGTTTAGACTTTGGTGGGTTTGGTTTTTTTTTTCGTCTTTTCAGTTTCTCATTCTCTGTGGTCAGAAGACTTTGTCCTAAACCTGAAACTTAGATTTGTCAAAAGCAAAAATGAGCAAGCTGTAAGTTTAGACTTGAAGTGCTTCCTGGAATAATTATCAGCTTGCAAAGACAAAGGTGAAGTGCATCCTCCCAGAACTCATGAGAGCCCTTTCCTTCACTGATGGAGACATGTGGGATATGGTGATATGCCCCATCTCAAAAGAGTGATCAACATCACTGTCTGCCACCAGATCAGTAGGATTTCCAGCATTGCTTCTCATTTCTTCCTTTGCTCACCTCACATAGTTTGCCATGTAAAGGGAAGAGAGGTTTCAGTGTAGAAGAGTTCAAATGCTGAAGAGGGATGATTTAGTGGTTCTGTTAGAGGATTTTTGTCAAACTGACCACTTTGTTTTCCATCTGAAAAATAAAGGCTCATGATGAGAGCGAGAGATGTTATAACTCTAAGTGGTGTGTTTACAATTCCCAGTGTCAACAAGTCATTTGAATGGGAAGGGAGACAAGAAGTCCTCACCTCCCACTCAGGGTAGGTCACTGCCAGCTACTGACCAGGCTGCTGGGCACAGGGGTCCATCAGGATTACACCAAGTGGCTGCTCCCACTTCCAGAAGTGTTCTCTCCCCTTTAATCCCAATGCTTAGAAGGCAAAGTGTGGGGGGAGGAAGGGGGCAGGTGTGCATCCCTTTGTCCTGCAGCCCCTATCACCAGGCTCCCAGGTATGCTGGGGATATCCTGGGAGAGGTATCCATCGTGGTGTGTGGCAGGGCTGCTTCAGTAGCTCCACTGTTCCTCTCTGTGCCTTTGGCTCTGCTGTGCCAAATGTGGCATTGCCTCCAAATGGCACCCACCCAACGTGGCAGCCCTGCCCGGAGCTGGCCCTGACCCGCAGGAGTGCCCGTGTGCCCCGATCAGAATGTGCACAGTTGCTCTGCGTCCTCTGCTTTTAACCGTGGTAACCTCCAGCCTTTTCTTAAAAGCAGGCTTCTGTCTGAAAGGAACACTAGAAAATTTGGCTTCTCCTCTGCACTCTCAAGCTCTCAGCACAGCACTGTCATGTGTGTTTGGCTTGAAAAACATATGTAAGTAGCCCTACTTAAAGTTAAGGGTACACATAAGTCCTTTGTTGACTTAGAGTGGACAGCAGAAAAACAGCTGAAAACACTGACCCAGGTCACGAGAATGAGGCAGAAAAACAGCTATTGAAGCCTCCTGCTTCAAATCCCACCCTGGGACACCACTTTCAAACCCCTGGAGATTTTCCAGATTGTGTCCTGAAATGCTGCTTTTATGCAAAAACCAGTGATCACACTTTAATGCCTGCTTTGAATCACTCCCCTCTTACTTCCAAGTAATTCTAGCATTTGGTGAAACATTCTTTTTTTGCCTGCAAAAGTGCAGGAGTTGTGAGAGAAAATGTAAAATACAGCTTCATTTAATTCTGCAGGCTGGTTTCCAAATTAACTATGTATCCCAAAGTCCAGAAAGTCCTCGTATTTTTCATAAATAGCCTGTTATAAAGCAGTAAGGCATCAGTAATAGTTATATCTTAATTCAGTTATAAGGAGTTTTTTCAGACTGTTATCAGCCAAGCAAATTTCTTTCTGTTGCATCTCAACATACATTATCTATGGATGCCAGTATGATGGGTACCTCATAAATAGAAATTATTGCATAGAATGGTGAACTTTGTCTCTTGGCATTGTTACCTGCAAATTAAAAAATTAACATAAAAGTGTGCAGAGTTAAGGTTTCCCTGCAAAACTTCAGGCTCACAGTGCTAATATTCATTTGCCTACCTTAACGACAAAGTTGGGTTTTATCCTAATTGGCTTTATCAATTTCACTTGCCTAGGGAGGAGAGGGGAAGATGAATTTGGCTCTGTATCATCATTCTCTTTCACTGGAATAACTGAATACTGGAGTGCAAGAAAAATAGGTGCACTTTTAGTTACGAAGGTGAGATTGCTTTTCTGAACACATTGCAGTATGAAATTGCCTGGGTTGGGTTTTGTTTAGGGTATGGGTGTTTGGTTTTGGTGGGTTTGAGGCTTGTTGTGGTTTGTTTGGGGGAGCCTAATGGTTTTGTTCGGGG